>NC_044019.1:0-635416 GCF_900496995.4 Aquila chrysaetos chrysaetos | reverse complement strand
CAATGCAAAGCTACTGTCCAGAGAGCATTCCCCCTCCCCACAGACCCACGGCTTCCACATGCAATCTTATTGAGAGCAGAGCCGAGCAGCACATCTCTGACGGTAATTGCATTGGCAGCAACTTGCCTCCTAGGGAAAAGACAATCTTCTTTAAAAGAGCAGACAGCCTGGGTGAGTGAGCCAAGGTGCAATCCTGTAACTCGGCAAGTTTAAAGAAAATTCACCCTCTGCCACCCGCCCTGGGGACTGCACGGCTGGGGACCACGTAGCTGTGGCTGTGCCCCTGGGGGAGATGCTGCAGATGTCAGCAGCAGCGGGAGGAAGGGAAGGATCCCTCCAGCGCCTGCTCGGCAGAGAAGCCTGTGATGGACACGCTGCGGAAGCAAATTCTACTTCCACAGAGGAAGCCGGAGCAGAGGCTCTCCAGCTCCATCCTGGCTACGTGACTCTCGGCCCTTCAGCCGAGTCCGATGTGACTTTCCTGCACCTGTACATGGTGTTGATCCCGCTGCCAGCTGAGGCATTGAAGCCGTCTGTCCTTCCCCAAGCGTGTGCGAGTGTCCAACTGCTCTGCACAGCGTAGCTGCATCAGCTGCAAAATGTTTTGTAAATTGCGCAGTGGGTTTCAGTAGACAAATGTGAGCATCAGTACAGGAGCATTCACCAACACTACCCCAGACGCATCGCAGGGTGCAGTAAAACCAAAAATCCATTTCCTGCGGCTTACAAGTCTCTTCTAATTAAAGAGTGTTCATCATTTTGCAGAGAGGAAGGGGCTGAGACCTAAGTAAATACTGAAGCTGAGCATAAAATATTAAGAGAATGAGCACAAATGGAACATTAAATACTAGGCTGAAATTGCTTCATATCATGGATTTAGGATAAAGCTACTTAACCCAGACAACTTCATGTTAATGCTCATACAAAAAACAGGCAAAACCCATCAAACGTACTTCCTGCCCGTCTCCATAGCTGGAAAAAAACAAACATGTGCTTGCACATGTTCTCTTCTCCGCTTCTCCAGTCACACCATGCTATGCCACAGACAGAGAAGGACTCGCCTGAAGATCCCACCCGGGGTGCAGTTCAGGAGGACCCTTTAAAGACCATTTCAGGATGCCGCTCTGGGTCTGCGCTTCTCAGCCCACCCGCATAAAACCAGTGACAGACACCAGCACGGCCTCCTCTCTCGCCTTTGGCCATGACCCCCCTTCCCCTCCTGGACCTGGATGGGGATATGGACCACCACGGCTCTCGCACCCAGGCCCCAGACCCACACCACACCACGGAGATGCCACTTCCTAATGAAAATGTTATTAACGATTCTGTTAAGAGCGACCATGCTGAGGCACAATACCCAGCCCGGGGCAGTCAAAGGGTCCGGCAACAACCCCGGTGCCAGGCAAAGGGGATGGGAAGGGGCACGCAGCGCAGCCACAACTCTGCGCAAGCACGCCCGCACTAGCGTCAGCGCCTGGCGAAGACCACGGCCTTGGGTCCACCCCTCTGGCCACAAGCAGGATAAACCCCTTGCTGGCTGTGGAAGGCGTTTGCTGTCTCAGCAACGAGCTCCAGCAATGCACTTCATAGGCACGCTTACCGCTCCTTGCTGTCTGGTATCATTTTCTTCATATCAGAGTTTGTTGGTTTGTTTACACCCTCCTCAGCATTTAGTCTTAATACTTTTGATGGGTTCTGCCTTTTTTTTTTCCTCCTCAAACTGTCGCAGGTCAGCTTGTTGACCCACAAACCTTGCAGATATCTTCGAAGAAAGAAAAAAACCCACGAAGGACACTGCCTGCGTTAGCACTATTGAACTTCTTCATGTTGCTGAACTCCTGCAGATAGTGGAAGAGCCACGTGCGTGCCAGCGTGAATCAATAACGCCTGCAGTTTCACTCAAAACGCCTATACAGTCATTTATAATTAACACTACAACTTGGTTGTCTTCCAAAATCAATTCCTTTCCATTTTTTGTCATGAAATTGTATTTGACAAAGTTCATCTGCTTTTAACGTGTGTTAATTTTCTCTGCTGAAGTAGGCATTCATAAAAATGCTATTTAGGAAAGAGAGCAGCTAGGGGAAACAACCAGCCAGCACTGAGGGGGTGCCGCAGTGAGAACCATTACAGCACCCAGGGGTCGAGGCACCCCAGCAGACCGACAGTCCCTCCTGGCAAAGGACAGACTCGGAGCACTGGGCGCCCCAAGCAATTAGACTTGCATCCAACCCTCACCTAGCCATGGTCAAACTTGCACTTGCAACCATCAAAATAGGATGGGGAAAAAAAAAAACCACAAGACAAAACTCTACACCATACTTACTAGGGTCTCAGATTTGTTGGTGTCCAAACTGGAAACCACCCCTCCCCGGTCAGGGCGGCTCCTCCAAGAGCCTCCTGCGGGCAGGTCTGCCCAACGCAGGCAGGATCCGGAGCAGGCAGGGGGATCCCCCTTCCCACCCCCTCCTCACTCACACCTCCCCGGGCTGCTGCTGGAGTCTCCCTCCAGGGCCCAGGGTCGCTCTCCCTGGGGTCCTCCCTTCCGACACAGCAGTCCAGTTTTACTTGAGAGATGTTAATTGCACACCAGTCCCCCGCAGAGCCCCCCACCTCCAGCGGGACAGGGCAGGTCTGTGCCTGGTGCACGCAGGGCTTACCCCCAGGAGCACAGAGAACAGAGGTGTCTGCTCCTGGGAGTAACGTACCTTGAGGCACACTAAAGGTCCGTGCCAGCCCCTTCGAGCACCACGGGGAAGAAGTCCTCTGCTCCCCACGACACGGGCCGCCAGTAAATGGCACACGCCACGCACCGCATCGCATAAAACATGAAGTCGTTCTCAACGCGTCTCTCACAGGAGCTATTGCTACCGCGGACCCCTTGCTGGACCAGGCTGGCACATCCAGCCTCCATCCACCTTAATGTCATTATCAAGCCAAGCAAGTCACTGTTCATTATGTTTCAAACATTTCGTCAACACTGGAGAGGTGCTTCAGACCAGCACAGCAGGAGGGACGGGGCAGCAGGCCCCAAGGAGGAACAGAAAGATCAGCATCGGAGCAGGCACCCTGGAAGGATGGCTGCCAGCGAGCGCCCGCAGACAAGGACAGGTTGCCCAAAACCAGACAGGGCACCTTGTGCAAAACACACTGACAGAATAGAGTTTCAGTGGTGTATCGAGCTGGTCAAAGAGCCTTGTCAACAAATGTCCTCGGGTAATAGAGAGGCTCCTGTCTTCCCTTTACATGCTGGGTTTGCAATCTTGCCTTGCCTTATTGCAAAAACTGTAATCAATACTTTGCAGGCAGAGAGCAATGCCGCTACAGAGCCCCACTGTGAGGAAGGGGAAGAAATCATGTCCAATCTCCATACCTGTGCAAGGACAAAGTCAGTGTGAGCGAGCGATCAATACGAGCACTGGATCGGGTCTCCAGCTCCTCTTGGAGGCACTCTGCCTGCCAGGACGAGTATTTCAGGCTGTACCACTCAAGAAAATCCAAAGGCAGCTTGTCTTCCGCAAACTTTTTTTTGTTTTTTAATAACTGCTTTTCAGTAATACTTTTCAGCAGCCTACAGTCCAACACATTCCCAGGATGTCTGAAACCTTTAGGACAATGCTACTCTACAAATTATTTAAGAAGGGCAAAAATTAAAGAGCACTGAAATGAAAACCTATGTCCAGAGGCTGGAGATCTTTGTGCATCTCCAACAATGAGCTCTTAATAGCTGAAATTAAATTTAGTGATTTAGTCCAGAAGAAAATTAAATACCCAAGAATATTTAGTAAGACAGTCTTGAAATAGCTAAAAGAATGCATTTGCTTGAATTCAGTGCTACAGCAGTACCGAACAGAACCTCATTGCTATTTATGCAGGAATGTTACTCAAGGACACACTAAAGTAGGCACATCCACTGAGCCAACCGCAATTTACTGTTGTCTCTTTCAGTTCCCTAATGTATCTACCAAATGATTCCCTGCAAAGGACTGACTGACCTGCACCTCCAACACACCCTAATCCTGCCAAGTGCTTTATCTCACACAACCTCCCTTAGCCATGCGCAAGATATGTTTCCCCCTGTATTTTAACAGAATAACCAGCATGTCCATCTACCAGCCAGGTATCTATAACCTTAAGCCTGACAAGAATTCTGCAAACGAATTGTGATGCTTGTAATTTTCTGAGTAGTTTGCTTTAAATTGAGTGTCATAGAGTAATTTGTGTCTGGCTCTGCCACAATTTCCATAGCCATAATTATTTCAGACACACCGTAAAACAGCAATATAATATGCAATCCCGAATAATAAATATCTCCAAGCTTGATCATTACTCCAAAAAGAGACTGAAGAGAAAGCATATTTTACATGGGTGTTTCATATGCGTCACTGATGGAAAGCAGCATCTACCATAAGGCATTACAGCTACCACAGAGGCTACCGCTACTGGGCAGATGGAGGTAGATACTCCAAATTCATTTAGTACAAAGTTCTCCATGCCTTCAAACTGTCACTTTGCCCAGGTCACAAAGGTGCTCCAGCAACAAGACCCAAGCGGAGAAAGCCAAACCATAATTCAGAAAGGAAACTGAAGTGTAAATATCCTCAGTGATTATTCCTTCAGCAACAGGCACAGATTTACTCCCACAGCCCCCACTTGACATGTAGCCCCTGTTTCCCACCCCACTACCACCCAGGGCAGCCACAGTGTGCCTGGCTCCAGCCCTGACAAGGGCTGCTAAACCTGCACATCAGCACTAGCCCTGCGAGTGCAGTATCTGTCTGCAGGATGCCGGTGGCTGCATCAGTGATGAAAGTAAAACCTGGTGCTTTGTGCAACTTACAGAATCCCAGGAGAAAAAATAAACTTATTATGCATAATACTCAAGCATCAGTCAGAAGATAAAATAAACTCCAGAAGCACATACAGGTTTGTAAGCTGATGTATAAAAGATGAAACAAATCAAAAGCCCCAAGCGCTGTACATTTGGATCCTTCTTTTTTTATTTAAATGGACAAGCAGACCTTAGGCTTCAGGAGGTGTCTTTGCACTAAATGACAAAACAGTGTAATTTATTATTCTAAATTTCTCTAACTTCCAACTGAACTACTTATTTTGCCTCTAAGGACACTGTAGTGACATGATGCCTTGATGGGACACATGCGACGCACAGGAAAGCATCTTGCCAATACCAGTTCCCACTCCTGCCCCAAATTTTCGCTCAGCAAGAGCAAGCCCTGGCCATGCAGAGCACACGTGCGCTCGATTTCCAAAAACATCTTCCAGAAGGAGGTAGCCTGCTCAGGAAGTCTCCGGGTGCTTTCCTTCGTCCGCCTCTGCTACCAGGTGAACGAAGGGGCCAATTCCCAGAACAACAGGAGGGACGTGGGTTGGTCTAAAGCCTTGCACTTCCACCCCAGAGGCTCTCCCCAGACCGCAGGGAGCACAGCCTTTGCCTGCACCCAGAAACCGCTCTTACACGTCCCACCGAGCCGCCAGCCGCAGCAGGAGCATCGCTGCCCACCGGCCTCTCGCAGCAGAGAGCTGCTGATGCGCAAGGCAGCCATGCAGCCCTTGAGAGTTACAAGGACACAAGCCTCGCTCACCATTTGCTGTCACTAAGGGAAAGACGGTGTCAGGAGCTCTCAGGGCTAGGCCACTGCTTTGGGACTTCTTTTTTCTTTTTCTTTTTTTAAAGTTGATGTCTGCAATTCACTGGCAGAAGGAAAGGCACCACCACCCCCGGGAGGCACCAGCCCAGCCTGGCAGCGCAGTGCAGGTGTTATAAATTGAGTCTATTAACCGTAATGATCAATTGAAATTTTTATTAATTATAGTAAGCAGGATATGAGCAAAAGCAGCGCTGGGCGACAGGGGAGTCTCCGCTCCGCCAACTGCCGCACTAAACAGTTTAAACAGTCCCTTTTTATACATCTTTACTTCCGTGTTCATGAAGTAATGGAGATACTCTGCGCGTGTTTCAGTTATTGTTAGGGGGTCGTTTTCTGTTTCCTGATGGTCGTTGAGGCTGAAGATTGAAGTCTTCCTCAGTTATTTTCGGATGACCTTTATTTTGCTGTGTTGTAGTTTTCAGAGTTGTTTTTCAAGAGTCTTCAGCAAACAATCTTGTGATTTATCGTTTACTTCAAGGTGTATGTTCAGTTTTAGTTTCTGTTTCCTGTCAGCTTTAGTCTCTATTTCCTGTCAGCTTTAGTCTCTGTTTCCTGTTAAGCAAAGCACTTCAAGAGATAGCTTATGCAAGCACCTTTTTTGTGAATTATATGGTTGTTTGAGAAACAAATATGACCTTTAACACAGGCAGAAGGGTGCTGCCATGCACTGCTGCACCCCAGGCAGGAGCTGCCTGCTGCCCATGACCCCACGGAACCCCCAGCCTGCGCACTGCCGGCTCCCAAAGCAGAAACTCAGCCCAGGAGGCGCGGGCACACGCTCCTCTGCCAAAACAGCCTGCGGCTCCTGCCCTTGGCGCAGCCCCCTCTCTACCTGCATCTCTGCCTGCCTCCCCACCGCGGACACTGGAACCAAATGACTGCATTTCCCTCTCCTGAGGAAGGGGAGAGACAAACACTGCTGTCTGATACCAGTAGCCAGGCAAAGGCACTTGTCGTACCAGTCTCAATGGACGAGCGTAAAATGAACGGGTCTGACACCAGAGCGATCCCTCTCCCCCACATTCAGCTTGTGATGCTCAGCAGCAAAAAAGGCAAGCACTAAAAAGGGGAGGTACAACAGGACAGAAACTGAAAGACTGTTTTTTTAAAAAGCAAGCACTTCCTCTATTGTAGCACTTCCCCTTGGGAAATAAAAATCAAGGACTGTATCCAAAATCTCTTTTTTACAGAAAAACTTCCTATTAAATTTTCTCAAAATGTTGACCAAGTTTATGTCCAAGTAATGGCTGGAAGCAATGAAGAAACTACTCTATTTCACGGTATTTACAGCTGTGATTTTGTCCACAAACCTACTGCTCACAACAGGCAGAATGATCTTCTCAAAGGCTTTGCTTAGCCGTTTGTTCCCTTACTATTCAAGAAGCCAAGCACAGGAAAGATTATATTGACTTTCCTGAGATATCTGTAGCAAGGCACAATCCGCTACGAGAGAAGTGTTCTCACTGCTCACTGGCGCTAGGACAAGAAGCTATAAGCTTAAGTGACTGCAAGGGCGATTTGTGTTAGACATGAGCAGAGCAAGGTGGTAGGACAGGCTGCCCGGGCAGGCGGCAAAGGCATCTCTGGAAGGCTTTGAGAGGAGGATAAACGCCCGCCAGAGCCGATCCCAGGGAGAACTGCAGGACCAAAGAGCCCCAGCTACGGCAGGCAGAAGAGAAGGGAGCAGCCCAGCCAGCTGCCTTTGCACAGGCACAGTTCTGTAAGGAATTACTGGGGGGGGCTGAAAACAGATTAGGAAAACAGTGACAATGAAGGGCCACAACAGAATCCAGACTGTGCTGTCACAAATCTTGTCTCCTCATTAAGAGCAACTATTATAAGCTGCCATAAAGCATAATTATACTACACACAGTATTAGATTCATCAGGCAATTACAGCCATTAATAACGCAACCCAGCCTGATGAGCAGAGCGGACTTGCAGTCCAGTGTCCTTCATTTTTCAGCAGACCACTGATGAATCCCACAGTAGATCAGAGAAGCCATTTCTTGCCTACTGCACAGTGTCAAGCGTGCATTACATTTTGTATCACTAGCAGTTACCATTAGCAAAGACTGCTTTCTTCTAATTAGCATTGACTTGTGCCGTTCATCTCATCCCTACGTTTCAAGACCAGCAGGCGTGCCAGCTTGCCTTGTAAAGCCCCCGAAGTCCTTCACATAGACATTGCCAGGGATGAACCCAGTACAGACTGAAGACAGTCCACTTCAGCCAGAGGAAAACATCCCAGACGCAGACGCGCAGGCTTGCACCAACAGCCTCGCACGCTGGAGCCTTCTCCAGAGCGTGCCTGCGCCCTCCGGGGAAAGGCTCCGTGGGAAGACTTGCCTCCAGCCCTCAGAAAGTCCCATTTCCACAGAAGCAAACAGGCAGAGTAGCTGACAGGTTATCTGTGCAAGAGCAACGTACAGGAATACCTGACACAGTGGGACAAAGCGCACAAATCTGCCCAGCCGAGCCTGGTTAACTCGCACTGGTTTACCACAAACGTACAGGAAGGGGGTGGGAAAAAGGGAAAATCCCACAACAGCAACACCTTTCATGTCTCTATCCTTGAAGTTTCTTTTCAGGAGAGCCCAGAAGACCAACATGCTTTATAAGCAAAGGTGCAAAAGAATGAGTCTAAGGGCTATTATTTTCTCTAGCTTTCTCCCTGAGATACCGTAAATCTTCCTTGTGTCCTGTCCATGGCTTGTTGAATACAACATGCTGCTCAAAAATCCATTCAGTAATGCAGAAAAGGGGGGAAACTTCTTTTAGTCCCCTTTTCAAACTGTCACTGTGGACATCGGTGGCTGCTCCTCATGCCCATGGGCTGCCACAAACAGTAAGTCACTGATGTGACTTCTTGTGCAAGGTTTTCCTTCCCTGGAAAGCAGCAACACTCGCTGCTTACTGCAGGGGAAGAAAAATGCACGCCCATGATCAGCTGGACCATGAAACAGAATCAGCACCGGCGAGGGACCGGCCTGATCGCCCTCCCTCACCGCCCGGTCCCTGCGGCCACAAGCACCGCAGGTGGCAAACCTGGTCCAGCTGCCTATGCCAAATTCACTTTAAAATGTCATTTAAAAATCCTGACAAAGCACTAGAAACTATTTCATCCCTAAAATTGGTTTCAGTAGTGTCATTCCTGCATAGGGAATGACTGCAAGGGATACAGCCCGCCAATTAGGCCATCATCCACCGGAACAAGCAGGGTGCCAGGCTGCCCTGTGCAAGCAATACCAGTGAAGGAGACCGGAGCACAGGGCATTTCCCCAGTGCAACAGCAGCGCAGAGCCGGCTCCCGCCGCTGCTGTCAGAAGTGGAGGGAAACAAATTGAGAAGGAAACTTTGCTACAGCACAAATTTACGTTTCTGTCAAAGGAGAGTGGCTGACAGCTATTTTTGGAAACCGGTCTCCATCATATTAATTCAACGTCTGGTTGAAGTTGTCTCATTTGCAGCAAATCTGGCTGGTAAATATTAACCTTGGGCTTTGTTGAAATTCTCCTTGCAGATATTACAAGGGATTGGATGGAAAAGATGAAGCAGAAAGAGACAACTTTACAGCAAATGTCAGGCAGATCCTCCACATCACGGTTTCATTTACACAAGAGCTATTGCAATGCACCACAAAGTAAATGGCATGAAGGGACCACAGCCCATGCCTGGTAAAATTAAGGGTAAAAAGACATCAGTGCCGAGAAGCCTACCGAAAACAAAATAGGGATGTACAGGTGATCATCCCCGGTGCAACAGGACTTCCCACTTGCCTGCAGTCCATCTGCTGGAAATAGGTTTTAAGATCAGAGTAAGCGCAGACCAGCATCTGGCTACAGATATATATTAGACAAGAAAAGCAGTCTAAATGTATTTACAGTGACAGAATCTCTCCTCTTATTTGAGAGTAGATGTTAAACAGATGCTAAAGCTGCTCAGTTCCACCCTAGAGATGGCTGCATTTCAACGATCACTGAAATGATTCATCAGAAACGTGCAAGCCCATGGAAGACTGTCAGGTACACTGGGGCTTCTTCAGAGAGGTGGTGCAATATAGAAAGATGGACAGCAAAAAGGCTCGCTTTCTCACAGCAGTAATTAGCAGTGCCGTAAATCCTATTAGCCTTTTTTCATCTCTCCCAATTTCAGTGTGAGGATACAAATGTTCTCTCAGCGGCAGGATGATTTCAGCACTTAAATCATGGTTACAGGGAGACTCGCTTTGTGATTTAGTTCAAACAGCTTCACCAGTTCAGCGGGAAACAAAGCTTGTTCTTGCTGCAGAGAAGCCCGCACCTCCCACACCTTGCGCCTGCGCCGCGGCCGCCACCAGCGCCGCCGACCAGGCACGGCACGGCCCTGCCCGCTGCCGCCCACGAGCGCCGGTCCCGGCCCCGCGCCAAGGGCACCAGCCGCAGAGAAGCCCCCCGCCACCCCCGGCCGGCTGGGGTCAGACCACCCGAGGACCTCGACCGGCCCCTCTGCCCGGCGAGCGCAGCCCCGGGGCACCGGCCGGTCCCCGCAGGACACCGTCATGTGCCCTGGCTTCGGAGCACGACGACGGAGGGCAGCGCCCAGCGCGAGACGGCCTGGGGAAACTTCTCCTGCGTTTCTGCCGTCCGATTTCCTTTTGATTTAGACCCAAGAAGCTGCGCCACGCGCTTGGCCCTAAGCGTCGCCCCAGATCCATCCCGGATCCAGCTGGCGGCCAGGCCCCGCGGGATCACCGGACACGCAGCCACCCCGGCAGTCAGCGGGGTCAACAGGCGACTGACTTCAGACACCAGCACGTCCCACGTTGCAGGCGCAGCCAGAAAGTCCTCGGAGAAGTTCGAAGGATAAGGGAGGAGACCAGGAGCTGCGAAGCAAAGCCCAAGACAGCCTGGAGAACCACCAGCCGCCCCTGGCACTGGGTGGGGGGTCAGCACCCGGGCTGCCCCCGCTCCCCAGAGCAGCCAGCCCTTGGGGTCCAACCTCTCAGGGGCACAAGAGCTGTGACAGAAACTGTGGCCAATATGTTTCACGGGCAAGGAAGATCCAGTGGACTCGCACCCGCTGAGCCCTCTAAAGCCACCGCCGTGGGACCACGATAGCGGAGCCAGATTTGCTGTGCCATCACCTGGCTGTTTTAACATCCCCAAACTCCCACCATATTTACCTGCCTCCAGCTCGAGGGCTTTTGTCCTTGTCACAGAACTTCCTTAGCCCTGGATGCTTTCATCAGAAATCTTTTAAAGCTATGCACTTAGCACTATGCTAATGCAGGGCTCTAAAACAAACCAAAAACTTTCAACCCTTAAAAACTATTTTCTGATATTTGACCAGACATCAGACGCTGCTCCATGGAGAGTGGCTAATGACCTGCTTTCTGTGAGAGGGGGGAAAAACTTAATTACGTCCATTAAATTACTTCAAATATTTTTCCTTAGAGAATATGAATTATTTAAACTCAACACAGAGAAACCTGAGACATTAGTAAAAGCCTTCTGGGACTCGCTATGTAAATTCCCACTCCAAACAGATGGGGAAAGCATGGCAAGCTGCCATGCAGCCACTGAAGCAATGAACAGTCCTGAGATTTCAATTCGATAGTTTTAATAAGGTCTTCTTATGGAGGGCACCAAGTGAATAGCCACTACCTGGAGCACCTGGAAAGGCTTCCCACCTCCTGGAGGAAGGAGGCACAGTTGGCACAATTTAAATCTGAAAAGCCTCAAGTAGCTCCTGAAGGGCAAACCTGATTCCTCAGGAAAAGCTCACTCTCCTACCATACGCCTCAAACACGGGGGAACTGTACCTGCTTGGGACTTATTTAGCTACTTTCCTCTCAATCTGTTTCCTACCAGGTGAAAAGGTAGAGGTCCAAGGTATCACCTGGACACCAGGCACAGGCAGCAAAGTGTCTTTTCAGGCATATCTTTCAGGCTGTCTGAAGAAAACACCTCCTCTCACACGTCCCAGCTGATGGTCTGACCTCTCCTCTGCCCCAGAGGAGCTTTGCCTAAGAGGGCAGCCACGCACACTGCCAGTTAATAATTGATAGCCAATTACACCTTTCAAAGGAGAAAAGCCCCAGGTGCCGATGGACAGCAGCCATTCCTGGGGTAGGAGATGCACACCCGCTGCCCCGCACCGCACGCAGAGCAGCCTCCGCTCGCCCGGGACCGCTGCCGGCTCCTGCTGACACCTGACTCGGCACAGAAGCGGCCGAGACCACGCTGAGCCAGGACTAGGTCCTGACCACGGCCCGAAGCGGGAAGGTGCCTGGGAGGAGGCATTAGCCCAGCACCTCTCTCCTTTCAGAGGCTCACACACTCCAAGGAGGACCACGGCAGCTGGTATCCCACACTCAGGGCTGATCCCACGCCCAGCTCTCACCTGCCTTTGAAAGCAAGATCGAAGTGGTCACAGCACCAGGTTCGTGAGAGAGATGCCCATTAAGGTAGAGGTTATATCCATTTTTACAGCTGTCATTAAACATAATCTTGCAAGCTGTAAAGTCACCAAATTATTAAGTTGTGTCTAAAGCATGACAATGGGGATATTAACGTTCTAGAGTAATTTTATAGTTACAGGTAAAGCTGTGGGAAATGCCCGATGGTATTCAAGAGCTTTGGCACATCTGCCCAGCCAACACCGTGCTGCAGAGCAGCTGCCAGCAACACGCCCCATTTGCCCAATTGCCACCCTTCAAATTAAGGTCTGGCTGTTAGCTGGGGAGCTGCAATCAACTAAAAGAATCATATTGCTGACAAAAGGCAATACCACTTGTCTGAGGTGTGCTCAGGCACCAAGCAGACTCGAGCAGTCTGGCAGCAACATGGATTGACACAGACAAAAACTGCCGAAGGACACCGACGGCCGCTTTTACCTCTGCATCCCCCGTCCTTCTCCTCGAAGCCGGGACCACACGTGCATTTCCCTATGGGCACCAGCCACTCGCCCTCCGCGCTGCAGTGCATCCTGGGGGGATTATCCACATCCACTTCAGCGTGAGCAACGCAAGTGCCCTTAACTTCCACCAAAGTTGCAAAGGCCGTCTCCGCCACCGTGTCCGGAAACACAGCCAGGTTCTGCACAGTGGCGAGGCACTTCTTGTAATAGACGCGCACAGAGACCAGCGCCACGCAGGCTCCCACGTCCTGGAAGCCCAGGTGGAAGCCTCTCTTGCTCAGGTGCCCAATCTCCCTCAGCTCAGTGTTCAGTTTCATCTTACGTTCACCCAGGTCCCCCTGCGTGAAGCTCTCATCAGCAGCAATGGTGTCGATCTTGATGTGCTTGCTCTCACGGACGCTACGGCCCAGGTCGGAGTCAGACTCGACATAGTACAGGTTGAAAGTCTCCTTGCAGGTGCCCATCACGCCAGGGATGCTGTTGCAGTCCCGCAGGGTGAACTTCAGCTCGATGAAGATCCTCTGGCCATCGCGCCTGGCAATCCAGCCTGTCTGCAGCCAGTTGTTCTGGTTTGGCTCCATGACATTGCAGACCTGGTACGTGCGTATCGGCTTGTAATTCTCATCCACGCCACTGATTTCTTCCCACTGGGGAAAGAATACAAAGGACTGTAACAGCTCGAGCGCTGTCGTGCGCAAGAACCAGCCACCCTGGCAGAAACACACCGATCAGTACGAAATCGCCACCACAAGCCTCTCCACCTACAGGCCATCATATCATAGGCACTGAAAGTCCTCAGCCCACCAAACCCGCAAGCTGTAGTAACATAGCGGTGCTGCTGGACCACCTAACACCTGAGCTCTTTGAAGAGGTGCAAACGCAGAGACACAACCAGAAAGAGGGCACTGGCATCAGACCTTCTAAAACAAAGTCTAATATGAAACGGGACACATCATCTGCTGCGAAGCCAGAGCCTTTTATCTCCCACACACGCCTTGGATTTTCTGTCCCTGGGAAGGTGCATCTGCAGAGCATTACCATACGGCGTAATGCCAGATGGGGTTGGGCTACCCAGAGAAGTCAAAGATGGCCAAGGAGATGTGACGCCAGACACATCATCACACAAGGACAACTATCTTTGTGAACAGCAAGCAGCAGCTTCTCTGTCAGGAGAAGTTTTAGCCAGAACAGGACAAATCCTCAGACTTCAAGTGAAACGGTATTTCCCCAATGTTACCAGCAGAGATTCCGATTAGTGAAATGATGATTCAACCCTCACAGCCTTAAGGATGACCTGGCAACTTCCCAAAGTAATTCTTTCTGGGGGTAAATTTATGCAAGATTGCCAAATACAGCTGGGCAACACAGATGACTCCAGGATCTATCACTACTCCCTCTGAATGGTTTGTTTCCATTCTGGAAAATGAACCCAAAGCAGCAAGGAACACAACTTTGAGTTTCCCGACACACTCTCCTGAAAGCAGCTGCAGACTGACCCCGGCAGCAAAGCAAGGACCTGATCAAACAAACCCTACGTGAGGCAGAGCTCCTGGCGATCCCACCCCAGCCACAGCCCTCTTCCAAGCGCTGAGCTGACCCCCCAGGAGCTCGCGCTGGTGTGCAAACTACAACACAAAGCCTTAACTGCCTGCTATTTGCTGATTACAGGAGTGTAAAATTCGTTTTGAGGAGCTGTTCCACACTGGTTGTACCACTCCCATAACCAGTACTTCACTTCTCGCTCTGCTCCTCGGGGTGCCTGGTGCTGATCAACACGACAGCTCGTGCCGAGCTGCCCACCCGCCCCCGGCCCGAGGAGACCCCGTGGCTGCCAGCCCCTTCCACCGGCTCCACGTGCTGAGCACCAAGAGGCAGACCCTCTCTAGCAGCACAGAGGGACAGTCCCACCTCCGCACTTACCCCGTTTGATGGGTGCGAGGTCCAGCCCAGCTCCGCTTGCGATTCCTTCGAGTCCAACAGGACAACTGCAGGGAAGACAACACACTAGAAAGCAAACTCACTGACCCAGGAAAAACCAGCAAATACCCACCCGGCCCGCCCGTTGGGAAGCTCAGTGCCGCGGTGCGCCCGCCTGAGCAGTGGGTCAGGTCCCAGCGCACAGGGAGCAGCTCCCGGGGCCCCAGCTCCCCAGCCATCGTATGAGCACCGAGCACAGCACCGAGCAGGACTCAGGCTGCAGAGCTCTAGGCTGCTCATCCAGAGCAGACCTCGCGGTTACGCAATTAGCACCCTAAACTAACGAGGATGATGTCCCAGGGAAGGCTACACTCCTCCCCAAGGGACTCTGCAGGACAATCCCCCTGACACCTCCAGCCAACGCTGCAGCCATACCATGCCCGCAGCGTGCGTTATCTCCTGGAACCGAAAGGTACTGCTCTGAAATACGGATTTCCTCGGGAGGCTACATCCTTTCTCCACAGAACCCCCAACTCTGCGTTTGACAGGAAGAGGTACTTCCCCCAACGCACAGTCTCACCATCCTTCCACAGCCAGCGAACAGAAGCAACCCCCGCCCGGCGAACTGTCCCCCCCAGGTTCGAGACACCAGACCACGCCGTGCCCCGAGGGCGCGTCCCACGCGAGGCTCGGCGGCTCTGCCCACGGCAGCGCACCCGCACCTTTGGGGCTCGAGCCCTCTCCCCACGCCACAGCCCCGACGAGCCCGCGGTGCGGAGCGCAGGCTGCAGCGGGGAGTCAGCGCTGCCGCCTCCCCCCCGCAGCCGGACCGGGGTCCTGCGCGTCAGGACGGGCGGCCCGGCCCGGGACCGGCAACGCTGCGCGGGCAGCGGGCGCCGCGGGAGCCCGTTCCTCCCAGCGTCTCCGGCGATCGCGGCCACCGGGACCCCCAGCCCCGTCCCGTCCCGCTCCTCCCGCGCCCCGGAGAGCGGCGGCACATCCGCCCCGCGAAGCCAGCGCCGCCGCGCCCGCGGGGGCAGGCGGCGGCGGCACCGGAGACGGCGGGAGGAAGGGGAAGCGCGCCCGGACCCGACCCTCCGGCACCGGAGCGGACCCGCCGCCTGCCGCCCAGCAGCGCCGGCCTCTCCCCGGCGGCACCGGGCACCGCAACGCGCAGCCCAACCCGCCCCGGGCGACCGACGCCGGGGCCGATGCGGCTGCACCGTGCGCCGAGGACCGGCGGGCACGGGGCGGGGGCACGGCGCGGCCGCCGGCGCCGGAGCACCGGGGACACGGCGCGGCCAGGAGTGCCGGAGTGCCGGCGCGCCGGGTGCCGCGGCCACGCCGCTCCGCCCGCCCGGTCCCCGCCCCGGCTCACCCTGCTCGGCGGCGGCGCGGGGGCAGCACCAGCAGCAGCAGCAGCAGCAGCAGCAGCAGCAGCAGCAGCACCCGGGGGAAGCCACCGCCGCCGCGCGCTGTCGCCATGGCGCCGCCGACTCCGCGCGCCCCGCGCCGCCGCCGCGCTCCGGCCGCCGCGCCCCGCCCCCGCCCCGCGCCGCCAACCGCCGCCGCCAGCCGCCGCCGAGGGCGTGGCCGCGGGCCGGCAGGGCCAATCCGCGGCGGCCGCCGGGGCTCTCGGCGGGAAGGGGCGGGGCGAGGGCGGGGGCGGGGACGCCGTTCACTCTGAAGTCTACTGGTGGCAGCTGCGGGACGGTCCTCGACCAGCTGTGTCTCGCTGCATGATCTGTGGGGCCGGCTCCTGCCGGAACAGGCCGAGCACGGCGGGGCTGAGCTTTGGCCTGCCTGGTACCGCTGCCGAGGGCAGGATCTGCCCTCGCCATGGAAGCCAAAGGACTGCTGGGACATGGACAGCTATTGCTGATGCTGAGACGCGGTGGCCTACTGGTCACAGCCATAATTAAGAGTGCTGTGCCCCCCTCCCCAGATGACATTTGCACCCTGCTGCCTTTAACAGGCAGTCAGTGGTGAGTCAGAGCCTTATTTCTGCACCACAGGGCCCAAGAGAGCAGCGGGGCAGGTCTTGTTACTGCCCTTGCCTGCAAGTGATGCCCAGGAATGCCAGTGTTATGTCAAGCCCTCTGTTCTGCCTTTCTGGGTTGAAATTTGATTCCCAGTTTCGTCTCAAGGTCCTCCAAGCCCACCGGCTGCTGTAAGAGTCAGAGTGGTCAGAAAGAAACCCCAGGAAAAGGTGGCCCCAGGCAGGGTGGGTCCTGCCAGACCTGCATGAAGGGCAGCGCTGCTGAGGCAAGCACACCACGGGAAGGCTGCGGTGAGGTTGGCTGGGGGAGGCAATTCCCAGCTCGCTGCAGGCGAGGTGCATGCTGCCAGGCCCACAGCCTCCTGCACCGGGGGAGGAACTCAACGAGGTTTGATTATCGCTAATTGTAGGTGTTGCAGGTCTCTGCAAAATTTAGTCAGGCTGAACACCCGTCAGTTCCCTACCTGATGGCTGATACTGCGACACCAAAGCTTGCTTATGTAGCAACACTTGTTCCTGTGGGATGTTCCCTTCGCTGTGATGATGTGCTGTCAAATGCAAAACATTGCAAGTCTGGAATAAAAATATTGAGTTCCCATCTAACGCAGCCTGGCTGGGCTGTGGCACCCCGTGCACAGTCCCTGTTCACGGCAGTGGGTGCTCGGACCACAGGTCAAGCCCTGTGTGCAGTCCCACAGCCCCGGGGAGGGGCAGCCCCTGCCCTCACCATCGCCGCTGGATCCCCACTGCCGCAGCTGGCAACCCCCAGTGAGGACGGTGAGGGACTCAGGTGCTGGCTTGGCAGGCGAGGAGCACCCAGTGTGGAGGGCTGTGTCCAGACACGGAGAGCTGAGGGCTGGTTCACGCTGGCAGCAGGACTTGCCCAGCTACACCAAAACCCATGCATGAAACGAGAGGTGCAGCGAGGGCTGCCAGGCACAGCAACCCAGTGAACATGCCCATGTGAAAACTGGAGGGGGGGGGGCACAGCGTTGCAGGCGAAGAGCAGTGTCGTGTGTCTCCACAAACACACTGCACTTAAACACCTTAAAGCGTTAGACACTAAAGCCTGAATTCTGCAGTGCCTCACCCATGCATAAGTTTACTGGAGCAGGTATCCTACTGAAGCCTGCTGCCAGTCAGACTCGGATTTGCACATTGCATAATAAGATTAATTAGATATGGTGATTGCAGTTCATTTGCCTCGTGCCCCAGCTTCTAAGTACTCTCCTCCTGAAGTCAATAAGACTACCCATGTGAATAGATTTAACCAAGTGTGAAAGTCCCTGCAGGATCAGGAATCCTGAACAACCTGGGTACCAGCTCCAAACCCGGAGCTCAATGTTTCTTTAACCTGTTCCACAGGCATCTTGCCTTTCCAAGTGTTTTTAATACCTAAGGCATGTTTGCTTTTGAGAGGTTTGGGAGGCATTGCATCTGACTATAAATCTGTTGGCAATCTGGGGCTCTTGGCCAGCTCAGAGGAAGATGCTGCTGCTGTGGCCATTCTGCAGAAATGGAGGAAGCATTTTTCAAGCACAATGAGGATCCACAATTGGATTTGACAATATATACCTCTAATACTTCTACTTGCTCTCCATGTCTTCCAGCACTCGCCCCACACCCCAAAGTACAGACCCCTCATATCCCACCTCAGCCCCCAAAACTGCTATTCAGCTACCACGTTAGTTGCAGCCTGGCAGATCTGGGGGAGAGACCCATAACGGGATGCAGACTGCCCACCTGGATGCCTGAAGCCACAGGGTGTTTCCTGCTCTCCCTCCATTTCTTAGCCCCTCTGGAAACACAGCCACTACCTTTTCTCTGTGCTAATTTGACCAGTGAGAAAATCCCTGTCCATTTAGCAATGCTCTTTCTGTCTGGGAGAGCTCAGCTTGGGCCAGTGCTTTGCTGCGGTGCTGCCGCAGCACACCAGCACTTCGAGCCCAGCCAACGCTCCCACCTCGTACCTGCAGCCCAGGAGCTCCCGGTGAGCCAGGGGTACAGCCCTGATGGCTGGGGTCACAAGTTCATATGATTAAAATTCCCTCTCCATCACATTACAGGGCAGGGAAGCAAAAGACAGGGTTTATTTATAATCTTCCTCAAGTGGAAACCAGAAGAAGTGACCCATTATTACTGGAGATTGTTCAAGCCACCCAGGAAGAAAAGTGATATTTAGTTGTCGTTAAAGGCTCATAACTGCATAACAATTTCATGCTATGTTAACTTCTAGGTTTTCTTTCGCATATAAATTTTTAAGGAGTAAAATAGAAAAACCCAGGCACTTGACCTTTAATCACAGTTATTTGTGTGATCAGTCAAGTGTGGGAAAAAGCTAGTTTGTGCTTGAAAGATGCCCTTTAAAACTAGATTGCTCTAATATGACACACAACTCACATGGTTTAATATATGGGATCTCACTTACCAGCCTCTGAGGCACAACAGCCTCCCATTTAGTATTCATGCACAGGATCTTGCTGCTGGTACACTGGAAGGCATTAATGTCACGAAGCAAATCGATACAGACCCCTGGGATAGCTCCATTCACCACCGAGAGACCCACGGGAGGCGTACACATTCATGTCATTGAAGAAACAAACAGGGAAGAGTATTTTCAATGTATATGGAGGATTTGATGTTAGAGATACGTTTCACTAGAATAAGGGTATGTCAGGCTAATAGAGTACAAAGCTTTTCCATTTATCTGAAATATTATTCCAAGCACTTATAAAAGCTTAATATTAGAACAGCCAGAGGTATTTTAATTACAATTTTGAAGTATCATGTTGTTCTGGGGAAATGATCTCATGAATTTTTCTTTGGCAAGACTGGAAGACTAAAAGCCATTGCTGAGGTGAAGGAAACAGAGCAGCCTTTTAAATTGAGACTATTGGATTTATTCATTATCAGGCACAGCTGATGACCAGGGATGGGCCTCCGAGCCCAAAGACAGGCTGCGGCACAGCCCAGCCAGCACCAGGGACGCGGTCAGGGAGCAGGGCAGAGGGATGCCGTCCCCCTGGGGCCAGCAGACACGGCGGAGGGATGCTGTGCCCGGGACGGCACGGCAGACCAGCTGTCTCCTCGAGCACCAGCGGCACAACAAAGGGCCAGTTTCTGGAAGCGAAGGAAGAAGAATACCCAGGTTGTCTGGTCACCTCTGTCAACTCACATCCAACACGTGGGCAGCTTCCCTCACCCCACTCCTGAGTGCTACCACAGCCACAGGATGAGCCTGGAGAGACATGAGTGGGAAAGCAAAGATGCCTGGTTATCCAGGCTCCAGATTGCATGGGGAACTTCTGCAAAGAGCTGGGGCCAGCACAGCTCAGAAAATATGTAATTCTCCGACCTGAGCTATTACCTGCTGTAAGTGGAGACAGAAAGATAGTTTTGAAACCACAGTGAAAATAACCCTCCTGGAAAAAAAAAATCAATACAAACACCAAGGAAAGAGGATCAGAATCCGAGACCATCAATTCCTGAGATAAAGAGTTGAAAGTCTCAGTGGGAGGACAGCCAGATCTGGACTGAAAAACAAAACTTTGTTTCTTTTGCTGACAAATGACTTTTTATGCTAAAGGACAAAGGAGCCAGGAGGATGCGGGCCTCCGTATGTGGCTGTAAGAGCTGCCCTTGAAGACAGAAGGAGCAGGCAGAAACCTCACAGAAGCTTTTGCACCTCTCCTTCCTCTTCCACGCTTGAAAGGATTTTCTTACAATGGAAAACAAGGGATTTGTGCAATTTTGTGCTGGTTTGGGCATGTCACAAATACATGCTCCAGGATCAGTTTTGCTGCTTCTGCTGTGACGAGGCCAGAGTCAGAGCAGAGCAAGCAGCAGCAATACAGCACAAATGTATCTGGCATTAAGTAAACATCCCACACCGGCAAGCGGCAGAGTTAACGCAGCTCAAATGATCTGCACCAGGTACCATCGGTGCCTCGCCAATCCGCTGCCCCTGGCTGATCCTAGGGCTCGGACACTGCTTCCCAGGTGGACCACGCTCCGTCGCAGCCAGTGTCTTCACAGCCTGCTGCCGATAGTGCCGCCTCATCCCTGCACCATCTCCTGGCTGCTAACTGGTAGAAATCACAGCAAAAATAAAAGTTAATGTAAAGCTTCCCCATAAATCTCATGATCAACACTGCACACACAGCCCTGCATCATGGGCTGCAAAAGGAAATATTCTGTGTATGAACTCCTTTTACCTTCTATGTTGTTTGTCTGAAAATAAAAGCAAGCAGAGCTATGCATTTGTTTTTAACGGCTTAATTTTTCTGTCAGATGTGTACTCTCTTCTTCAGGATCTCTGTACTATAAACGTTTTGCAGCAGCTCTTTAGCTTTTAAGGTAATCACATAAAAGATCCTTGACTACATAAAGGCAACTAATCTGGGTAAATGCCTTTAAGCATCTTTACATTTCTTGCTAATGGATTTCTAGGCAGCCCACAGAGATCCACGTTCTAGAAAATAATGTAAAAATATAGTAAGTGTCTGATTTTTTTAAATGCCTCACATTCGTCATATACTGAGAAAATCCAAAGCTCCAGGCAGCATAAGATCATTACACTTATATAAGTAATATTCTGTTCTGTCATCATCAATATGAAACCCAGCCTTTCACTGGGGGCAAGGATCCATTCAGCGTTAAATTCCAACTCAACCAGAGACAAATTATCACATGCTATTAATTAAAGCCAGACAGGAGGGATCCAGGCACCACAATCTGGTGATAGAATCTGAAGGGCAAGCCAAGGCATTTACTGAGCTCAGGAGTTGTGCGTGGAAAACGTTACCCTCTCCCCGCCTCGAATCGCGCTCTGGGAGCAGCAGGAGGGCTCGTGGAGGGTGATGCCATGCCATGCTTTTTGCTGTGCGGAACCAAGCAGCTGGCAAAGGCGAGTGCAAACCCTTGTGCAGAAGTGGGTCTCCCCTCGTACCCCATGCCCTTCCCACCCCTCTGCCTGCTCCCCTCAGAGCCGGGGGGCAGGACCCTCCATGCACAGCAGTGCAGCGGCGCTGCGACCCCGCGTCCCGCCAGGCAGCAGCCCCATCCCCTAATTCCTATGGGGGTCCAGGGCTCACCGCACATCGCCTGCAGCCCAAAACCCCACAGGGACCGAACGCAGGCAAGGTAATGCCAGCAAGTAAACAGTCCCTGGGCAAAATTCTCGTGCTTCAGCTTGCTGTCACTTCGCATCTGCGTGCAACAGCTCTCCTTGTTCTGTTCCATCCACCACCCCAGAGCAACGGGCAGCCAGCCGGCAGCACTGCCCTCACCCCGCCAGCAGCCCGACCTGCTGCCGTCCTGCCTGTGCACACTGGGCACGGGCCTGTCCGGCTGTCTCTGTCCCCGGTCGCACTGGTGGCTTTGGCAGGGGCGGCAAGAGCTGCAGCAGCTGTGCAGGAGCAGCCGCTGGGAATGCCGCGCAGCGCAGCTATTCCTCGGGACTTTCATCCTCTCGCTGCTTACGAATGGCTGAAAGCCACCCGCCATTCCACCCCTGCTGAGAAGAACCAGAAGCCAAGCACCTGCTCACTAAACCTGCAAGGCAGGGACGAGACGTAGCAGGGACAAGGAATGAGGGGCACTTCTCACAGAGGTGGACCGTCTCACCTCTTCTGGCATTGCGGGGTTACGAAGGGTCCCTGGCCCGGGCAATGCCGTGCCTGCTCAGCAGCGGTCCTGGGACCCGGCTGTCCCGGGGTGCCCCAGCCCAGTCTGGGCGCGAGTCCTCCTGCTGCCTTCAGCTCCAGCCACAAAACCCCTGTAAAGGCAAAAGCACCTATTCTAAGAGCTGTCTGGTATAATTACCTCTGTGGAGGAGGAAGCAACAGATGCGCAAGTGCAGATGGGTCACCTAATTCTGCAGATTTATTACATGCATTAATTAGACTCCCTGTGCCATTCCCAGGGGACTCAGACCCACAGCCGTGCAGCTCTGTGTCAGTGGCACACGGGGACAGGGGTGCGTGGCAGGGCTGGAGCCAGTGCCGAGAGCACGAGGGCAGCGAAGCCGCCGGCTGCTGGGGGAAGGCAAGCCCAGCACCCTCAGGCTCTCCTTCAGCAGCATCCGAGGCAGCCACAGCTCCTGCAGTGCCCGAGGGTCTGCCCGGGCTCCCCCAACCCCTCCTGCCCCTCCACAGCCGTAAGTGGGCTTGGCACGGGGGGCCGGGCAGAAACCCGCCCGCAGAGGGAGGCTGGCTGGGCAAAGGCCTCGGATAGGTAATTAGTATCAGAAAGGAGATTTCGAAGGATTACAAATAAACAAAGGGAATCAATTATCTGATAGGAGGTTTTCGTCAGAGTCACACAATGGCGTATAAATTACTGAGGCCGGATTGCTGAGGGAGTAACAAAGCCAGACAAATCCGATCCATCCCAGACTGCAGTGGCACTCAGAGCCTCGCACGGGGCCAACGCCAGGCTGCAACGCACAGAGGAGAAAGAATTACGTTTTAGTTTTCCCAGAAGAAAATGATGGTTTGTGTTTGCTCAGCTCTGTCCCAGCATGGGGAGGGTTCAGTTCATTTTGGTCCTCGCTGAGTAACCTGGTGCTTCTGGCTCCGCTCTCAGAGGTCACTCCAGCCCACGCGTTGCTCGGCCAGCACGCAGAAAAGGCGGCGTGAAGGCACAGAGACCTGGCGTCACCTGCTAACAGCAGACACGTGGGAAAACTGCAGCAAACCCGGCCGGGCAGCTCCAGCATTTCGCACGGAGCAGTGGGGGTTTGCTGCTCTCCAGGAGAGGGGCAGGGGAGCTCCTCTTGCAGCCGGTGTGGTGCCCGGCACAGCCGCCAGCTCACTACTCCGGATGGACCCTGCCCTCCCTCACCCACAGCACCGCTTCTCCCCAAACGCCCCAAGCATGTGGCAGCCGGGGGACCGGCATGTCTCCTGAGGATCATGGCAGTCACCACTGACCAGCCACTGACCGTGGCTCCGACACTCACCTGGGTGGCACTGATCAAGAGGAAACCATTTGGTGCTAATAGAAAAGTAATTTAGAGCTCCAGAGGAATCCAGCTGTAATTTACTGCTAATTAATGTCCTATTACCTAAAGTAAACATATTGAATTTGGGACTGTGTCCTGCCCCACCCGTTCAGTCACTTCTGAGCAGCAGGGTCAGAAATACCGACCGATGCCATCCCAGCCGGACCCCGGATCCTCCCAGCGCTGCTCTGCCCGGCCGGTCTCCATGCCGGCCCCTTTACTGCTGGCAGCAAGTGCAGACCTTTGCGATGGAGTCATGCACAGCACAGTTATAACCGGGCTGGGGGGGGTCCCAACAAGAGAGACGCCCCAGCTCCCCCGGGGAGGACAGTCCTGCCCTGCAGAGATGCTTTGCCGGGAGTGCTGAATACAGGGCAGGATGCCAGCACCCTGGTCTTTGCACAGATGGACTTCTTCACGCTCAGGCAGCCCCTGTTTCTTCTTCTCTTCCTCTGGTTGAAAGACAGAATTGCAGACTGAGAGCTCAGGTGTCTGAGCCTCTGAGAGCCAAGGTCTGTGATAGAAATGATGATATACCTCAAGTATAATGGTGCAAACAACCATTATCATAATTTTGATACCAATTACGTGTAATTTGAACAAAGGAGTTGTCCTAGCTTTGATTTGCTCTCCTTGTATTCCTGGCTGGTTTCATTAAAATCACTTACAGAAATTTGCAGCAGTTCTGTTTGAAGTGCTGTCATTAGGATTTTCATTTTCACCGGCGTCAGAAATAATTTCACAGCAGGCTGTTTATGTTTTACAAAGGGACCTGCAGCATGTGGCCATCACTCATGGTCAGACGCGTTTCAGATAGACTGGTCCTGCTGGTTGTACGGCCACACGAGGCGAGTGTCCGGCCTCGAGAACCAGGGAAGGACGCTCCAGAGCAGCTACGGCAGAGGCCGGTGCCTGCCCCACTGCCAAACTCTCACCACAGCCCACGCTCTTCCCAGACCTCCCTTGACTGCTCCGAGCAGTGCTGTGCTGAATTTGCAACCCAAACCTTTGTAAATTTGAAGACTGAGTAAGTGCCAGGCTGGTTCGTGCTGATCCTGAGAGCACCCACAGCTCTGTGTGTGCATCCCCGCGCACCCCCGAGGGGGGACCCCAAAGTGCCAGCACGCCTCAGGTGTGGATTTCCCTGTTTCACACTGTTTCCCCTATTTGTTAATAGCTTTTTACGTTTAAGTCTTTGCGCTGGTCACCATTTAAAATCATTTACCGAGACTTCTAACTTTATTGGCCCCTCAGTAAAGTGGCAGTAAATGTCCTTTAACAGCAAGGGCACTGAAGTTACGGTTCTGAGCTACAGTGGATTTCCTTGGGGTGAATGCTGCTCTGGCTCCTATTCATTAGGCAATCAAAGATGCAAGTTGCATGACACACTGATGAAGAAAGACACTTTGGGACTCCTCTGTAACTCAATCACCACAAGACACTCGCCAATTATCCCTTAGTCATGGTGTGAGGGTGACAGGGAGGTCATGCAGAGTGAGTCTTTTTCATTTGTCCATGATAAAAGAGGGTAATATACTTTGCAAATGATAATTAACAATTTACTCCAGCTGGGGCTAATTCCTAGATGCATTTTGCACTCCAGGACTCGGCACTTGGGCAGACTCTAAATAAGGCACCAGCACAGTGTGTCCAGCTCCATTAAAGCTCTCTGGTAATTACAGAGTGCTCACTGCGCAGCGGAGAGCTGGACGCCTTCCCATGCCTGTGGGTGACTCCGCTCTGCCTGCCACCGTGCTGGGGTGGATGCGGCCCCCGGAGAGGGACCACCAGGCGCTGGCCACGCTGTCCTCCAGGGTGCCCACTATGGGGGTCCTGCCAGCTCCGTCCTGCTGATGGAGAGAGGGACGCTCCCCAGCCCCACGCTCGGCCCCGCTCCCGGCCCCTGGCTCAGCGCTGGCCGCCGGCAGAAGGGGCATTGGGGGAAAAGGCCTGCAGCTCAGGGAAGCAATAAATTCGGTTTCATTATAACAGTGCACTCATATCCCAGGGCGAGATTGCCATGTAGGTTTGCAAAAATACTGCTTAAATAAACAGAAAGGGAGGAAATGCTGGAGAGAGTGTCCAATCTGCACTATAATTAGGGAAAAGAATAACAAATGGCAGAAACAACCTGTTCCCATCTGCAGCTGCAGTTTGTTCCTACTGTATCTGAAAGGCCATGCACCATCCGTACCAGGAGCTTTCTCTGGAAATGTATGAATGTTTCATTCAGCAAGAGTGGAAAAAGAGCATCTTTTTGCGTGCATTGCTGATTCTGCTGTAATGAAGCATCAGAGAGAATGTTACCAACCCAGACACTTACTGCTGTCTCCAGTCTGGTAGCAAAAGTGGGGGGCTGCAGCCCTGAAAGGGTCTCCACGAAAAGAGCCAACATGGGGACAGCAGTTAGGCTCCAGAGCTGGGGGGGTCACCCTGGTGTGGGGCCAGGTCTCTGCCCTGCGCAGCGGTTCAGGGTCACCAGACTCACATCTGGCCACCCAGAGTCGGAGGGTGCAGTGCTCAGTGGATGCGTTTGGACACATTATTCAGTCCCAGACTGACTAATTTATCCATAAACCTTCCTAATGAGGCTGATAGTGTAGGAATGGAGAGAAAGCAGCATTATTATCTGTAAACAGTGGCGGCTGACAGCATTTTTAATCACAGGCTGCATAATGGTAACATCAGTGGAGGACAAGATTAGACACTTCTCCAATTAGTCACACACCAAAGGCATGAACGTGGAGCCTGAGCGCCACTTAACCCACAAACTAGAGGAGCAAAGATCAAAGCCGGAGGCTGTCCCGGCGAGGGGGAGGCACTCGAGGCCAAGGGCTCGCAGGGCTGGAGCCATTCCCGACACCCCGGCTTGCGCAGCCTGCGAGCGGGGAGAGCCCGGGCACCGCCGCTGAGCCAGGCAGAGCCGAAGCCACAGCCCGGCACTGAGTGCCCTGTGCTGCCTTCCAGCTCTGCCAGCGGCCCGCTCCTAACAGGATTTTGCAATCTGCAGTGGATGTGCTAATGGGATAGAGAGGTAAAGAGTTCATCCTA
The DNA here is from genome assembly GCF_900496995.4 of Aquila chrysaetos chrysaetos. Taxonomy (NCBI): domain Eukaryota; kingdom Metazoa; phylum Chordata; class Aves; order Accipitriformes; family Accipitridae; genus Aquila; species Aquila chrysaetos. Next base: position 608,878 of record NC_044019.1, on the reverse strand, counting down.
CTTCCTTTTCTCTGCTTCTTTCCTTTTTTCTGAGCATCTCTCTCTCCTGGTTTTCTCTGGCTCACCTCTCCCTGCCCCAGTGCTCCTGAGGTCTGCAGATTAAAAGCATTAATAAGAGCCAGAAATTATTATGTGAATCCTATTTATCACAAAGCAAATGGTGTCTAGCAGGCTGCAGCCTTAGGAGCCACGGCCACTGGTTTACAAGAAATGCTGTAAAGGCTGCGGGGTTTCTCTTTCCCCAGCCCCTAAGCCTGGGTGACGTGGCTGCAGGCGGGTAGGCAGCTTGCAGGACCGGGGGGAGCGCGGAGGAGAAGAGAAAGCAGCTACAGGAGTCCCTGCCGGTGGACCACAGCAAGAGAGCGAGCAGTGATGGCACAAAGGCAAGTTGGTGGAGGCTGGCAGACTCTGCCCAAACTGCAGGGAAGCACGGGATGTGCCAGGCACCACGAGGCAGCAGGATATGGCCCTGACCCCAGGGTAACTGGGGCTGTGGCATTCCCACTGCCAAGTCTGCTTCCACAGTAGACAAGATTTTAGCACATGCCCTCTCTTCTTCCTAATCCCAATATCTTGGGTTAAACCAGTAGCTCCTCTGTGGTGAAATCCAGGTGTTTTGATTTATCTGTGAGAGACCTCATTATCAGCTGCAGCAACAGAGACTCTGACCTTTCATGTCAGGGCCCCTTTGAATGTACTTTCTGCCCAGACATACAAAAGAAACCATGAGAAATCAATTTTCTTTCCTCCAAGACCCCCTAGTTTTCAAGAACTTTTAAAGGGCAGAGAAACCATAACTGGGACATCTTCTACCTTTAAAAAGGTCCTTCATCATGTTAGATTTTGATTAATCAGCCTCCTACTCTCCTGTCACTACCACAGTGGAGAGCACTGGAGACCTCCCTGCAGCCCCTCTCGGGAGAGGGAGAGGAAGGCTTCAGCAGCTGGGGGAGCCACGGCCGCCTGCGGGGAAGGCTCCAGCTTCAATACCAGCCAGCACTCCTGGTCCTGGTCCTGGTCCTGGTCCCGCTCCCGTGAGCAGGGAGACACGGCATCGTGCTGGGCGCAGGATGCGCCGGTGGGCACTGCCGGTTGCTGATTTCTGCTCCCCCGGTACCGCTCACCATGGCTGCCTCCAGGCTTTGAGACAGTTCCTGGGGCTGCACACCCTGAGACTCCCCGGCTTGCTCCAGCAGGTGCCGGACCCTCGGTGCAAGCATCACGCTCACAGACGAGCCCAACACCGCGGGGGATGAGGCTGCTCGCCCCAGCCCCAGCCCTGGCCCTGGCTGGCAGGCACGGGGGCCTGGAAGCCCTGCAGACTCTGGCAGCAGGCAGCTTCCTCTGCCTGCCAGATGACATGCATAATTCAGGCAAAATATTCATTTAAGACCGTCTAAGCCATGGTAATAAAGCAGACATTATGACAATACAGATCAATAAGTCCAGAGAGGATCCTTCGCTGAAACACGCTGCAATTGTTCAAACCAAGTCTTAATTGTGACAGGAATTGATTTCTCTTTTCTAATATCCCTGACTTTTAATTAAAAGGTAGTTAAGTAGACGATACATTTCCAGGATCATTTAGAGGCAGGGCAACATCAAGGAGCATGCACTTAAAATGCAGAAATGGTGCCTTGTTAATACAATGAGACTGCAGCTTGGGGAGTTGCTCCGTGCTGATTCAGAGATGCCCACGGCTGAGCAGGGCACGGGGACGCTGGGACCCCCGTGCCGGCTCCCACAGCCTGCGCTCCCCTCTGCCCCAGCCTCAGCAGGGACACGGGCACGTCCCCTCTTGTTCTGTCCCACTCCCCAGGGTCCTCCATCCATCTGCATTTCACACCCTCTTGCGCACGCGAGTGCCTCTAATAGCTCTGATTATCCTGCAGACTCCAGCGCTTTGCTTTGCCCTTGGACGATGGCACGTGGCAGAGGCTGGCAGGGCCAGGCAGGGCAGGCAGCGCTGCTCCCACGGCATGCCGGGGAAGGCAGTCGCTGCAGCACCAGCTGGCCCAGGAGATCAGCAGGGTGGGCACAGCCCCAGCACAGCCTTTTTTCCGCTCCCATCCCATGGCCACATGCTCCTTGGGATGGTCCCGAGATGTGTCCGTAGCAAGGAAGAGGTAGGGAGGAGGGAGTGCTGGAGCCCCTGCAAAGGGAGGGGATGAGCTCCTCCAGCCTTTGTTTTTATAATTTGCAGGAAGCTTCTCGTTGGCAGGGGTGGCAGCAGCATGGCAAGACGTGTGAGAAAGCCAACTGTGAAGCAGCCAGACGCTTCTCAATCATCCTTGATTAGAGTAAAACAGGCCAAAGCACCTTAATCTGACTGGAGGGAGTCCAGTAACATCAGAGACTCCATTAAAAGAAGAAATGGGCCTTTTATCTGCTCATCAAGAATCATAAAGGAGAAAACCTTCGAAGACACCCATAAATCCCCTAACACATCCCCAGGGAAACCCACAGCACGGCACAGCGACGGCGACTCTGGCAACGCAGCTCCTGTGCTATCCCAGCCAGCCAACCCCACCAACACGTCTGCAAGACCAAGGCATCTGCCGAACAATTTAACACGACAGAGCTGCAGCCATCCATCCATACTGGAAGCAGCAGCATCTCACCGGGTGTCCGAGCCATCCCTAAGGGTGCCCTGTCCTGCCGAGCAGTCCCTCACCGGAGAGCAGGGCTCCTGGGCTGCATGGGTGCTGGGATGGATGCTGGCTGTGCATCCCTGTGCCCCGTGGCACTGCAGCGTTGCCCCGCCTGGACCAGCCCACCCAAGCCGGTGGAGCTGAGCATCTGGCAGAAGTCCCTCTCCTGCCTCCAGGACAAGGTGCTGGACCCAGAGCCAGAGCTTAGCCAGGTTCACTCTCCCCAGGCAGATGGGCCGCAAGGGACCATTACCTCCCATCACTTGAGATTTAATAACGGAGCATTAACAGGACTAATCAGATCTTCCCAGCCTCACCACCCAGTCTGGTTGCTGCTTGGAAAACATGTGTGATGTAGTCAGGAAAGTGGCATTTGGACCAGGTCCATAAGAAATGAGTAGTAATTTAGGGCTTTCCCTGCCACCTGGAAGCCAGAGTGGGACTAGCAAGTCCTGGCCGAGCAGCCCCTGTCTCTCGTCCCCATCCTTCGGCACAGCCGCCCCTCTGCCCCACACCCAGTGGCTCTGCCAGGCTCGGCTGCACAGCTAGTGAGGAGGAAGGGGCTGCACGTCCCCACCCCAATTCATCTGACCAGTCCGCGTGCCCGGGAGACCCCCTTTGCCCACTGTCCCCAGAAGCGGCATCCGTGCAGCTGGCTCAGATGCGGCACCCGCAGCGCAGGCAGAGGATGAGAGATGCGTGTCACCTCCTCGTGAGCTCTGCCCATAGAAATGGGAAACACGGCTGGAGCAGGCGGGCATCTGGACCACAGCACTTCACCTGTGGGGTCCGAGGGTCAGGATGGGGATGGGCTGCATCCCGGGGGAACAGCCAGAGCTGATGCAGAGCTCAGACCCACAGAGGAGCAAAGCCATGTTTTCAAAACTGACGTTTTTAACCCCAGTGGTTGCAAGCATGTCCTGTCATTGGACTATGGTCACAAGCAGCTGTTTACGCTCTTTGAAAAGCTTTTTCTCTTTACCCTTATAAACACACACAAGCACCAGTACAGAGCTGTATGGTGAACTGCTGTATCAGTCCTCATCACAGGGCTTTAGAGAGGACAGTAATTACTTCTCCATACTGGAGTTCTTCGCATACATATCCTCCTCTGTATCAATGAACCTGTCTGCCAGAGTCTTGCTCAAAGCTGGCAGTGGTGGAATTTGGAGCAGCAGCACAAGGCAGGGAGAGTTCCAGGTTCCAGAGACCCTGTCTCTGCATTAAAAGTTGCTGGGATAACTTTTGGCCATTCTTACAAAATATATCTGGTATTTATTCTGCTGGTGGGTACCTAAGTGGTCAGACACTGCGGCAAATCCTGTTTCCCTAGGACTGATTAGATTAGAGAGCAGAGGTGCTTAAGAGCTTGCTGATATTGCCAGGAAAGAAGAGCAAAGACTGAAGAAGATTCTCAGAAACATCCACACCCTGCTATTCTTCCCCAAAGCTGCTTGTTCATGCCAGTTAGAAATGCAGAAGCACCACCTTTGCAAATACAGTCCATTTATTTATATTATTTGGCTCATCAAATACAAGCCAAAACACAGACAGTGATAAATGTTCTCCTGGCTTTTTGAAACACCCCCCCAACAGCCCTGCCACGCTGCATCCCTGCCAAATATGCCAAATACAAAGTGCAACCCCTCCGCCTTTCTGCCCATTTCCTGACTGCAGCGTGTCCACGAGCAAGGCACCCCTTCTCTGGCCGTGGGGACGCACCGGGGAGCTGGGGCAGGCAGCTGTCGCCTGCAAGGGACAGGGCAGAAGAGGCACCGCCACAGCCTGCCTTCCTCTAAACCCTCCTTCCTAGAAAGAGGAAATGCAGCAACTGAGCATGTGAACAACCCCTGAGGGAAGGATAATGCTGTCTGGCAGGGACACCAGTCTCAAAAAGGAGTGGGATAGCCCAGACAAGTTCCCAAAGAATTTGTGATGCTATAACACCTCTTCATCCTGTTAAGCTTTTAATTCATCCAGTTTTGTTACCTTGGATATTTTGTTCTCTAAATCAATGCAGTCCCCAGAATGATAAAAACCTTCATTAATACCACTGGGCTATTGCCTAAAACAACAGCATGCAATCTGGTGCTTTTTAGTTTGATTTTGCTGTCACCTGGGACAGGATTAGAGAGAAATACATCTACTAATTCTTCCAATATCCTTCAGCAAACATCAGCTCGGACCAAAGAGGACATGGGATGCCAGTGCTAGTAATTGGAAAGAAGCTCTTCACTTGCAGATGGTTGGAGACCCTTGATGGCACCCCAGGCTTTGACATAATTATTGCCGGCACAGAGCAGCTGCCAACCAGCACAGTACTCGAGTGAAAAGGAAGAGAGCTGCTTAGTCATACAGCCTTTCTTCCTAAAAGGGGGCTTTCATCCTTGTTCAAACCCTTTGCAGGGGTGCTGTGTGAAGCACAAATCAAATATCACGGAAGGGGCTTCCATACAATTAGTGGCTCTTCTTGCTCAGACAGAAATTAGCATTTTGCCTTTAAAGGGGTGGAGGCAGTGCCACCTCCTGCTGCAGAGGTGGGAGTAGATGCCAGCAGGACCCTGGCCCGATGCTGCCAGGGCCCGCACCGCCATCAGCAGCTGGTGGGTCTTTCCTGCCACTGTCCCTCTGATTGCGCTCTCCTGGCTGCAGATGTGCCCGGGGATGGGACCAAGCCCTCCACCTGCAGCAAGCCCAAAGGCGTCAGAGGGCAAACGGGCACCTGCGACGCAAAGCGCGATGCTCGAGCCCCTCTGCGCAGCCCTACGAGACCACTGTGCGTCTGCTGGAAAAACCTCCTTGTGAAGCAGCTCAGGCCATTTTCCACAGCCCAGAAGATGGTGATGTTGAAGGCTAGAGGGAATCATCTTATGACACACTAATAAACTCAGGTCTTTCTCCAGTGCAGCTGTTTCTAGCGGATGAACTCTTCTTATAGCAGAAAGAGTTGCCAGGCCAGAAGCACAGCAGCGCACTTTGTACGAACGAATTCCATCCCAGTTACCTTACTCCTGCATTTTTCTCTGAAATATTCCAGTGTCCCAAGCCATCAGTGCCCTGTGCCTGCAGTGCATTTCCCAGCCCCAAGGGGTGCTGGATCCCCACCGCCCCATGCCACTGCCCCGCGGCTGCCGTCTTTACCCAGTTCTTACTTGCCTTGCTGTTCTTGCTCTAATCTCAGTTTGCTGTGTTATAGCCAACAGTTTTTCTCACACTTGACTGCAATGTGTGCGGTTTAGATCTCCTGCGCTCCCGTTCTCTGGCAAGTAACTGCTCGGACGCTTGCCTCGCCACGCTGCACAGGGGACAGCCTGCCCAGATCGCTTGCTGAGGAACCCATGGTACATCTTATCCCACTTTCCCTTTACTGCTGTTTTTTTGGAGCTGTTCGTAATCTAGCTAGCTCAAGTGTTGCGGCATCACAGTGGCCTTTCCCAAACAAGCCAGAATTTTCCAGCCGGACACCTCTGGCTTTGCGTCAAGTTCCAGTTACCCAGCCAGCAAGTCCCATTGCCTGCCAGTCATTAAGTTCACATCCAGTCATTAAGCTCACATCAGCTGTCATCCCGTTGTTACAGTGCTAGGATGGCTGCGTTCAGTGCTGACAGCTCTCTGGGGTTGTTTACACACCTGTGGAAACGTTTAGCCTCACCGAACATCCCCATAAGGGAATGTGGCAGTTGGGTCTGAGATGACTTCCCATCCATCCCCGTCCCGTAGGAAGGCACAAGGAGCACTGCCTTTGCTTTCACAGGCAGTGAGCGTAATTAACACAGGGCCACAGACAGCCCCAGGCAGGGAGCAGGGCTCTGTGCATCCTCATGCTGCCGCAAACCACGGGAGCCCTGCGGCACCAGGACCAGCGCCAAGGGAGCAGCCTGGCCCTTGCACTCGGCATAGGACTGCGGTTTATGTTTTGTTTTCTCTTGTAACTCTCTGTTCCCAACCTTGTAACTGTTAACTCTCAAAACCTGACCTTAAGCCTTGCTAAATAAATTTTTCCTCTGCATTACCGTAAGGGCTGTGCGATGCCAGGAACGATGCTCAATCAAGACAAGCCAGAGAAGCAAAGGGTCTCCGCGGGGCACACCAGGCATGCACGCCACGAGGCTGCACAAGGCTGGGAAGCTTTGCCAGCTGCCAGCGCAGATCTGCGCCTCGTAACACAATTGCCTCCCTGCAGAACAGAGCAATAGCAGAAACCCCAAGGAGTTTTGCAGGGTTGGGAAGCAGCACCAAGCAGGGTCCACGGCCAGAGCCCAGAGCCGTGCAGGGGCCCTGTGGGAAGGAGCCAGGCAGAGCTGGGCCACTGGCACGTGCTGTGGGACGGACAGGCTGGGCCAAGTGCGGAGCGGGTCCCCCGCGCCCCAGGCACAGACCCAGAGCTGGCTGCGACCCACCACGGCACATCAGCTCTCCTGCCCTGGCGTCCCGCTCACCCACTGGCCACTGCAGAAGAGCAGCCACAGGTAAATCACAGCAGTGACGATGTCTCGGGAGGGGGAGCACGAGCAGAGCAGCCAGATGCCACGTAGACTTCAGAGAGCAGTAAAGTAATTAAGTATTGACTGAGAATGTCCTAGGCGAGCCCTGGATGCACATTACATTCTGCTTAACTCAATAATTACCATATATATTATCCCTTTCTGCACTCTATCTTTATTAAGCTAAAAGGTCTGTAATTAGCTACTTGGTTTAAGTGTAAGATTTTAATTAATTCATATTATGAAATATAATTGCTTATTAGAGATAATGTTGCATGTTCTATCACACCAGTATCTCTCTGTAATATTTTAACCAAAATACAATAGTTTGTCACAGTGGGTAAGCAGAGGTTTTATTAATCAGGCACTAGGATGCAAAACATTCTCTACAAAGCCAAAAGAATCCAACAAATCAGTAAATGATTTGGTACAAACCCACCCTCAGAACCATTCTGCCTTCCAAAACCGAGCAGGACATGTGAAGCCACTGCAGCCACACAGTGGTGTCCCCTCCGCCCGGGGGGAGCCTTCGCCCCATCAGACCAAGGTCTGCAACAGCCCTGTCCACGCGACCGCGCACCAAGCGCACATGGACACCCGCGCGGCGGGGCGACGCTCCTGCCGAGAGCTGCAGTCACCGACACGGACCCCACAGAAACACGAGCAACAGACACCACCTCCATAAGCAGTCGAGACATTTGCCCAGTGGTGCTTTCAGAAACAGCCAGGGCTGGCAACACCGTGGTCCCAGAAAAGAGGGGACGGTTTCGTGGCATCACCTCCGCGGGAGCCCCGTCCCAGTAGCGGCCAAGGCAGACCGGGTGGGCTAGAGAGCAGTCAGCAGGAGTGGGGGCAGTCAGGGTCTGTGGGTTTTGTCACCCCTCCTGGCATCCAAGGAATGCAATTAGCAGGGAACCATGTTCTTCACTTAACGAGCCTTGTCAGTAAACCTCACCCGGTTTACTCAAAACCTCGTATCCCCTTCACACTGGCTGGCGGCCGCAGAGGGACCCTGGTTCAGCGAAGAGGCTGCAGCTCCCACCGCCGAACCCAGCCCCACCGACAGCACGATGGCCTGGCATCTGCAAATGTATTTAGCTGATGATTTAAGCTTTGATTCCATTTAATTTAGATGTTAGAAGAGTTTTATTTTAGGACTTAATATGTTATTTATGAAGGTATGTCAACACAGCATATCAATTTAGCAGCTGTTGCTAGTTTACTATGAGATGCTGTTTAAGACAGGACAATCTGTCTCGCTATATAATGTCAATTCTGTGGCACTTACACAAATGCAAAATCACTACAACATTAGAAACAAGCAACAGCCATACTAGAGACTTAGAGAAATACCTTGTAAACTGCACAATAAATTATTGACTTTATGGCATTTGGTGTTGAATTAAAATGATAAACTAAAGTTTTTATCTGCTGAAAGCTGTTTCCATGGTGTTGAAGCAGCAGATGGTCTTTCCTGGAGATAAAGGACTTCAAAGCTTTGCCAGTGGAAAGGAGAACTGGAGATTTAACATATGTATTGTAAAATTCAAGAGGAGAGCACCTGGTGGTGCAGCCTGACAGTGGCTGGCACGGCTCTGCCTCGCAGGTGGCAGCCTGCCGAGTCCCAGCCATCCCGAGCAGGGCCAGGACCCACCGCAATGCACAGCCCAGCCCAGGGTGCTTTCAAAGGGCTGTATAGACCCAATTAGCTGTTTGTCAGGGGTACCTTCGTACTTGTTCAGGAGGGAAACCCCAACAGTCACAGCCTTCCCTTCATTCACACTAACAACCCAGTTCTGGCCCTGTTTTATGAGTCATTAATCCCTAATAAGTAGAAAACTGCATGATGGGCTTTGGATATGAATAGTTTACTGTATCAGAGACAATCCATGATCTAAATTACCAGCTATAAATCAATTTTTGAATGTTGACATATCTTTAATAATGATAAATGAAGAATTTATGGATGCTGCTAAAGTTCACATCAAGATTTTGATTTACAACCACGCTGAGCTCAGGTGGAGCCATCAACACCAGGTCCAGCACCTTGTGCCAGACTTGGACACCAGCGCATCTCTCACCTGCACTCTGGTGACTGCCAGCCCCCCATCACCCTCCTGCGCTGTGGGGCTGGAGGTCCCCGTGGACCATGGCCAGCCAACTGCAGGTGGGTCTGAGCTTCAACAGCTTCTGCCTCTTTTGCCAGCTCCTGCCATCCTCACCTCCAAGCTGCAGACAACCGGGACAGCGAGAGGTTTTCTTTCTGTTCAGTGAAGGATGCTCCCCCTTGTCCAGAACATGTCATTCTCAGGTGGTGCTTCTCCCTGCCCCTCTAATTCTCTTCACTTCACCTGCAGACACCCATTCTCACCACCCATGAGGGTTTGTGGGGGGACAGGCACTAGCATGGGGTGAGCTGTGACCACCTGCAAGGCTGAAGATAGTCTCATTTTGTAATAGCACCACGGTAATGGTAGGAGCTCCACCAGGTACTTCACACAAACAAGACACGTGAACAACTACAGACACAGGCACAGCCCTCTTCCGTCCATCTGTCTGCTGGCTCTGCTTGTCCGTTTATGCTACCTGGTGCTCCAGGATGCATCTCTCTGATAGGGGCTGTTGTTCTCATGCACGTGCCAGGAAGGCCTTCTGGGCTGGAAAGCTGCTTTTCATTTGATTTCAATTTACTGTTGGAATTAAGGTGGTGTAAAACAGTGTGCGAAGAGAAAAAATTACCATGTCTGTTTAGAAAGCGTAAAATAGGTACTTAACTGTTTGACCACTTAGATGGTGGGTTCCAAATCAATTTTCACTCAGCTCAAGTCCTGCCATAATTAATAAGCTGAAAATGATGCTTCTTAGAAGCAAACAGTAAACAATAAATAACCTCAGTGCCTGTCAGTCCTCTCCTTCAGGCTCATACTTTGCCCTTCTCCTCCTGTCTCACCTGCACCCTGGCAAAGCAGCCACGAGCAGCGTTAGTGGGAGCCGCAGCAGTTGGGTTCGGGGCTTCGGACTGCGTGGCGGATTACGGGGGGCTCCCTTTGAAGATGGCAGCCCGCCGTGAACCAAAGGCACCTGCAGCACTCAGCCCTGCTGTGCCAGTGCAGGACAGGCCCCAGCCCCGTCCCTCTTTGCCAAGGCCGATGGAGGGAGCCCCCGGCACCGGGGACGGAGCAGAAGGGGGCTGTGCTTGACAGAGGTGCTAGACACGTTTTACTTAAAAGCAAAATTACAAAGCGACGTCCCTCCACTAGACACTGTGGGACCTGCCCGCGCTCTGCCTGTCAGCACCCTCGCTGCCTCCGCCGGGGATCCAGCCAGCCCCCCCCGGCCACGGCAGTGTCCCCTCCCAGCACCGGCCTCTCCTTCCCGGGCTGGAAAAGCCGACCCTGATCCGCGTTTCTCGAGTGAATACTACACACATGTGCCACGAAAAGGCAAGGCAAGGCAAGGCGCACGGATATGGAACTAGCTTGTTCCCAATAACGAGGGTGAGAGCGCGATGGTCGTTAATGGCACCCCTGCTCCAGCAGCCAGGGGTGCACACCAGCGCGCCCGGGAGCCCCAGGACGGCGGCAGCTCCCCCGGGGCAGCACCCACCGGCTCTCCAGCAGTGGATGGGTGACACGGAGGGCACCATCCTGCTCGGCTGCAGCAGGGCTGCCAGGGCCAGGGCTGGGGCTGCTCAGGGTCAAAGCAGGGGACTGATCCCCTTCGCCACCCAGCCCCACATTTAACAAGGTCTGGAAGCTGTACAATGAGAAGCATCGAGCTATTTGTCCCAAGCCAAGGCCATGACAGCTCCCCAGCCAGCCAGAGAAACATTAATTGCGAAGCAGGTAATTAGTGGCTACAAAATATGACCAATACAATTACACTGAGGGTTTTTTTCCTCTATCTGTCCAGAGTCTTGGCACTGAACAGTCTTATAATTAGATGACAAAACTGACAGGCGGCTCCAGTGAAACCACCCGTCCTTGCCTTTTGCAGAGACTCCCCAAGTGTTCTGCACCAATAATTACTAATCAAGTTATTTCTTTCAGTATTAAAAAGGCGTTCCACAGGTAATTTGCCCATAATAGCACGGGCCCGGCACTGGCAAACAGCCCCATACCTGCAGAGCCCAGCAGGTCTGGGATGGCTTCAGCTCTGGGCTCACGGATGCTCCCTGAGGTGACCCCCCCCACCCCAGCTCGGGACCCTCCTGTGCCCCCACAGGCTCCAGGCCTGCATGGCCGCTCTGTCCCCCAAAATTGCCACGCAAGGGCACTCAGCATGGTGCAGCCCACCGCCACCCAGCGCACATGCTCCTCGCGACAGGAGCTCCCCAACACGGCCAGGATGTGGATATGGGCAAGGGACGGGGCAGACCAGAGAAGCAGAAGCAATGCTCGAAGAGCCCTGTTCCCTCCAGCCTGTCGGGCACAAGGATAAACAGCGTGGGGGAAAATGAATGGGCATGGAGGCAGCGGCATGCCCGAGCCGCCTCTCCTGGAGGTCCAGCCTGCTCACCCAAAGCCAGGCTCACCCGGTGCTCACCTGCATGGGAACATGCCCTCCTCGGCACCATTTCATCCCAGATGTTCACAGCTGCTGCTGCTGCTGCTGTGTTCTGGCTCAGTGGCACTGTAATGATGTCATCCATCTGCATTTTCTAAGACTATTTGGAAAAAAAGCCCACGAGTCTGTAATTTGTCATTATAATACAGACCTGGAGAACAGCTGAACAAACCACTAATATTGAACAAACAAACAAACAAAAAAACCAATAATGGCTTCTATTGAGCAGAGATGCAAAGCTGATGGATGACCTGTAGCAGCACAGGAGAATTATTTGTGAATTGCTATTGATTTCCAAAATCCAAATGTAAATTTTGCCTCACAATTGAAGTATCAGGGGAAGTTTTTGCTTTTACATAGTCTTTTCTCTCCCTGTGACTTTTTTGGGGGAAATAACATTCACTCCAGCCAAGCTCACATTATTCTCACAGACACAAAGCAAGCTGGTTAAATTTGGGCACCTGCATGTTAGGCCTGGCCTGGGTTTGAGCATCACAGGGCATCCTCAGAGTCCTCCTAGACGCTGAAATGCTGACACAGGGGCAGAGCATCCGAGAGTGAGCAGGGTGCGATTCAGGACAAGGAGCTGCAAGCCTGGCGTAGCACCAGGGCAAACCCCGTGAGCCCCCACGTCTGCATTAGCATGACCGGCTGCTCTCACGCCAGCGCCGGCAGGAAGGGTCCCAAGCCCTTGCTGCGTTTCAGCACAGAGCATCCCTGCTGCTGGGGTAACAGTGCAAGACTGACTGCCCAAGCTGAAGCACCAAAACCTGTAATTGAGACCCAAATAGGTGCCCACCAAGGCTTCTGAAGGACCAAACACCCGCCACTCCACCATGGCCCCAATATGCGGCTCCAGCCCACGGCTTTACCCCAACAGCCCATGTCTGTGACCAACGAGCTCTACAACTTCTGCCCCGCCACCTCCAAACTTGGCTCCGCATTTGCGCAGGAGCTCAGCATGTTGCTGTGAAATCTAAACCCACAGCGCTCGCCCTGAGCTGTTCCGTATCATTAACAGAACATCTGCCACGCTGCAAACAATGCGGAGTGTTCGGTGCTTCTCCCATCACTTACAACTAACAGCATTAGTCCTACTGCTATGAACAGAGTGTACAGCACAAGGCCAGAACCTACTAACACCTGGCAACCCGAAAACGCTAGAAACAACCTCTCTCTGTCCAGCGCAGAAGAGCCAGCCACTGGTGCCTCTGAGCGATCCTGCCTGGCTCTGCAGACCCAGCAGCCCCAGATGGCACTTCCCACATCAGCAAATGCTGGTGGTAGCTGCCACTGGTGCATGCACTGCTCTGCTTCCAGCAGCTCACTATCTGCTGTTCCCCTACGTCCCCAGCCTTTTATCATTATCTAACCCATGACAAACCCATTACGATGCTAAAGATTGGAATTACTGTGATCCCAGACAGATGCCCAAGAACTGGCCCAGAGAAACAGCAGTGCTTTGCACAAGGCAGTAATAAATTACTGAAGGTCACCTATGATTTATCACTGCTTTGAATTCCAGACAGTGACACTGCTTCACCCAGGGAAGCAGCCTTGTGGGTGCCGGAGCATCTGCTGTGGTTGAGCCTCCAACAGCGATGTTTTTGCTTATTTTATTGGATTGGAAGCATCCCCAATAAGCATGCTGTCTACTTGCTTGAGCGATGCCTTTGCCATACAACGCTGTGAATTTACATCCCATCCACTGCGCACAACTGCTCTGACAACTGGAAAAGCACCGTCTGGGGAAAGGACAAACTCCATGTACTGCCAGCAGCTCCCACGCAGGGCGAGCTCTGCTCCCCCAGCCCCATCTGCGCACCCCCCACCCTGCCCGGCGGAGCGAGTGAAGGACACGGCTGCAGCCAGCTTCACGCCGGAGGAAAGCAGCACCTTCCAGCGTGATCCCAGCGGCACAGGGACCTGCAGAGCTGGCCTGGCAAGGGGTACAGACACAGACCCTTCCTCCCGTGCCTCTCCATGCACTTCGGCCACCCCCCTCCCTGGGGCTCTCCCTCCTGCTGAAGCATCCCCATCCCAGCTCCGAGGCTGGGTGCCCAGAGGTTTCGGCAACGCTTTAGGGGCTCCGAGACTCCTGCCAGCAGACCTTCCTTCTTGCTGACTGTTTGCGGGCCCGGTGGGAGGCAGCCCACACGCTGCCCCAAGACAAGCCCTGCCCGCCGCAAGTGCAGGCAGAGCGCAGCACCACCGGAGAGGCAGCCACGGCAGCCCCCAGCCACTGGTCACAGCCTCTCTGATGGGTGCAACCTGCAGAACTGACCAGCCATGGATGCTCCCGCGGCTCAGGCAGCTGCAGCGGCTGCGGGACCGCAGCCTGCAGGCACTCCTGTGCCTGCATCCCTTTGCATAGGGGCTGTCCTCTCTCCTCTGGGCTCTGATTCTGCCTCTCCCGGGGCTGGGAGAGGCCAGTGCAGCCAGGGAGGAGTGAAGGGCACAGACAAGCGCTACTTGCAGCAAGACCCTGCCAGTCCACACTGGCAGTCACAACCTCTCACTTTAGAAGCAGGAAAAATAATTACCAGCAACTTTTGGAAGTAAATAAATAGCTGGTGAGCTGAGCCGCTCAAATTATTTATGGTCAGTTTAACAGTTCAGACACCTTGGTCGTTACTAACAAGAATATCTGATGCCAATAAAACTCTTTGCCTATCGTGCTGCCAATATAAAAAAATCCAATGTGTATACAAAACCAGCTACCCTCAAGTGCAGAGAAATTATCTGAAAAACAAGCTCAGATGCTGGCAAATCCCCCAAATGCATCCCTGGCACAGGCTGGGTCATTATCACCAAGACAGGGCAACTATGCATACAAAGAAGGGAGCAGGGACCAGGCTGGGGTACAGCTGGGACATCCCAGCAGCTCCGGGAGACTCAGAGGACCCAGAGATATTAAGAACAGCTCACATACTCTTTTGTTGCAAGTTCAAGGGCTAGACAACAGCACATCAGCTGCCTGCCCAAGCCAGAGGCTGCTCTGTGCCCGAGCCCAGCAGAGCTGCAGGAGACGCAAGACACATTCCTAGTTTCAACCCTGCGGCTCCCCAGACTTGGTCCCAGCAGGGACGAGCCTTTGCCGAGCTTGTGAATGTGCCAGAAACGGCTGCAGGTGACAGGCACTGCCAGAGAGATAAGACTACACAGCACTGCACCGTGTTTTCATCTTCAAAGAGCTTGAAGATGCTAAGAAATTAACAGCAGCTTCTCCTGGGCACAGCTTTTGTCCCTGCGTGAAGGTCTGAGACACCATGCTGGCATCGCGGAGACACGCTGCTGGAGCCTGTCTGCAGGCTTGAGCTGCTCTGATTAGGAACAATTAGACAAGAGGGCAGAGAAACCCCGAAGAGAGCGGCTGCCTCTGACACAGGCTCTCGGCAGGGCTCCTGCTGCAGCTGCCAGCGGGAGAGGCTGAAGTGGCACTTGTGCAAGTGCAGTTAATGCTGCTGGAACCTCCACCTCGCTGCAAAGGGAGCAAGGACAGACCGCTCATAGCCAGCCCTTCCTCTGCCATCACCCACTTAAGGGAGGGGGACACGGACACATCAGCAGGGGCAGGGTTACCCAGGGTTTGAAACGCACAGGTTTTCTCTGCAAACAGCCCTCCAGCCCCCTGCATGACACCTCCAGCCCCTGGAGCCAGGACCTGCATCCGTCAGTCCCAGCAGCCTCCTTCCCTCCCTCCAGGCCCTCCTGCCTGCGTCCCCAGGCGTGATGGGGACAGGCAGCGTGCCACTGCCAGCAGCGCCTGGCCCCATCCTCACGTCTGGCTGGTGGCAGTGGCTGCCTTTCTAGATAGCCCTTTCATCTCATCAGAGGCTGCTAGATTTAATTCCCTGCACTTTAGTATAAAGTCAGGGTCCCATCTGGAAAGCAATTTGTGTCTCCTGGAGCAGGCAGTCGTAACATTTCCCATTAAAATGTAAATTTGGCTAAGTTTTCTGGCATCTCTTTTCCTTCCTTAAGGTAAGAAGAATATGAACTTGTATTATTTTTTCCATCAATGTTATCTTCCTCTAAGTTTTGTGCTAAGTAAAAAAGCTGCCCGATATACACTTTCTGCAAATTAAATTTGAATTGAGTCTGACAGCACAACAGGGATCCAGATTACAAAGAGATGTGCTAGCCTAATTGGAATCATTTCTAAGAGGTTATTCGCAGAAGCGTTAACCACGGAAAGCACAAGTGGAGCCGCACATGGTCTCTGTACCAAATGCTCATCTCGGCCGAGCAGGAGCGGGACGGCTGCCCGGCCGGTTGCGGGACCAGCCTGCTCCCAACAGCAGCAGCACCTTGCTGGCAGCGTCGCCTCTCAGGAACATGCTGGATGCTGAGTTTAGTTTTACTGACGATTGCAGCCTTCCAACCAAAACCAGCCTTCCCCAGCCAGGCACTGCAGACCCCCACCAGCCGCTCCTCCCGCCAGCCCCTGGGGCTGCCAGGACCAGCCAGGCACTGGTGGTCCCTGCTCCGCCGCAGTCCCTGCTCCACCACTTGCCTCCCCAGCAACTACAGCAACATGCTGTGCCCCCCCCCCCCCCAGCAGAGAGGGGTAGGGACATCTTGTAACAGGCACAGGATTTTGGCCAAACATGCTCAGAATAATTAAACCAATTGTCCTGCTCACACTGCAGTTTTTAAAAGATGATCTTTCATGATTAAAACCCCAAATCCCTGTAGACTCACCACTTCTGCCTTCAGACACCTGGAGGCCGGGAAGTGCTCTCTCCATGCCTCGGGAAGCTTGTCAGAGTCTGAAGGGTATTTAAAGGATACGACTATACACCAAGGAGAAAAACCTGAAAATTATCTTTTGATGGTCAGCCACGCAGAAACCAAGGGGGACCAGGCTGTCTGTCCCAGGGCTCCCTGCCCAGAGCTACTGCTGGACATGGCTCGTCAAAGTCATGCTGGAGCAGAGCAGCTGCAGAATTAATATGGGAGCACGGTGAATTAATTACTACCTCCAGCTGCATTTCTAGTGGGGATAATTTCAGGTGCAATGGTTTAAATGACATCGTTTCAAAGAAGAGTCTCCCATTCTCCTGACTAATTTGAGGTTAACTAAATTCGTTTCTCATCAGGAGACAGCTCATCAGCTCAGCCCACAGTAATGACAGCTCCACAAGCTACTGCACGTCCCTGAGAAGCAGGAGATGCTTTGGGGTTTGTCCCCAAGGAGAAGCAGGGTCAAGTTGTGCCATGTTCTTGCTTCTCTTGCCGAGTCCCCCATGGGAGCTCCAGCACCGCTACCCCCACGCTGTCCCATTGCCCCACGTGTGGCTGCTGGCCCCCACATCATCCTAAACACAGTCTGCTGCAGTCTGCCTTCCTCGAAGGGTTCCAAGAGCTGCCCAGATCCTGTGGGCAGAGTTAATGGAGAGCATCATCACAGACCCAGGGGAGAGCAGGCTCATGAATAAAACTGAATAGCTTCATTGCAAGGAGGGGTCTGATCCAGTGCTTTCCCTGTCCCGGAGATCCCCAGGCCCCGGGGACAGGAGTGCTCCCCGGGGAGCCCCAGGGCCATGGCGTGGCTTTCCTGCGGGGCAGCTCCTGACACAGCACAGGCAGTACCAGCTCCTGGCAACCAGCACGTGGCTTAGACTGCAACTGAAACCTGTGTCCCTTCAGCAGCAGTAAGTGAATTAGCAGAATCAGCCAGCATTAATTATGCAGAGAATCATTTGCTGGTGAAATTAAAAAAAAAAAAAAAGATTATCTAATTTAATCAAAATATAATTAAATGAATACTTAATTTAACAATTCCGCAGTGAAAACCCCTTGACCTCCAGAGCTATCCTCCCTGCAAGCACGGGCTGTTCATCGCTCCAGCAGTTATCGCTCCAGCAGTTGGGCTCTGGCAGCAGTGGCAGCCCATGGCAGCCCTGTCCCCCAGCACATCCCCACCTTGACCTGCGCTGCTCAGAGCCCTCTACCCCGGGACTCACCCTGCAGCCATCTCCAAGGTGTCAAGAACAGAAAGGGTAAACTACAACCTTTTTGAAAAAGGGAGAAAAAAAGAGAAGAGATGGGCATACACAGACCACATTACCTTTAAGCCCCTGAAAAATTCCAGTCCCAATAAATATTTTTTTAAGGACCTGGAAAATAGGAAGAAGATGAGCAGCAGCCAGGTGAAATTTCCTCCAGAAAAGGGAGCTGAGAGCAAATCTGACAAATGTGTCTGGAGTGACTTGGGAGAGGGGATGCTGTCTGGGGAAGCGGACTCTCCAGATGGCCTCAAGGTCCCTTCTGTCACTATCGTCTATGCTTCTACAGACTAATTCCTTAAATCAGTATCCTGTGGAAATTTGTCAGGCATCCTGCCAACTCTGGAGCTGGAAGAAGGGCTGGAGGACAGTATAAGTGGGTATGCATGTGCAGCATGTAAATGGAAACTGGGTTTTTGTAATAGGCCCCTATAATCTCCAGAGATAAACTCAAAGGAGCATTTTACAGCAGCCTCCTCTTGAGACAGCAAAGCCCTCGTTCAGAGACGCAAGGTGTGTGTACGAGAGGCAGAACAGCCCCAGCCGAGAACTGGCTGTCTCATGGATGCCCCTTCCCACGCGCTGTTTCACAGCCCTCTCCTGTTACAGGCGGACTCATTCCTGCAGCAAAAACAAGAACTGCAGCTCAGCATCCCCCTCTATGTACAAAAATGGCCTAGATGGACAGGATCATCTCTCCTGGCTGTAACCACAGTGAGTGAAAAGTCCTCACTCTGAGCTTCAAGCATCTGGCAAGGCGGACTGTGCTCCATCTGGAAGCATTTCCCCATGCACTGGACTATGTCCTAGTCAAGGCATTATAAGAAAATAAATCAGAAGGAGATTAACATAAATATTGTTTGAAAGATTTAATCAGCTACAAATTGCAATGTTGTGTTTCCAGCTTAATTAGCCCAAGCCTGGTTTTCTTTGCTCTGTACTGTGAAGTAGAGCGAGGGCATTTAAAAGCAGCATTGCAGATCTCAGTTTGCGGCGATGGAGGAAAACTTCTCCCTGGCTGGGGCTAGCAGATGCCTTGGATAGCAGGATCCCTGGGGGAGCCAGGTTTTTGCAGCAAGAATGGTGCTCCGGTGGCTTCCAGTGCCACTCTGCGACAAGGAGGATGCTCCAGCCTTGCAGGCACATTGCTGCTGCACCCACCAAAGCAGGACTTAGCTGCTTTGCCTTCAATGACATCAGTGGCGTGAAGGCAAAGAACCCTCAGGACACAGAGCTGGTATTTGTGAGTCTCCCCAGGGACAGCACCTCACCCCTGCACAGGCGCAGGGCAGTTTTGCCAAAGACTTCCTGACTGCCCCATCAAAGACATGACTTGAGGCATATCTGCACCTGGCAGACCATGCCTGTACTGTGGCACTGTGAAGCCATACACGTTCACTCAGGCCTGCAGAGCTTGAGGAAGGACAAGGAATAAATCTAGTGGCAATCACTGTTAGAGATGGCCAAAAATGTGTAAAAAATATTAAAGCAATTAAATACATTGTCTGAGGCACCTTCCTGTAACAAGTTATTCCTGGGTTGCTCTGATTTATGTCCTGCTTCCTACAGTACTCCAAGCAATAACCAGAAGTCAACAATAAAGGGTGCTCCAACTATACCAGCTGTGAAAAGTTCTCAGCACGACCACCTCTGCCATGTAACAGCTGCACAAAATAAAAAAGGGTATGAAAAGCCAGAGGCTTTTAGCCACCAACTGCAGCAGCAAGAATGACATTGTGGACATGGGGAAGCACTCAATGAACATCAGTAGATAAGATCACAGTGAGAAGCAAGAGTTACCCAGCAACTGCCTGACATCAGACAGACCAGATTACACAGTCAAGGCTTCCAAACACAAATCCCTGACAGCATTTTTCCCCAATGGCTTTAACGGGGATGGAAAGGGTCAGACACTCAGCAGCTTCACCTCTGATATCAACACAGACTAAGCCTGCCTGGTCTGTTGTTGCTCATTTAAATCATTGCTATATGAGTTTGAACTGGCTCTGCTAATGAGGTTCTAAAGATGCATCTTTATTTGGAGGGCAAGTGCTAATTAAAATGCAAACCATGTATCTCCTGCTCTGAGTGCTCATGCCAATGTGATTTCAACAAGGGTTGCAAACACAAGTGTCACCCTGATCTGTACTGCTCCTGTGAATTGGCTTATGCAAGCGTTTATAGTTCCACCTACAAGATCTAAAAAGGCATCTCTCTCCACTCCAGCAGAAGCTATTTGTCTCATCAGCATGTCCTAACTAGCGATGAGTGTATTTTCACAATGCATCTCAGCAGACAACTTGCAGTGCCCCAGAGCTCACCACTGCTGTCGGTCCTGATGCCATGTCCCCCGGCCCGCTGCACACACGATTGCTGGCACTGAGACTTTGCACAAAATCACTCAGCACAGCAGCAGGGTCCCCACTTTGGAAAGTATCAAGAACACCCGAATAAGCAACAAAGCCTGGGTTTGCTCCATATTGGTGTGTTCCAGAGGTGTTGACAGTGCCCAAGTGCTGACACAAAGGCTGGTCACTTTAGCTGGTCCTGTGTACATCACCCTGACAGCTACAGTGGCCTGCAGACACCCAGCAGCCAGAGAAAAGAAGTAATTTATAGTGTCTGCATTTCCTGCAAGGGAACAAGGGCACCAGCCATTTCACCCATGCCTGACGAGTGGCTCATCCTCTTGATGCCAGTGGCACAAATAAAGCTGTCACTTGCAGGGACACTGAAAGCCAGCAGCATGGAATGAGCCAGAAGCAGAGGCACCAGCTGAGATGCCGATCTGTTTCCCCAGTTTTCTGCCCACCAAGGCTGCTTGCAAAGGCCACGCCAAGTTGTGGCAGAAAGACGAGGCTTTGGGCACCCCAGAGCAGACTGCAAAGCCAGCCCCTTTAAAGCAAGGCTGCTCTGCCTCAGGCCCTTGCCTCACCTTCTTGAAGACCATCACCCCCCACCCAGCTATGGGAAAACAGCCCTTCCTGGCCATGAGGGCATCACCTCCATCTGCATGCTTCTAAGTCCCCAAGGGGAGGGACGACCTGCTGCAACAGAGACCCAACAGCCGGGGAAGCGGCTCCCAGAAGGCCCCTGCAGCTCGGCTGGCTCCATCCACGGAGGGCAGAGCCGTGTGCCTGTGCCAGCACAGAGGTCAGGAGCACAGCTGCACCCCGATTATTGATGGCACAAGATTAGCTTGTCTGAACAGGGAAATACATCACCGGAAAAACAGGAAACATTTGGAAAGTGGATGGCGGGCGTGAGAGTGATGAATGAGTGCTGGAGGAACCTGGCAAAGATCAATGAATAGCTGATGAGCTGAGCAACAAGACGAGGGGGAAGCTCACCATGCAAATACAGAGGGAGCAGAATCAGTAGGGAAATTGCTCGCTACAGTGAGACGTTACAGTGAGCCCCCAAACAGCCTTTACATCCACACTACAGGTGCGGGGCAAGCCAGGCATCCAGGCAGCTGGTTCTGGCTCTGCTCAGCGTCGGTGTGAACCGGGGGCTGTGGGGAGCAGACTGCCCGCACCCACTGCCTGCCAGGGCCCAAGGAGGGACCCCCCATGCCCCGCTCTGTCCCCTCCACCAAATCATACCCTCTGCTCAGTGCCTATCCACACTGCGGGGACAGTCGTGGAGGGGAGAAGGTCCTGCGCAGACAGACAAAAGGGAAGCGATCCCTCTTACTTCCCTCGGCCCCTCTATCCTGCAGGATACCCAATTTGGAAAGATGCAGTAAGAGCAAACGGTCAGAGAAGGGGAAGCACCCAGAGACCCCTCACGCACACGCTTTGCAGATGACAGTAATTCACCCCAGCCTGGTGCTTCTGGGCTTTTACAGCAGAAGCTCCCCAGACAGGCAATTTCTGTGAAGACATCATTTTGGGGTCAGCTCTGTGTGTATTACAGTCCATTAGCAGCGACTGAGACACCTGCTCAGAGCAATAAAGATACATAACCACTCTGTGGCACTCAGACACTGGGAAAAATCATCCCAGCGTGGGCTTTGCAAGGACCAGGCACAGGCGGGAGCGCAGCACCACGTCCAGCTCTCCCCGGCAGCCGCTCGCCTGCGGCGGGCAGCTCCGCACACAAGCCACCACCTGCGCCACGCCAAGCCCGTGTCAGCGAGGCCCCAGCACAGCACTCGCTTATTAATGCTTTTAAGCAACCATACACACGTCAGCCAGTTCAGCCGCCGGCTCCAAGGCTCCCTGCGGTGGCCTAGCTCTATCTAGTGGTGGGAGACATGGCTCCGGCGCCTCGGCAACCCTGGAAGCAAAAGGCTGGAAGTCCGGCTCAGCTCATGGGGCTGCTCAGAGAACAAACCTGTATGGACAGAGGCATCAGGGAAGTCAGCGTGAGAGCCGTTTAGAACAAGCGTCATCTCCGGCGATGCAGTAGTGGGAAGCGTCCTGGAGCAGTAATTTTTGGGAACTCATCTTTCTGGGCCTTCTGCACTACGGGGCAGTTGCGTCGGGTGGGCTCAGGGATAGGAGTCCAGTAAAAGCTGATCCTTGTGATGCTGCTGGAACACATATCACATGGGCAGCGTGGAGACCCAGACTGAGCCACACCACCATTTTACCCAGTTAGATGTGGCTGTTAGACCTGAAGATCCTGACCCGTACACCATGCACCCCCTGCTCATTGCTTCCAGATAATTTTTATTTAGATGGTTCTGCCCTGCCTTCAGGTAATTCATCTGCCAGTTCATAAACTAAATGTCATAGACAGTTTCTAGAGGTATTTAACTCACAGATGGAGAATAGTGACAGCAAATTCTCTGGTCTGCAGATTTCTGTCCAGCGTCCTTGTCACCAGATACAGAAAGAGAAAGCTCTTCCCACCTCCCTGGAGCATCCACCCTCTGTAGCCTGACCTCTCCAAGTAGCCTGAAGGTAGCTATTTGAAAGAAAATGACAGCAGCTACTTGTGGGATGATGGGCTGAATAGAGCAATTTAAAACTGTCCATCAAAAAGCAGTGGTATTTAGCCCCACTGCCTCCTTCCCTGCAGCTGGTTCTTGGTGGCTCTAGTGAGCTCAGGCGCAAGGGTCTGCCAACCAGGAGGTCACAAACAGCAGCATCCTTTGCACAAGCCAGTGAAAGAAATGACTCAGAAAAAGACTACGAACACAGCACCGCTAGCTTCCTGAGTTAGCTGGCTCAGCACGATGCTCCCTGCACTCACAACTGGCAGCCACTAAATTAGATTAAAAAGTGTCCTCATCTCCAGCAGATGACAGTAAGTGAGAGGCAAAGCGGGGAACCAAGCTCACCGAGTCCCTGAAGAGGCCGAAGCAGATGTGAGCTGATGAATGAACACACAGGAGCGTCACCCCCAAGCATGAATCAGGCCTCCAAAATTATCACACTGGTCTTAAAGAGATTTGAAAAATAAATGGGGAAAGCAGGAGAGGCGTTTGCCTGCCTTATACCCCCCGAGCCACTTAAGTACATTTGCACCATGGGTTCTGGTATCTCCCTGCAATCGGGAGGTCCAGCAGCTTCCTTAGGAAGGCATAGCTGCATTTGTGTTCTGACCAAACAGATCCAAAAAGTCAAGAGGTAAGAGTCTGATGCCCCTCTCCACCCCTCTGGGTACAGCATTCAAACACAGAGATGAATTATTCCTAGAGCAAGTCCCATGTGTGCAGCATTCAGGCTCCAGAAGCACTTGTGCCCTACACCCAGATGAGACAGAGGACAAAGATGAGTTTCTCTGTTTTACAAAAAAAACCTGCTCATCTGAGCAGGGGGACGCTCCTTGCTGCTCTTCCAACACTGGCTCTGTGCTGCTTGTAGGAGCCGCATATGGTGAAGCATGAAATACAGCTGGGACTAGGACTTGAAATAGCTGCTTTGGACAGGACGCTGGTACCCCCAGGGAGAGAGGATCGGGCATCACCCCCACAGCAGGGCTGGTGTACGAGCACCAGGGAGAAGTTTGCCAAATCTCTTTGGCAAACTCAGGTGGCACTAGTTACAGGCATTTTAGAGGCCAAAACGTACCCAAGGCAATATAGCACCCCACAGGATCACACCAGGACTGGCCAGGCACTCTCCTCGCTGGAGTCCCAGCACACTAGCCAGAACAGGGACGCTTTCCCAACACCCCTTTCCACTGATGTCCTACCAGAACCACTGCTGCCAACCTGGCACCCAGCCCACAGTTAGTTCTTGCACGCGTCTAGCCCAGCCAAAAACCACATAAAGCTCTGAAAGGCAAACTTCTAGCTGTCTCTACAGCTCGCTAACGCTTACTCACACTCCTCCCGCAGACCACGACTCTGCATGGGTGGCTGTCGTGAGGAAAAGCTGCCAGAAGGCTCCAGCGCTGTGGGGCAGCACGAGCTTCAGCCAAGCAGAATAATGGAAGCCCCAAAGCTGCTGGAGAGCCTCGGAAGCCTGTTTCTGATTTGCAGGCAATTTGTTCCCTTGACAGGTTCATCTCATTACTGGGTTCCCATTTACCAGGAGTTTTATCGCCTGTAACATTTGTGTGTAACAGATTCACCCAATTAAAATGTTATTTCCTTTAACAGCTCGGATAGTCACACTTCAGTGTTTGCTGGAGTGTGTTTTCCTTTCCTCGAGTAAGTTTAGTCCTCCATCAACGACCCGTTTTAGCGGCTGCACTCGGGGAACCGAGCGCGGGCGGCAGCCGCTGCCCTTGCCCATCACCAGGCCTCCCCGCCGTGCCGGTCTTGCGGGGAGCATCGTCGGTCCCGCGGGGGATCAGCCCCCGGCACCGAGGGAACCACCGCACATGCATCCCGGTCCCACCGTGACGGTGGGGGACACCGGCGGGGGCTCCGCCGGCCCCGGCCCGCCAGCCCCCGCCTCTGCGGCTGCAGGCAGCCCCGAGCCCTCCCGGTCACCGACCCCGGAGGGCGGCCGACCGTGCCAGGCACGGGCACACAGCAGCCCCCCACCACTGCCCCGCAGCCGTCACCGGGGCCACCAGCGGCTGCAGTCGCTCCCCTCCGCCATGCCACAACGCCCCAGCACCGGGCACCCGTACCCGCTGCTCCCCCCGTCAGTGCTGCTGGCACCCACGGGCCCCGACAGGTACCCGGGAGCGCAGAGTACAGCCTCTCGTAACCGGGGCTTAAACACCGTGGGGCTCTAAAGTGCTGGAGTGATGGGAGACGCTTACTGCTCTGCCGCTGCACGGGAAGAGGAGAAGCTCAGGCACGAGACATTTGACCGAGACCTGCTCTGTCCGGTGCCACTGCGGGAGTGCTGGTCCCATCCCGGTACCCACCCGGCCCAGCAGACGACAACGGTGAGCCGTCGGACAGCCTCGTGCTCTCCGTACTGGATGCTGCGTGCAGGTACGCCATAAAGGTAAGGCTCTTGTCTGCTGGCAGAGGCCATTAAACTCGCCGTTCGACTCCAGCATGAAGCTGATGCTGTGCTTGGGCAGAGGCCCTGCTCCTCTGCTTCAGTGACCGTGTTAAAATAAACAAGTACTTGTGTTTAAGACCATGGGAACAATAGCTAAATACAGGGCTTTTCCTCTTCTTAATAATTGGGATTTTCAGTTTCCTTTTTACTAGCATTAGGGAAAACCAGTGAAAGCCCTGGCTTCACCGAGTAGGCTGCTGTATTCTACATGTGTCGTGAAGTGGTCCGCCCAGTCTGGCCACAGTGGGCGACAGAAGGTCCTTTACAGCAGATCTGCGGTCTTCTGGGAGGTCAGGGTGCAGAGAAAGCAGTACCATGTGATGAAAATAACCATCTCCGTGGGCTTTTTTGAAGGCTGCCTTTCATATCCAGCCATACAAAGGGCACGATGACCACACCATGCATGAGAATATCAGATACATCATGGACAAGTAAGTTTTTCACATAGGCTAAATCCAGCTGCATAATGTTGCTTTAAGCACAAACAGTGTGCATGCAGACCTTTGAATTAAATGCATCAGAATAGTGTCCAAAAAAACAGTGCACAGGGGAGGGAGCTGCCTAGAGCGAGCCAACAGGGCAGTACTGGGCAGGAGTCACAATCTAATTCTGCTTTCTCTGGTACTTCAATACCTTGCCTTCAGAACCCAAAATTGCTTTCTTCTGCTCAGGTTTCTGAACTTACCGCCTGTAGGCTGGCACCTCTACCCTTTCTTTCAAAAAGGAAAGGAGCAGGCACAGGCACTCCCGTGAAGACAGAGATAAAGGTTCTGGGAAAGGAGGCCCCTACAGCAAACCACGTCTCACACCATGCTTGCCTTATAATAGAAGTGTCTGCTGAGGGCTTATCACCCCCGCCTCTGAAAAAGCTTTGTGCTCTCCTCTAGATACAGATCACACGCAGCTTTTTATAAGTCCAAGACCGGCACCGGCAATAGTCTCCCACTGTTTTATATCTATGATTCCTACTTGACATCAGCTGAATCCTGAGCCAACATTCTCATGCCATCAGGCTCCCATTTTCTCTGCAACACCTCTTACAACGCTGTGTTCGTAGCGCTGCTGGTGGAGGAGGGACACAAACATGAAATACTCTCCGCAGGGTATGATGGCATGTACGCATACTTTGTGCCCAACGGTTTCTCTTTTGGCTCATCCCACCAGAACTGGAACGCAATCAAAACTTCTGCGACTCCAACAAGCTGATGTTCATCCCCAGCGCTGGCCCAGGCTACATCGACAGCAGCATTCGCCCCTGGAACAACCACAACACTCGGAACAGAGTCAATGGTAAGTACTATGAAACAGCTCTGCAGGCTGCTCTCATGGTCAGACTAGAGATCGTCTCCATCATATCCTTCAACACATGGCACGAAGGCACCCAGATCAAGAAAGCTGTACCCAAGAAGACGCTGACACGCCTTCATCTGGACTACCTTCCTCATCAGCCGAGCACATACCTGGAGCTGACTCGCAGATGAGCAGAACATTGCAGCAAAGAGAAGACATCCCGCTGACAAAGCTGCACCACGGAGCAGTGCTTCAAGAAAAAAGCACTCAAGGAGATGCAGCCACAGAACCTTCAGCCTAACCAGGCTGCTGAACGCAAGCAGCCATCTGCAAGTATCCGAAGGACTGCGTAAGCCCCGGCTACAGACTGACAGGAGGAAGCGTTACAGGGAGCAGGAAATCTCCAAGCAGCAGTCAAATCTAATTTTCTGCAGATTTAGCACAGATGACCCTTTCAGAGCTCCTCTGGAATTCACAAGGGGTGCTGGCTTGGGGGCCGAAGATCTGGTTTTCCTTACCATGTGTCTGTTCTGTGATGTTCGACATGGTTAGCTGGGTGCCAGCATGCATTTCACCATACGCCTTTGGCCCACTGCCTGCAGTGATCACATATCCCTCATTCCGCTAGCAACTCTGTCAAAGCATTTCTCTATCAGCTTACTGTAAAGAGGAATAAATATTCCTCCCAACTCTCTACTGTAGGTGAAACTAAGCCATGCCATTACATACCCTCTACTTTATCCAACCCTCCTATACCAAGGAATTCTGCACTGGGCATTGTCACTGTGGTCCACTGTATCCAAATAACTAAAGAAAATTGGAGCTGGAACGCTAGAGACTATTTATTACTACTACTGTAAGCGCTGGAAACCAAGGACATGCAATAATCTGTACTAAAAGCTCTTAACTGATTGTTTAGTGTTCCCTGTTTTGAAAATTTAGATCTCAAGTTGCTTTATCCCCTTTAGAACCAAGGAGAAAAAAGTATTTGCAATAAAAATGCAACTGAAAACACCGTTAATTTGTGATTTGAAAGAGGTTCAGCTCACAGTAGCTTTCCCTTTTTTGTGATTTTAGCCATGCTTGGACCCTTCTAAATTAACCATAAAATTCATTTATAGTTGTCTGTATCAATAAAATGAGAAGGGGCAGCTCTGGATGTGAAACAAGGTTCTACTTATGATGCCTCCATACATATTCTCGCTAACCACTTAAGTCCATTAAAAGTGATGGACAATAATGTCTAAAAACAAGCATTTATAACAAAATCATGCAAGTTGCTTACCATTTTTTAAATTAATAGCAGCTCCATAAACTTTATTTTTCAATGAAGAATAAATACCAGCGGAAACTTTCATCCATTCCCTATTTACTTCAGCTTAGCACTGTTTCAGAACAAAATCAAGAGAAGGAAGTCCACATTTAAAAAATGAAGATCAGCAAGCTAAGAGCTTGTTTTCATTCTTTGTATTATGAGGAAGCCAGGTCCTTCTGAGCAGCTTTTGTCTAGGTAGGGACCATTTGAATACTGCTAATTTTCAAAAGCACTTAGTTTCATCTCAGTAGTAGGTTTTGATTACATTTAGAACAGAGAAAAACAGCCAGAGAACACCACAGCTATAACATCGTGAAAGCTCGAAAAACCTCTTTTCCATCTTTGCTTTTCTTTCAGTGCAGATACAATAAACAAAGACATGGAATAAGTGTTAAGGGGAGGTTAGATCAGACACTATCTTCATCATCCCATCCTAAGAATAGTCTAGCATTCAGACTACTGTATTTCAAAGGCCTAATCATGTTAATAAAACAGACAGGTATTTGGGAATGGTACAGCAGCACAGAGAGGTCAGCATACATATTTGGGTGGGTTTCTCAGACCACAGCAGATGTGATGTCAATTAACAGATACCCATCAACTGTTGCTTCATTTTTTTATCTTTTTTTTCAATCTTTTGTTTATTAACCTTCACATAATCCATTGACCTTATTAAACAAGGCCACGAACGCCCATTTCCTGAATGTGCAGGCACACAGTGCCCAGCTTTACCAGCTCTGCAGAGCCTCCTCAGCGTCTGAAGTCTCAAGATGATTCTGGTATCAAGCCATACTTCTGCCTCAGGATTTCAACTGTAGGTGTCAGTGCACTGTGGGGTGAAACAGAACCATCAGAAAAAAGGTTTTGAAGGATTAAACTCCATTTTCTGGGAAAGAGCAATCAGCTAGACCCCGTATTGCATTTTGAATCGAGGAGAACTTGAACTCCAGGAACTAGAGTGTTTCACATAGAAGCTTCTAGAAAGGGGTCTCCTGGGCTTGGAATCTAGAGCACTTCCAGTATTCCTGAGCCTGCTGGATTAACGTGAAGGTTCAACTGCCATGGGAAAAAAAGCAAAACACAACCCACCCTAATTTGAAAGCTTCATTTCATTTAAAGAAAAAGCTACAGTTCTACTCAGCAAAGAGTGCTCACCAGCCAGGACGAATGATGGTGAACTTCCCCGACACAGATAAGTCAACCACAGTTGACCCTAAACGACACTCTGGGCTCTGGACATCCCCTATTGGGCCTCCATCGATGATTAAGGACAACTGAGGCCACAGGTCTTGGAATTCCTGAAAAAAAAGAGATGTGGCTAAGAGTCCCGAAGATGGTTTGTGATTGCGTTTTAAGAGACACTACTGGACATTCTGTTGTTAAGGGAGGTGGTCTCTCCCCTTCTGCTATCAGGTCAGCTCACTTTTTTTTCTATCATGAACACATCTCAGTTTGATTTCTTACAACAGATTTCTCTGAGACATGCAGGAAAGCCACAAGGATTCCCTGGTTGAAGACTTCTTAGCTGCACCACTGTTTATTAAGGAGCGCACAAAAAAAGCCAGAAGTCTATCAAGACATATGGGGGCAAGGATGAGGTGTCTGTCTGCTACTGTGCCCAACTACACCATCACCAAGGTCACAAGCTTTGCAAAAAGATATCTCCTTGAGTTACTGTTAGTTACCAGGCTGCAAGGAGCTGTACAGTCAGCAGCAGTCTCACTCCACAGCCACCCCTCCTACAGCCATTTCCGTCTTTCAGATTTGGCACCCACTTCAAAAGGCATGTATACGCCTTTAAATACTACTTTTCAGCTCTGCCCTCCTCGCTTTTCAAGGTGAGGATCACAGCAAGACAGCTACCCCACAGCACGTATCTGCCGGCTGTTTTAACTAGAGATTATCACTTTAAAACAATATATAATAGCAGCAGAGAAATTCTTGGTTTATTGCTAAAGCTGGCTTCCAATTGTGAGAGCCTGGGGCTCTGACAGACTACCACAATAACATCACTTAGTAGCAAAACCAGCCTTACCGAAACCGTCAGCGTGCTCGCCTTACAGCTGACGTTAGCACTTGTTAAAGCCAGTGGTCCAGAGCAAGCTCGTGCCAACTCCCTAATAAAAGGGTGGTTTGGAATACGAACACCAACCAGCTACAAGGAAGGAGAGAGCTCGGTGTTACACACAGTAACCATTTTTAATCTTGCATTGCCTAAAGCCCTCTTGATTTAAAGCTGATACTCGAGACAATCAGTACATCAACACCCGCTGAACTAGCAATAATACGAGATGCGTCTTGTAAGTTAGCCCCCAACGCTGGGTTGTGCCGTGTTCAAATAAGTCGCAGGGAGCATGACAGCACAGGGACCAGCTTTGGGAGAATGCCCGTCACTGCTAAGCATGCTAAACACACGCGTCAGAATAAAAGCTACAACAGCAGAAGCGCAGAAATAGCGCACCGTCCCTCAAACCCCAAGATGCGTCCTGTAGCAAAGACCTACCGACGTGAAAGGATTCAAGTCTTTGTTTAGTTCTTCCGAACGTTTCAAGACCAGGGTCACAGGTCCTGGAAGCAAGTCCCGCAACAGCTCATCCGGCACGTTCACCTGGCAGTATCTACACGGCAAGAGGAAGCGTTAGAGGGCCCGGACCGCGGGTGCTGGGCACTGTGAAGCAGCTCCAGCGCAGCCCTTCCCCGCGGCCTCACGCTCTGCAGCGCGGAAAGCGGCCGCTCCCCGCCACGAACGGCACCGGCAGCCCCCGGCCCCCCCGTAGGAAGCAGCGCTGTGCCGCCGGGCTCTTGGGAGGGCTCGGGAGCCCAGCAGAGCCCCGCGGACCGGCGGCGCGGCCCGCCCAGCCCAGGGGGGCTCCGCGGGCCGGCCACAGCCCCCGCGCCCACCTGTAGAGGCGGTCCACGTCCCCAAGGCAGATGGCCAGCGGCTTCCTCCCGTTCCGCCCCTTCAGACTGTATATGCTCCGCACGGCGCCGGAGTCCTGGGCCAGGCACGCCACGCCGTACACCGTGTCCGTCGGCACCGCCACCAGCCCGCCCGCCTGCAAGGCACCGACGGCGGCCGCCACCGCCTCCCTCCAGCCTGCCCGACACCGGCGGGTCAGCGGGGCGGCCCGGCACCCCCCACCCCGCCCAGCCCAACCCAGCCCAGCCCAGCCCAGCCCGAGCCTCCCGCCGCGCCGGCCCGGCCTCCCTCCACGCCGCCACCCGCGCCTCCCCCCGGACCCGGCCTCCACCTTGCGGGTCGGGCTGGGCGGCGCCACCGGACGGCAGCAGCAGGCGGGCGCTGCGGGCGAGGCCCAGGCCCAGGCCCAGGCCCAGGCCCGGTGCCGGTGCCGGTGCCGGTGCCGGTGCCGGGCCCGGCCCTCCCTCCCCGGCCCGAGCCAGCGCCGCCAGCGCCGCCCCGGCCTCCCTCCACGCCGCCACCCGCGCCTCCCCCCGGACCCGGCCTCCACCTTGCGGGTCGGGCTGGGCGGCGCCACCGGACGGCAGCAGCAGGCGGGCGCTGCGGGCGAGGCCCAGGCCCAGGCCCAGGCCCGGTGCCGGTGCCGGTGCCGGTGCCGGTGCCGGGCCCGGCCCTCCCTCCCCGGCCCGAGCCAGCGCCGCCAGCGCCGCCCGCCGCGCCCTCAGCATCCAAGAGCCGCTTCCGGCCAGCAGCGGACGGCGCGGTGACGCACATCCGGGGGCGTGGCGGCCGGCGCCGTTCCCATGGCGACGCGGGCCGTACCTGCGCCGGCCCGGGATGGAGGCGGCGGGGGAGCCCCACGGGCGGCCCGCGGTGGGTGCCGGCGGGGCAGGGGACGGCCCGGCCCGCGGCGCCGCCGCCCCCCGTGACCGCTGTTTCCCCCGTAGGTGGAGGAGGACCTGCGGAGGCTGCGGAGCCTGCTGGAGGCCCGGCAGCGGCACCTGCGGGCCCGCATCGCCGCCTGCGAGCAGCTGACGGCGGAGATGGCCGCCCTCCAGGCCGCCCTGGGCGCTGACGGCCGCCCGCCCTGCGTAAGTGCCGGCCCGGCCCCGGCCCGGCGAGGGGAGGCGAGCTCGGCCCCGCGCCCGCCCGTCCCTCCCTGCTCTCCGACTTGCCCGGCGCCGGGCCTGGCCGCGGGGAGCCCCGTGCCTGGCGGCGGGGGGGCCGCGAAGCCCTGAGGAGCCTCGGCGAGGGACCGCGGCGGGTCTGCCCGGGAACGGCTGGAGGAGTTCGTCTCCGCGGGGGCCGCGGTCCGAGCCGGCAGCGCCAGCAGGGACCGAAGGTTTTCGCTCGGTTACGGGCTCCGTCGTACCGGTCAGCGCCGGAGAAAACTGAAGACCGATAAGCCCATGAACGTAGCTGGTTGCCTCAGTTGCGGCCTCGGACTTTGCTTTCTCTCGTTGCACCGATGCCTTATCTGACTGAATTTGCACTTTTAAAATAAAGCAAGACGGGCTTAGTCTGTATCTCACCCACTCTGCCTGCATAGAGACCAGTGGCTTCTTGCTAAAGGAGGAACGGCCTTCAAACAGCTCATGCCGGTTTGTCTCAAGTGTTGGCTCCTTCCTTGCCAGTTAAGGGGAGCAGGACTAGCTAATGACTGACTTGATTTTAGAGGGGCTAGGGAAGCATGAAAGCTGTGCATTGTTCTGTGCACCATCTCTAATAACTACAATCCTGCAGTCACAGACACATGAAAAAGCTACAGCTGGCCAGGTCTGGAGATGGGGAGGTAGGGTTTTTTTAGCCACATGGAAATGTTTTGCCACACTGAAAGCTTGATTTATTCAGAGTGGAGAGTCAGTCTGTTTTCCTCATCGGCACTAGGTTCCCCCAAAGTCCTCATTCTCTTCATTGGAAAGTACTTAAGAGCTAAAACTTTCAAAGCAGGGATGCTAAAACTACCATCTTTACCACCAGAAATTTTGCCTTTCTTGCTTCCTTACAGTGCCTTGCTGGTGCTCGACATTGTGGTACCTGCACTGAACACAGCTGGTGTTTGCATGAAAGGGACTATGCAAGCATTTCCCATTTTCACAAATGAAGAACAATTTGTCAAGTCACAGCATCTGCTCTAACTCTTAGCCATAGCTGAGTGAACTTAGGGATATGAGGTTTATGAAGGTCACCCTTGGTGGGGGAGGGAGGAGTGTGCTAAGGCAAATGCTGTTGTCTGTCAGGATTTAGAAATGCCTTCATGCCCTGACCTGTCTGAAGGGGACAGGGGACGGATGCTCACACATCTCCCAAATAATTTATAAATCCTCTTAGGAAAGACTATTGTAAGACAACATTTAAATAAGCATTTAATTAGGATTCCATTAGTATTAATATTGCTTTCAATTCCAAAAAAGTTAATTTCCACTTCTTTGCAGATATTTCAAAGTACAATATTAACTTCATACAAAATGAGCAATTAAGCAAACACCATTATTTCACATTTTACATTCTTCAAAAAATACAAATTCATATTTACTCTTTTTTGGGTTTTGGAGATGCTCTTCCTTTGGAAGTACTGTACCTGTAACTAACATCTTCACATTGCTCAATGTAAGCACATTTGTTCCCATGTTTCATAGTTAAATAAATTCCTTTAATACCATACACACATTCTTGAAAAACTGGGGTTCCTTTATTTTGTCATCTCCAAGACCATTGCCCAGCTCCCCATAAGTGTCAAACAAAACAAAAGCAGTAAGTGGACAACCTACGGTTTTCCTAGACCTCCTGGTTTGACAATGCTGCAGATGTCGATGCTGAAGACGACTTCGGTAACTAACCAGGCTTGAGGTTTGCACATCCCTGCCTGCTGCGCCGACGTTGGTCTGTGTGAAATAGAACTGCAACTCTCTCTCTCCAAAACAAGGGTCAGACAGATAGCTCCGATTCAGTAAGCAAGTGGAAGGACACAAAGCTACACAGCAAGAAATACCAGCTACTGTAACTACGGTACTGCAAAAACATACCCTTGATTTTGCTGAAAAAGATCATATGAAAAAAATTTCTTTTAAGAAAAAGTAGAAACTGCATTTATTTGAGAAAGTGTACACTGCATAATGAACCAAATTTTGGCCAGCTTGCACACCACCAAAAGCATGGTGTGGGATTTTTAAACTAGTTCCAAGAACACACACACTTAGACTATGTACACTACTACATAAATATCCAGTTTAATTTGCATTTCTCAGTGCAGACACAGAATCCAACTTCTAGAACATATGATATATATCAAGACAAGACGCAAAAAAGTTAAAAGTTCAGCCCTGTCCATGAGTATCAACTACAGGTAACATTTATAAAAACTTGACATTGTTTCCAAAATATGTTACGGAAAAAATAGTGTACAATTAAAAACTATGCAATCAGAAATTTGTAGGGTTTATTAAAGACATGCTTTTTTTTTTTTTGCCTTACAGTCCAAATTGAGTCTAACAGTTCTGCCCAGCTAGCTCAGATCACTAATGCCAAGGACTTTTCACCCATAGATCTCAAAGCATCTTACAAAGACAAGTTTCATTGTCTTCATTTCACAGGGAGGAAACCAAGGCATGGAGAGGTGAAGTGACTTGCCCAAGGTCTCACAGCCAGCCAGCGGCAGAACAAAGAACATGACACCAAGCTCCTATCTGCTCTACAACACAGACCTGGCTGCCTCTCATTTCAGTTGCCAGCTGTGCTCCCTCCCCAAAATCAGGAACAGCTTTTCATCTCCAATCAACTCCAAGGTCAATTAAACCTTAACTAATCTCCCCCAGCAGTTCCACAACCAACAGGCCAGTCTTTAGTTCGTTCTCCGAGCCTTATTTATAATTGGTGCAGGAAGAGTACTGTAAACAGTTTAACAATGTTGCTGCAGTTGCAAAAACAATATCTTGGATGACTACAGACGTGCCATCCTCCATGAAGTAAGGCAGATAACATGACATCAAAAACGATCTCGAAGACAAATTTTAAAGGTGCAACATGCCTGTTTCAGAACAGCTTGTCACTTCTGTTCATACTTGTGTGGCAGAACAGAGCTGAGGACAAGGGAGAAAGGATATACACCAAGGAACACAGCTGTGTCCAACAGAAGTGACAAGCAGCCCACCAGAAAGCGTGAGAGAAAAGGCCTGCTAAAGCACAGTGCTCTCAGTGGAGTATTTGCATAGATTGGACGTTTGCTAATGATGCATAATTTCTCTTGGGTATAGACAGGGAAGGGCAGTATGTCACTGAGCTAGTTACTATATATTTTCAGTTAGACAGACACAGACAGACCGACCACATGGGACAATGATCTTTAGCTACAAGTATTGCACCAAGTTAAGTGCTCATCTTTGCACACCCCTGTTAACTTTTACTCAGAGCAAAAATAAACTTTGTGAAAGTATATACAAAAGAAATTGCAGCAATTGGGTTAAAGATAAAATAACCTAAAGTGCATTTTAGATACCAGTATGAGGTTCTGCGAACTAGTCTTTCTGGACACAGTCAGCATTACAGAAGTGCCCAGTTCATACTTTGTTCTATATAATTCAGTACCAGCATTTAAACAGTGCTGATTTTCCATCCCTCTACCGCCTACAAGCATGAAAAGCAACTTCTACAGCCTTCAACTGCACGCCAAGTCTGCTTGCTTGGGTCACTGCTTGGCAGCTTGAGCTACCAATGTTGGTAATTTGACCCATTCTACGTGTTTAAGCTTCTGCACCCATCTAGAAACTGCACGTAACCAAGGAAATCCCCACAAGCCACAAAACAGCAAAACCCTTAACACAGAATGACCCAGAGCAGTGCAGTTTTGCTCTCTGACTCATAATTAAAGGGGTTCGTGAGATGCAGATTTTGCAGAGGGAGGGCACACTATTCTCAGAGGCTGCAGTGTATTAACAGAACATGCCCCTTTCTGGGAATTCAACATCTTAACAGATCTGCAACAGCTGAAAATCTCCCCTCTATTAAAAATGTTATTGTGATTATGCTAAATGCTGGGGCGACAAGGGGAGAAGGACAGAAAATTCTCTGACATCGAGGAATCTCAGGGCTTTGCTGCGACTGCCCTTTCTTGCCAGCTGCTCATGGATCTCCTCCCATCCAAGCATGCTAATGACCACCCCAGCAGCACAATGTTGGATCACACAGCACTGGGGATGATGCAAATGTCCACTGTGAAACATATCAGATACATGCAGCATGGAACACTCTGGAAAGCAGACCAACGATTAAACAACAAAAGCACACATCTGTACAATGCAATCGGGTGGGTTGCACAGTCCATGGTGCAGCAGCCTGTGAGTTCACAAAATCACACTGCTCTTGCCTCATTACAAGCTCTAATTAGTTCCACCTAAATTGCAGCCTGCCTGATGCACATACAAGAGAGTAATGGCAAACCCAATGCACCTAAAAGTCAGCATAAACTTGGAACACATTGCTTTTCTTAGAACACACCAATAGAAAACAGTAGCTATAAAGAGAAAAACAGCAGAGAGGTGAACCTCTGACACCCACTCAGAAAGGACATGTGCAGCACCTCACTGCTGCCAATCACCACACTTCCAAATTAGCTTCCGATTTCAAAGCCTTTGGTAGATTCTTATACTCATTTCTGTCACAAAGGAGTTTCTGAAGATGCTATCTGGTCCAACCAGAAGCGTGTTTGAGGTGGACTAAATCAGGAGTAGGAAAAGTAGCATGGAAAAACGCCTCCCTGAAGGACAGAACGGCTCAGAAGAGGTTGCTAAATCCCCCAGCTGTCACATTTCAGGCCACATCTGGTACCCTTGTCCCCATCAGAGAAAACTCCACAACTCCAGGGGAATCTACATGCTCCTGCATTAGCAGAGTCTCCAACATGCACACATGCATACATCCACTCACCCTCAAACACCACTGCTGCACTACGCGCCACACGGTGGCCTGTGCCCCATGGGGACCCCCCCCCACAGCCCCAGGCACCGCTCGCACTATTCTGAAGCGGAGCTCTATGCAAGAGAGCTGGCAGGAGACTCATCCCTGTGAGGACAGTCCCAGCCACACAGGTTTGAGACAATTTCTTTTGTGTTCAAAGCAGTTCTTGCTGCTGTGCAACCAAACTGCATCACAAAATGAAGCTGTAGGAAAAAAACAAAGGGGGCCACCATCTCACTGCCCTCTAGGGATTACCATTACAAGAACAGAATATAAAACACTTTGTTAATTCATGTTTCGTGGATGCAAACCTTATTGCCGCAGGACCCGCATCCCTGCTGCGATAGCACTGCACAGCACTACAACACACACCAACGCGCACAGAAAGGAAACACAATTAGCATGTTTCCAGTTCAGCTGGTGTCCCCATCACTGCAGGCTCATCACTGCAATTACCAAAACAGAGCACTCTGCCCTAGTAGAGTGACACAACACCTCCCAGGCACAAAGCATTCTTTGCACAGCCTCTTCTCCCTCACATTCACCCTAACGGGACACAGTTTTACCCTTCTGCACTTTAACAACTGGAAGACAGTTGTCACAGAGGTGAAAAGCCAGTTCCCTTCAACCCATTTCCATCTGTGCTGTGGCACCGCATTCGCATGGGAATAGCACGTGAGATCATTTAAGCCGCT
The DNA here is from genome assembly GCF_900496995.4 of Aquila chrysaetos chrysaetos. Lineage (NCBI taxonomy): Eukaryota > Metazoa > Chordata > Aves > Accipitriformes > Accipitridae > Aquila > Aquila chrysaetos. Next base: position 571,573 of record NC_044019.1, on the reverse strand, counting down.
GTCTCAGCTAAAGCTGCGACAACAGTGTTGGTAAGGCTACACAGAGCATGTCACAAGAGGGTTAAAAAAACCCTGCTAATCATCCAGCATCCTGGGGAGGTCTAGCTGCACTCATACAATTCTCCCCCCAGCAGGTACAGAGAGCAGCTTTGATCAAATACAAACAAAGAGTGAAAGATCTCTATCCACTAGGAGCTGGCATTCCTAAATTTAGTGCGCAGAGACACTACACATTAATTGGCTTACAGTCATTATCTTTGTATCTCACTAATGACAACACTGTAAACTGAATAAAGTCTATTTAATATTCTTTCCTTTAACACAAAAGACTGACAGCCAAAGCCAGAAAGATGGATAAAACACTATAAAATTACATCTTTTAAAATAATGCAGCATAAATAAACCATTTAGAATGAGACTGCATTTATTGCAACATTACAGGCTTTTTGGTGGAAGGGGGGTTTGTGTTTTATTTACCCTGAGTAGGTTAGAATATAGACTTTCAGTTTGATATGAAAAACTACTATGTTGTGTAACATCTTTTCGTCAAGAAATAGCCCCGTGCACAAAAAGCTGGCATCGCAGTAGGTTGGAGGCAGATTTAGGCAGAAATTATATAGCTTAACAGAAAAAAAAGAAAGCATTTATGGACAGCTGAAGGATAGACTCACTGAATTCAAACTGAATTTATGTTGAATCATTCTGAAAATTTTCCTAGAGTTGTTCTTGACAGGTGAGAGTAACCAGCAAAGGCACCATGCTCCTGATTAAACAGTCACGGGGGTTAAGAGGATGATTTTTTTCCGAACAGAGCCAAATAAATCAAAAGAGCAGCAGGCACCAATCTGACTACATCTGGGACTCACTGCATCCTTCAAAGAGAGGCAAAGAAAACAGACTCGAGCCTGAGTAAGCAGGGGCTCCAATTGTGTTTCCATGTTGTGAAACAGTGTCTGCCACCACACTTTTAAGTCCTAATGAAATTAAATGAACAAATCTATCAGGAGCACAAGGTACTTGTGCTCTACTGAAATAAACTCCCCAGAAGTTTCTGTAGGCTTTAGTAACAGCGTTAGTACAAAGCAAACCCAGGCATCAGTTCCCAACTCAGTGATGTGACAATCGCATTCCAATAAAATTGCAGATAAATCATCTTCTACAATAATGCCATTTTCTACTACAGCAAATTCCTTCCCTGGGCTCCCCTCATAGTGCATGGTTAGTATCAGACATAAGAGACAGAAGAAAATTATAGACCCAAGGAGTTGTAACAAAGACCCACTTGCTGCCAGTACCTTAATCCCAAACATAAGTGATGTGCAACTGGAGACAAACTAAACCCCCTTTTTCTTTTTAAAATCTTTTTGCACACGAGTAACCTTAACTTCTGTGTTCACATATGACAAGCAAAAGTGACAGACAGTGCAGCCAAAACAGTTCATATATAACTTAGCTTTTTCTTTTTTTTTTTTTTTTTACCTTTTCTTTTTTTAGATAGATTCTCAAAGATGGATGTACCTGGGACGTGACTAAGATGACATCTGTGAAGCAGAAATAAGCCACAAAACTTCCAAGAAGGAAGGAAAAAGAATTGATCCTTCAGTTTCTGCTTCTAAGGAGAAGGGTTTTACCCTCCAGGTGCAAAGGAAAATCTGGAACATCTTCACTTAGAGAAGCTGCTATTCAAACCAATTTCTTCCTCACCCTGCAGTAGTGCTTCAATTGGAATTATATTAGATGGGGTTTCAGGGCTTTGGAGGGACAGGAAGTCCGATACATCCATGGCACTTAATGTTTCAGTCTGTGAGTCTGAAGCGTTAACTATCTGACTGCTCTGCCCACATGAAGGAGAAGGGGAAGAGGAAGGAAAGGTCTGAGGCTGCAGCTGGGGAGCTGGCTGCTCCAAAGCTTTTGGATCAGGTGAGGAACATTCCTTCTTAATGGTGGCTTTGTCCTTGGCAGAGTCTCGGCAGGCACACTGACACTGGCAGGCCTCCTCCTGCTTTATAATAATGACAGGAACACTGAGACCAATCTGCTGAACAGGGTTTCCTAAAGGCGAAACAAAGACAAAACAAAACAGAACTACGTAATTTCACAGCAGGGAGAGACTAATCATCTTTGTTTAATTAGATTGTATGCACCTTGCAGCAGAGATTACATGTTACTTTGTTCAAGTACAGTGAACAGCTCTAGCAGATGAAAAACAAGAAAAAAGTGGCAGGTACTCTCTGTTGATGAGCAACCTCTTCAGGTTGAACCCAGGCATTAGAAGTCCGATCTAAATTTTTTTTACACAGCACAGTATGTCTCTTCTCTGACAACCATGGTAACTTTCACTGCATAAAATCCAATAAAGAGTGGCATTCAAATGCCCCAGTCCCTATGCACCAATCTTTGAAGATGATGATACAACATTACACTAGCAATTCTACTCCTTGACATCAACACAGGCATTGTGCTGTTCATTTTCTCCACTCTGCTTTCCTCTCCCATCTTGCTTCTCATGCTTCCTTCTCACTCTTCCTACGCTGCTCTACTTGCCTGGCTTCCTTTCTTTTTTAAAATTTAAGTTTTAAACTTACCTGATCTCTCTTGATTGATTGATTCATCTTTGCAATATAACAACACTGTGTAGGAAGCATGTTATGGAACAGAACTTCTACAGTTGTGTATCATTTTGATGAATCTCACAGATAGTGCTTACCAAAAACAATTGCTAAAGAACTGATTAAGTTTACTAGTTTACTACCCGTTTCGTGTCTTCATTTAAAAGAACAAAAAACAAATTATGTCCCTGCATTTCTGTCTTTTATTCTTCTATTTAAGTTCCATTAAAATACCATTTTTATCAATACTGGATCTAATTTGTGAACCTGATTATCTTACAAGTTGTTAGAGAAACTACTACAGGACAGATCTCAGCACAAACCTCTGAGTCTGCAGCAGACTGCACTTAAAACCTCAGGAAGGTAAAAAAAATGAAAGGATTTTCTTCAACATTTCTGCAAGCAAAAAAATCACCACAAATGTGTCAAACTAACAGTACTACAAACAGAGAAAGAGAGAAAAGCAAGTTCAGTGTCAAGCTTACCTGTGTTGCCAGCTACTGGTAATGCAGTGGTAAAAAAAACCTTTTCTACTACTTTTGGAACTTGTGGCTTTAAAGAAAAAAAAAAGAAAACAAGAAAAAGAAGCATGAGTTGGTTCCAATCAACTTTTTACTGTTCAAATTCTAAACAGCTGCAATCAAAAGAAACAGCTACATACATATTCCAAAGAGAATGCACAGGGAAATAAAAAAAAAATTTATAACATTTATCTTGGTTCTGGGCTATGTTCTGGCTATCCCAAAACTCAGAGTATTATTTCAGTAGTCCTAAAGATGGGGAGTAATCACCCTCCACGCTACATGCTTGTTAACACAGCTTGTGGTTTTTGACAACTGAATGACTGAATTCTTGAAAAACTGTTGTGCTTGCTCATACTCCTTGTACCTGCACCCGTTCACTCTTGACCATCTGCAACTGAGAAAGCCTAAAGGTGGCAATGGTATTCTTAAAGATAAAACACTTAAAGTCTCAGCTATCCAGATTTACTGGAGAACAAGAAACATTCTGTTTTCCCAGAAAACTTTTCATTATCAGGCTAAATTAGGAAGAGACAGAGATTACAAAATGCCTAAACACAGAGTCTTTTGTGCTTCTACTTCTCAAAAGTAATAGATAAAAACCCACATATGTTCTCAGGCCACGTGGTGCACTGTCCTGGATAAACCAAGCTGATACCTGCTGTGAGAAGTCTGCCACTAGGGAAAAAGAAGAAAGCAAGATTTTTCTGCACCCTGGATTTCTCTATCTATTTCTATTTATTTCTCTATTTTAGGGGCTACATTGGTGACATGTTTATGCATATTAACGTGATAAGCATTATACAATATTGCATCCTGGTTTGTATCTTACAGTTAGAGGTTTGATCTCCTTCCTTTTCAAAAAGCAAGGACTCTAGGAGGAAGAGAGATGGTTCAAGCTGTTTCAAAGCCATGCTGGGTATACTAACCATTTGTTCTTGGCTTTGTGGAGAACCGGTGGCACCATTTAAGATCCATTGTAAGTTTTGCTCTCCCATGACAATGCTGGACTGCAGAATAGCGGTGCTCTGAGAAGGAGTAATTGTTATAGTTGGATTACTGGTCAGAACCGAGTTCGCACCAACAGGCACAGTCTGAACTACAGCTGGCAGGGGCTCAGTGGCACTTGATGCTGTTGGGGCAGATGCCCCAGCAACCACTGAAAGTCCTTGTACAATGGGCTGTGGCGGTGTCTGAGTATGCTGCAGGAAGTCTTGGTGACTGGCTGCAAACTGTGTGCTGTGAGGAACAGGCACTTCTGGGGATTGTAAAACAGTTGCAGGATTTCCAAATGCAGCTTGCTGTGAGCTGGTTCCTATGGAGGAGGGAGCAGCAGGTGCTGCTGAGGCTTGTAGTGCTGAATGCGAAGGCTCAGAGATGCCAAGCTGCAGTACAAGTGGAAGAGACAACGATGCCGAGTCTCCTGCAGAAGGCGGAACAGCAGTGACTGAGTCTGCATCGCCGTTAAAACCTTCAATCAAGGCAGCTGCCAAAAGAAACAAAGAAAAAATATAAATACATCAGTCCCTGTACAATCTGAATAAACAACGTTTTTCCATGAACTTAACAGCTAGCTGATGGATTTTTGCTAAGTAACCTCTTTCACATCTTCAGACTAGTGCTCAAAAACATGTAACACTAGAATCTAAAAGTAGGTCCCAATTCAGGAAGCTTGTAACACTGAATACTACACACAAGCTGATCAGCCTCATTAGCTTTCTCTGAGAAGCCTTTTTATCAGCCGGTTTGTGCAACTACATCAAGAGAGGAAGCTTGAAAACAATGCTTATGTGGAAAGTCCAAGAGCATCAATGTCAGCATTGTATGACAACATGCTGTAAATGCTCAGTCAGTTCCCCTGTCACTGCCTGCATGTTACACCGTCTGTGAATACAATGCATTTCAACACAAAAGAATTTCCACACTGAAGTTAAAGTTCTATTTGCTACTTAGAGTTATGTGGGGCAGTAATCTTCAGTCTGAAATGCTGAATTAAGTACCTGTATGCAGAGGGGGGAAAACTCAAAAAGCTCTCTTAAAATACTGCAGATACAATTTGTACCTGTCTGCTGAGAGTCATCCTGATTTGCAGTGTGATCCGGGCTCTGAAACATAGACTCAAAGATGCTTGCTGGTGAGATTGTGCTAAGGTCTTGTCCGTGTGTCTGGTAAATAGAAAATACAGAAGAAGACATCAGATAACATTATATTTCAGGTCTCCATAAACTTTGCACACATCCCAGTCAAGCAGCGTATGAAAGTCAGAAATGCCTCTCCAATTAACTAGCCACCTTCAGGAAAGGCAACATATTTCACTTACCTATTGTAAAATGACACTTAGTTTTTATTACCCACAATCAAGTTTACCAACATAATGAGCAAATCCTTACAAAAATAAGTAAGTCCTTCAGAAGTAAAATATATTCTTCTGCATCCACACTTTGTTTAACCCTTATTTCTTGTAATACTCTGTTAGAAACAGACATGAATTTGTTCTTGGCTGTTTGTGAAACCTTTTCTGGAGCAGAAACAAAATAGCTCCGCTTAGATTATATCCTGGACTGTCTGTCCACTTATGGACTCTTATGCACTACTGTCACCCACCCTGCTCTAGGAACAGAATATATTAAAAAGCTGCACACTGCTTCCACATCAAAGCACAAAAGAATGACACAGCCTCATCAGTATATAATTTTCCTCTATGCAAAATTTGAGCTCAGTCAACAGTTATCAATAAGCAAGAACATTATTACGGTAAAATCAGATGCAGAGACTTTAAAAACAGGTTGAATTAAGCACCGCATATTTTGGAGGAAAACCCCTCTTTCACTCGGTTATTCTGCTTTTAGACAGAATTTTTTTTTTTCTTCCCAACATTCCAAAAAGGACAGCAATAGTATATCATATTTACAGGCTCAATAGGGTGTGTAAGAAACATACGTTTTTTGTCAAGAGAGTGCCTCCTGCAAACTGCCACAAGACACAAAAAAAAAAACCCAAAACCAGTATACAGTACATCTAAAACAATTCTATGTAAAGTCACTTATTCTGCGAAGAGTATGTCTCCTCCACTAGCAAAATAAAAGCCTAAAGTAGAGTATGCTGGAGGCCTGAACAAGAGAAACAGAAGCCACCAGCCATACGTATCAAATCTGCTGTGTTCTATTTGACAGGACAAGCACATTGCCAGAAAAAAGCAAAACTCGGATTATGGGCGAGGCAATTCCAGGACAGTAACTCACTGGATTAGAGTTCTCCCGCAATTCTGAATCTGTTGATATGAGGCTTAAGTCACTCAGACAAAGTGAGTGGCTTGTATCCTGTAAAGAAGAAAAAGAAATTGAGTTATGTATTAAAAAAGTGTCAGAAGTGTTTTAAATTACTTTTTAAGAGTCCACACAATTCTGCCTATACAGAATTTTTTTTACCTGTACGTGACCCAAGTCTCAGTTCTAAAATCAAAGGAGCAATATTATTAAGCAAAGGATATTTAGTAGCTATCAAGGATTCTTAACATCTCTTTCACATTACTTAAAATTCTAGGTTAATTTTTTTGAAATTAGCACAGGAACAAATCAGCCTATAGAAAATAAAAAATTTAAACCTTAACAGTTAGTATTTATTTTACTTCACACACTTATTACATAGTATTGATTAAAACATAAGAATCTACAAGGAAAGCATGATAATATACATGATTGCCTATAAACTTGTGGCAGTACGTGGCATCTCATCAAAGCAGCAGTAACCCAAGTGTTAATTTTAATGTGATTAAAATTAATAGACAAATTTAGATGAGCATTTCTAAATAAAACTTGGTAACCAAACACCACACTAGAAGTTTCAAAAATACTGATCCCATTGTTTCTTATCAGCACACTGTAAACACAACATATGAGAATAAACCCTGCACTGCCACCTTGAATGCCAGCAATTTCAGAATTCAAATTGAATTCTTGCTTCAAAAGAGGCACCCATGGGTTTCTTTATGGGAGACAGGGCACCAAGTAGTTACAATTCCCTTTGAAAATCCCAGTCTTAAATGTTATACCTTTAGAACACCCTACAGACCAAATAATTTCTTCCCCGAAGTATGGTTTTATCTCCATCTAACACAGAAGCATTAGGAAGAAGTGCTACTAACCTCAGATACATTGTTATTGGGAAGTGCATTATAGGCATGTCCTTTCTCATGACCTTTCATGTGACTCTTCAGGCTATACTGTGTACTAAAAGTCTTCTCACAGCCATTACTGGGACAGAAGAAGGGCTTCTCCCCTATAGGCAGGGCAAAACATATATAACAAACTTACAGACATTATATCAGACACATACTTTTAAAGCACCTAGGAGAGTAATAATATTTTATACAAACAAGATTGTTTAATGCCACTTCACACATTCAGCATTCTTGGGAGTCTTGCAGACAAAAGCTTCTGTTTTACCATGTGAACTGACACAAGAACACAACATTTAATTTTTATGCATCATTACTGATACATTTGTGAAACACATTCATGAAATTCAAGACCTGTCAGGCATAAATGAAAGTGCATAAGTGGAGTATTGGGGATTATCCTGACCCAGGTGCAGGAGTTAGCACTTGGCCTTGTTAAATTTCATGAGGTTCACATGGGCACACTCCTTCAGCCTGTCAAGTTCCCTCTGGATGGCATCCCTTCCCTCAAGCACATCAACTGCACCACTCAGTCACCCCCATATTTTACATAAGTATAAATATATACTAGGATTCTGAGAGTTAGTATAGACTGACTAAGCTCAATTAAGGAAAAAAACAAACCCTATGGACTTACCAGTATGTGTCCTAACATGCGTTTTAAGGTGGTGGCTTGCAGCAAAAGCCTTTCCACAGCCGTCATGCTCACACCTGAATGAGGCATCACAGAAGAGTTAGCATCAGGCTTCTTTGATGCATTAGTTACAACCTTAGATCACACTTTACAATAGTCCCAGGACTCTGAAAAGCTGGCCTAATGCTAATCTGTGTTAGCAATCAGGTTATCTCCCAACAGCTGCTATGCATGCTACACAGACTATAGCAGGGCTCTGAATAGGACTCAAATTCAAGCATGATGTCAGCATTTGGGGGGTCCTCTTTCATGGAATAAACATTGCATCACAGCAGAGAAGCAGCAGTATGATTTAAAAACATGCTCATTGTGGCACACATTTATGTTTAAAAAAATAGCTTGACTATTCTTGTCTTTGAAGACAGTCATTTCACCCACTTTTACAGGCAACTGAGAGAGCTCTAGAACAAACATGCTCAAATGCTAGCCGCCTTCACTTTTTTCTCATGAGAATAGCTTTTCATTCAGGACAGTAATAGCTGCCTCTTGGCACAGGTGGCCCATTACATAAATCCCACAGCAGTAAAAATTGCCATCCAGCAACTTACCGAAATGGCTTTTCTCCTGTGTGTGTTCGAATGTGCTTCCTCAGGTCACTGTGCGTTGTGAAGTATTTACTGCAGCCTTCTGATTCACAGTTAAATGTTTTCCCTGTGTGAAGCCTCTGATGTGCTTTCAACCTAAAAAGCATGCCAAAAAAATCCCTCTTGTGACTTGGATGAGACAGCCCCTACGTGAGGCAAGCAAGCCATTCATTTAAATGTGCAGGACGGGATCAAAGGCTTCACATATTCTGAACTGAAGGTAACTAGCTTATGAAAGTAACTGATATCACTTCTGAAGTTCCCAAGCAAATCTGAGAATTCCTTGTGTTTGTGCACCACCTTCAATACTATTGTAATATAAATAAGCTAAGTATGTCATCATAGGTTCTGTCATCCTACTTCTGGTATAGCATTTCCACATGGGGGGGGGTGTGTTATATTCATATCTGTACTTGGAAGAAGCATAACAATTGTATTCAGACACAAAGAAAAAGTAGATGCAACCTGCAAAACAGCAACAGCCACATTTACAAGAGAAATAGGCAGAGACTTCCTACCTGTACAGTGTATTGAATGCCTTTTCACAGCCCTGCACATCACATTCAAACGGCTTTTCCTTAGTGTGCACTCGAACATGGATTTTGAGGCTGTAGGAGGTAAGAAAGGCCTTGCCACAGCCTTCTTGATTGCAGACAAAAGTATATTCCCCACGATGTGTCTTTTGGTGAGTGCGCAGGTTTCCGGCAGTGCTATAGGTGCGCGGACAGCCCTCAAAGGTGCACTGGTATCTCTTAACCTAAGAAACAAAATGCTGCATACTTAATTTTTAAGCATTTCTGGAATCCAGACAGGGTAGAACTGCAGTTAAACAAAGACAATGGAATAGATTTTGACCCCAAAGGCAAAAAAAGAAAAAAATATTGCCTTTTAATTATCAGGTAACTTAATATTTCTGCTGCACTATGTGAGGAAGGAGTAGCAAACATTGGAAAGCAGGCTGACCTTCTAGAAGAACAGTAATCTAATAGAAGAGGCGGGGAAAAGGAAAAAACATAATTCAAAACATTTCTATCTAAAAATCTGATAGAATAGTTAGAAAGGATGCTAAGAGGCTATCAAACCTATCCGCTATTCCCATACGTAGCACTGCATTTCGCTCAGGTGCTTCTAGAAGAGCTATTTATTTGTGGAAGATGAAGACAAGGGAAAATACACTTTCACAACCTGACCCTCAAAAGCACTGCCCTGTGTGCTGAATTCCCATCAACATCTTGAACGAGAACTATAGTTTTTCACCATCTCCTATGGTCTAACCATCAGTCCATTTATTACTTCATCTCAAAAGCAGCCTTCATTGTGCTTCGTTCTTCTCTTCAGTGTTTACTGAAGCAGTCAATGCTTGAAGTGTAATGAATCAAACAAGGTGCTTTACATCAAAAGGCAAGTGTTAAGATTTCTCGGCCAGCTATCTAGATCACCAGGAAACAATTTCACATTGAACTAGATCTGGTAGCCTTCCCAGCTTCTGCAACAGGCAGAAATAGACCATGCAGAAGCTTCCAGTGTGCAAGTTATAACACCTAATTAAATCTCATTCTCTCTTGTGAAGTAGAAGGAATAAGCCATCTGATATGCTTGAATAAATTTATCTTCAATATTAATTATCAGACTGTTGGCTTTCATTTGACTGTTGCAGTTGAGAAATCTTAACATCTAAAGGCGATTACAGAGCCCAAGAGAGGACTTGATAGTTGACAGGCAAGAAGCAGAAGAGTATTCCAAAAGATGGTGATTTGGAAATGTTTAGAAAGGGGCAACACAAACTCACAACAGAGAAGCAGGAACTTTCAGATTTAGTATTCTAACAAGTAGTCAAGAAGATAATATAGCAGGACATAAGCCAGCAATTTTCCTCTTTTCCAAGGCACAAAGCACCTATCTCACAGTTCCTAGTATTATTGCTTAGAAAAGGCCGCAGACTGTCTTCAAAAAAACCAGATACTGAATCGGAGGTTGATACCAGGAAAACCAGATGAACCTAGACATAACCAATGGGTAACACTTATGGGTTTCTACCCATCTCATGGCTCATCGAGTCTTCTTTTCTTCTTTATATACACCCAACAGAAAAGAGCATTCGATAATCACAGTTCTTTACTACCACAGCTTAGAAGCTGAGAACAGAATAACATGGGTTGCATTGATCTATTGTCAGGTAAGTATAAAATCACTTTATTTGAAATCATGCTCCTCTCGGAATAACAGGAGTTTAGGCAGATGCATTAAGTAGGAGTAACACCAAAACCATATCATTCTTGGTGTGCCTAATTAAGAACTGCATATTTTTTAATCCTTCCACAAAGTAACTGATTTGATTAATGCTTTGTGCAATACCACACAAAGGAAAGAACAATGAGCCCTCAGTAAAACCACTATGAGATCTGTAAATGGCGCTCTGAAACACATTTGTTTTGTCCAAGAATTGTCTCCCATTCATGTACTGCAATGGCACAAGAATAAGGACAGTCGAGGGGATCTGGAACACATTATTTATTATGCTAACAGTTGTTGGCACTGTTGAAGACCATACCAGTGCTGTAAGGTCCAAAGGAAGGTACACACCTTCAGATTCTTTTTCTCAAATAGTCAAAGTAACAGCCCTTAATGATGTCAATTTGAGCCATGTGTGCTCAGCATTTCCTCTTAAGAAGATGCCTACTAGATCAAGTACCTGAGAACTGAGGCACCCAAAGGATATTTCACTGCATGCTTTCACTCCTCTCAATATATACAGGTTTAAGGCCTTCATGCCAGTAACTACAGAACTAGGGCCTAAAGCACCAAGGCACACCTCTCAGGGCTGTAGCAATCAGGTTACACAGACCCAGGCTCTACCTGTCCAGAAGATCACCTCTAGAATAAGGGTAGCCTGGGAAACAAGCTCTTCAGTAACAGCAGGGATTTTGGTTAACTAAACACATCACCCCAACAGCTTCCCAGGAAGCACTGTGGTCATATAGTGCCCTGGCACAAACTCATACCAGGTATAATTTGGGTTCTCAATGGCTCTCCATAAGGAGAAAGAAATAAAGTCTTTCAGTTACTTCCAACCTGTTTTGTAGGGGACAAATATGCCAGCAGGACCCCTTTAAGAAAGCTTTACAAAATCTGAGTATATAGGAGTTGAGTAATTTCTTGTGTAGTCTTAATCTGTAGTCTCTTGTTGATAGCACAACAACAGACTGGCATCTACCTTCGCCTTCCTTTGATAAAACCTTAGTATTTGGAGAATATTAAAGCAGGTTAGACATCTAAAAGAGATCCTTATACAGAGCATAGAAATATCTTAACTATAAAGCTAGCAAGACATACGACCACTATAAAATAACTAGAAGCAGTTTTCATTTTGACTAGTACTGAATTCAGTTCCTGCCTCTCATATATAGGTGATGCTAACAGCATATTGCTAAATGGAGATGAGTATTCCAAGCTATTTATCATCAACACTTATCTTACTACTCTATTAATCTAGGGAGACACTTTACTCTCAAATGCAGACTTGAACAGACAATTACATGTCCAGGAAATAGTTCTCCATGCTTTTCCAATTTCACATGACAGTTGAGAAGCAGCATTATCCCACAGAATTGTAACTACCATGAAAAATATTTAGCTATTGCAAAATATAGTAGGGGAAGAAAGGATAGCAGAAAGAAATTACAGAGTATGGAGAAAGAACATGTATAAAAAAGCATTTTGCCCCAGTAAGACTGGCAGAAAATTACCCATACTATGGGGCTTTTTAAAAACTACAGTTCAGGAGACTTACTGCCAAAACCCAAAAACTTTTCTTTTCAAAATATCTTGCCCTGTTGAAGGGCCATTTCTTCCAATTTTCTCTACATTCCCACCTAACAAGGGAGACTGTGGATTTTTTTTGTGGTTTTGTTTTGTTTTTATAAAACAGATGGGGAAGAGGACCTACTCTACACTTCACTAACAGCTTTAAATAATCTAAGAAAAAAAGCTAGTTAGGAGATATTAATTCAGATTCTTTTGATACTATATTTTATTTAAGATACACTGTTTTCTCCTTATTTCTGTAGACAGTAGTTACCCAGGCTGCCCTAAGTACAGGAAACGCCATTAATTCATACAAGAACATGTAGGAAAACATCATGTTTGGACTCATGACTTGGCAGCCTACCATGAAATTCACAATACAGAGAAAATTCTCCCTAAATCTTTTTCCTCCTGCAATCCAAGGTTTACTATAAAGCATTTAACTTACTACAGATTTACTAGTCAAGAAATCCATGTATGCTAAAGCAATGGAAGTGGTACACTACACCAAAACCAGCTGTTAAATGTTTGCATCTGATTCTCCCTTGATTTTGTACAAGACAGTAAGAAGAGGAAAGAGTAAAAACATCAAGTGTTTAGAATGAGCAAATGATCTAGATGATATGACCAACAGTAACTTGAAGAGGAAAAGATTTTGGAAGTGTTCACATTTTTATCTAGTCACTTAGCATTATTAGAAGCACCACACAGAGAAGGAAACAGTAATTTTACTGTAAAGCAACTTGCCCTTAATTTATAGGTCAAATCAGGTAAAAGTTATCAATAAATATCCAAGCATTACAATACAGTTACAACATAATTAAGAAGTTTGGCTGTGTTGAGTCAGCCAAAACACAAGAGCACAGACTGGTAACACACAGACACAAGGTCAAAAAGTACATTTTATTAGATGAGAAGGGGCACGTTATCTTCACCAGGGATCATCAGATTAAGTACAATTTCTGCATCAGTACTAAAGTAAATGTTCCCTGTTAGAGTTTTAAGGCAGCTGGAAATTAACATTTTACATACTGCATTCAGGACATTCTCCACAGTACTTCCTGTAATACACAAGTGATTTGACACAGGCATGAACTACCTAAAAATCAAGTGAGGAGTCTATTAAGCTTTCTAGGTGTTTACATGTAGGTCTAGAAAGTGAAAGAAAAGGAGACTGCTAATTATAGATTAAGGATTTGGTTCCTAGCTGCCAATGCACATATTTAAAGGAAGATAGCAGTAACACTTTCAGTTTAATGGCCTGAACTATGACAAAGGCCTTGCAGTGCTCACCCTTTTCTCAAAGGCCAAGTCTTTATTTCACAAATTATTCTGAGAAGGATACTGCAGACAGAAGCAATACTACCACCATGTTCTAAGCAAAACAAAACTTTCTGTAAAGCAGCAAAGCATTAATTCTCTCTTCACGTTAGGAACATTAGCACATCAAATAAGCACTGATTATACACATAAAATTATGTAGAGATATTGAACATGAAAGACTCAGAGTTACAGCAGCAAGTACTCAAGACTATCGTCATATGCAAGCAACAACAAAAAAGAAACATGGCAGCACAGGAAAAAACACAGATGCCTAGGATACGAAGTGTACAGAAACAAGTTGCTTTGAAGACAAAGGCTGTGGCTGCATCACGTATGCTTTTTGCAAAGGACAGTGTGCCATCTCTCCCAAGGAGATGCACCACAGGGAAGCTGGAAGAGTCTTAATTAAGCATTTACCTTAGAGATAGGAACTAATTGTCCAATAAATCAACAAGACTGTCAAAAGCAGAGCCTGACACACTGTGCCAAAGCCTACTTAAACTGCTCAGTTTGCCTTTAAGTTATCTTGAGTTTACAAGATTCCCCTTAAACTGCTAATATTTCTGTCATCATTGAACAAAAAAATTAATTAATTTGAAACATAAGACTATAATCACATTTATTCTTACAGACAGAATTCTAGTGAGAGAAGTATAACAAAAGGGAGTTAAAGGTAATTAACGAAGTGTAAAACCCTCTTTTGCTTCATAAATGTCTAAGACTGACCTGAAGATTTAAGTCTTTTAAACAGTTATCTCAAGTGTTAGAACTGCTACAGATGTTTTGGAAGTCCCAAAGAATTGGACTGGTGACTTTTAGAGATGAGCCAAATGTTCAGGGGTTTTAGAGATTTCCCCTCCACCTCTCCAGACAACTTATCAAGCATTTGAAACAGCTGGACAAAAAGGGCTTTTACAAGATGGAAGAGTGTCACATATGCTTAGGGCTTATTTCCACTGCACTCAAATTATAGTGTAACTCCTCCCTGCCCCAGAAAATTAACTCAAGAGATGGAAAATAAGTTCAGATAAAGGATTTCATTAGGAAATTCCAGGTCTTACAAGCCTTTTTTAAAAAGGAGGGGTGAAGAAATAGTCAATTTAATTGCATATGCAGTCATCAACACCTGTTAAGCTAGTACAAACTGTTCTCAGACACTACAGATTGCAAGCTTATTATCCTACAAAAAGAAAGTACTGATATGACTGACATAGAAAAATTAAATATTTTAGCAGCTAAGAAGGTAGGATACAGCAGCTGCTAATATGAATAACAACTGAGCAAAAGGAGTTCCTTAGACTTAAATGGGCTTATTGAACAAACCTCAGTGCAGAAGTTTCATAAGTGCAGAGCTGACCTCCTACAGCCCCATTTCCTCACTGCCGAGCGAGCAATAATGAAGGTTCCCTGCCAATCTAAATTATTCAGAGCATTCAAACCCAGCTCCCTTTCTCAGCAAGGGCTCATTTCTGCAATTCTCTCTGACACCGAATATCAGTTACACAAGTAGTTGATACTACTACCACCGATACTAGCACAGACACTTGTACAGATCATCCCTTATTTAACTTAGAAGGGCCAAAAAAGGATCACAGAGTTGTCACTGTGTTGATATTTCAGTCAACTTTGCATTGCTTTTGCACCTAAAAGCAAGAATCCCAAGTCAGGCTGTACAAGCCCTCAGCACTTTGCATGCAGGTAGAATTAGTTAAGGAAACAGAATTCAAAAGTAACCGCCATTTTAAATAGGTAAACTGACTTAATCTTTCAAAATACAACAGACAGTAGTTTAAAGGTTTCCTTATTTTCTTCTCACAGTTCCCCTGTGAGTGACACAATAAAACTACAAGTCCTTTTAAGTTTGACATCTTAAGTTTCATACTTTAACTACCGCCAACAGTCTGGAATTTAACCTGTAACTTGGATGCCCTTTTCTCAAGAATAACACAGAATAACCACAGAATAAGAGAATTCATGTTCTTTTTAGTTATCTCTGAACTCAGGAAATAATTGCCCAACCAAAAGAAAAAGGAAAGACCGCTAAAATCACACAAGCTACTAATACAAACGCCTCTTCAGTACCGTATTCTCCTGCTATCTAGTGTGTTACCGCTTGTCAAAAACTGCTTCCTGGCTGCTTCACCAGAACGCAGCAGGACATTAGAGTGAAAACTGATGACGCTCACAACTTTGCTGCTGACCCACTAAAGCGACTGTGGGAAACAGTTATGCCTAGCAGCACAAAGCAGTACTATCGCTAAAAGTACCAGCGGATTTAATGGAGTGCAATTCACTCCACTATACAGTAACCTTTAAGAACAAGGGAAACTTCTGTCACCTCCCAGCAAACAGCTGTAGAGAAACACATTTTCAAAGCATTTAAGATCACCAGGTGAAAAAGCACTCACAATTAGCATAAAATTCAGAATCACATTTAGCTACTTACTTCTTTAAGCTTGGTTTTCTGGGCATTCAGACTGCAAAGTGAGCGTTGCTCCTTCGATATTTCTTGGCATAGGAGTTGAACCAGGATTTATCGTTAGATGAATCTGATCTGGAGAAATAATATGTTGCACATAACCCTGGGACATTCCTTCATGATCTGCTATTAAATGAAATCCTTCTTCATGACCCTCTGGTAAAAAAGGCAAGTGATCACCACACTGTCCTTCATCCTCGTCATCTTCCAACACGCTGTGGTCCTGCTCTATTAGAACAGTTGTCCTGTCATAGACCGTCCCAGGTGACGAAGAAACCAGCCCGTTTTTATCAGCAAACCTCATCATATTGTCATCTTGGGTTAAATCGTCTTCCTCTACTTCATAGTAGATAATGTTGCCTTCGGGACTGTTCTCCCCCATGGCTCACCGCCTCTCAGTGCGATATCGTGAGCTTAGACCGTAACGACTCATCTGCAACAGAAGGGCGGGCGGCGGCGGGTCAGCCGGCTCTGCCCCGGCCGGGCCGGGCCGGGCCAGGCCAGGCCCCGCTCCGCTCACAGGCACAGCGCCGCGCGGCAGCGCAGCTGCCCCGCCGCCCCAGCCGCCCACCCAGCCTCAGGGGTGCCGGGCCGAGCGGCGCGGCCCCGGCCCCGCGGGCCAGGGAAGGCGTCCCCTCCCCGAGCGCGGCGCTACCCCGGCCCGGCCCCGGACTGCCGCGCCGCCCCGCCCCGCGGAGTGACAGAACCGGCTAGCCAGCGCCTGCGCGGGGACCGCTCCGACCCCCAGCCCGGCCCCCGACACGCGGCCCCGCCGCCCTCCAGCCTCGTCCACCGCCGCGCTCACCGAGCTCCCGGCAGCGGCGGCACCTCCTTCCCCACCCCAGCGGCACCATGATTACCAGCGCACTCACTTCCGCTTCCGGCCGCGCACGGCCCGACGGGAGCGCCGCGCCCACCGCGGAGCCTGACGGGAGGGGCCGCGGAGGGGGGCGGGGCCGCGCCTGCGCGCTCGGCGGAGCCCGTGGGGGCTTCGCCGAGCGCGCAGGCGCGGCCCCCATCGGGAAAAGCGTCACCGGCGGCGGCGGTGCCAGAGTGACAGGCTGCGGCCCGGGAACGGTGACTGAAGTCACTGTCAACAAACCAAGAGCCTAAACCGGGCAACGTCGACAACGGGCAGATAAGGCTGGGAAAATACACCGAGATCTTTTTATTTAAATAACGAGGACTTACAAATTCTGAGCTTCAATACAAGTTAAATAAAATACAGCGTAAAGATCAGCTTTGAGATTTTTGCTTGTCTACATACAGCTTATTTAGAAATTTGATACACTTTACAAGCTTGAACAGTTTCAAACAAACAACAACTGTGCCTTCAAAAGCAATAGATTGTATAAAATACTGTGATACCCAAAAAAAGAGCCAGTATACTGTACAGCAAAATATTTTTACAGTAATTTGATATCTAAAAATCAGATTAGCTGCATCTGAAATTCATGGTAAATTGTCTTCTCTCAAGAGGAACTGATGGATGAATTGCTGAGCTTTCCTCTTCTCAGTTATATCAGGTGTAGGATGTCCAGGAGGAGGTCTAAGTAACAAGCCACCAAATATACTAGCTGCATTAAAAAAGAAAAAAAAAAAAGCCACAGGCACACAATAAGAGCCTGTCAGCAGCAGGGTATCAAGGGTAATTCCACCAACCCCAATCAGTCAAAGTGGGAGAATGCCTGGCTTCAGAATGGCATCAGATAAAGCTGATGACCCACCCGCACCTGAGTCACTTTACAACTTTCTTCAGGCTACTGCAATGACTGTTTTTCTATGGACTGTTCGCTCATTATTAAATGCTTCAGAACAGTAGAGGCCATGACTGCACTCACTTTGGAGAAATGTGTTTTGTTGTACAAACTGCAAAGCCCCTCTGAACAGAATGGTTATTTTGCTCGCCTTACCAAGAATATTCACATCCAAATGGTTTTTCCCTGAATTTTTCAGTAGTTCTCGTAGAAATGCCATTAGATATTCAAATACATTTTTATGGCACCCTGGCAGATTAGAGATAATCTGAGGAGGGGAAAAAAACCAAAACAACATTTATATTGAAGACATGGCAATGGCTTGGCAGCTTTATCTACTACCAACATCACCTCGTTACTGGTCTGGCATAAAAGTTTGCCTCCCCTCCCTCCAGAATTACAGAAACAGTCTCACAGAGAAGCCTGTGATACCTGGCTGCTCAGCGAGTAGTTGCTGGCACTCTCCAAACAGCTGCTGTAGAACCTGTAGCAGATGACAGGCTCCGGCAGGCTTTCCAGGAAGAGCAGCAGGGCTTCTGCTACTGAGTGGTTGCTGCCAACTGATCCAAAGACAGTTAAGGAAGAGGCAAGCACAGCGTGATCTATTTTGGTCATATTTCTGCTGAAACACTTTGCTTAGGTCTCCAAGACCTCCTCCTATTGTTTACAGCTTTGAGTTAAATCATTTGACTCCACATAGAAAGCCATTTCCACTGGCAGTTGGACACTTACGTAATTCATCAACAATCGTTCACCAACATAGCAAGGACTTATCAGGGGCATTTGTCCTGATTACAAGGAGTAGTGCAGATCTCAGTTACCCCAAGATGAGAGACGGTAATTTAAAAACCATGGTGGAGTATAGAAGACTGATCAAATCTTTTTCAGCTTTGATCACTAAGGCATAGTGAGCCTTACCAGACATCAGTCTAAAAGGATACGGAGGATATCATGCATTCCTTTGTCCAAACAATCCCGGATTTGCTCAAATTCGGATCTGAGGCCTGGTTGCTGAAACAGGTCCTCCTGCAAAGACGACCATTAGTCAGTCTCAGGGAAAATAAAAGTTATTTGGGTAAATAGAGCAATGTCCTTATAATCTGGCTGGAAAAATTTCTCCAAATTGTTATCAGCACAAATCTCACCACAAGCAGCTCTAGTAAGGCTGCAGCACTGCAGTAGAGAGCAATGCAGGACAGCTGTTGATGCATGCCACACACAAAGTCACCATCACGAAACAGTGTAATCACGGCACCAGGATCGCTTACTACAGATGTCTTTTATCTTTCTTTACCATTGGCCAAACATCCACAGTTAGCAATGATTGCCATTACCAGTACCTTCTTCAAAACTAAAACTAACGCAAAACAAATTATTTTGTGTTTCCAGTACAAACACTGCCAACCTGCTGGGAAGCATTGCGGTACAAGTGATCCACCATCATCCACAGCTCTTTTGGAATGTCCATAGGCTTTTCAGCTTGAACAGCATCATCACTCACTTCTAGTGGCATCAGAGTCTGAGAGGGGGAGGTGTGTGTGGGGGAAAAAAAAAAAAAAAAAAAAAAGGTAGCTAGCCAAGTTCTTATTCTACTCAGCAAAAATGCTTCACAAAGCTTATACCTGAGAATTAAGGCTTGTTAAGAAACCGTGCAACTTTACTCACCAGTCTTCATACAAGACTAGTACAACAGGCACATTTATATCAAAAGTCCAGACAGAAGAAACAAGCTGCTCTCATAAACACACTTCACGTACACTCAGCAATATGGAAATGTTACATCATGCCTCCACATATACACACACACCTCCATTCGACGCGGAGAAAGCCAAAGGTTCCAGAGAAAAGGTCTACATTTGGAAGTTGCACACCTTTTTAAAATGTGCAGGCAGAGCAAATGGGATCTTACTTTCAGTGCTCTCTATATGAAATGGGTTCGTTCATCCACGTGAAGAATTAATGCAAGGTGTGAAGATGGTGCACTGGAGAGCACAAGCTGTTATCAGCGACTATGGACCAGGGAAGTGGAAGAAGGCTCTTTAGCAATAAACAGGACTTAACATCGTTTTAATGGTTCTTGTGGGTTCAGAAGGGAATCTTGTCTTTAACTCACAAGTTTCCGAATGGATTCTGCTGGCATGTCCTGGATCGGTTCCCTCATGTAACACAGAGTATGAATAGGAGACCCAAAGCAACTTGGCAAGTAGTTGCCTGTTACAGATAGAAAATAATCCTTCCCCCTGTTAAGATGCAAGACCAAGATATCTTCAAGTTTTTCCTCTCCAGAGTTTAAGTGTGTAGCTGTTGATTTATTAACAAACACCTCCAACTCAATTGTGATCTCAGCATCTGCCAGAAGATGATAAAAAAACCCATACTCAGTTCAAAAAGGTATTAAACCAATAAGCCTGCAAATAGGCATAGCATTCTCAAAACAGCAGAGAGAACTAAGCCAGAATGTGAAATATTAGCTCATTAACATGAGATGAACAACAGGGAGCTCACCTGATAGAAGAAAGCCCTTACTGGGATTAGCAATCAGCCACTCCTTGCAGTAGGTTTCCTCATCTGGCTTGCTGATAAATTCGAACTGGCAGGGCACTTGTCCATTGCGGATTGTAAACTTTTCTACCTGCAGCTGCATGTATTTAACATCCTCAAAATGGAACTAGAAACAAATGTCAGTCAACATCGAGCAGCAAAATACCCAGATTAACCCTCTTGCTCCTGCACCCCATCTCTTCCAGGATTACATAGGATTACATTTGCTTACTCTGTATGCCAAAGTCGTTTGCATCAGTGGGCCCTTTAAAACAAATGCTCACCTCAAATAACCTCAGTGAAATTTGAGAACAAGATAGCTGTAGCCTCAAATGTCTCATTTGCTTATCTTTTTTAGGCCCCAACACACAAAGCAAATGCAGGTTTTGTGACCGTCTCCAAATCCTTCAGATTTTACATTTTATGTTTCAAACAAGTCAGAGCAAGGGCCACAAACTACCCTCTTACTCTCCCTCTCACCTCCCACCTCAGGGAGTAACATGCCCTACGTTTCAGCCTGGTACTGTGAATAGAATTTAGCTGTATCTAAACAGAAACAAATATTTCTAGGGCTTGTAAATAGAGAACAGCAGGAAGTCAAAATATTCTACTTCTTTGGAACCAGACCCCAGGGTCCAGAATCCATCTAACGTACTTCTACCACTGGAATACACTTCTGGGGTCTAGAGTTGCCCAGTTTCTCCAACGAGTCACAGCACATGAACACACCCTACCTCTCTCTGGGAGAGGGTCACCGAGGGAATGTTGGCATTCTCCAGCTTATCCAGTGAGCGGACTATTTCCTCAAAGGCTTTTCGATAGAGGTCCTCATTCACAACCTTCACCTGAAAAGGAAACACACTGCACCAACTGGCATTTACTATGCCTCTGCAGGACAGCTGTAACACAGCTGGAAACATGAAGTGATTTGATTTTAGCAGCACACTAGCATATACAACACATGTAACGAACAGAGCCCCTTGGAGCACTAATGCTCCAAGATCTCGTCAGGATCCAACAGTAAAGGACCTTGCCATAACTAGCAAGAGAGTCTCCCAGTCAGTACTAGATCAGCTTGTTTTGTTTTGTTTTGTTCTAAAAAACACTACTGTGCTGTCAATGATGTAGCATTCCTGCATTGCAAGTTTCTGTGAAAATTATTAGGAAAATACAAAAAAGGCAAAAGAACACTTCTGAAAAAATACCTACAGATATTCATGCATTATTCTGCTTAACTGAAGTATCATTTAACACAACCCTAGCTTACTATGAACAACAATCCTATCTCAGTATCTTATCTAGCCCACCTTTTAAGCCATTGTTCTCTGTGGATGCCATAAAAGCAGGAGGAGAGGGAAATCAGCAGGAGAACCTCCCTCCTCCATCCCCCTCTCCCCACACAGCGGACGAGGTCAGCAGAGTTATTTCCTTCAGCACTGACGTACTTACCCCAATATCAAACACAGAGCTAACTGGCTTATGATCACTGATCTTCAAAGCCATATGGCTGCGATAGCTTAGCTGAGCAATGTTCTGCCCTTTCCAGAGTATCCGATCACACCATGCTGGAACACGACACTTCTCACTAAAACAGAGGTAAAAATTACAGCTTCCAGGCACAGTTCAGGTGGAGTAACAACGCAAGGCAGAATACTGCTCTCCCTGAGACTCGGTGTTTTCCTGACATGGCCTGGAGCTAGTTCTCTATCAAAGTTGTATTTTCCAGTTTCTTTGACTAGTTATAAAAAATTTGATTGTCTACTATTGGGTATCTCTATATTATGCTTTACTTTCTACTTCTTCAAAGTTGCAATTGTTTATTTTGTTCTTTTGATACAATTAACATACAAAGCAATACTCAGAGATATTTTTGACCATAAGAACCATGAAAAATAAGAACTCAGGTTCTACATTTAAAGTTCACATTTCAATTTTTTTATTTTTTTTTACTGACTGCTGCACAGATTTCATTCCTGCACTTGAAGCTGACATTCCCAGTTTACTAAGAACAGGTCAGCCACTCTGTGTAGTGCATTGCAGGAATGATGGTTCTTGCAGTCTTTTGGAGAATGTGCTCAGTTACAGACAGCACAAATGCACCATTTCGAACCCTAGCTGGTCTGACCTGAGTAGATATCAGCAAATAAAAGATCCTAAAAATTTTGCTTGGTAAAAAAAACCAAACCAAACAAAAAGAATGAAACTAACTAAAATGATTCCTTAATTTTGTACACCTCTAACTAAGAGGAAACCCAATGGATTATTCCTGGAGAAAAGATTAGGAATAGCTGACAAGTAGCAGTGGAAGAAAAGCAACATAAATAGATGTAAACTGGAGATGGATTTTGGAGCCAAGGGAGAGGAACAGCCATAATCTCAGAACTGTTCCTATTTATAGCCATTAGATCTGCAATTCTTTTTAGCTTTGTTTTTACTTCCTTCAGTGGTAACATTAGCCGTTGGTAGCATCACATATGAGGCAATCACCGTACCTTGTGTCCCAGTCATCACAGCCAGCATCATATTTGTATGTTGGCTGGAAAGAAATCTCTCCCTCTGTAAAGCCTTCAAAGACTGCATTTGCGTTCATTTGCCTCTTTAGCTACGAAAGAAAAAAAGATGAAAAATTTAATTTTAAATAAGCTCACGCACAATTCCCATACGAGCTAAAAGGGAGATGTTCGGCACTGAGAAGGCCAAGGAGTACCTGTGCAGTTTCTAACTAGCACCCTCAGCACCACCTGCAGGTAGGTGAGACATCAGTACCTGGTCATATTGGCAAAGTTCTAGAAATGCTTTCTCATCTACAAGCTGCTTCACTTTTGCCACATCCAGTTCCTCCAGCCGATAGTTGAGGTCACCCAACCATAAGATCACACTGAAAGAGAATGTACACCAGAAGTCTGCACAGAGGCCTGAAGATGTCCAAAACGCAAGCTGGCCGTGAGCTGGAAGCACAGCTCCGCAGCAGTGCCTTAAACCATCTAATGCAAGCATGAGCTCTTCTAATCTCAACATGATCAGGTGGATGCTGTGTCTGCTTCTCCTTCAGAGAGAACAAGTAAGAGTGAAAACTTGAAAGAGAAGCTACATTTTCTACCCTTGCTGTTTTTAATTCCTGTTCTGCATGTTTGTCACTACCTCTTAGTAACTGGTGCTTTTAATATTCCACACTGACTAAATCCCACAACCCGTTGAGGAAATCGATGCATATTATTTATTGCCCCATTCCCACTTCATGCTTCAAAATAAAACAAGGCCTGGAAGATCGCAGGCGGCAAGTGACTCGTCAGAACTGTATAGGTGACCACTCTCAAAACCAGGGTTAGAGTAAAGCATTTCTGGCCCTTCCAGGCTGACGATTAGATCACTGGGCACCCCTTCTCGCATCCCTGCTAAGAGAACCTCACACCCCATTACGTTCATAAGGTTCTTCCTTGCCACGTGCAGTGATTCACACAGTCAGACAGGAAGCATACTCGTGTTTGCCAATAGTGAGAGGGGGCAAATTTGGATCCGATTTGCAGAATTGCATCCGAGAGCAGATGTCTTTGAAGTCCTGGTTCCTCCGCTCATATTCCTCCATGTGAGCTGCAAGGTGAGAATTTACAATGCACACGCTAGTGTTATGGAATTTAAACCTTATGGCAACACCACCTTTGTTACCCTGAAAGATAAAGACAAAGACATTGGTCAGAAGCTTCTACACAACAGATGAATCCACACAGGCGTTACTAGCAGTGGACAAGCCAGAAGACATTGAAGCAGACCATTTAATTCCAGAGGAAGAAAAAGGCTGAAAACACCAATTAGTGATAACTACTTCATGAAGTCAAGTCAGTAACTCGTGTGAGGGTTGCACACAGCAACAGAACACAGCAAGCAAGCACATGGAACTCAGTTTGTAATTCAGGAATTAGCTAACACAAAAGGAAATTAAAATCAGTAAGAGAACTGGTCAGTTACTTCAGCAAGTCCCAAAACCTATTTAGCAACAACTGGATCTTTCAACACAAACTGTAAAAAAATTGTAAACGGAGGAGGAAGCACATGGCTGAGCTGGTCAAAAATACCTTTGACAAGTTATAGCTGCAATGTTCACAGAAACTACATTCAAAGGGCACAGACTTCATTCCAATGGTGTGGAATGGCAAGAGGCCAGGAAATCCTCCTCAGGAAAACTAATCTGGATAGACATGTTTCTTCTACTCGTGTTTCCTTGTGTTATTTGCTTTGGGCAAAATCACAGCCAGCATCAAAATCACATGAGAGCAAGGCCCCACACAGCCCAGCACATGCAATCAGAAAAAAACCCCTTCAGAGAAGATTCTCCCCAAGGTCTTTGAGCCTTTGCGAGCACATGGCAATTCCCTCTAGCAATGCCCTGAGCTCACTCAGGGACAGGACTATGTGCTTCTAAAGGCAGCCGCATCCCTTAGCTGGAGGAATAACCACTACATCTAAGGAGAGGGGCTCTCAAGGGATCTTCTAAATCTCACACCTTCTCATGCACAGTTGCCATTCTTACCATCCTGCCCATGATTCCAGTTCCCACAGTCTCAATTTCCACCTCGGAGATGTTCAAAGCAAGGTCTGCTTTCACATATAACAGAAGCATGATTCCCACGAGCCGTACAAGTTTCACCTGAAAAAGAGATCTTGTTCCATTAAATACTAGAATGGGAGAGGTTTGATGAGAGCAGGCACAACGTCCCCCCGTCCAGAACACAGGTCACCACAACACAGATGAAGAAAAACAGAGTTCTAGGCTCATCCGATGGACCAGCTGGGCTCACAGTACACAGGCACTCCAGCAGCACAGCACAGGAAGGAGCTAGGGACCAGCACCCCAGCAAACAAAGTTGGAGCCCAAAGCAAAACCTACAGCACAGGCACAACCCATGGAAGAAGCTTCCTTTCAACAACAGTGACAAGAGACAAAGCAGACCTAAGGAGCAGGAGCCAAAACATAAGCAGTATTTCTACCAAGATACCTTCACAACTCATTCCAACATGCTTTGTGGAGACAGACATGGAAGAAGCTAAGATACTTCCTATTCTCTTCCCCTG
Organism: Aquila chrysaetos chrysaetos; assembly: GCF_900496995.4. NCBI lineage: Eukaryota > Metazoa > Chordata > Aves > Accipitriformes > Accipitridae > Aquila > Aquila chrysaetos. The sequence continues at coordinate 546,014 of NC_044019.1, read as the reverse complement.
AGATAGCACGAGCTTCCTTTATGCGTGGATGCCTAGCTCTGGTCTCCTGTCCTGCGCCCTGCCTCAGCACCCTGCACAGCAACACCACCTACTTCACCTTCAGAGCACTTCTGACTGAGCAAAAGCCTGCAGACAATGAGCCTCTGGAAGATACAGCAATTGAGGACAAGAAAAAGCAAAGGGAAAAGAGGCCCAAGTGGAAAATGATTCCACACTCAAAGCTCCCCAAAAGCCACATTTACCTTCGCGTATTTGGCATCTGGGTGAAGACTATCAGTTACAGCTTTAAACCATTCTTCTTCTTTCGGTGTGTCATTGAAAAAGAAGGCTTCTTTACTCAGATCAAGCTCCTGGAAACTGTGTTAGAGGAAGGAACCCATGGATGCATGCACTTGTTTATAACTCTCCAGCCTTTTCCTCTGGGGAAGAACTAAATCAATTTATACTCACTAAATTTATAACTGAAAACTCAAATTCAGTTATGCTGAAAAGATGTTAAATGTAAAGCTAAATTACTATTAGTATTAAATTGAATGGCATTAAAGATTTTGTAACACTCCAGTGCCAAAGAGTCCAAACACTACCAGAGTAACAGCCCTTTCAGGCTATGCAAACACACATTCTAAAACTGTGCGATGGAGTAAGGCAATGCAAACATTCCTCAGCTGTGGTGTCTTAGCTGAACACCTCCATGCTACAGATTCACAAGCAAGCAACCCACAGTCAAAGCTTGGAAGAACGGGCCAGAAAGAGACACTCACCCCACACAGTAAATGTCTGGAGGCTCAGCATCACATCTCAGCCAAGGCTGGAGGCTTTCTCTGGGTGACTGACCATTCACATTGTATGTCCCAACAAAAAATCTGCAAAGAAATTAACTAAATCCCAGAGCTGCAAATTGTAGAGCTGATGGAAATACCACTATTATTAACCCATGTACTTAATACTACAAATAATTACTTAGGAGTAACATGTTTCCGGGGGAATTAGGAAAATGTGACAAAGCGCAAATCCCTAAAATGATTTAATTACAGTAGCATCTTTACAGACATGTTTTACAGAAGGATACACATTTTTACATATAGTATTAAAAAAAAAAAAGATGACTAGAGCTGTGCAATAGCAGTTTGAAATGATAAATTCCTAGAATGACATGCATGAAAGGATTTCAACCACAGTGAAGTTTTGGTCCTAATTATGTATTTCACCCAAGCTCTTACGAGCTTATTGGAACAACTAAATGCATAAATAGTAAACAGAAGCAGTGAGGGAGAAGGCCAGAGGTGCACAGAATTGATGCATTCCTAGACACAGTCTGAAATAAGCACAGGAAAAAGTCATTTCAAAAGGGCCATTTTCTCAACAAGAACCATGAGGCAAGCCTCGACAGAGACATGAATGAAATCCTTCTCTGCTAATGCCTAAACGAGGAAGGAAGGCTGTTCTGGAAAGTATGGATCATATTTTTCTACAAAATTTCCTATTTGCAGGGATACTAGATGAAATAACGAACATGAGTTATTTTGACAGCGTATGCTAACCAACTTACTCCCTGCAAAAATAAGTTCTTCTCAGGAATGATAATTACCTGAAGCTCTGGATGTGTGTGTAGGAATCCTCCATTTGTACAAGCTGAGATTTAACAATAGTATCTCTTAGTCCAAACTTTGGTTCTGATAAGATTGAAGTCTTGTTTGAAACCATTACATTGGAGGACCGTACCATTTCAGTTGTCACTTCAGGTTTGAGTTTGTTTTGCCTGAAAATGAAAACAAAACTGCATGATGAAACCCGGGATATACACACACCCTGAACAGCTTATTTCTGCCACTGAGGACTTGATTTGCATTTATCTGTCTGTTTCACTAAAGATAGATAATCAGTGTTTGGGAGAAGCAAACAAGAATGAAATGAGCATTTCTTAGAATGGTTCAGATCTCTAGATAAAACCAGTTTAACTGACTGAAAAAACAAATGGTTTTCACCAACCTGGTGCAGCCTGTTGATTCAGCATAGGCCTCACTCACATCTGGATGTTGATACAAAACCTGTACACCTTTCCTGCTTACTGGAACAAGGAGATGCAAATCTCATCTCCCGCTACCTCTGCTCAGCCCTTCTGACCTCAGCAGAAGAATGAAAAACTGTGTTTGTTTAAAAAGCCTTCTGGTGGAAAACTCCCAGTTCTGCCTAGAAAGGAGGCAGCACAGAGTGGGTGGAGGTAGAGGTGGTTTTATTTAGTATCTCATGGCTCTGTGAACTCCTTTTGCAACAGTAATAATACCACAGCTTGGGAGTTCCCACAAGCAAGTGGATGGTATAAATTTAAGGTCAACAACCTGCACACCAGTGCCAAGGACAGCACATAGACAGACTTTGAAGGATATGCAGCACAGTCCACAAAGTCCTGGGAACTGGAAAATGAAACTACCATTTTAAGAGTGTATCTATGAGACACGGTGGCCCTAAGCCAAAGCTCTCTGAATTCAAAATAAACAACGCTAGCAGGTCCTGTCCCACTAAACAGCAAAAATATGCCCAAATAGGGGACTAGCAGGACTGTTTCTGAGAGACTGTGCTGAAATTCCCACTAAAGTTTTGACAGCATGCTTATGCTGAACTTTTTTCTCTCCTAACTAGAATCTGCAGATTCTCTTCTCAAAAAGTTGTAAACTTCTGCTCTAGATCCCACCACCTCTGGGGACTGCAACCGACACGGTTGCCGGCAGATGGAACTAAATAATGCAGCCACAAGATTGCTCGAGCACTGGTGTGTGCACAGACCTCATACGCTGGCACCAGAGAGACCAACTTCCCCACTGGGTTTCCAGCTGAAAACCAGGAAGCCCAGACAGAAAGCTCTCTGCACCTTCTCTTCCTTCCTCTAGACATCAAAGCATCAACAATTTGCCCACTGCAGATCATTCCGTCCATACACAATCACCCAGAAGTATCCAGAACTTTGGTGCTATATATATTTACTGTCTGTGAAGGGGAGGCATAGCTAAACCAGCAAAGAAACATTGCCACCACTTTTACTCCTCACTAGACCTTCCACAAAGAGCTGACGTGCACAACTCTCCCTTCAGCTGCTTCACCAAACCTACACAAGAAGCAAGAGAGATACCATACCTGGGAGCACTTTTATCGGTGCTGTCATGGCTCCGGTTCTGACTAACGGCAAGCTTTTTTCCATTCTGTTTGATGCCTTCAGAGCCAACTGCTTCTGGAAAAAAAAAAAAAAGTTTCACATTAAACACAAAGTGTTCTTTAATTTATCAACACACCTATGCAAACACTGGCAAAAATCTGTGAGCAGAATATAATTTAGATTTGTGTGGAGAAACCAAGCGCCCTGCCATCTCTCTTTCAGTTATCTGATAGATTTAGCTTATTTTGACAGAACTGTTCTGTGACAATGCAGCTTCCCCTCCAGAGGAAGAACCGACGCTAGCATGCCATGCAGCCATGGAGAGCAGCAGAACTGCTGTATGCTGCCTGCCCACTGCTGGAGCGGGTGGCTGTTGGGTCTCCCTTACAGCTAAGCCAAACCCAGGACTTAGCAGCACAAAATCCAGGGCTTTATCCTGGGAATCCAAAAAAGTATGTTAATAACAGGTTTTTCTTTTCTTAAGCAAGACTTCTGAAGGAAGTACAAAGAAAGGAAGAAAAAGGGGAGAAAAAGAAAAACCAAAAAACCTACACTACCATTTAAAGGGTTTCTACCTATCTGCAAATACATAGCAAAGCACAAGCGTCTCCCCGCTCAAGACAGTGCAGTACAGAGTCACGGTATGAAGCCACTGTACCTCAGCAGAAACAAGTGCCTCAGTGCAAACTGCACATTCGTAAAAAAATAACAGGGCTGCTACCATGCAAATATAAGTAAATACAGGTGTGACACTAAACACATCACACTACGTTAGCAAAATTTGACCAGTCTTTCAGCATTTTGTCTCAGTTACAACATTCTGCTCCTACAAGTGGCAAAATAACAGTTAAAAAAGAGGATTCTCCATGGGGGTCTCCATGTTTAAGACACACAAACAGCAACCTCAAGATTATGCTTTTTAGCACACAAATCTAATGATGATACAGAAATTGTTCTTAAGATTATAAGGTTCTAGTCATTCAGCTGAGCTTCTCCTTCAGTGAGCACAACTCAGAAAAACTAAAATGTTATGGCTGTCATAGTACATTCTCCGGGATGAGAGCACAAACCAGAAACAGAACTTGAAGTACTTTACCTAAGCACTCAGAATATAAACAAGCTGACAAGAAGTGGCCATATTCTCAGCTTGGAAAACCTCTTCTGCCCAAGAGCCCTCTGAGAATAAAGACTGTGTAAGAGGATTTATCAGAGGTTGGTTGCAGAAGAGCACGTGACTCAAACCTCACTAGAGATCACACAGCCAAACTCACGTAGAATTGAAGAGGAGCGTAGGCAGTTCAGAGATGCACTGCGAAGCATGGTCTTGGTGAGCTGGGACAGAGCTGTAAATTTTCTCCATAAGCATTCAGTACTTAATCAGTGCTGCCTGAGCCTCTGCAAGTTCTCCCAATAGAGACCATGCAAGGTATCTTGACAGTGACAAGAACCAACCTGAACTTTAGTACTTTTGTAGCAGGGAGGGAGCAGAAGTTCAGGCTTTATTACCCATATAGGACAATGCCACTTCCCAGCATGCAGAAAGCATTAGTGCCAGAATGGCAAGACTTGTGTGCCTGCTCAGTGCTGCTGACACTGCTGCTATGTGATCCAACGATCACAGTCATATATCACACACTTGCCTTCTAACCTCATTAGCGGAAATCAGTTTCAGGTAGGTTTCTCCTAAGAAAGAGATTAGCCCTGGAAAAGGGCTGTTTCCTTTAGATAAATTTATATCTAGATACAGATTGCTCTAGCCAGAGGGATCTATATGTTAGCAATCTGAAGTGGAATATTTTAGCAAGATAATGACCTTGTTCAATAATTGAACTGGCACAGAAATAAAAAGCTATGTGCAGAGATTACAGAACAGCAGAATGTGTATGGCCTGAGTCAGACAGGATTTACAGTTAAAAGAGATTTAAGCAGTAATGAAGATGTTCTTGTTAAAAATGTGCAGTGACATTATAGTACTGTTCTACAGCAGGAAAATGTATCCTTCTGGATAAAGCAGGATCTATGCTTAGTGTTCAAAAGGGAGAATTAAATTAGCCTTGCCATTAGTTACACAAGTCTTAGCCAGTGTCCACTCTTTACTTAATGAAAGCGTAAGCAACAATCCACGCGGGACTGCACTACTCCGGGCTGGAGGGAAGTTTGGTTTTTTCAGGGTTCCAAATGAAGCAACACTGCAGTTGTGACTGTGACTGCACGCGCATGCACACACATAGGACTTAGGTAGGGCATTTAACTGAAATTGTGAACATAAACCGTACAAGGTAAAGCACATTTAAATCCCTTTACAGATGCTCTCATTCATTAGCTAGCCTTAATTCACAGAAGATATAATGAGCTAATATCACTCTACTAGCAAATGGTAGCATTTACACAGTATTTAAATGTGCTTTGATTTGTGTATGAAAGTTGCTAACTCAGTATGCATGTTCACTTACGGACAGCACAAGTTACAACTATTCCCAGAAAACGGCAGACAAAATGTCATTCTATATCAATTTATGTTCCAAAAGACCCCAAGTGATGGCAGAGAGAATTTTCTTCTGCTAATACAAAGTGGGGGGGGGAGATCCCTAGACTTCTCTGACTCAAGAAAAACACAAGGAAGCCTTGAAAATGCATCTTTGTCAAAGCTTAAAGGCATGATTTGATAGCAGAACTACTTCCCAAGGAGGTTACCTTTCAAAGAGTGTTACTATGCTCTAGATACCACAAAAACACACCAACAACGGAGCCGGGGTGGTGTTTCATTCAGCACGTTTTTCCACCTAAGCACATAGATATGCCCAAGTCTCTCCAAGTCAGTTCTAAGCTACAAGTTAAAACACCACTTCTGAGGGGATGTTCCCAGGTCCCTATCATGGCTCGAGCAGTGCTGTGCTGTTCCCCGAGTTACAAAGTTCATCCCTTCTCTCTTTTTTTTTTTTATTAATACACTACTGATAAACACAGAAATAAAAAGAAGGAATGCCAGCAATACCAGACCGTGCCTTCAGAAATTAAGAGGAGCCCAGCCCAAATGAGGGTGGGCAAACTAGAAATGGTATAATTCAAATTTTGAATCCCACACTGACTTCCAGGACTTGCTTTAGCCCTCCACATCTTCTCACATGTGTGCTCTGCAAAGAGGGAGAGGGAAACGGCGCCGGGAGGCATGGGGATTTGGCATCTGCAGGGAGCACCGACCCCACAGGAGAAGGAGGCCGACATCCCACCGAGACCGCGCAGCCCACCCAGCAGCGCCCAGCAGCAGCTGAGAGCCGGCAAGCAGCGGGCACGGAGTGTGGCACAGGGCTCGCAAAGCCACAGGAACCCTGGAGACCTCGCAAGCAGCCCCGGGACTGCCGGAGGCTGCCGGGTTCCGGATGGGGCGATGCTGATGGAGCCCCGGCGCCGCAGGCAGCTCGGCTCATAGAATCGTTTAGGTTGGAAAAGACCTTCAAGATCATCGAGTTCAATCGTCAACCCAACACCACCGTGCCCACTAAACCATGTTCTGAAGTGCCTCGTCTACGCATTTTTTGAGCACTTTCAGGGACGGTGACTCCACCACTTCCCTGGGCAGCCTGTTCCAATGCCTGACAACCCTTTCAGTAAAGACTTTTTTTTTTTTTCCTAACATCCAGTCTAAACCTCCCCTGGCGCAACTCGAGGCCATTTCCTCTCGTCCTTTCACTAGTTACTTGTGCGGCTCCCGCCGCACCTGCGCCATTTGCTTCGCTCCCGCGACTCACCTGCCCGCGGCGCGGAGGCCGGAGGCAGCGGGGAGCTGTGCCCGCCGCCCGCCCCAGCCCGGCCGCGCCGCTCGCCCCGCGCCGGCTCCCGGCTCCCGGCTCCCGGAGCTGCAAAGCGCCGGCAGCCCCGGGCGGGCGGGCGGCCCCCGGCCCCGCCGGCCTCGCCGGCCTCGCCTCGCCTCCCCTCCGCCGCCGGCGTTCCCCCCGGCCCCGCCGCGCCCTCGCAGGGCGGCCGAGCCTTGCCAGAGCGCCCGGCGTCGGGCGGCCCCCGGGCCCCCGGGCAGACGCCGGGCCGCGGCCCGCGACGAGCCGGTCAGCGCGGCTCCCCCCGCCCGCGGCGGCTCCCCCGCCCGCCCCCGCTCCCCGTCCCGCGGCAGGAGCCGGCGGGTCCCCGCGCTCACCTCGGCGGGGCCGCCCGCCCGCGGACATCGCCGCCGCTGCTCGGCGCCGCCAGCCGGCCCGGCCCCAAAGCCCGGCCCCGGCAGCCGGAGCGCCGCAGCCCAGCGCCGCACGGGCGCCCCCGGCCTGGCCGCGGCGGCAGCTGCCAGCGCGTCTCCCGCGGGGGTCGATCCCGGCGCTCAAGGCTCCCCGGGGCCGCCCAGCGGGAGCGGCGGGCAGCCCCCTCCGACCGAAACGGGGGGCCAGGGCCGGGCTGACCGCGGCCGCGGGCAGGGAGGCGAGCCGGAACCCGCGCGGCCATGCCCCGAGCGGGCAGCGCCGGCTGCCACCCGTGAAAACTGCCCGACTGCGCCCGCCGGGCAGGCGGTTAAGAACGGCGGGAGGGCAGCGGCAGGAGGACAGGGACAGGGGGACAGGGACGGGAGGATAGGAACGGGAGGACAGGGACGGGAGGATAGGAACGGGGACGGGCGGACAGGGGCAGGAGGACAGGGAGCAAGCTGCCACCTTAGGAACTCCACCTGGTCTTTCACAGCACTGGCTCAAAACGAATTCCCATTTGGCCTTTGGACCCCACAAGTGGCAGGCTGCTTGTTGCAGCACTTGCATCTGCTCAGGCAAAACGCTGCTCACCTCTGCTGAGCTGCCCGAGGATGGAGAATCGTCACACTTGCAAACTGTTACAGTTCTGCCCAAGTTTCAGCAGCAGAGAGGCCAACGCTGCTCTTCCACAGGGAGAAGAAACACAGAAACGCAACACGCCAGCTAAGACTGCCAACGCCTCCACCACCAAACCCACGGGCCACATCCAGTGCACAACAGAGCTCGTACCTGGGCTGCACCTGCTGACCTCCTGGAGGAATGTGCGCGTGTGGGAACCAAAAGGCAACCGCACCATGAGTCGGTCATCTGCTGAACTTATCTGGATAGTCACATCAGAGCCTAAAGACATTGGGAGAAAAAGCTCTTGTGGTTAGTGGTGACAAGCCTTCAGAAACCTTCAGAGCATTTTCTCTACTCTACAGCAGCTGGTGCATGCATGCATGCATGCATGCAGACTTCAGCAACAAGCCTCCCCATACTTTCTTATCATGGCCCTTTTCCACATTCTACATGAGAATGCCATTTAAAAAAACAAAAATAAGCGTTTGTGATTTTGATTCTGCTCATTCAGTGACAGTAATTAATCTTCCAGTAGCAGTTTAAAAGCGTTTGGAAAAAATCGTGCCTTTGGCTGAACTGGGGTGATGATACTTGTTAGCATGAACTGAATCGTGGCAAACAGCATGCTGAGTTCCCCAACAGCAGCAAGACAAGATCCCCCCGGTGAACAGTCTGGATTACAAGAGCCCCCACTCCTGCCTCACTGAGTGTTGCTTGGCACAGGGCCCGGGAACGCCTGTAACACAGGCATTACAGCAACAACAGAACTTACCGATGACATGAAGGTCACTGTCAAGTACAACTGTAAAAGCAAAACAAAGTCTGGTTACAAAGCTAAGCAACAGGTTTGCAGACCACGCTGATACTTTGAGGTTAGTGAGCGTGCCAAGCTCCTCAAACCACAAATGCTGCTTGTACAAACAGAGCCAGGCAGAACAAACCTGCCAGGGTAGGAGGCCGTGGCACAGGGTGCTCTGGGTTGCAGAGCAATTCATCTAGCAGGGCCCTTCCAGCTATGCCATTTGACACACAAGCATCACCAGGGATTACAAATTGAAGAAAAAATGCAAAGGCTGAATAGGTCCCAAATCTCAACAAGCAGAACAACAAAACATGGACTCCAAACCCCTGCATCCCCTTCTTTGGAGGTGGCCACTAAGCCACCAAAGCGCATTAGTACCTTCTTCCACCGCGAAGCCTTCTGTGATAGGGATAACTTTCTCCAGCCAGACATCCTCAGCTGTGATGGCCATCCGCCGGTGAGTGTACACATAGATCCTGCAAGCACGGAGCAGATATGGAGGCAATGCCTCCTCGGTTCTGGCATCTCCGCAGGTTATGGACAGACCCCATCCCAACCCATCCCATCCCATCGCGGCTGCCAGCGCAGCCTCGTGCAAATCCCAAAGCAGCTCTTCGGCCGCATGCCCACCCACCCGCCCCCCCCCGCCGTCTACAGAAGACCGTAGGTATGTTCCTGGTAAAAGGCCCCAGACCAAAACCTCCGGGCCGGGGCTCCCCTCGCCAAGCACCCACGCCGTGCCACGGGGGAAAAGGCCCCGGCCCGGCCCCGCTGCAAAGTCCCCGGGGTCGGAAGGAGTTGCCGGTCGCTCTCCGAGGCCTGTGCGGGACCCGCAGAGCTCCCGGCGTCCCCGCGGACGCTCCTCCCGCCCTCCCGCCGGTGCGGCCCCAGCACCCACGCGTGCTCCCCGCAGCTCTCCACGAGGCCCAGCAGCCGGCTCTCCACGCTCTCCCCAGCAGCCAGGACGCCCTGCACCGCCTTCACCGGAGGGTCAAGGAAGAGCGGCGAGAGACGGGAGCCCCGCGGCTGCCGGGGATGGAGGGGACACGGGACGGGACGGGGGGACGGGACACGGACGGGGACCCGGCCCTCCCCGCGCTCGGCCGCGCGGATCGAGGCCGCAGCAAAGGATACGATCCGGCAGGTCGCCCCCTCCGCCAGGCTCTCCTGGATGGCCACCGACTGGTCCATCCTCCGCGCCGACAGCGCACCGGACGCCGCTCGCCAGGCGGGGCCGCGCTCCCCGCCAGCGCCTGCCCCGGCCCGGCCGCCCGGCGCGGCTGTCGCGACGTGTCGTGCCCGGCCCTCGGCGCACCCCCCCCCCCGACACCCCCCCCGCCCGCCGCCGCCGCCGCGCTCGGGGGGGCGGAGCCGCCGCCGGCACCGCCCCGCTCCCGCTCGGCCGGGCCTCCCCCGCGGCGGCGGCGAGCCCTCAAGGCGCTCCGTTAGCCCCTCGCTCCGCGACCGGCCGCTCGCCGGGCCTGGCCGGGAGGAGCCGCCGCCGCGGGCGGCAGAGGCCCCGGAAATAACGGCAGCCCCGCGCGGTGCGGCCGGGATCGGGCCCGGAGCGGACGGCAGCTCCCGGCGCCGCTCCCCGCCGCGGGCGGCGGGTTTCACAACCGAGCGGCTGCCGTGCAGCTGCGCGGCGGGGCGCGAACGGCTGGGGAGGCCGCGACACCGGCGGGGGCTGGTGGGCAGCGGCAGGCAGCGGCCGGGAGCATCCCGCACCCCCCGAGGGGAAGGAAGGGGAGCGGGGGTCTGCCGGCTCCGGGGCCGGCAGAAGGCCGGGGAGGTTCGTCTCCTGCTGAAGTCAGGGGAGGCTCGCGCTTCAGTAGCACCTTGAATTATTTTGCCGTTGAATCTCGAGAAGACCCAGCTGGCATAAGCCAACTTCTGAGCTGCCGGTTTATTATGCAAATTGATTAATGCGGAGTGTGTAAGCAGGCGCTAGAAGATGTCACCAGACAGAGTCTTTTGCATAGCAGAGATAGGAGAGTTTGGCCTAGGCCAGCTCTTTCCATAGACATAGGAGAGCGACAGCCAAGATCTAAAGATTAGGAAAAAAAACCAAGCAGCCTCTGTTCAAGTAACCACTCTGCCCTCTGCCCTTCCGCTCCCTTCGCTCCAGCAGCCGTGCGGAGCGGACGAGACACTGCAAAGAGGAAATGAAAGGAGAACAGTCTGAAATATCTGCTGTAAATGCTAGCCCTCTATTCCTAAAAGAAATGTGGTGTTGAGCAGTATTTCTGAGATAGAAAAACCCTGCGTTTTATCCTGCTTTCATTTGCTATGGATATGCTGACATCGCGGCCTGAAACAAACACACGCCCCAAACCCTGTGCTGCAGTTTCCATGCACCAGAACAGCAGGCTGGCTGAGGCTGCCCTGCAACGTGGAAGGGGCTGGCTATCATTTCAGTGAAGCTTTTTTCATCCAGCCCCACATCCGCTGTACGACAGCTTCACAGCCTGCAGCACCTTGTAAGGGCTAGCAGAGCAAAGCCTTTCTGCTGGTGAAGGCACAAGGCTTCCGTGGGCCAGCCAGCGCTGTGCCTCAAACCAGCACACTCAGGCTCTCCCTCCACTTCCCACGATTTGCATCGCGTTCAGCCACGCTCAAAACACCGTCACTGACCAGGAAACCAACACACAGATTTTTCTATTTTTGCAATCTTTTTTTTAGGGAGACAATAGCGGCGGAGGACAGCAGCATCTTTGCATGATCGACAGCGCATTGACACCGGTGAATTCTGCCCAACAAGCTACACACCAGCTCTGGATGATGCGATAACAAGCTGGGGGGAGCGCCAGGTGGGTGGTTCATGTTACAGGCTAATAGTGCTCATGTCTCCTCTACCTTTAGCAGTAGAGAATCACAGATGTGAAACAGCATCATCTAAAGCATGAGACACTTTTAGATTCATCCCATTTTCCTGCCTAAGAATTGGAGGTGAAACATGGAGTTACTAATTTTACCTACCCAGACAAGAGATATTTCAATACCAGAGCAGCTTTAAGCTAACAAAGAAGAGGGTGCCCAGAAAGGCTGCGCTGCAAGCAGATTATTAACTAGAACAAACCCTGTGCCTTCAGTCAAGGCAGAATTTTCCAGTTTTTAAGCAGGCTTAACACCCTCTCCTGAGGTCACTCATTCTAGCATCTGCAGTCCCAGCAGCACAGAGGCACACACTGCAGCAGCTCTCACAAACAGTAATTTGCTTGCAAGTCTCACAGGCCTACAGGTTTTTGGCAGGGCAGGGAAGAATACCTCTTTGTGCATAGATTAAGTCTATGCACAAAGATTATGCCTTAGTGCATAGACAAAGTGCTTTTCCTCTGGATACACTGGGGGAGTCTCGGTTACAAGTATTTAAAATTCACTGAAATGTAAGACACCAAACCAGAGCCAGGACTCAGCAGTCCCAGGAAGGTGCAGGACTTACAGTGGGAGCTTAGGAACGAGGGGTAGGATTTGGGATCAGCAGCAGGGTCCTGTGCAGGGCAGCTACTGAGCCAGGCGTAGTGAACTCCAAGCAAGTGTAGCTGCCCAGGAGCAGACACGGAGGGCCAGCCAGAGGAGCAGTGGTGGTGGCCCTCTGCTAGTTGCGCAAGAGCAGCAGTCGTGCTACCACGCTGCATGAGCAGCCCCCACGGGAAAGAAGTTTTCCTTGCGTAGGCTTCAGGAACAGCTTCAAGCAGCTCAGCCAGCCATCGGTAACCTGTACCCTGCCAGCTGGGCCAGGAGGGCCCCAGCCCTTAGGGCAGCTGCATGAGCTGCTGTTGGAAAGACAGGGAAAAACTACTGCTGCTTAAGCGTGCTAACAAAAGGGCTTTCCTGCCGAAATAGCCACCCAGGAAAGGGGCACAAGAGGAGACCTGGCTTTCGCCTCATGCTTCAGTGTCCCTCGCACACAACATTGGCTTAGGTACCAAGGGCCGCTCACAAAGCACGAGCGAGGCAGTAACAAGGCCCTGGGGCACCTGGAATTCATCCTCTCCCATTGTAACCCAGAAGAGGCTTGAACTGAGACAGGGAAGCAGGTGGAAAGGGTGGTGTAACAGTGGAAAGGGGAGAGCATCCTGCGGAGGAGGGCATCCCACAGGGCAGCTGCTCAGATCCCCCCTGCTCTCCAGGAGCTTGGGCAGGGAACCACTGTCATCGCTGTGACCGGCCAGAGGTATGAAGCAGAGCGCCGGCTCGCCACGCCAAGCAGGAGCCCCGCATCCACCCGTGGTCAGGACCTGCCATTCACTGAGCAGCTCAAAAACGGGAGGAGTCCCTGGGCAGAGTGCCGAGCAGATGCCTGCAGCCTCTTCTCGAAGCAGAGTGTGCAGGAACGTTGTGCTACAGGACAACATGGACAGAGACTGGAGCCCATGAGCAACCTGCAGCCGCTGCCACCGTGTTTCGCCCAGAGGCCTGGGGTCGCCCCGTGGGCGGGAGGCACCTGCACAGGGGGAGAAGCAGCCATCTGCAACTGGGCCACCTTGTTCCTGGGACAGGGACGTAACAGAGGGCATTCGATCGCGGCCTTGACTGAAGTCAGAGAGCAACAGGGATCCTAACGAGCGCTGTGGAGCTCCGCTGCAGGAGAGCAGGCTGCGGAGCACCCGGACTGCTGCTTACACCCAGAGGGAAGCGAAGACCCTGTAATTCAGGAGGGGGACCACCCCACATGCCATGAGCTTCATGAGCGGGGCCAGAGTCACCTGCCCAGCACTACTGACGTGAACTTTGCCGTCCAGTTTCAGACAGCTAGCTTGCAGGGTAGCTGGGCAGCACTCCTGGTAACAGGCAGCCTTCATCCCACCAGCACAGACTGGTTTGGCAGCCTTGCAGGCTTTGCTACATCCCGCCATGTAATTCAAGCCTGTCTTCTTCATCTGGAAGGAGGAGAGAGACATTAGCCTGGGGGTCCTGCCAAGCCTTTAGTATTCACATTACAGGAACCATGCAGGCTCCTGGGCACATCCCTGCATCTGGGCTGTCCTGCTCTTTAGCCCTAAATCCATACCTCACAGAAGTCATGCCCGACAATGCATCTAGCAACAGTCTTCTTGCCTTTGAAACACCCATCCCCGTGACAGGAGAATGCTGCACACACTTTCCCCTACAAGAGAGGGCCAGAGGAGAGACTGTATATTCATCAGTCTGGAGAGCAGGACTCCCAGGACGAGAACTGAAATTCAGACAGCCCTTCTTTCATGAGGGCTCCTTTCCAACCTCCCCCTCTGTTCTGCGGTTTTTGGCCAGTGCTGTCTCAGGCATTTTAGATACAGAGATAAAAGATTAACTGCGCCCCATCTGAAACTGCAGGAAACTTTAGTGAAACACCAGTGTAGCAAACAAGTTTCAAGCCTCCTTTTCCTTCCTCTTAAGAGGGCTCTGCAAAGATAAGCACCTTCCCCTCCACATAGGCTCAGGAAAAGGCTGCAGTGCCCCATCAGTCCCCACACCCTCCCTGTGGCTGCGAGGAAGGCTCACCACGCAGTCCGTTCAAAGTCTTTGAACCGATGTAAGTGCTGGGCTTGGGAGCAGGCCTGTTTGACAGGGCTCCTTACGGACTCTCCTCTTTCAAAGCTCATTAAGGATTTGTTCCCCTTCCAGGGCAGCTTTTCACCCTGTAAAGCAGGTGCAGGAGGAACCTCTCCCTCTCCCCCCCACTCAGGTGGGAGCTCAGCCGTCCCAGCGGCTGCAGACCCCAGGAGAGCCCGTGGCTGCAGCAGCATCTGCCCAGCCAGTACCTACGTTTCGGGGCGGAGGCCGGGGGGTGGTGGTGGTGGTCGTAGGCGGCGCAGTGGCAGCTGGCAGGTCACCTGCAGACACACGAGGAGCCCCGTGAGGCTGCGCCCAGCACACAGCCTGCGCGGAGGCCTCCACAGCTGCACACAGGACAGATCACCAGCACGGCTCACAGTGCGGCCAGAGCTGCTGGGCCACCCTGTCCCCTCGCCTGGCTCCGAAGGAGAGAGAGCCCCAGGGCAGAGGAGACGCAGGGATGCAGCCGCAGCCAGCCCTCTGCAATGGGTTTTGCCCACCCGTCTCCCTCCTGTGCGGCAGGATTAACCTCAGACCGCTGCCGGGGACCCCATGGGCAGTTACCGTAGGAGCTGGCATTGAGCTGCAGGCAGAGGGGAGAGTCACAGCAGTCCAGGGCACACTGCTGCGTGTTCACGCTGCTGTTGGTCCTGCACATCTCTCTGCCACACGCGCTGCTGCAGCTGGCTGTGTAGTTCGTGCTGGAGAAACGATAAAGCTGCAATAGCAGAGCCAAAGGAAAAAATGCTAGGAGTGTGAAGAGATGCCATTAGAAGGAGCAAAAATAACTGACAGACTGCCACAGAGAGAGAAGGGAAACAGGAGACCGACACAGACTTAATAGAGTACTGTGGATCCCTGATATAAAGAAAGAGAAAACAGACTTTCCCTATCACAGCCCCCCTGCACCCCCATCTCAGCAAGCTCCGTACCTCACAGTAAGTCTCATTATGGCAGGTCACTGTTTTGTTGGCGTGGGCTTCATCCTGGTAACACCTCTCACCAGAGCACTGAAAGCTCTGGCAGGTGAGCTGGAGGGAGAACACACGAGGGTGTCACCGTGCAGCAAAGCCTCCTCGCACGGCACCATGGTGCTGTCCCCAACCACAGCCTTGCTGTCTGGAAGGGCTGCCTCCACACGCCCACCCACCATGCCCGAGGTCCTCCCCTTCCACCCCAGGAGATGCTCTCATGGGACTCCTGGCTCTTGTGAGAGACCAGTTGGACTAGAGACCCTGTCCGTGGGGCTGCAACAGCCCGGCCAACGGCCCTCTTTCCATTCCCTTCCTTACCAGTGTTTCTTCGGTACCATTCACAGAGGCGTTGGCGGCCACCGAGGCGTTGGCGGCCACCGAGGCGTTGGCGGCCACCGAGGCGTTGGCGGCCACCGAGGCGTTGGCGGCCACCGAGGCGTTGGCGGCCGTGTTGTGCTCTGGAAAACACAAAGTTCCCCCTCGGTGAAGGAAACACCAACCTCGTGCTCAGCAAGCCCTGCATCCCTTCCCAAGCCATGGCACAGTCCAAAGGGATCTGTGGGAACCATCAGTCACATTGTGGTTGGGCTGTGGATGGCAGTCAGTGACAGGATGTCCCAAACAAGGTCCATTTGCAGCCCAACAAGCAGGTCAGAGACAACAGGCCACCGCAGCAGCACTATGGAGAGATGTTACAACAGCTTCTCCCTCCCCCTTCCAGCCACATTGCATGTGAAGAACAGGCTTGTCTGGGGTCAAAACCTTGAGAAAAGGTTCCTCAGTGCAGCTCCATCCTACAGAATACAGCCTGGAGGGGACAGGGACAGACTCCCTGTTGCACCACACTGCCTTTGCCCTGCTTCCCACAGGACCCCCAGGTTTCCCTTGGGGTGCAGAGCTCACCTGCTGTGGCAAGAGGGTCCTGGACGCAGAGTTGCAGAGCCAAGATGCAGAGCAGCAGGCCTGGAACACAGCAGGGACGACTGAAACCACCACGTCTGCTGCCTGCCTTACCCACAGCCCAAAGAGCTGCCCCAGCAGCACGGGCAGGTCACCCTCAAAACACCAAATCCAGCCCCCAGCAGCCTCCCTGGAGCAGGGTGGTGGCCAGTTCCCCTCAGGGAGGTTGTGGGGAGCCCCACAGACACACCTGAGGTCAGGGACCCATACTGGCTGCAGGGGGCCAGCCCTGCTGCGAAAAGACCCCCCCACCTGCCCAGAGCCACAGGTGACTGGTGGCCATCCCTCGCCCCAGGGAGCCTCTGGCACAGTCTCCGACAGCTGGGACAGGGATGGACATCCTGGGAACACTGGGACAGACGCTGCTCTCCATGCTGTGGCAGAGCCCCCGTTACCTTGAATGGGGGGGATGAGCCATCGGCAACCTGCCATCTTCATCCACCAGCAGCTTCACCCGGGACCTGGCAGGAAGAGGGACGGTCAGAGCTGGGGAGCAGGAGGGGACAGTCCAGTGGTCACTGCCGCAGTTACTGTGGCACGTGGTCCCTGCGTCTGCCTGGCGCGTGGCTCAGGACGAGGTGGCAGAAACAACATCAGGACAACTTACATAAGAGATTTTTCCTGTTGAGGCTTTTTTTTTTTTTTTAAGAAACCTTTCTCCTAGGAAATTCTACAGCCTTTATTCTGGACACCATGGGACACCAGAGGAATCCAGGTTGTTCGGCACTTCATTTTTGGTCCCCGCAGCGGCAGGACGTGCTTTTCAGGCAGGATTAAGTGCCTGGCAGTAACAACACCCACCAACAGCACCTCTGAAAACTGCAGTCCAGGTTTTCTCCACAGGCTCTCAATGCAGAAATCATCTAACATATAAATAACCAGATAATTCAGCACCCTCCCTTGTCACTGTGCTTGCCTAGACTTTAGGGAGCAACAGGCAGGCCCTTTCAGCCACAGCTGCAACAGCGGGCCGTTGAACAAGTGCAGAAGGGGCCTGGGAGGTGCCTACCCCAGACTGAACCTCCTGAGCCACCAGCACGGTGCTGGTCAGCACAGCCACACACCCCAGCAGCGCCGAGTGCCCACTCCCGAGGGGCAGTCACTTCTCCCCTGCAAGCTCAGCGCAGCACAACCTCTGGCTCCAGCTCTTGTGCCAGCAGCAGCGCTCCCCGCTCAGGGCACAGCCGCGCCGCTGAGTGGGAGCGGGCGCTCTCCCCGGGGGTGTTTGTGCCTGGGCTGTGCAGGAGGCCCAGAGCACCCCCGGGGCACCGGCTGCAAGCACCTTTGGGGAAGAGAAGGCACCTGCTGGGGCTCGCCTGGCTCCTGCCTGTGCTGCTGCTGAGTGCCCCAGTCAGCTGCTGGAGGCTGCAGGGAGCTGCCCCCCCAGAGGCACGGGGCAGACACCCCAGTACAGGTCTACGCTCTACCTCCAGTATGAGCCCCGGGGCTGCAGCACTGTGCCACGTGCGGCCACGTGCTTGCAGGAGCGATGCTCAGCCCTGTGGGCTCAGCCCCTGGACATCCACAGTCGCTCCCTCCCGAGAGGCTCTGCAAAACCACCGAGGCTGCCGCAGCCACCTGCCACAGACAGGGCCCAGGAGTACAGCACAGCTGCTGGGGAGCAGGAGCCCCTCGGGGAGCCACCTGCTCCCGTTGGTGTGGTAACCCTTCACCAGTGCTCACAGGCAATACACAGAGCTGCAGGCAGCTGCCAGCAGCATGAAGGCAGGGTAGTTACACGTGACAGTTCTTTGCTGATGCTGTTGCAAATGAAGATGTGACCCACCAGCAGCAGCACCCGTCACAGGAGAACCCAAGCCCACCAGCCCTCAGAAGTCAGGGCAGCCAGAGAACCCTCCATAGCAGTTCTTGCTGTGGATAGACAAAGTCTGGTGTGAAAAATGCCTGTTTCCAGACATGCCTCTGCAACAGGTCCTCAGGACCTGGCAAAGAGCAAAACACAGGCCTGTTAGTTCTGGCACGCAACTCGTGGAACATAAACAGGAACACTTACAGCTGAAGTAGCTTTCACTAGCAAGATGTGGAAATGCTCTGGATCATAAAGAGCCATTGCACTGCCAACACTCAAATATTTCTGATTAACTTACGATAAACAGTCACATCCTTCCCACCTGTCCATCTGTGTCTGTGTCTCCCCTCCCTGTCAGCCCACACCGCAGCCCCCCAGCCCAGGACAGTGGCACAAACATCCCTTTCACGCAGAATTTCCCACCTGCCTGGTCTGGGCACCACGGCCCTCAGGCTGCGACCAGCTCACTGCCCGGACTGAGCGAGGAAACCAGGCAGCACCGCTGTGAAAGCAATACAGGCTGGCCAGACGGGGTGGGAGGCAGGTGTGCCGTGACAAGAGAGCTGCCTGGCAAAGCTGCTGCAGCAGCTTGCTCCTGAGGGTGGGCACTGGAGCCACCACTGCTTCATGGCAGGGAAAGCAGAGTTCTGCCAACAGTGGCTAGGCTTCATGACGGAGCACGTTCAATGGACAGAGGTTTTCTGCTGTAAAGCTGCTGGTTACGTCCTTGCATGTACCTCCACGCTGCTGTCAAGTCCTGACTACAAAGAGGTGTTTGCAGTTTCTCACGGCCCAGTCCCTTGCCTGCTGCTCACCCCCATGGTTTGGGAAGTTCTGCCGGCTTTGGTGCTGCTTCCCATGACACCCAGCTCTCCACTGTAGGAGTATCTCTCCTTTCCATTCAAAAATCTTTACCTGCTTAACTAGGCAAACAGTGCAGACGTGACTCCATACAGGCTCCAAGGCCAAGTTCTCCAAAGAGCACTGTAACACTCCCCTCCTGTCTTGTGATTTAGGTCCAGTTAGCATTCCCCAAGGACCTGCAGTGGCTGAAGCTTGCATAGTGACCACTGAGGCTGTTCATTCAGAGTGGAAGAGAAGACAAGGCAGGCTGGCATCTCCCTCACCTTCCAAACCAGAGCAGCCACCACCCAGACCAGGTTAGGACAACCTCACTGAGCAGGGTGCCACTCCAGCACAGCCCAACCCAGCTCCAGGGCAGGCTAGGAACAAACGCCCACCAGACACAGCCTCATCCCAAGGAGAGTAACTTTCCCCCAGAGCAGGGAAAGGAAAGAGCCCACAGCATTGACTCACCCTGTCCGTCCGCTTCCCAAAGCCCCAGCACACCAGCGAAAGACTGTAGCTGCTGCTAGCAGTGGAGTGCCTCCAAGCACCGACAGCAGCTGTGGTGCCTGCCGCACAGGCTCACACCCTGGTGCCAGCAACCAGCCCCATCCCTGCCAACCACCAGCTGCACAAACCATCACTTGGGGGAAGTGTTTGTTACCTGCAGCTCCATGGCATCTGGTGATGCAAACAGCCCTGCACAGTGACAATAGAGAAAGGGGTTTTTTTGAGGCTAGAGATGTCACACAAGCCAACTCTACGCCAAAATGAAACCCCACCTGAGGGGCTGGAGGGGGCACAAGGACTGCCACACACAATGCACGTGGCCTCCACACAACGCCTCTTTTCTCCTCGCTGGACTTGCAATTCATGTGACAGCATGAATATCATGGGGTTATGTACAGACATCTTTAAGCATGGCACTGAGGTGTGCAGAGAATGCTCCTGAAGTCACAACGGTCACATCTAAACACATCATGTGTTCCCATCTCAATCCTCCTGCACCACAGCTCAAGAGTCACCAAAGAAAGGATCTGCACTAGAATCTACCACATCTTTCAAGTCAACAACAGTGCTGGAGAAATTACCACAAACTGCCCACACAGCCCAACCTAAATCAAGCTCAATTACTAATTCCCTGAAAAAAAATCCCAGTGGCCAAAGCTCCACAGGGAGACAGACCTGAGGTAAAAGCAGCAATGTAAGCCAAATAAATTTGTTTCGCAAAGGAACCCAAAGAAAACCATACGCTTACAGCATAGTATAGGACTGTTACTCATTGTCAGCACGCAATGTTCATGTGTGATTTACAGAAAGCCAATCTGCATCATAAAAATTTCCATCAGAACAGGAATAAGAGAGAAGCAATTGTTTCTGACAATTCAAACTGCGGAAAAAGCATTTTAAAAATACCGTAATCAAATCTCTTCCTTCCAGCGTACGAAAGGAGACAAGTTTCTCAGCACTTCCTAAATTAAAATTGGTTTATTTTTCAAGGGTGTTTTTTTAATATAAAATAACGTCACAAGTCTGCTTTTCACAAGGGGCTTACTAGAAAGTGAATCTATAAAGTATCCTTGAAATCTATACTCATGCACATAGAAAATCCAGAAACTGAAGAAGAGTCAGAGCTGCTGACACTTCTCCACTTGCTTTTCAGATGTGAAATCCTTCACTTGGGAAAAGCTACAGCAACCCTTGACGTTTCAAGTCTTCATAGGTCTTTTTATTCACCACGTTCCCACTGGAATCCTCGTATTCCTCCTAGAATGGAACAAACAGTTTAGAGACACCTGGACACAGCCTGACTCAGGTTGTACTACAGCATTTGAATTTTAGCTCCAGCAGCACCTACTGAACACGACCACCCTGCCAAGAACCTCTCTACATGAGGGTATGCAGTGGATCTGCCAGCAGGCTCCATGAGAAGAGCTTATTCAGAATCAGAATAATTACATGCTGTACTACAGGCTGTATTTCCCACAGTTGCCCTGGCAAGCTGTTGAAAAATGGTTTGAGACAGAAGCTTAAGAAAAGACACTAGTATAAGTGAACACACTGCTTACAACAGTTCCTTTTTCTTCTCACAAAACAAAGGTGACATCGGTACTGTAAAGCAGTGTATTAAAAAATTCTTACACAAGGGGCTGAGTCTGTCCTATCAGAACTCCTTTCCAATACAGCACAAGAAGTGCTTTTCATACATCACCACTAACAGGAGCTGTGCAACCAGTAACGTAGGCTCCTGCTCATCTCTCCAGCATGCAGGGGACTCCCTGAGAAATACTTTTGACAGAGCCAGACAGTTCATGCAAGGTAAATGGGGGGTTCCCAGGTACACAGGACTAGACATGCAAATGCCTCTGTAACATCTCACCTCTGTATCAGGCTGCCATCTCTCTGAAGCCTTCTGTTGTTTCAGCTTTGCCCACACTGTAAATACAAAGTCATACAGGATCTAATGCTATTTCCCTGGAGATACTAGTTTTTCACCTAGTAAAACATACACAAGTTGGTTTTTTTTTTCTTTTAAAACACTGTCACTTCAACAGTCCAGCAACATATCTACTATCCGTTACAAATTTATTGTTCCCCTGTATGGTTTACTGAAAGGCACAGAACAAAAGCAAACAAGGCTTTAAAATGACGATTCAGGATTGGACACAAAAGACAAAGGTCCAAAAACACTACTTCAGAGATACAGCTCCAACGGTAATAATAACTTGTTTGGGAAATCAAGGCTTTACCTGTTTGGTTTCTTCTAGGCAAGAATTAATTTACCTCCAGGAACCATAACCTGTATCTGTTAACCTAAGCAGGGCAGATTCAAGAAACAACCTCTGCATGAGGTAGCCTCCTCAAAACATCAGCACAGATTAGCCGCATTAAATTACAATCACTGTAAGTCCTAAATACTGTAGGCTTTCAAAATCTGCCTATAGGCTCTACCGTTTCTGAAGGTTTTTCTGGCTTCCTCATAAAGATGTTGACGAACATCAATTAAGTAAGAGTTATATGGAATGATGTAGCCACACTCTGCCTAAAGAAATGGTGGCCCATTGCACTTGGCTGAGATTTCATACACAAAGCATCACAGACAAAACAGCTGGCAACAAATGAATGCTTCACTGGGAATCCCAGCAAGCATCTACTCCTGCAAGTATCCAACAAAGAAAAAAAGCCACTCTCATTTTAAAAGCTGGGATGGATGGTCCAAGGAAGGATCACCCCGCATGCACCTGTTTCTTACCCTCTTTCCCAAAAATAGTCTCTGGTCATAGGGTAAGACAAATTTTTGGCAAGAACTAACATGAGCGTTCTTATGCCACATGTTCCCTGTTCTGCTATCACTACTTACATGAGACTGCATCCTCAATCTGCGTGACGTTGGCAAAATGTGCTGTGTTGGGAATGCCCAGGCATCTCATCCCGTGAGCATGTCGCCACTCCTGGGGACAAGAGGCAAGAGGTCAGTGTATGAGAGGGAACGCCACTTCATCTGCAATGCCAAAGACTAAAAAGATATATTAACATCTGGACAGGGTGAAACAAATACTATCAAAAAACAAATCTACCAGTCCTAAAAACCTCTATAAAAATATTTTTTCTGTATTTCAGATAGTAACAATACACTGGCAGTCAACAGGCACTCTGCACCAATCAGATCTGGGTACTGGAATTAAGTGTTCTAACAAGAAGGGACCGTACAGAGCATGGCCCTGCAGCATCAGCCCAGACCCACATTTTAAAAGTGGAAGAAGTGCCACTCAGGCACTCCAGTGATTTACTAGTTACTTATTATAAAGATTATCTGAACATAGTACTGATGTTTTTGTAGCAACACGTTACTTACTGCAAAGTGACGCTGAAAAGCTTTGGGCCCTCGGTAGGTGTAGTTACCACAAATCTCACAATTGTAGTTGATGTTTAAACCATGTAATTTATATAACCAGTATGGGATTGGCTGACAAGCGAAGAGAAACAAAGATTAGGCCAAATGGCAAGGCAGGTTCAAACAGAAGAGTAGTGTGGAGTCAGTGACACCTCCCACTTTTCCAGACCTGACAATGTCAGTTACCTTGCCATCCCAACCAAGAGGCAGATTTTTAGGATTATAAATAATTTCATTTTCTTCATCTTCACTCTCACTCTCACTGATCTGCTCTTCCTCCTCCTCCTCCCTCTCTTCCCCTGTCCGTGCTTGCTTACGCTGCACATTCTCGTGAGTGAGGTGTCTCTGTTCCTAGGGTGTGAGAAAAGAGAAGGAATTGTTCACACAACACGACAGCAACAGAATAAGGGCAAACTCTTGCAGTGTGAAACACTTCCTCAATGTACAGAGACAGGGGAATGGAAGACCAGTACAGAACAGAGAACTCCCATTTTGCTTAGCCTAACAACTTAAGTTTTTAGTATAACATTTTGTACTTCCAAAGAAGAATATTCTACTTACTGACAGAAAAAGCTATCTGCTAACATGCACTTTAAAACCTTATGACTCTGGACATGCAAATAACTCTTCTGGGCATGCTATCTATGAAAGCACTGGGTAAAGATGTGGATGACCTTCCCATCACTATTTGACAGCTCTGAAATAAAAAGCTCAAAGACAAAATTAAATCCTTACCCCAAGAACTTCTACATATTCATAAATCTGAGCTTCCAGGAATGCAAGATCTTTATTTCTTTCAGTGTCTCTGGAAATAGATCAAGAAACTTTATGAAGTCTGTTCCAGAACTGCAAATATCATGTGTACACTCAACTTCTAAAGACACACTTGACTTGTATACAGCAAGAAAACAGAAACAAATACCAAACAGCTCATGTAACCTAAACTGCACACACACACACAAATTTAGCTCTGGTATCGTCCATTTCATTCAGGACTATTTGGTGCAACATGAAAAGCTTCTAACACTCCAAGAATCTCTGTCATGACTATACAGGAGTGATTTCTATAGAATACTTCTCATCCAAGTGAAGACAACACCACCAACCTCAGAATGACCTTTAGGAACTCACCTTTTGCTGCCTTTTGTCTTTGGATTCTTAGCAAACAAGGAAGGATCAAGTGCTTCTAGGGATTTGCCTTTAGTGCTAAAAAGTCTCTGAGCACGCTCTTCCAGAGTCCTATGGAGAAGCAGGGAGGAGATGAGTCCAAACCATAGTTTTACACTTCCCGAGAATTATTTGAATTCATGCAACAAAATTCTAAATTTAGCTTTTAAGAGCTCATGAGATTTCCGATTATCTTTTTCTTCATTCCTTAAGCCAAATTCTTCTATACAAAAGACTTCAGTACGGGACACTTTTCAAAGCAGTATATCGCAGTATCCCCTGACTGGTTCTCAATGTTTTGTCTTTCAAACATCATTAAGGTAATTCTTGCACAACAGAGATGACAAAACAAGTATCCCACAAAGGAATGCAAAACAGGAAGACCTCAAAAACTGAAAAGTAACTATAAAAAGACTGCACCTTACCCGCCACATTTTAGTCCCAGGGCCAGTAAAGCTGATTTTAACCTGTCCAGTCCCAGGGAGGCCAATTCCTGTTCAATTAAAGTAAATCACAATAAGAAAGGAGCTATTAAACAAACACAATATGGATGTATGTGTGTTTTAACTTACTAAAAAAAAAAAAAAACCCACAACAAAAACCAAAGCACAAACAATGTACAGCACTCAAGAAAGGACTGTCAAGGGTGCACCACTCTTCACTGAAAAATGAGGAATGTGACAAATCCAACCTTTCGAGTTAATTTCTCCTATTAGGGGGATGTAAGTCATCAGCATAATCAAAGTTTTATCCACAAAGCATAGAGCCAGAGACGAAAGCTCAGCAAGTAAAATTACGAAAAGAAACAAAATTACTGAGCTTCCACCTGCTCAAAATTTAGCACTAAGTGCACAGCACTGAAAACATACCTCCCAAGAGGAAAATGCTGAGAGGTCCAGGTGGGCTCCAGCATGAGTGAGTGCACTGCTGGTCTCTTTCTGCCAAGAAAAACCACATGCAAGATCTTTGTGACATCCTACAACACTTCATGCAATATAATATTCTAACCTCAAGAAAAGCAGTTCATTTAACAGAGAAAAAAGTCTCTCACTAAACTGAGCAATGGAACAATAGAAAAGATTCAAAATAAACAAACCTTAAAAAAAAGGTTAGTTTCAAACTGGTTACATTGGTTTTCAAGTTAGCATTAAATTGCATCTTCCTGATTGTCGTGGTTTAACTCCAGCCAGCAACTAAGCACCACACAGCCGCTCACTCACTCCGCCCCCCACCCAGTGGGATGGGGGAGAAAATTGGGAAAAGTAAAACTCGTGGGTTGAGATAAGAACGGTTTAATAGAACAGAAAAGAAGAAACTAATAATGATAATAATAACACTAATAAAATGGCAATAGTAATAATAAAAGGATTGGAATGTACAAGTGATGCACAACGCAATTGCTCACCACCCGCCGACTGACGCCCAGTCAGTCCCCAAGCAGCGACAGCCCCCCCCCCCCCCTCCCAATTTATATACTAGACATGACGTCACATGGTATGGAATATCCCTTTGGCCAGTTTGGGTCAGCTTTCCTGGCTGTGTCCCCTCCCAGCTTCTTGTGCCCTCCAGCCTTCTTGCTGGTGGGGCATCAGAAGCTGAAAAATCCTTGACTTTAGACTAAACATTACTTAGCAACAACTGAAAACATCAGTGTTATCAACATTCTTTGCATACTGAACTCAAAAACATAGCACTGTACCAGCTCCTAGGAAGACAGTTAACTCTATCCCAGCCAAAACCAAGACACTGATACACAACTGCACACCTTGCTATTAGATTTAACCTCAGTGATGACTTTACACAAATGATTCACAGAAAACCTATCACAAATACAGAAGCAGTCACACAGGCTTAACGACTGCTCACCGGCCAGCCAGGGAACGTTCCATTTTCCCACTTCTTCTCAAACTCAGTCTGAATTTTCCCAAAAAGTTCATTCTGGTCCAGTAACGGTTTCACTCGATCTGTGTAATCCTGTAGGTACTCGAGAAGCATTTCAAGGTACCTGGCAGAGTAATCATGAGCACAGGTAATTCAGTATCAATGTATTTCTCTAACCACATCTTTGGAAAGTAATTACCCTCTAGTACTTCAAAGGAAAATCATCAGGATTATGAGTTTTCAACACACATTTTCTAGGTGCAGCAGTTACAAGGATGAAGTAAGATCCTTCCACAGAGTAGAATGCGGCTTTCCACATTTGTGCTGCACTGCATGTTTTCTCAGGGCTCAGACACATGACCGAGTTACTATAGCTCAGTGACCCAATTTACATGAATTAAGTTTGACTGTTAACTATATTCTTAGCAGCTGTACACTTAAAAAGCAAATTCCTTCTCATCAACTGACATAAAAGAAGCTGGTGGACAAAAAGACTCACCTCTTATATTCAGCATTTTTTCTCTCCTTGGGAATATCGAAGAGTTGGTCAAATGTGGATAAGTAAGTGATATAATCCAGTTTCTAAGAACAAAAAAGTTTGAGTCAGATTTTATACACATGCAGCCAAATGAACATCCAGTTTCCAGTTACCAGACCAGAAGAAAGGCACTAGCTCATGCCATTACTCTGGACTGCAGAGGCCCGGTGTTCTCTGTGCACTAACACATCGCCTTAAACACCTATTGGTACTTGGTAGCAGAAAACAGAGGCTTTTTTACAAGGCCATCATTACATAGACAATAGAGAGGTCTCAGTTGAAGATGACAAAGAGGAGAGTCATGAAGCAGCATTCAGAATTCAGATGCTGTCAAGCTATATGTGCAACAAAGTGACTTTGAAATAGCTATTTGGAAATAAACAAACTTACTTAAGAAAAAAACCAAATAACCATGAACCAACCAAAGAAAAACCCCTAGGCCTTAAGCACTGCAGATGCCCAGACACATGCAGCCACTTACCTCTGATGATTTTAGATTAATGTACTTGAGATAACAATCATGCAGATCTAAGTATCGTCCATACCCTTCCTCATCTGTGAACTCCACCAGATCTGTAGGAAAGATCATGTAGAGCTTTATTATGACCTTAATCTTTCCTACTTATTATACATATGTTTCAGAACTTGAAAAGGATTAACTGTGGACTAACTTATGCTTAAGGAAGGTGTTTACAATGCAAGTGAGATACTCATTGATCAGACACCTGACTGCTTCTCTGTGTACCCACACTAGAACACTCCTCAAGAGAAGCACCACTACTGTGGAATATTCCAGGGGACTATAGTTCAGAAGAATTTAAATGACAAAAGAACAATTTTCAGAAGTCGTTTAGTAAAAGGGAGGTGGAACTCTGAAACATGCAAAACAGATCATACAACTCATTAAATAATGCCTCTCAAGCAAGCACCATATTTTCACTTAAACTGTCCCCAGAGAAAAACTACAAACTTACTTTGAGCTTCTTCACTTGGGTTGTCTCTGGCCTTCAACAGTTCCTCAAACTCCACTGACATCGGAACACAGATCTTCAAGAACAGACAGAAGTTACACAAAACCTTATTACTTCAGTTAATGTCCAAGAATAATTAATATAAAATCACAACAGGTTGTAAATAAAACTGCTAACTCAAAAGGTATCCAAAGCATTTCTTCACCATTACTTTTGCACAAAAAAAAGAAGTCTGACTTCAGCCAGCACGAGAAAGGCAAGACCAAACGCCAGCTCAGCAGCAGAATGTTCCTGAGCTAACACACAGCATACAGAGAACAGGGTTAGCATCTTGCATCTTCTCCTATTCATATGCTCTCACAGGAGCTTACAGGCTGCCTCTGAAGCATTACCTAACCTTGAACTTCTTCTTTTCTCAAGTGACATTTTAGTGTACTTAATACTTGTGTATTAAGGGACTTAAACTGGAAAAAAAAAGTCTGTTTAATGCAGGA
This sequence comes from Aquila chrysaetos chrysaetos, assembly GCF_900496995.4. Classification (NCBI taxonomy): domain Eukaryota; kingdom Metazoa; phylum Chordata; class Aves; order Accipitriformes; family Accipitridae; genus Aquila; species Aquila chrysaetos. Next base: position 518,176 of record NC_044019.1, on the reverse strand, counting down.
TGAGGTCCAACAGACCACAAATCACCAATTCTTATGAAGTAGATAACTACTTACCTCATTTGGGTGCTTCCGGTGAAATTCCTTAATTTGTTTCAGTCTGTTGTAGAATTCTGCAAATTCATTTGGCCCTGAAATGGCACTGAGTTCTTCTTTCCGCAAGCTGAGCTCACAAAAAAGGTCAGATTACAAGTGGAAAGGAAAACACATTGACACTGATAGAACCTTTTTCCACGTCTAGCGCTGCATTTTGATCACACAAAGCTCCAGCAAGACTGACTGCAAACCCTCAGAAAGTCACATCAGATCTCACAGTCCACCACGCTTACAGTTTGAGGCTCCGGGTCACATCTCCCACTGAACATGCTGTAGTCTCCACTGAGAAACCTTCAAGGCAACTCAGGGCGTCCCTCCCCCGACTTAAACTAAGAAAAGAACAAAATGCGTATATCCAGCACGTACATATCCAATGTGCAACCTGGGTCCTGCTCTAGCAGGTTTAGTCTCCAAAACTTGATTCCTGGTCTCACACACCAGCACTACTTCTCATGTATTTACGATTGAGTTAAAAGAGCCCCCAGGTTCTTTGTCTGGAAAACACGTACAGCAGACATTCAGGTGGCCACGCACCAGACGAGGTGTTTGTACAAGCACTTACCCGTCCTTGTCGTCGTACAAGTCTCTCAGGTTGCCGCTCACTTCCATGTACCTCTAAAAAAACAAAAGAAAGCCCCACACGCCACCGAGGACGTTACCGGGGAGAAGACCGGCTCGTTCCCGGGCGCTCTGGCAACACCAGGCAGAGGCCAGGCCCGGCCTGCGCCGCGCTGCTCCCGGGGCCGCCGGCAGAGCCCGCCCCAGGCCTGCCGGGGCCCCCGGTCCCGGTCCCGCCGCACTCACGTCCTGCATGGCCCGCGTCCGGTGGTCCGAGTTGATCTGGTCGCGGAGCTGCGGGGAGAGGCGCAGCGTTAGCGCGGACGGGCCCGGGCCGCGGCGGCCGCCCTCCCTCCCCGCGGCCCCGGACGCACCGTGGACTTCTTGGTGAGCATCTCCTTCACCATCACGTCCATGAGCCGCTCCCGCTCCTCATGGTAGCGCCGCTGCTGCTCCAGGATGGTCTCCATCCTCCCGCGCCCGCCCGGAAGCCACCGCTCTGCCCTTCCGGTCCCGCCTGCGCCCCCGCCGGAAGCTTCCGGCCCGGCCCGTGTCCCGCCGGAAGGCTCCGGCCGCGCCCGCGCCCGGCGCGGAGGTTCCGGCCCGGAGGCGGCGCTCGGGCCGCGGTGCTAGCGGGGCGGGGGGCAGCCCCAGGGCCCGGGGCCGGGGACAGAGGGGCCGGGCCCAGGGCCGGGGTCGGCCCGCAGCGGCGCGGCCTCGGCCGCCAGCAGAAGGCGGCTCCGGCCCGGCCGTGCCCCCCCCCCCCCCCCGCCACGCGGCCTTCTCAGGCCGATGTGTCCCCGTCCCGCGGGCGGGACCGGGTCGGTTCCTCTCGGTTCCTCCGGGCACCCTCGCGACGAGGCCCGGCCGTCACCGCCCGGCCCGGGCCCGGCTCGCTGCCGAGGCAGGCCTCCCTGCCGCCTCGGCCCCCCGCCCCCGCCGATGTAGGCCCGGTGTGGGGTCCCTGCCAGCACGGTGGCTGCTGAGCCGACCCCTCCGGAGCAGGAGGCTTTGGGGGTGTCCACCTGAAAGGATTAAAGCTCCACCGATGAGGGAGGTGTGAATTTTTTTGTTTCACGCCCTGCGTGTGAAAAACTGGCCCGGCGCCACGGGGAGCTGCCCAGGCAGAGCCGCGGTGCGGTGAGCGGGCGCTGGCGGCCGTGGCGGGGACGTGTGCCACCTCTGCAGAGATGCCGCCGGGCTGCGGAGAGGCCCGCAGAGATACGATAGCCGCCCCGGCGCTTCCTCTGCAGATGGGGAGCCGGCGGGAAGGGATTTCTGCCGTCAGCATTTCCTCCTCACACAAGTAACCTGCGCTGCGGTTTTAGGGGTGGTGATCGGCACAGGAAGGCTGCTAACCTGACAGACACCCAAAGGAACAGCTTGCTGTTTTCTGTCCCATCTGCCCGCTCAAGAAAACAGCGGCAGGGTCTGAGGCCAGCAGGAGAGGTGTTTTGGTGCCAAGAGCAGCTGGTGGAGGAAATCACAGGCTTGAAGACCGCGGTGGTACCCACCCAGCACGCTGCAGCCACGGTGGCAGGATCAGAGGAGAGCGGGGAGGCAGGGCTTGCGCCACAGCCCACATCAGAGGAGGCCTGAGGAGCTGGAGTCCCCTGGGAGCAGGTCCCTGGCATTTCTGTGGTCTCAGCTCCCCAGTGCCTCAGCTGCGAGCAGCTATTTAGCCGTTCTGTTGCCAGGGAGAGACGGATCATTGCGCAAGTGCCAGAAAAGCAACGACAAAACCAAAGGTGCCGACAGCATGACCTGGACAGAATCTGGGCACTGGAGCCTGCAGAGGGGCTTGCAAAGCTCCCCGGCAGCCCTTTTTCCTACCATTTCCACCAGTGCTGTTATTAACAGGCTTGACGTCCTGCTCTGGCACAGGCCTGGCAGCACACCGCGTGCCCCTCGCTGCTGAGGCCACAGGGACGTGCTGGCCAGGACCCCGGAGCCCCAGCCGGGTGGGTGCGTGCAGGCGGTGCCTCCGCTCCACCGCCGGACCCCTATGCCATAGAGCACAGCTCCCTGGGACGGTGGCTGGGGGCGAGGGTGTCTCGCCGAGATCCTGCATGTGTCAGCCTGGGAGCAGGGGGACTGGTGGCAGACGTGGCAGCAGTGCTCAGGGCCCCCCCCCTCGCCTCCTGGGTGCCCCCTGCACTCCAGCCCAGGGCCAGGCCCTGGAGCTGCCCTCTCTGCAGGAGGGGACACAAGTCTGACGGCTGAGAGAGAAAAGGGGCTGGAGTGGGAACCCCAGCAAGGGGCAGGCAGGCCCCCGTGGCCAGGAGCGGGGCCCTCTGCAAACGGCTTTCAGCAGAGTGGCAACTGCTTATGCTTCCTAGTCTAGTAAATCAGCATGAGAGTGTCATGTTGTATGAGGCCATTAGCTTAAATTATACTCAAATAGTTAGCAGTCACCCAGAAAATGCTGTTTTATGCAGAGCAGCTGGGCTCTGTGCTGTCCTGGCTGCACAGAGAGCCAGGGTGGGTGTGTGGCAGTCACTGCCGGGAGAGGAGGGAAAGCCTCATGCCCAGGAGAGCTGCAGTGCTCCACAGCCCTGCCTGTCTGCCAGGAGTCCTGCCTGTCCCTCTGTGGCAGTGGCTGGATCCCGGCACCGCAGCAGCCCAGCCCAGCCCCGCTGGGCGCAGGGCCCGGGGGGGGGGGGGTTCTGCAGGCAGGAGCCCTCCCGGTGGCTGCCTTGCAAGCCCCTCCAGGCCTGCCCGCAGCTCTCCCCAGTGCTGACCATATGTGGTGGCACAGACTGCCCTGAGGTGCTGGTGTTGGATTTGGGATCAGGACTGACCCCAGCCTTGGAGGCACAATGACCTTTCTTGAGAAGCATCCGCAAAGTGGAGAAGGCAAAGTTAAAAGCAGGAGATCCTTGGGAAACCATTCCCATCGCAGCAGGCAGCAGCCTGGGGGCAATCTTGAGGGGTGGGAAGGTGCTGGGCTGATGTCAGAAGGTGGGAGAGAGGGGAATGGAGGAGGGGAAAGCTAAAGAGATACCCAGAAGTCTTGTTCCAAACAGTGCTAGCACGGGTACTTTCTGTAGTAGTATGCATGCACAAATACAACTGTGTGCACTCTGAAACAGCCTTGGCACCTCCCGGAAACTCAGCACAGCATTCGGCCTGGTAGCACACATGCCTGAAGTCCTCCTAACCATGGACAACTGCTCCAAAACTCGCTCATATGCTCTGTGCAAGCGCAGGGCTTGCACACAACACACCCTCCCCCGCAGCCACACAGCAACTCCACCCTGCTCAGCATCCTTCAGCCATGCACCCACACGCTGCCCTCCGCATACACACGGTCTTCCCCTCTGCCACGGCATTGCTGCAGAACATGCACAACAAGGATAGAGAAAACAGGAAGAAGTACTTAGAAAATGTTATGGCTTTAATTACCCTTACCAAAATTATTGTGAGCTTGCTTAAGTAAACATTCGCCCTGCCACGTTCCAGGACACGTCTGGAAGCAGAAGGCAGCCTTCATGCAGCATCAGGGCCCCAGCAGGCCTGCCTTTTGGGGAGCACTGCTCCTCAGGGCTTGCCTGGGGATGGGGTGGGCAGCACGGGCATCCAGCCTACACAGCACTGGGTGCTGAGAGCCAAGGCAGAGCGTGCAGGGACTCTGTGCTACCTGCAAGCCTGCCTCTACCTTGTCTTCCTGAGAAAACTCTTGAGCCACAGGAAGCAGGACAGACGGGGTCACGCAGGCATGGTTGCTTAGCCCAGACGCAGTTGTTATCCATAGCACACGGCTTGTAAAATCACCTCCTGCAGCTGGGCTTGAGGTAAGGGCTGAAAGCAGGGCAGGGAGGGAATGCCCAGGCTTGGCACTGCCAGGCGTCCCTGCTGCCTGTGCTCATCACAGCCGCCCAGGCAGAGCTCTTGGCCCCATGGCCAGCACCGTGCACCCACCCCGGTACAAGCCCCCGTGCCCCTGCAGCCAGGGGAGAAAACTGTCCCCATCCTACACAGGTGGGATGCCAGCGGCTGGCAGAGTTGACAGGCTCCAGCAGCATTACATGGTCATGAATCAGAGTCCAAACTGGAACATGCCTGAAAGAAATAAGCATGTAGGATCTGGTAGGCAGCCCTCACTTTCTCTCATGGGTCAGAGCTGTTGCCCTTGGTACCTGGGAAGTGCAGACTTTTGTTGCCTGACAGGCTTTCAACAACATGACTGTGCTTGAGTGACACGATCCTGGTGGAAGTCCTCCCACAGAAACTATGGCTGCAACCTTCCACTTTCACTTGGATTTTAATTGCCTTCTTCAGATCCACCCTAAATGTCAGGGAGAGATCATGTCAGTGCTTTGCCCCCACTTTGCCAAATGCAAAGCTATAATTAAATTTTAACTCAGAAATAAATTATTCATATTTTTCTACCATGCATGATAAATTACTTTAAGCCAAAAGCAACAACAAAAAAATTGGGCTCAATTATGGCAGACAAACATGATCCTGCCCTGGGAACAGCCAATTCACTGAGGAATGATACTGAAGGTAAGAATACTGTCTTTAATTACTCTCTTGCACTACAGGCTGCCTCAAAGTACGTCATTTCTTCTTCATGAATGACTGTCTAAAAATAAAAATGGAGATAAGGTTCTGAACTTAGTGTTCTTCCATTTCCCTTTGCATGAAACTTCATCCCTGGAAAGGGAAGGAGCTGAAATCTAGAAATGTCCCATCCAGCCACATGGCCTCTTTATTTTGGGCTGCTGGCATTAGGAGGGTCGAGGTGGGACAAGACCAGCCCCTGTGTGGCTTCCTTCCTCCTCATCCCATGAACTGCAGCGCACCTGGGAGAAGGTTTGCTCCGGTGGGAGAAGGTTTTCCCCGGGAGGTGCAGTTCCATCCTGGGGCAGCAGCACAGCCCCTCGGTGCCATTGTCGCAGCAGCAGCCTTTGTGCCTGTGACTGCAGGACAGACCGGGGAGGGACATCGCATAGTTTTCCTGGAAGGAAACGTGGGATGATGGGAGCAAACCTACTTGTATTGAGCTACCAGTCCTTCCCCACCTTCCCAGGACCTTCACTAGGCGCTGCCCTGGAAGGGGGGCGGACAAAGCAACAATAAAAAAGACCTGGGGGAGTATTCACAGGATACCTGCGGCGTTCAGCCTGGCTATAACCACATCCCTACCTCCTGACACTAGAGACACAGGAGAGCTATTCACCCTCTAACACTGGCTCTCCCACCAGCCCTGCGACCTGCAGCGATTGCCCTGGAGACCTGCCTGTTACCATTGTGGGGTCAAGCCCAAGCCTCTGGCTTCACCCAGCACCAGCGCAGCCTCCTGACCGGTCACCTGGAGGGACGCAGGAGCAGCTAAGGCAGGTCCGTGCTTGGTTTGGGGAGCTCAGACAAGGCATTACCGGCACAGTAATCTGACACGCTGTCTGAACCTGTGTGCAGCTACAGCTGGAAAAGGGGCAAACGCCGGCTGGGAGCTGAAATTAGTCCTTCCCTCCTGCCCAACCGCAGGCAGGAGCAGGCAGAGCTCGCTTCCCAGCCATGCAGCTCCCGTCAGCTCTGGGACACCAGCACATGTCGCTGCCGTGCAGACTGTACCCGACACGCTGGTGGCTCAGCTCTTCTCCGGAGGAAACTCTGGCTGGAAAGAGAACAAGCCTCTGGGAAGCGAAACCGCTGCCTGCAGCGAGCCTGAGCCCAGAGCAGCCGTGCCCATCTCCAGGGGAGGAAGCACACAGCCGGCACGTGCCCAGCGCGAGCACCACTGCACAGCCAGCAGCGAGCAGCCATCGTCACCGTTGTGCTAAGCTGCTTCGGGTGCCTTGGGCTGTGACACAAGGCTGCTTCCAGGCACCGGGGAGCATCATGTCCCTGTCCACGTCCAAGCCCTGTGGCTGCACCAGCCAGCCCATGGCAGGGCTCTGCTCTCACCCCGACATGTGCCCTGGCCCAGAGCAAGCAGCCCTTTTGGGACACCTCACTGGGGCCAGTGCGGGCAGTGGCTTGGACCTGGCTCTGCCCATCGGGGCTGTAGATGCAGTCCCCAATCCCGTGCTGGCGGTGCAGGGGAGCACAGCTCGGCCACGTTTGGTTACTGCCGGGGCCTCTTTCTACACCCCCAGTGCTGCCCTGGACTCCCAGTGAGTTTCCCTTCTCCCACCTCACCCCGCGCAGCAGCCCTGGCCCTGCCCTCCCCCCTGCACTGTTCGCCTGTGCTTAATAATATTTTCACGACTGTTTTAGACCTGCACTCTGGGAGTCTTGGGGGATGTTTGTGCATGACATCACCCTCCCCCTCCCGTAAATCAGGCACTGGGCCGTGCACAGCCATGACCCATTCATGACAGGGATAAAATCCAGATGTTCCAGTGCTACGTGCAGCTGGGTCATTTCCTTTTTTGGCTGAAAACGTGAGGCTCTTGAGGCTGACTGAAAGAGGAGCCCGGGGGCCCTTTGTACAGAAACCTTTTGTGGTTAATCCCTGGAAACAGCGCTGCAGAAACAAGGGTTTGTGGTGCTCCTGTGGAGGACAGGCTCAGCTGGAAACCTCCAGGGCTGGAGCTGCTCGCTCACCCTTTGAGGCTGAGCAGCAGCAAAACCAGAGCCCGGCACAGGTCACAGGGCAGCAACAGCAACAAAAATCTTACTTGAAAAACCCCGTTAGCCACTGGAGAAGGAGCCTTTGAAGGAGCCGAGAATGTGCACGCACAGAGCCCCGCCGTGGTCCCACATGGCCCCATGGGCTGTGCCTGTCGTGCTGCCGGAGCAGCACCCGCAGAAGCCAAGCCACCGTGCAGGGGGAACGGAGCAGGGTGCTGGCGGCTGGGGCAGGCGAGCCCAGAGGAAGTCGTGGCAGCTGTTAGTAAATGTAAAGGAATCTGTGGAAAATAGTTTCAGATGTTAGGGGAATAAATGGCTCCCCGGTTGATAAAAGTGAGTAATGAGCATGCACCGCTTCGGGGAAGGCTGCCAGGAGACCACTGTTACCCCAACTGGAGACTACAGCAACTTCCCCACCAAACCTCCTCCCGAGAGCCTACGTGTGCAGACCGGGGAGTACATATCACAGGGGGAAGGAAGCTTTCCTGCACAGCGGGCTACGATTCGGTATCACAGCGATCCAGACCAGCTCCCGCAGCAGTGCAGCATCCTGGCTGCTGCTGAGCCCGACTCGACACCCAGCCCGGAGGCATCGTGCCCATGCAGCACCAGCACCAGCTGAGTCCTGCTCGGGCCCGTCCTGCAGAACAGCCTGCCCAGACACACAGCAGGCACAGACAGACAGGCAGCCCCGGCACCAGGAAGCCACTGCTGCCCCACAGCAGGAGGAGGGAGCTGCCGTTCCTCCACCATAACCCACAGGACTGGTACAGCTGATGCTGGGCCTGTGGTTCGGGGAGGGGGAAGCATGAGCACTGGGGGGATCGGCCATACCCAGTATGGGGTTGGGGGCAAGGACAAAGCTGAGCACAGAGCTGCAACACTGCTCAGACCGTGCTCTGCCATGTGCCTGCTGTTCAAGAAACACATGAGAGCAAGCATCACTAAACCGGTTTATTATATAAAGCTGTAGGAAATACACAGGAGGCTGAGGTTTAGGACACTTCCTTCTAGAGACTGCTCCAAGCTCCTCAGAATAGCAAACACACAAACTCTGATTTGCCTGCATCAAAGCTTTCAAACAAGGGTTCAACAAGGATGTGAATACAGAGTTAATAACACTTCAACATGCATAACATTTTCTGTTCCTAAGTGAAGCCTGGGGGTGGAGGGGGGCTAGCCCCTTCATCCTGCAGTTGGTTACAAAATGACAGATATTCATGACAAAAGAATACAAAAGGAAAAAAAAACCCACAAGAAGATGCTTTCAGAAAAGCACATGGCTGTCTAAGCAAGAAAGCAGGGTCAGCTAAGTGCCCCAGCAAGACAGAAGCAAAAGGGATGTAGAGACAAGGCAGGCATGAGCATCCCACTGCAGAGGGGCCTTAGTGGGGCCCAGGGCCAGCTCAGCCATTGGGCAAGGATGGCTCAAGCCCTCGTGCAAGTCTGGAATGGCTCAGGATGTCCTATTTTGCACAGTTAGGGTCAACACAGGGACTTGGGAGATGCAAAGCCCCTCCTCAGGGCAGCCCAGGTGCCACCTTTGCTTTGCTTCTCATTTGGGACACAGCAAGGGATGAGCATGGCTGGGGGAGCTGCCGCTCTCTGCCCGCCGCTGGGGGGGGGACACTCAGCCCTGGCAGGAGCAGGCTGTGGACACCCCGACTGCCCCCTCGGCCGACCTCCGTGCTGGAGCCCTGCGCTCCCACAGACCCTCCCCTCCAGCGCTCCCACCAGCCAGCGAGTGCAGCCACAGCCTGTGGGCAATGCTCTCCTCCCCGAATGAACAGAAGGTCTTCAGTGTTACTGGTGCCGCTGGTGGCTGGGCTCAGTAAGGCAGTCCCCATCCCACCGCTGCCCATGAGAGGGATGGAGCAGGTACTCCCAGCCTTCAGCACGCCCTTCTCTGGGGCTCAGCCAGGCACGTCTCGGGGGGACCATCAGCGGGCCAAGACCCACCATCTCCAGCTCAGACACTGCAGAGGCAGCTGTGGGACATCACAGCACAGATGGGTGGGAAGGGGGCAGGGAGGTGGTGGGAGCAGAACGCCCCGTACCTGTGAGCAATTTGAGCTCCTCATCCATGTCTGAGTGACAGCATCTCCACGGAGATGTGCAGAGCAAAGGGTCTGGCCCGCAAACGGTGAGGTGGCTACAGAAATCCAGAGGTGGATCCCATCTGGCAGGACACATGCTTTTCTCCAGGCCACACTCCAGCCTGGTGTCTCCAAACCTCCCAAATGGGGCAGAGCACGCCCTTCATGCCCGGGTTGCTGCAGGCCAGCCGCACGTACAGAAAGGCTGTGCTGCAAAGCCATCCGCTACACAGGCCAGCACGGCCAAGCCACATGGACCAGGAGCTGCTGCCTTGTATCACACAGAGCAAGGGAAGCACATGGGGAAAAGAGGAAAGTCAGCACTGTGCCAGGGGGAGCAAATACATGCTGCCAGCGTGCAGATCCAGCAGCCCAACGCTGAGGCTGCTGCTGCTGCCCTTTGCTCAGCTGGGGCCCTGGGCTCAGCTCGTGCCTGGTCAGACAAGAAGCAAAAGGAAAGAGTAAATAATGGGGGGCCTTGAAGCTCCTTTTTCAACTTTATTTAGCTCTGACTCTGCACAGAGCCATAGCGTAGCGTACTCTAGCCTTCAGGGAGAGGCACAGGAACCCCCTGAACACACCACGGTTCGGGGTCAGCCCCATCTCCTGTGCCTTGTGCCCTGCCCCTGAAATGGTGTTGGGGTATCTGGCACAAAGACCCTGAAGAATAGAGAATGCCCCTGCCCCACGGTGTCCTCGGAGGCTCATAGGTCGCTGCTGCAGTCGCGGCACAGGATCTCATCGTTGTCAGGGATGAAGCCTTTCCCAACCAGCGAGGTGTTGCAGCGGGCACAGTTAAAGCAATTATGGTGCCAGTGACGGTCCTCAAAGGAGACATATTTACCACCGCCAAAGCCTACGGAAGGGACAGAGTGCAGTGTTAGAACCCCTGGGGAAACTGGGATGAACGTCCTGCACAGACCGAGTCGGCCTGTTCATCTCCGAGTCAGGTCTTCACACGCAGTGCTGCACTGTGGCACCCAAACACCCCCCAGTACCAAATACATGTGAAATACAAATCTCCACTCTTGGCGGAGGAAGAGGACCAAAATGATTTCACACCAGATTTTGCAGGGTTGAGATCCTCGGACCAGAATCACCATTTTCTCCCCAGAGAGGAGCAGGGAGCAGAGCTGCACCACCACAGCAAACGAGGGGCTGTCAGGAGCTACTGGCAGCACTGCCTGGAGCAGCTCCTTCCAAGGACAGTGCTAGTGAAATCCTGGGAAGATCCCTCCTGCCACCAAGCCCAGACCCGGGCTCCTGCAGAGGCTCCCCGGGCAGCTTCCTTCCTCTGCCGGCAGTGGGTGGACTTGCGGGCTGTGACCCCCTTCTCCCCGGGACTGCGACAAACTGATAAGGACCAGACAGGAAGCGGGGTGCCCGGGAGCTGCCCTGTCCTTAGCCAGAGTCATCCTTTGAGTCACCAGCTGATTCATGGCTTTGCCTGCCTTCCCAGCAGCACAAGACACAAGCTGCAAAGGGAAAGGTCAAGTGGGGGAGGACAGGAAGGAGGCCAGACCCTCTCAGAGGTTTCTGCAGAAGACGACCCTCTGCTTCCCCTGTCTTAGGCAGGTGCGACAGGTCCAGACTCCCCTGCAGCAGTTCCTGCTCCAGCTATGGCTGGAAGTCTCTGGCTTTCCCTGTCTGTGAGCAATCTTTCCACAGGACGTGGCAACCAGCCTCAAACAAGGTAAGCTAGAGACATGAGATCACACTGTGAGGGGTCATTTTGGGAGCCTTTACCTCTGGACAGAGGGAATTCCTCCCAAAGGGCACAGTTCACTGCTTTGAAAGATGCAGATGAAGGGACACAAGCAGCCCTAGGACCACTGCAACAAAGAGATCCTCTCTCATGGGGTTCCTCGGAAAGCGGCTGCAGTTGTTTCTGTGGGGGACATGCCTGAGGACACTGTGCACTCCCCAGCATTTGTCCCCGGGAGGCCTGAAGTGCCTGGAGACACTTGAGCAAGACTGCATGGTGGAGACGTGTATGAGCATCCTATGGGCCTGAGTCACACGTGCACTCGAGAGGGCAGCTTCACCCAGAGAAGTCACCGCATGTCTGGAAACAGGGCAGGTAGGTCATACCCTGCTCTGCAGAAGTGCCCTGTAACCAGGGCCGTTCTGCTCACCTGTGATGGGCTTTGTGCAGGCACTGCACTTCTTGGCATAGAGGTTCCCAAAGCACTTGATGCAGTACGGGTTGTCATCCTGGGAGGTGAACTGCTGGCCAGCCAAGGGGGTCTTGCAGCCTGTGCAGACAAAACACTCCTTGTGCCACGGCTCATCCCGGTAAGTCACTCCTCCCTTGGTCAGGGTCTGCAGGAAGAGAGCGCACACTGGTGACACACGGGCATGGGGAAACGGGCCGCAGTGCAGAACCAGCAGCCAGCCAGGGTGCTGGCACCTGAACCCTTCCCTGGTGGGGCTCAGACAGGGGTGGGGAATGTGCCCCTGGATCAGAGAACTCAGGGGCTTTGGGCTGTCAGGCCAGACACACCTTTTTGCAACGAGTGCAGCGAGGAGCGAACTTGCTCTCATAACAGGGGACACAGTAATAATCCTTCTTGTCTGGGATGAAGGATCGTGACCCGATGGGCTGCTGGCAGCTGCTGCATATGAAGCAATGTTCATGCCAGGTTTGTCCGTTGTACTCTAGCTTACGGGATCCTGCAGAGAGAGCAGTTCACAGTGACAGGACGGAGCAGCACATGCACACATAGGGGACATGGGAGGCTACGCAGGATAAACAGTCCTGCACACCTGGCTCTGTGCCTGCCCTCTCCCAGCAGCGCAGGACCACAGGCAGCTGGGAACAGGAGGCCCCAGGCCCACCCCACAGCCACAAGGGAAGGGCTGCGGGAACATGCCCCCAGCACCGGCACACAGGCCGCGGCAGGGATGCCTGTTGTAACCTACATCTGAAGATGGTGCCAGAATGGCCAAGCAAAGACACTCCTTTGCCTCAGGCTGTCTCCAGAGACGCTCACACACCTTCAGTCATTCCTTCTCTTTTTGTCAGCACACATCAGAAAATGCCCAGGAAACCCTTTGTTATCTCCTCCCCAGCTCACTTCCCCGTGAAAAAGGGGAACAGACAGGGCTGCTGTGATCACACAGCTCGGGATCCTGCCCTCTTGCCAGACAAGCAAAGTGCCCGGCCCACTCTATGCAGTGACAGTGGGGCAGGAGAGGAGAAATTCAGCTCTCTTCCTTGCTGCCCTAGTGTTGGACCCTGCAGCCCCAGCTGATGCTGCTGGGATCAGGAACAAACTGCAGTACTCAAGTCTGCCCGCTCCTACCTGGCATGACTGTCTTCTCGCAGGCAACGCATTTGGAGGAGAACTCGCTGCAGTAGCAGTCATTGCACAGCAGCTCCTCGCCTTGGCAGGTGAATGGCTCGTCGGCCAGAGAACGGTCACAGCGGAAGCAACGAAAGCAGTGCTCGTGGTAATGGCGATCCTCGTAGTACAGCTCCTGGGGAGGACAGCCGAGATGAGGAGGGGACCGATGGCCCCAGGGAACTGCCCTGCCCAGCCGTGGGGTCCCATACTCACTCTGCAGTCGTGGCCGATCAGCTCTTTGCATTCATCACAGGTGTTGGCAAAGTGGGCATCGTAGCAGGGGATGCAGTACGGGCCATTGTCCATCTGGATGTACTTGCGCCCATACAAGGACTCCTTGCAGTTGTCGCAGTCAAAGCACTCTGTCATGGTGCCAGTCTGAGGGCCTCCTTCACCTGCTAAGAGATCAGTGGAGATGCTGGGTCAGTATCAGCTTACACTGCCTGAGATGTCCCTGCACAGCCCTGTCATGTCCGGAGGGCAAGGACCACGAATCCTGCACTGAGCCAACAACAGCCGCTATCAGGACAGGACACAGACCTGAGCTGCTGTACCTGCTCTGTGGCTGTACGCACTTCCAAAAAAGCCTGCACATATTCAGGGCCTGGGATGAACCTTGCTTCAGGTTTATACTCAAGTTCAACAGTTGGAGCACTTAGGCACCACTCAGAGAAACCTAGACATGTAAGCGTGCAGTTGAGCTTCTCACTGTCTGCCTCCTTGCTGGGAAGTAAAGTGTAAATGACGACCAAAAGAGACAATTTTTTTGCATGAAAAGTTTTGATTTGGCACTGACAACAGGACCATCCACACACTGTGTGGGTGCACATCCACTGTCACATCAGAGAGCCAGCCACCTTGAGGCCGATCTGTCTACCAAGCAGCCCTTCAGAGACCCACGCTCAGCCACCAGCATGGCCCTGGACCAACAGCAAGATTCCTCCTGAAGGCCTGTGAGTTGATGCTCTGCCTGATGGGGCTGTCAGCATTTCAAATTCTGGACCTTCTCCAGAATGTTAAAGCAGCTGCTCCACAGGGAAGCAGAAATCAGGCACCTCACGCTGTGCCCAGCTATGAAGCCACATCCCAGCAAACCATTTTGCACATGTTGCTCCAACTACAAACACTCTTCAGGGAGAAGGTGTTGGGGAGGTTGGGTGTTTTACAAGCAACAGAGGTGTTGGGGTTTTGCACACAGTAGATCAGACATCTCTCGTTGCCTCTCGTCTCCCTCTCAGACAAGAAAGATGTTTGTGGAAGTATTTTGATTTCTTTGGAGCACTAACTCCAGAACAAGAGTATCTTCCTTCTGTTTGGTTTAACGTGGTTAAACCTTCCTAAATATTCCTAAATATGGAGTTTTCCACTTGCAAAATCACACCCTTCTTTAATACAGGTTGCTATCAAGTGTAGACAAGCCCATGGAATTACATCTGAGCAGTCAGCTGCAGAGTGCCGCACACTGCAGTTTTCTTCATGAACCCACCCACTTCAGAATGAGCTATTCTGGCTCAATCTACACTTTAGCATTTAATGGGGCAGGGAGCTCACCGCCAGCCCCTGCGCCTCCCTCCTCATGGGTTCCCCGGCTGCAGTGGCAGCCTCCAGGGCAGGAGCTGATCCAGACAGCTCTGACTCACGGCAGTAAGCTCCCCAGGGCTATTCTTGGTCAAGCCACACAGCTCCCAGCTGTTGTCAAGCCTGGTATGTGCCGATAGGACTGCCGGTGAATAAATCTAGTGTTCCCACATGGCTACGTGACCAACAGAGAGGGAACAAAGTCCCTTTTCAGACGCTCTCGTTGCCCAGCTGCTGCCCCGGCCGTTGCCTGCTCCGCTGACCGCTCCGTGCCCTCCAGCGTGGCAGGCTGCTGCGCGTGGCTGCGGCTGCGGGAGCAGCTCCACAGCATGCCCCTGCGAGCAGTTGCGGGATTGGGGCCACCGCTCCGCCGAGCCCGTCCTCAAGCGCCCCAACTGGCAGCCCCAGACTCGCTGCCTGTGGAACGAGGCAGCCCAGGCCAGGCAATTTCCAGTCTGTTACTGGAGACAGGGCAGCTTGGGGTGGTTTGCACAGGGGAGCCGGATGGGTGCCAGGGTGCCGAACTGGAGCTGCTGCCCCAGCTGTGCCCCCACCTGGGCTGGCCCCCCGGCACCCCCTCCCTCTGGGGCACCCCATGAGGTGGGTGCTCACCCTGCCTGCTGTGGGCAGCAGCTCCCACACTCCCCAGCGCCCCGCATGGCTCCTGGCTGCTTCTCACTCACTGCTCCTCCTCTGCCGCCCCACTTGCCTTCGCTCCCTGAAGCCACATGGGACCTTTCTCTCTGGCAAAGAATGAAAATCAAATTAATTACCCTCCTCCTCCCAGCGCTGTTGAAGGGAACTTTCCAAGGTGTGTCTGTAATAAAAGGGCCGCTAATGAGCACTCCTACCCTGGGAGCCATGGTACCGCCAGAGCAGGGAGCTGCCATGCTTGCTCAATGGGCTGCGCTTTATCTCTGTGGTCCTCCAATACGAGGTCAGAGGACAGCAGAAAATGCGAGGGAAGGAAAACCAACTTGAATGGTTTTACCTTGGGTTTTACCGGTGACATGGATTCAGCCTCCTGAGCACTGCTGCACCTGACCCTGACACTGTCCCTCCGGGAGCCCTGGTCCCCAAAATCAAAACAAGGGACAGCATTTCCCTGTGCTGCAGGGGTAGGAGGTGGGCAGGATAAACCCACCAAGGACTGCTGGGGCTCTCGCACCCCTGAACCACAAACCACCGTGACGAGGCAGGTGCTGCTGCCCCAAGCACGCGCCGTCCCCCGGCCCCACAAGCACCCTCGGGACCCAGTGCCAGCCAGCAAACCACAGGAGAGCTACAGCAAGTACAGCTCGGGGACCCCTGCTCCCCTGGGGCAGCTGAGCTATCACCATGATCAAAACAGGGATTAAAAAAAAAGGTCACAGGTCAGGAACATTTCAATCCCAAATGCTGTTTGTCACCCAGGCCCCTGGCAGTGCCAGTCCTCCTCTCCTCCACCACTGAGGGCAGCTGGCACTCCTGAGCCCACCAGGACCCCCAGCTAGCCTTCTGCGGGCTGAAGCCCTCAGCCGGTGCTCACCGGCAAGACCGCAGGCAGCGCTGGTGGGTGCCCTGCAGCGCTGCTTTCATTGCAGGGTGTGCAACACAGACCAACCACAGAAGAGGAAGTGAAAACCATGTAAACCCTCTGAAGATGATATACTGAGGAAGACCCTAAAGCAGCATGCCGTGCTTGCCTCCACTTTGAGTAGTTTCTCCCCAAAGTCTACCTATGTCTGTTGCACGCTGTGTGAGCCAAGCTCCTGCTCTCCAGACTGCAGGGTCCGAGCGGGCTGGCAGATGCACGGACTGCCAGCAGAGCAAGTCCCAAGAGCATCACGTGGCCGAGACCGTACGGGATCAGACTCTGCACTGCCTTTTCCACAGAAGAAAGAACAGGCCCAGGAAGTTTGCTCAGGGTTATTTGTATTAGATAAGCTGTTTGCTCTCTTTGTTCCGGTCTCACATGCAGTGCTGGGGAGGGGTGTCAAAGCCCTATGCAACGCCAAAGCAAATTCTGCATCTTCACCCCTAAGGACATGGCACTGCCAGAGACCAACTTCATGGAGAAGAGGAAGGTGGGACAAAAGAAATAAAGTAAAAAAAATAGCACAAAAGCCCACAATTCTTACTGTGATTTTAATGAGGAACCTGGAAATCGTCTGCATTCATAATGAAAAGAGGTGGAGTTTTAAAATGCATTAAAAAAAACCCCTTTAACTGAGGCTCAGATTTAGAAGGCACAATATAGGCAGTCACTATGCGTGCTAATTAGCATGTGCTCATACTTCGCAGTCCGCACCACCCTGTAAACATTAGCTGTGTGCTAGGCTGATGTAAGTAACACCCTCAGATGCTAACCAAGGTGTTGCCCTAAAATGACGGGATTCCAGTTGCAAAATGTTTGCTTGCCCATTACCAGATGGCTGTGGTCCCTGAGGGACAAAGTCTACTGAAGCAGGTCCCTTGTACGCAGAGGACGGTGGAGCTGGATGTAGGGTATTCTCTCAGCTGTCACGCTAGCTGTCTGAGGGCAAAAATAAACAACAGATATATGCCTGCCAGCTGCCTACCCTTTCCCGTTGACAGATATAGTTGTGCTCATGGAGGAAAGGAAGTTCAGTTCCTCTCCTGTGCCCATGAACAAACAGCCTTGGGAACAAGAGCTCCTCTCACAAACAACATTTAAAGTGCTCCGGGATGCAAATGTGATCAGTCTGGAACAGAGCTCAGAATAGCTTCACGTATGAGAAAGGTCAGCAATTTGTCAAGGACACACAGCAGAGTCCACTTTCTAATTAGAGAGTAACATGCACCTAACACCACCCCGGTGTCATTGTCCACAGCAACACAGCAGATGGCTTAGCAACAGCCCCAGGAGATTATTACATTAATTTTAGTGTCCATAAACTGGGGACCTATTATGCAAAGGAGACAGTACAGACTGTCCAGGGCCAGGCTTCTGCTGCATGCAATCCCTTAAGAGTTTAACCAGCCTTTTGAGATGATTCCTGCTACAATGAACTCCTTCAGCGAGAGGTCCCATGTATGTGGTGAACCTACGACCCTGTGTAACTTCACACCAGTTTGTTGTTTGTTGTCAGGTCACAACCAGCTGCTCCACGAAGTGATCCTAGAGCAACCCATAAGGCTATTCCTAGGGAAACACTTAATCTTTCCGGGACACAAGAACAGACCTGCCTTTGACAGTCTGTCAGGTTCCTGCCTATTCTCATCTTCCCTGGTCTGCTCTGAGCACACCTTGTGCAGTTGTAGTTCACACCTGAACAGGCACGCAGAAGAGAGAGCACAGCCTCGCTGGGACAGGCGAGCATTCCCCACGTAGGGATGAAACCATCCAGGGACAAGGCTTTGGAAGACGGTCCTCAACGCGCTCCAAGGTCAGAAGAGGAGAAGAACGCTTTTTGTTCCTGTTGGCTTTCCAGAACCATTATGGGTCCTGGAATCTGCGTGAAATTGTTTCTGCCTGCCACCGACCCTAAAAGGGAAACCAGCTGCTTGCTCTGAGGAGCAGCTCCAGCCCCTCCGTTAGGCTGGGAACGTTTTCAGTCCACAATTCCCGACACCGCTTCTGCGGATCCGCCCAGGGTCACTGTGCACCCCAGCCAGGGGCTGGCACGGCCAGCCCAGGCTGTCCGGGGGGGCAGCGGGGGCCAGCTCCCCGGGGTGCTGCACAGGTCTCTCCGCACTTCCACACGCTGCTACCTCTGCCTGTACCCTCTTGCTCTGCTCCCAAACCCATGAGCGCGGCTGCACACCTGGCGCAGCGAGAACAACATCCCCCATCTGCTGTTACAGGAGATCCTGCTTTCGGGTGAGAGGCTGGAGGCAGCATGCCAGAAAGGTGCCGAGTGTTTCATCAGGGTAACCCAGCCGGACCCAGCCTGCTCGGAGCACCCTTCGGAGCGGTGTTGCGTCAAGCCTTCGCCCGCCTGCTCGCAGCACCACTGAGTCACTTCCTGCCCTCAGATCTCGCCTCCGAGCTGCCTTCCAGCCTGAGCCTCCCCACGGACAGCTCGGAAATCTCAAGGATGAAGGGCTGCTCCGGGGGGCTCTGGCACGGCGAGGAGCAGAGTCCTCGCCACGGACCTCACCTGGCAGCTCCCCCATCACCAGCACAACGTCATTTCTCCAACATGTAGGGAAAATTCGGTTCTTACAGTTGGCCTCAGAGGAGGAGGCAGGAGACAAATGAATCAGCTGGGTGTAAGGCCACGCAGCCCCCACCTGCACCGCTGGGATGCGGTGCTTACGCATGTGCATACACTGAGCTCTGCTGAGCAAGCTGCACCACAGTCACTTCCCCAAGCACGGGCAGAGCGACCTCCTGCCCACAGCAGCCCATGACTGCTCCGGGCTCTGCAACAGATTTAGCAAAGTGGCTGGCACAGTTGTAAGGAAACACCCTGCATTTCAAATGAAATAAGCGCTGTCAGAAATCACCCTTGCTCAGCAAGGTGGGCAGCTTCCTGAAAATGCCCACAACTCTGAGAGGAAGAAGTAGCAGAAACCATTCGAGCACCTGACAAGTCACAAGGTAGACCTAGATTGTCGCATGATTTTAATACAGTCTTAGAATGACAAATTGAGGGTTTCCTAATGCTCAGAAGAGATCTCTGAAGGTGCCCTCCATCCAAAGAGCAAAAACATATCACATGGACTCCTCCTGACAGTTCTGCGTATAGATCCAAGTAAGCGTTAAAAGCACAACTGTCCCACAAATGTCTTATCTTACCCTTAAACCGAGGGAATCTCACCTGATGTCAGCCCACAGCCTGCCCAGAGGCGCCCTGCAGGAAGCACTGCACTGTTAGCAGTCGTGACTGAGACATCACACCCGCTCCAAGGCAAGGAACAGCGAAGGGCTGCGGTGCAGGGCACGGCCGCCACCGCTGTGCTGGACCTGCATGAGGTTGCAGCAGTGCAGGCAGAGGTGTGGGCACGCCAAAGCTGAGCGGTGCCTTCGCACGCAGCACTGCCTGCATGCAGCAAGAGGGTTCCAGGAGGGTGCTGCTAAGGGCAGACACACAGAGCCCAGTCCTACCCAAAAGCAGCCTCCTGCAGAGAGGAGAGGCTAAAGAGTGAGGTTTCAAGTGCAATGAGAGCACTTGGAGACAAAGCCTGGCTCTGGTAGGTGCAAGAAGAGGTGCCCTCTGCCTCAAACAACAGGCTGAGACACAGGATGAGAGACAGGAAGCATCTTTATCACTTTATACATTAGTGACATGCCACAATATGTATGCTAATATTTATTTTCTATATCAGCATTCTACAGAGGAGGAGGTGATGGGATGCGTCTCCAGGAGGCACCATCTCCAGGAGGCCAGGCTCACTTTCATGCTTTCTTGTAACACCAGCAACACTGATTCTGGGAGGAAGAGGACCACTGACACCTGGTCCAAGCACCTGCTGAATTCTGCCAGACCAGATATACTCAAAAGATCTGGAAAGCAGCAATGATTTTTTAAAGTTTAAATTAAATTTTTGAATTACCATAAACGTTTGGCCAGGTCTCTCAGGAAGGCCAACAAACCTTAGAGAGACCATACACAGAGTCAGCTATCCGCACATGGAAATAGTTTTGGCCTTGATGTCCTTACAGACTCTCCAGTAGGCATGGCTGGGTCTGCAAGAAATCTCGACACCCTGAGGCCGTGAGCTGTTGTGCCTGCGGAGTGGGGACGGGGGCTATCAGGAAGTTCAGGGTCCTAAGGAACTCCAAAACTCTGCTCTGGTTTCATAACACCAATGAGTTCATAGACCTTTTTCCCCCAGTACTAAATTTCTCATTCTTTCTCCTAAGATAAGGAAACTTAAAACAAAACTTTTCCTATGCGAAAGGAAAACCTGCTGCTAACAAGTCAGGCTCTCACAACGCAGCATCCCCATACAAGGTAATGGGACAAAGCTCTAAGCCAGTATTTGTGCACACTGGGACTTTTGCTCCTTCTCTACCCTTTAAAGAATCTCTTTTTAATGAGGCCGCAGTTGCAGGGGGATCCAATTTTCCATGCTACAGTGGAAAACCAGGCGGGTTTGCCCATCTGAGATTCAAATTGTAATTTCTTGTGGCCAAGACCTTGCTTTGCATTTGGTTTTCAGCTTCTTCTGTCCCTTTCCTCCCCACATCCTTCCTACCCAAGCAGGTCCCCTGAATCCAGCTGTGAGCTGAAGCATCCACACAGTTAGCATGAAGATATGTGGTTTGGAGGAAGAGAAAGAAAGGATTTATTCGAACACCAGCAGTGAGAAACGCCAAGCTTCCTGTGGGTGCCCATCTTCACTGTGTCCAGCCACATTCCAAAAACTCAACAGAGGGACAGCAGAGTGCAGGCTGACAAGGAGAAAGGCAACAGACAATTCAGCCCTTGCTCTAGACTTATTTTCTTTAAGGAAAGTTAATTCTACCAGGGTCAGAGTAAGAAGCTTAAGAGTCCCTACTATGCAACCATAAAATGAAAAACTCTGCCCAGAAAGAAAGGAAGGAACAATTTCAGAGTTAAAAATTTATTACTAAACACCTGTAAGGGTTAATTAACTATTTCAGGTTCTGAACAAAATCACTCCCCTCTATCGAGGGCACAGCTAAACAGCAGCAGAGCTGCTAAGACACATTCAGAACAAGCAGCCTATGTCATTCTGCTGACATTAAAACCCAGTGTTTGCTCAAGAGATCAGCTGTTAATCTTATTGAAAAATGTATGCAAAGTAAGCAAATTCTGTACACTCAACAGATCAGGAATTGAAATGATTTGGGCAGTTTGGACCTGTCATGATTCAAAGAGACCACTTAACTGAAGGAGGAAGTCCAAGAGCAGAGGCGTAAGATATGAACACATCAGAAACTCCTCCCCAGCCAAATGAAGTTCCTTTTACCAGACGGTTAAGAAACCTGTGGCTTAAAAACATGCCAGAAGAGATTCTGGCTGGTCTCTGAAGAGGCTTGGGAGAACAGAGCGCCAGCCTGGCCCAAGCTCCACATCACAGGTACCTTCTCCTGCCATGTGCAACACTGACCAAGCAGGAGCCTGCTGGCAGCAATAGCTTGCACCAAGCCAGTCTGCTACTGAAGCTCGTAACTGGCTGTAGGGCAGCAGCTGCAGACATGGCCAGGTTGACCATAATAGGAAGAAAGATGCTGGAGCCAAGTTTCAGGGAGCGTGACTGATCATAGGAGCTTCGGTGTGATCAGAGGAGCGGGAGTCACAGTCCAGGGAAATGGTTGCTCGTATCAATTCTTAAAAAGAAGCAAGGAACAGGTGTGCAATTGCTTTCTGAACTCCTGCTCCTTTCTCCTCTCAAGCAGATTAGTCATCCCATTTAAGAGAGAAGGATACACTCCCATTCAATTATGGTAACAGTGACATCAAAAACACTGGAGTGCACACAATCGTCAGGCTTTCCTTATTTGTGACAGTCAGTGGGCATAACACCAGCCCAGCAGCAGCACTTCCAGTGTCACTGCAAAGAGTCTGCCAGTGTTGGACTGCACCATCAGCTTACACAACATCCCCACCATGGGAACACACATAATTCCCATCTGCCTGTCGTGTGTCAGCCTCAACAGCCCTGGCAAAAATGCCATCAGCTAGTGGGTGCTTGACAAATCACATCATGAGAGTCTGCCAATGTCAAATCCAGAAATTCCCTTAGTTTTCCTCTTTCAACTTGAAAATCGGGCAAGAACGAGGAACTTGTTGCTCATAAGCTTGTGCTTATGCCTTTCAGACATATTGAGGAGACCGTACATTAACCATCATCCTACTGGCAACAAACAGTAATGCAAGAACACAAAACAAACCCTAAAGATAGTCATCAACCATATAAAACAAATTAATGGGCAGTGGCTGGCCTCCAGGCCCCAGGTTTCACACCAGGTCTAGGCAGAAGCTAATGTGGACAGTGAAATGCCCATTGCTTAGAAGTGGTATAATTTATCTGTGAACCTTCTTTGCCCATGTCCTTATGAAGTGATGGACAAGAAAAGCTGGTGGGAAGGGATCACAACTGGATTAGGTTTCCTCAAGAAAGTCATGAAGAGAGTATATATAAATGTACATGAAACTATGAATTGGTAGATAAGGTGCTTCATGTCACCTACCTGTTGTGCCATACGTTTTCTTGTTCCGTGTGCTACAGCCTCATAACACCACACATCATTGCAATTACAACCTTGCATGAGGTACAGGGCCCCTGCATGAAGTCTGTATTCTCCAGAAACAAACATATGACCACAAAGATCAAACGGGAAAATGCATCCATGCCCCAAACTCAAAAGACAGAACTCTGTTGCACAGAGCCTAGGATGTCCTAAACCTTCCAAGTGCAGAAACCCAGTGAGATCTTTATAATGCCCTGGCTATTACAGAAAGAAAAAGGGAGTCCCAAAGAATAAGCATGTTGTGAGGATTATAATCTAGCAATGAAAGTTTAATTTTGGACTGAATTGATTTATGCCCGTGTAACCCAGCAAAGTTGGCCCACAGCCATATAAATGCCTAACCGCTTATCCAACTGCACAAACCCAGGACTCCAGCAGTAGTGTTTCAAAATCTCTTTGCCCCATGAAATAAAGGTCATATCCAGTACACTAGAATTCAAACATGAAAGCATGACAGGAAATGACTAACTGCACACTGAGGGCAATTTACCTTCATCTTAGATCTGCTCAGCACACAAGAATCTTGCAATTCAAACAGACATCACAGCCTATACGCAGAAAAAATAATCTGACTGTTCTAGTTGCTAACTCTTGGGGTCTGTGCATCTCAGTACAGATATCACTGCAAAATAATGGAATTCCGCTCTATTTCCCTAAAGTTCTCTTACAATTCTAACCTTATGCTGTAGTTTTCACTTTTCTTTCCCTTAGAGGCAGCTGTTTTTTAAATTGAGGATGAAGCCATTCTTATTTCTGAGGTGATACATAATTTAAGTTAGTGTTTACAAAGCTTTTTATAGTCCCTGAATAAAAGGTACTTATGAGATTATACCTCTCTTTTGCACATAAAGGCAATCAGGGGGCTGCTTCTGAACAAGCATGCACGTGAGCTTGTGGACAGGCTGCAGGGGATGGATGCAGTCACAGTGTGCATGTTTTGTGCTCATATGCTGAAAAGCAAACCTGCGTGGTCTGAGCCCAATCCCTTATTAACTGTCTTCTCCAGAAAGCCTGGCAGCTCTTTTGCTGATTAAGGCTCTCCTCAACTTCAGGTTTTTTTTAATAAACAAAGCAACTTTGACTTACAGTAGCAGGAAAAGACATATAAACCAGACATGTTTTATTTAATGCGTGCCTATTACTTAAAGGGCAAAGTGAATTTTTTCACCAAATTTGGTCAAAATATTCCCTTCTCTGATTTGATTCTTTGTCTCCCAAACATGAGCGTTTGTAGTTGGTTTCTTGCATATAAGCAGACATACTGACTGAGAAAGGTAACCTGCATTGTAACCCTGGCAGTTTTGTGCCTTTTGGGGCTCTGCACCTGCATGCAAAATCAGCAGAGCAAAGAGAAAGCCAGGAAGGTGACAGGGGAGACGCTGCAATGACACTCGTGTGCCACACAAGCTCTTGCCCAGCAGCCTCTCTCCCACCATCCCGATCACTAACCATGGGCCTCTCCACCTGTGCTGGCTATTTGCACAAGAAGTAAGGACGGTCTCCGTCTAAAGTACTTTTTACAGCTGCTGGTGTCCCTTGCAAGCAAAGGCAATCACAGCTCTGTAGCCTGCAGCATGTGAGCAGCTTCTAAATCTGGGGAAGGACTGAACCCTGGCAATGACAAATTGTCTCAGGTTACCATCCCGAGAACTGCTTGCCTGTGATCTGAAACAAAACTAAGATCATCTGTTGCCTGGGAGATGCTGTATGTGCCAGCTGCAACCCCCCTGAAAAAAGGTAGGGCTCTGCAAGGACAGCACAGCTGAGCCCTCGGGAGTTCAAGAAAGTACAGAATGGGGACAGACAGGTCATTGTTGGGAGAGGAAGACAACCTCTTCTCTTAGCCACTGCCTTGCCAACGTCGAAGTGAAACAAGTCTCCTTCTGTGGCTGCAGATTTCTCTGCTAGGTGATCTGGTCATCAGGTGTCATTTACTTTTACTATACAGAGCCGGTTATCTTCAAATCAGTCTCCTCCCTAACGCATTTCTCACTGGCCCCTTTAAAAATTACTCTTAAGTACTCTACACTTTAAATAATAGAAGCCATCAATTGTAATTGTCACGTATTTTACATAAATCTGTAAGAAATAACTCTTTGCAAGCACTACAAAGAAATTTGCAAGATGCAACGTACTTTCCAATTTCTGCCATGCTGTGCTGCCACGCTGAGATAAAGAGTCTTTGGTGGTACCCATGAAAGGGAAAATGGGTGCCACATCCAAAAGACTAAGTGGAAACAGCTATTTTAAGGGGCACAAATGCTCACAAAAGTTTATGAATGCCTTTATATCATGCAGCTACACATTAAGTTTCCAACATCTATGCCCCCGCCCGCTGGATGTGTCTGTCTGTGAACTAGTGCTGCTGCTCACCATGCTGGTAGCACTTCAGTCTGGGCAACATGGAGCACTGCTGCTGGCAGGCGGCACGGTAAAGCACATGTGCTGACTGTGCCTAAAAACTCATAGAGGAAAACTGCTCCTTTACAGGAAAAAACCCCGCATGAACAGAAAAGAAGTAACAATATTAGAGAGCCCCTGATCCAGGTCTGTGGCTCATTTACAGAACCTCATTCTCTCATTCAAATCTGAGATTTACAAGGAAACCTACATGAAACGCATTTGTTACAGATTAAAAAGGAACCAAAAGGTCAGAATTTTAACTGAGGCTCCTCCCATGACAACTTTCAGGTAAAGACCAAGAAGAGTTGATGTTTCAGCCCCTGAAGCAGCAGATATGAAGCAATGCCCCCTTTTTTTTGCTGCAGAGAAGATGCTCCACACTCATTCACTGAAGGAAGCAACAGCAACCTGCTCTCTGACTAGATCGAAAGATTTTCCAAAGCTGTTTGCATGCTCAGGCAGTTTGAGGACCATGAGCTTCACTGCAACAAGATACCACCAACACCCTAATAACCCTCCCTCTGTTCTCCTAACCAACCAGAACAAAAATGCTCTATTTACAAGCTATTTGTCCCAAACTGGCAAACCCCTGGAAACAAAAACTCAGATCAGTTCTCTGTTACCTTGCATTGCAGAACGGGATGGACCAGCGTCAAACCCAACAGCCTCAGCGGCAGCAGCACTGTGAGAAGCAGCGCGAGGGTGGCTCTCCCAATGACTCACACCGCAGACAGTTAGAGCAGGTGCGACCAGCAAGGGACTCTCACTAGTAAATCATCACTTCACTAGCAAAACACTCAAGTGCTTGCCCAGAAACAAAAAGCAGGCACATCATAAACCAGAGGGTGACATCAGCACAGGGATTGCATTTCCTACAGAGGTTTAAATGTCATTACTTGTGACTAGAAATTGGACACTTAAAATTCAAGTTATTCTAAATTTTCATGAGACATAAGAATTCAGATTCCAATTTTGTGTCGATATAGTTCACTTCCAAACCCTTTCCATTTCTGAATGTCATGATGACAGGGAAAAAAAAAAAAAAAGAGAGAACAAGCAAAACTCCTAACAGAAAGTGAAAAGCTAATGAACATTATTATTAGCCTGACTTACCAAGTCAGGTGCTAACCAGGTGAGCCACAGAACTCATTGATTTCCACTGGAAAGGGTCTGTGTTATTCAAACAGCATGATCTACTTGGGACTCAGTAACTCAAAATCTCTGGATTGCCCTCTTCCACTCTTATTCAAAGTTCTGCTCTGTGTCTTTTTCTAAAGTTAAAACTCAAAGCTATCAAGGATCTGAAAGCACTTACTTCATCTACTTCATCATTCCTTAGTTGAGTCATTGTTTCACAGAGCATGAAGCATGATATAGTCTGTGCATACGGTCTAACACCTTCACCAACCTGAAGTGCATTTCTGATTTTCCACATACGGCTCTTCAGGCTCTCCAAAAGCAACACATCCAAGACTTCTACACAGGCACAATGGGCCAGATTTAAACTTCCTGTGAGTTACATGATGTTTGCATAGGGTTGAGAAATGCTAGAAATAAAACTTCTTTTGGCTGAGTTACATGCAACACACTGTACTTTTTGCTATTAATGACTCTTTAGTAAGCTCCACTACTACTCTACATATTCCAGAACCCTCCGAGTTAGGCATCACAGCAATTTTCTTGATACGAAGTGTTCACTGGGTTGAAGGTAGCCACTGAAATGCCTTAAAATTTAAAAGCTGACTTTTCTATTTGAAAATTTCCATGTGCTGAGAAAAGAGGCAGAGGAGAATAACTAATCCACATTTAAGGACACAAGCTAAAGGATTAGTTTCTTTACTTGGAAAGTAGTTTAGCTCCCTGACTCCCTACTGCAAATAACAGAAATATTTATGACGATCCAGTGCAAGACCATAAATGCAAGAGCACTCAGTTTCCACAGATCTGGCACCCCTGTACCTCTCATAGGATTGTTGCTTCCTCAATTCCATAACAGCTGTCACCAGCAAAAACATTATTTACCCTTATAATACCTGCAGGGCAGGGTGTTATTTTATCTCCCTACTGGGATTTGCACCTCAGAGGGTTTTGGCACAAGGCAAGCCTGGTAGAACTAAAAATGGAACCAAGATCCAAGTCCCTGTCCATCTTTCTTCTCCTTCTGAGATGCAGCACATATCCCCGTCAGCCTGGGAACCGTGACACTAATGCATGTTATAGATGTATGTCCAAATAGATTCCACAAACTGAACTCTTGGTGAGAAGCAGGGGAAAAAAGAAGGAAGAGAAAGACATGATCTTTAAGGTCCCTTCCAACTCAAACCATTCTATGACAGACAGACAGAGTGCTGTGCAAAGTACAGTTAATCCAGACTCCAGATCTTTCGACCAAGTAACATCATGCCTTTGCTAGTTGCTCCTACTATTTAAACGTTGGGCTTTAAAAGTGAGCATGCCGAGCTGAAAGAAGGCACTGGAGTAGTGCAGCACCAGGAGTTACACACCAGTTCAAACTGTGTTAGTTCTTGAGACTACAAAAAGCCATGGTTTCCTTAAATCAGGGTAGTGGAATTCCAAGGTGAGGTCAAAAGCCTGGCAAAAGTCAGCAGCTTAGGCTAGTATGTGATGCTGTCAGCATGATGCTGACAGAAGTAGTCCTTGCAGTCAGAGACAGTTCTGGACCCACTTTTTTTGTTGCTGTTCTTTCTTTATCATCTTCACATCCTAAGCAATATCTAGGAATACTGCCATCAGATGCGGACCTCAGAGAGGAATTTTTGTCTTCAACCATGCTGAAGTTAGGCCTTTCAGATAGACATATTATTCAATTTCTTTTGTTTCATTAGAAGAGCCTTAAAAAGCAGACATTTTTCACCAGCAGTACTGAGTTACTATACACGCGGTTTTAGCGGAAAACGGCATGATCTGCAGCCACACATATCTAAACTACAACAGAAATTACCTAACCTCTGATACACTCACATGAGGGAAATCCTGTGGGCTTGGATCATTCAAGAAATAAGGTTGCTTTACAGTTACAAAACCAACACATGTCTAGAATGGGCTCTAAACTGGTAAGATACAGTCTGAAAAATCAACTGCTAATTGTTTTTACAATTTGCATTTTATATTAAAAAACCTCCCAAAGACCTCAGGAGGCAGAGCTCAGCCTGGAAAGGATTTTTATGGTTACACTGTAAACCCACAGAAAGCAAGGATCTAGAACGGAAACAGTTCATTACAGCTAAAGTACTGATCCTGGGTTCTGCCTGAAACGGCTGGGATTATTTCTCCAGTTAAGCAAATTCCTGTTACTGAAACCCACTCCGACATTTAAAGAAACTTGGAGAAGATGCTGAGTAGTCACTCTTCTTCCCAGATAACGAGATCAGAACCGCATTAATTGATGAATTTCTAAGTGAACACTTGAAATTTGGGTAAAAAAATTCAAAATATCAAGGCCGTATTTATATTCTGGGGTAATAATTAAATATTTAATATGTTGTGGTTCCAGTATTCTAGGTTTTTCTATGCACCAAAATATTTAGTCATGTAAAAACCATCTGTAGCAGCTGGAAGCCATTCATTTGGCCCGCTAAGATTCATTAGTTTAAAAATACATAAATAAAGTGTTCATTTTATTTCCAAAAAGCCAACACTGCTGCTTTCAGCTCTGTTAGGGTGCTTGGTGAATAATGCTTATGCAGTATTCTCAGCAGGAGGTATCAGATGCCACAGTTTCACAAATGCATACAAATATCTGTTAACTAAAACAAGTCTTGTATTTAGGTTAGTGCTCTTCAGTACTAACTCAAGTCACTATTCACAGCAATATGAAAACCAGCTTGCAAATAGTTCAATCCCTACTTTTATTCTTTCTCCTATGCTCCCAAATCCCCAGTGCCGAAATCGCCTTTTAAAAATTACTGATGAAATTTATCTTCAGAACTGGTATTCAGATACCTGTGTTAAAGCATTACAAAACATAAGCCTCCATGCATGCCTTTTCTTTCCAAGTAGTTCCTGCATAATCTTCATACAGCTTTTTAAAAATCAAGTAAACAAGAAGCACAGCTGAGATTGTAAAAAAGAGTTGAATTTGGCATAGTATCCATAGGGATCACTTTTCTGGCCAACAGTTTGCAAAGGGTTATTTATTGGATAGCCATTTTTCTTCTGCTGGAAGATGCTGAGGGTTTAGCAAAGTTTCTGCAAAGTATGCAACAGTACTCAGCATTTGCTCAGCTAATGAGTTAAATCCCTGCAGCTCTCCGTTGACTTGAAGATTATGGGTGTAGGAAAAGGGAATGCTCGGAGAGGGGAACTTTCAGCAGTCACCACCAAACTGCGGTTAAAACAGACACCAATGACTCTATTCAGCTCCCAAACCTCAGACAGTTTCCATTTTCTCAATAACAAAGCATTTTTGTGGAATGAGGTAACAGCCTCCATCTGCCAGGTCTAACTCTCCACGAAGATTTCTCAAGAGCCTGGCTGAAGGAGGGCTGGCCAGCTGAGCCGGAGAGGGCTGCAAAAGGCAGGAGTCCCTTACGCCTGGAAAACAAAGGACAAAGCTGCAACAGGACAGGCATGGAGAGGAGACTCTTTGGGACCGTCACACAAATTCTCCTGGAGTTTGTATCAAAAGTAGCCTCAAGTGAGCTCCAACTGGTGCACAGCTGGAGAGTGCAGAAGGTTGAGGAAAGAGTGAGACTTTTCACTAAGGATGGACTGGGGCAGGCAGGAGGGAGCAGAAGACAAACTGGTGCCACAGGTTCAGTGTTCAGCAATCCATCATAAATGTGTCACGAGTACAGAGCTCTGCGACTGAGATGTGAACACAGGTCTGTGAGCACACGTTGCGAGACACACAGTGCCAACAGGAACACAGACACCCTGCTCTCCAGAGGACAGCACAGCTCCTGGGACTGGCTGCTCAAGCTGGGAGATACCCTTCCACACCTGAAATGTTGTGTATCTGAGCCAGAGCAGGTACGCCTCAGAACAGAGGTTGGGAGAGGTTTTTGTTTTGTTCTTGCCTTGGTTTTGTATTTGGCAGCCTGTATCTTAGCCTCTCAATTCCAGGGATGCTGACCACCTATCCATCCTTTTGATTTCAGGCAAAGTCAGCTCAGTTCTTCTGAAAAGCAGACTGTTCATTTAGATTCAGATGAAGATCCTGTCGTGTCCCCCCCCCCACTTACTCTTCCCTCCCTCTGTAAGCAGGCACTTGCTACTCAGCTCCCTTGCAGTTCTGAGACTCTCAGCTCCAGGTTCAACTCATCTCACCTGCCTGCTCTACCAAAGGATGAGCAAGAGAACACCGCAAGCCCAGGCTCCCTCACGCAAATAAAGGTAAAAACCTTGGAACAGCATGGAGAGATGAGGCCAGCTGGAAAGAGCTTGGAGGAAGAGGTGGCTACACAGCACGTAACATCAGGAAAGGATCTTCGTGGTATATGAGAGTCTTCTGATCTATTCCTTGTCCCTGCATATATAAATGTTTAAAAAGCAATGCAGGAAATTCTCTGGGACACTGCAGCAGCTGGTGCAAATGGACAACCTGTGACTCGGGCAGGTCAGAACATACAGGATCCAACTTAGCTACTACTTTGGTAAATAGTGCTGCCAAGAGCAGTTATTCACAGTATTTGGAGCCCCCATTCTGCCTGTGTGGCAGAAGACATTTGAATATAAATTTTAAGAATCACAATTCAGAGGGATTAGAAAACATTTCTAGAAAATCCATTCGGATTGCATTATTTTAGTCCGGTGCATCATGTTTTCTATTTACAAGGACAACAACAAAGATTCCCAAGCAGAAACTGCCCCAAAGCCATTTTGCACAAATTTAATTGAAATTTGCAACCTCCAGGTCTATGATACTACTGCAGTACAAAGGAAGAATCAATGAGGATAGAAATGTAAGTGCAGATAGTCTCATTTAACATTCACCAGAGCATCAGCTTTACACACTTCCGCTATTCTGCCACAAAACTTTGTAGCTAAAGACTCAACAAAAGCAAATACATTTAACCCTGGTGCTATTTAGTCCTAGGGAGATGCTGAAATCTGTACACTCATATATAGTCATGTGCACTAACAAGCAACAAACTCATAAAAACATGTGGAGCAACAGGAACTCAACTCACCTGCAACCCAAATTGAGCAATGTGCTAATTAGGAGAGAAATTTCACTTCCAAAGACGCCAATTCTCTAACCATTAATCTTTATTTCTGCAGATCAGGCACAGCCTCCCAGACACACGCTGATGCAAAACAAGGAGGAGCTTTTTAACATCAGAAGATAAGGGGTATACTCCCACCACTGCTGCTAATTTCCTGAACAGCCTCGTACAACTTCCTTCTCACCTCTACATCTAGTTCTCCCATCTAAAGCAAAAGGCAATTTTTCAGTTGGTTTTCTAAAGGCCTTTGCGTTCCTGTAGCACTTTCTCCTGAAGTTTTGAAAACGTTAATATTGACCTCCTCACTCTCTAGTTTAATACCACATACCCAGCTGGATACCTGGAGAATGCAACTAGAAAGTGGCATACCTTCTTTCCCAGCCAGGACAAAACATTTCCCAAGCCAGTTTTCTTCCTATGAAGAATGCTGCTGTCAAATCTCAAAAATCCATGCTGCTAATACTAGCCTCAGTGCAAGGTCAGCCAAAGAGGACTTCCATCAGAGATGAGCTCTGCTAGAGAAGGTTCCCTGGAGATTATAAGAATAGTACAGTCAAGCCCAGATGGCAACAATGTGCAAAGCACATTTCCAGCAAACACAGTGACTGGGCAGAGGACTATGCAAACTAAAGTCCACCCTGATTTCTGCCATCTGCTAGCTAAACCCTGAAGTCTAGGCTGAGGCCTTTGGGAAAGGTCAGGATAGTCTTACAGGCTCTCAAGATACTGCTTTTGTTCTCACTATTGCTTCTCAATTCCTTCGTTAAAAGATACTAATCTCTCTGTAAGGCAGTTACTTGGAGCCAAGAGTTTAGATATTATTGCAAAACATATGCTTAAAAGAGACTGGAAATGATGTTGGCACTGTTACAGAGGGGAGCGAAGCGCAGCTTTGGGTCAAAACAAAAAAAAATAAATCTAAGCTAGTAAGCAATTCCCATGTGATAGTTTAGGAGAGCCAGCAAAATCTTCTTCTAGAAAGAAAACAATACTGTGAGAACGAAGCTAACAAGAGCTGGCTCTTGGAAAAATAAAACAGCCAGTAATGAGCCAGAGTATTGCCAACAGCACATATCCAAGGGAATCTTTCTGGGAAACCAACCCAAGTCATTACACTGGAAAGCCCTGAGGGACTAGGGAGCTCGAGGCTAAAAGCTGGCAAATTGCTTCATCAGTTAAGGTTGGTCCCAATGTTTTCTACTGCGTAAGAATAATTTGTTTTAGCCTACAGGTCTCTACAGAGCAACGGGTAAATTCAGGCTGCTTCCTCTGGGAAGGGAAACGGAGTGCTCGGCAAAGCCCTGCCCAATGGGACGTTTTTAGGTTTCCCACCATTGCTGACATCCCTTCAGCCCAACACCCAGCCCAGCGCGCTCAGGCTGTTGGCTTTGCTCTCCTCCCTGCGCACCCCTAGTGCTCCTTGGTGCTGCCGCTGCACACCAGGCACCGCCTGCCCATTACCTGGTGGGAAAATCATGCGAGCTATTTCGGCCAGCACTCCACCAGTGAGTGGTTGCCACAAAAATGTGATGACTGTGCCTCCTCAAAAGCATCTTCTGGAGACTCATTCACCCAAAATGGATGCAGTTAGAGCAATTATTCTGATGTATCTTGTTTTCCAGAGGGATAAAGAGAGGACCTTGCTCTCTCTCTCTGTTTCAGAGACATTAGTTAATACACCAGGAAATAGGTACACTGATGCGGAGTGATAAAAGGCAAGGCTTTTGTTTGCAGCCTTCTCTTTCATTTCCAGTCCAGCTACTCAAAGTTACAGGAGTGTACAGAGAGCACAGAAGACAACAAATATGATCTCTAACTGTGCTTCTGTGCTGGCAGAGAAAAATCCTGCATTGGCAGGGGATGTCAAGGTGCTGTCTAATGACTTTCCTCCTCTTCCAACTTCTTTTCTGATTCATGCTGCCATCTTCCTTGCAATTGACCTAAATAACATGTTCAGGCAGCACTGGAAGTATTTCTGCCTCAAACTTCAATAGCAGCAAGATCTCTGCATCTGGAAAGGGTATTTCTCAGGAAAGTCACAGCACAGGTGGCTTAGGAGCATCTTTCCCAAGAAAGGATGAGAAGCACCCTGCCTTGTCTCATTTCACCAGTAAATAAGACTTCCTGGCTGCAGGAGAACAAAGGTTGCCCAGGAGCAAAGAAAACACATCCTACGTCTGTGCCCAAGCCCCAGCAAATCTGAACAATGTGGGCAGAGTATTCAGTTACCTCATTTCCAGGTGTGCTGTCAGCATGAGCCATGACTGGCTTGGGATGAAAGAGGAAAAACTGTTCCTAGATCTGGACTTGTCTGCATCGTTTATGGTAATTATTGCCCAGCAGCCTTTAATCCTTTAATGTCATATCACACTCTCAGCCCTCAGTTTCTCTATAACCTTTTGATCACTGCTTGCCATTCCACTACAGAAGAGGCTGGAGGACAGAGTGCAAGACCGCGCTATCCCACCAGAGCCAAAGGCATGCCAACCCAGGCCTCAGGAAGGGGAGAGCAAAGAAAGCCACTGCAAAAGGACTTTGGCAGGTCAGCCATCTTCAGACACACAGTGATTACGTATGCTAGCAACATACAAGCACTTAAAACAGTTATAGTACCTCTCCAGCTATTCACTTCAGCACCTTTTATAACATAACACAGTACCCAAAAGCACTGCATCACAGGAATACATGGACAATCCAGCCCCCACCACTTCACGGTGGCTTCACACACAGAAAGATTTTTGATCCTCTCCTGATCTCATTCTTTCCTTTACCATAACTTTAGGCACTCCTGATAGCCACGTAGCTATCTCGCCTCCTTACAACCCCCCCCAGACTACTGATCTCAATGTTATCTTACAGCAATGGCCTTCACAGGCTGCGTACTGTGTAAATGAAAAAGTAAAAAGTCAATTGAAAATGCATCTATTGCCAACAAGGAAATGGACTGTGGGGAAATACAGGAAAGTATTCCAAAACTGCATGGACTGCCACCACACTTCCAGCTCCCAAGTGAGGAAGTGCTAGCCTGGGGTTTGCGCACTATACCTTGCAAGGCAGGCACTAGATCCTCAGCAGCCTAACAGATCCCTTTCTGATTCAAAGGATATACATAAATACAGTTGCCCTATCACAATAGAAAGGAAGTTATACTTGATCCGTACCACCTCTTTTTCAGCTAATTGAGCTTCAAAACTAAAGCAGAAAAGATGCAAGCAAAACTCACACATCTTTGTGCTACAGCATGCCTGTTTAGTCCGCAACAGCTAGTCTGTATCTGTTATCTCTACATTTTTTATTAGCTCATGTTTACTTTGGCTGCACATCCAAGCAGTCATTTAAACAGGGTGAGAGAGGAAAATCTTGGACTCTCAACAATGGCCAAGCAGTTTAATCTGCCACTGGGGACAATGACTTGACTCCTATTGGCGTTTAGTGCTGGCAAGGTCAAGTGTAACATGTGCTGAAGGAAGCACTAGGGAAGCAGATCCACGGCCGTTCCAACAACACTGAGCATTTCCTTGAGCTATTCAGAGGTCCCCTTCCCCCTGGTGTGTAGAGAAAACAGCTCCAGCTGTCCAGTCACCTGCACTGGCTTCTCCACTCACTGGATTTATGACACTGGAGGCCGCTAACAGCTCCAGGTTAGATACAGCACATTCCTCTGGCTTACAGCTCAGACATTCAAAACTAAGTTAGGAAGCAGTTAAGATTATGTCCTTGGCATCAGCCACCAGGTTGGTGCTGGAAGATAATTTATATTCCTGAACAGAACTGGCACTGGGCAGGCTGGGCATAAACATCAACAAACTTTCGTCCAGTGATGACACCAATTGGAAGGGTCTAGAGTTAATATTTATCTGTGGTGCTGATTTAAGAAATTTTTTTTGTATTTGAGAAGTTCAAAATACTTTACACAAAAGAACTCTGCAACTTGCAAGGCTAGGACAATCTACAGTAACATATTCAGAGGCAAATAAAAAATGGTATGAGTTAATGTTAACAGTCAGATGACCATAGACCAAATAAAGCCAAAGGGAGACTGCACTAAGAACAAGAACATAAATTTCAGGATTTTTATTCCATTGCTATTTGGATTCTGTGTTAACATATTTCTAAATAACTCTTGATTAACTTAGCCCTAATGGACATGTCTTTCTGATTCCTCCCACAGTAACATTATCCTCTTGGTGGACTCCTGTTGAGTAAGGGCAGAATCATTTGTTAAAACTGTTCTCCATTTAGCAAATACCAACAGACAGAAAGTGAGTCACTCAGCAGAGGCAATTCTGCTAGGATGAAATACAGGAAGGTGGAAGCCATGTGGCATTCTTCAATTTCCCCTTTCCCTTCACAATCAGACCCTTGATATTTTCTTCAACAGGAAAACTGACACTCCTCCTCCCTGTAAACTGCTGACAATTGTGTTTTACACCTGGCAAAACCAGTGCAAAACGGAAGGAAGAAAAGAAACAAAGACCAAGGACTTTTCTCAGCAACTACATCTCCTCAGAATGCAGCATTTTTCTTTCCAACTGTAGCTAAAGACCCACCACTTCTTAATGGACGAAGTCTAGTAACTACGTATCAGCCTTCATGGGAAATGCCACCTCCTCTGTCCAATGGCTGCAGAACAGAGAGCACTGCAGCAGCTTCATGGCAGCCGCTTCACAGAGAGCAGTCAGAGCTGTCAAGTCTGGCTGTGGGACACAAGTCCCACTGAAACCAACAAAGCACGTGCAGCTGAACCCCTTTGCTTGCAAACTTTCAGCCCTTGTACTTGAACGACCTATCCTTTAAAAGTGATCCTAAACTTTTGGTAGCAATCTGAAGATTAAATAATACTGGTAAAGTTTCTCTGCCCCCTAACAACGGGTCTTTTCCCTTTCCTAGATGCAGCTGGTTTCTACTGTTATAGCTGTCCTTTTTTTTTTTTTTCTTTAAACAGAGTAAACCATTTACATCTGTTTTCATGACATCACCAGGCAAAACACTATCAAGTTCTTTCTGAATTTTTCCAGTTTGGCCATCGAAATTGCACCTATTTCAGCAGAAATAGTCAAAGTCCCCTGAGGAACAAGGTGTAGCAGCTTACGCTCTGGTGTCAAATGCTGAGCAAAACTGCAAATGTCATTCGCACCACCTTCTTGCCAGACCAAGCTGGGTGCTCCGTAGTGGGCACAGGCAATCCAAGAACAGCAGATGTCGACCAGGGATACCGAACACCAGAGGAGAAATGCTTTCCTTACTTGAGCAATTAGAAGAAATTATGCTGTTTCCCAGTTAAGAAGTTTGGCTTTTATTCAGACAAGCCAGCCAGTCAGCCCCCACTTTTCTGTAAGCACCTTCATTGTCTATGGAAACTTTCTCACACGAAAGGTGAAGCAGAGACAGAAAGGTTTACACTCACGTCTGTCTCCCAAGGCTACTGCTGCAATTAGGGCTCTTGAAGCATGACCTCATGCAAGCTACGGACAATGAAAATCCTACAGACATAAGCGAGGACCCCAGAGGGCCACCATGAAAATCTTGTCTATCAGTGCTGTGACTACCATAAAAGTCCTTTTCCAGGGAGAGAGGGTGGGAATCACTTGAGCACTAAAAGTAATCAATTTATTCCATTTTCCGCTGGCATTTCAAAAACCAGCAGGCCATGTAACAGCATCAGCTCAGCCACAGTTAGGAACACAGTAGAAAGCATCTTACCTCATAGAGCAAGCAATAGAGCAAGTGGGTCCTGGCTGTGAACAGAACCAAGTGCTTCCAAAGTTGGTGCACTGGGAATTTCAGTAACCTGCCTGCAGAGAAGTTTTTCCTGGCTCCATCAGTTAAGGGTTCACCTCTGTCTTAAAGCTGGTAGGTCCAAAACCCAGAAGAACATCACTGAGCTGATACCTCTCAAATCTATTGACCAGTGAACACTACCTATAGCCACACAAGGCTGGCACTCTACAGGAAAAAAAAAAAGCATGTGTCATCAGGGCAACCACAATGACATGGGCCAGGAAAGAGACTCCTGCCTTTCCTCCCCATGATGATCTTGGAGAGCTGAGCCACCCAGCTGCCAGCTGTGTCCTCAGACAGCAGGGCTGTTTCAGAGTCCGCTCCAAAACGAACTGCAGTGTAAACAGGAAGCAGAGCTGACAGCAGACATGCTGCAGATGGCTGCAAATCCTGCAGAGGGAATGGCAGTGACCTACCGTCCTCCCAAACACCAAGGAGCCAGCCTGATCTTCAGCACACTAGTCACCACTCAGCTCTTCAGGTGCTATTCTGCAGGCAGGGGAGATGTGCAGATTTTCCCCCAAGAGGCACCTCAGAAACATCCAAGATGGAACGACAGCGGTGCTTCAGAAGCTGAGACCATGGAACTGTTCACAGGGCTTCCTGCTAGGGAATTCTGGATATTTCCAAACACCACCCTGCCTTTGGTGTGTCCCCACCACTCCCTATGTACAGGTTTAAGGAGTTCTTATTCCAAACCATACTTTTTGCTGTAGAGCATTCACTATAATTAGTGCCCACAACTAACTATATTTTTGTCTCCTATGCTCTGCCACCAGTATACAAAATTACAGACCTAGCTGGGTAAGAATTAAAGTAATGCTCACAACTCTGTGCCTCTAAGGAAGGAGCTGGCAAGAGAAGCAAGAGAACCATACGGTCTCCATCCTAGGAAAAGGAACAAAAATGGCACAAAAGAAAGACAGGAGAAATGTCAGACTTCCCCTTTCCTGCTGCCCTGCTGATGGCCTGCCTATCAGGAAGTTAAACCACACTTTGACAAAGCAAATTAGGGAAATGTGACAGCTTCAACACCTTTGTGAACAACAGAAAAATATTACTCATGCCAAAGGCAGATACTTAAATATGAGAGACTCCTAAGGAAATGGACAAGAAAATGCTTCTCAAAAATTAACAGTAAAGGAATATTTGACAACCACACATTCATGGCAGCTAGAAGAGCCACAGATTTCTAATGATTTCGTAGAAGAGTCAGAAAAGTAAAAGAAATCTCCCCGCACTCTTCCCTAGCTGTTCGCTAGTGGCCTGTGCTGCCACCAGGATACTGCATTCATCAGACCTTTGGCCTGGTCTAGGGTGGCTTTCCCTGTGCTCCTATAACGGGTTTTCTACTTTGGAAAGATTTCTTTGTGATTTCCAAAACTGGGAAACAGTGAACGTACTAAATTCAAATCTAAGTATAGAGACTTCAGTATCAAAGCCTGCACTGTGAAGGTAAGTAACCACCATCATATGCCATCCATTTGAGCTTTGAGTCACTAGAGAGTAATTCCTACTAACATGCTTCACCCAGGCTAACTATAAAGTATATCCAACATTTCCATTAATCCTCATGAAAGAGTCAAAGCGATTACTGTAACAGCAAGTACAAAACACCGACAACACTGGAAACCAGGAAAGAAAACATTACCTGTAAGAAAACATAACAATCTGAAACAAAACTGTGTTCAGTGAAAAGACATTTTTAAAAGAAGCTGAGCTATTTTTTAATAGCAAGGTTCAAACTGTAACTTTTGAGTCTTTGTTTAACACTCACACACACAAACAAAAAAAAAAAAAGCAAGGCTTTGAGTAGTCTTTCCCCGTACCTACTCTGGGATTCTCTGGAAAGATAGCGACCATTTAGGATGTGTTGACTATTTCTCTATGCTACGTTTGAGCATTTGGTTTAAGTTTACTTCCGAGTTTTATTGGTTAAGTTTTGGAGCTTTCTTAATAAAATACCAGTTAAGCATTGCAACTATACAGTCTGGGAGAGAGAGAGAGACACGGCCGAAAGATTTGTTTTTTCCTTCAGAAAACGGTGCAAGCTCTGCTTCCCAGAACGCACCGAAGCGGAGCTCTGAGGGCGAGCCACATCCCGGGTAACGACAGACCGAGCCCAGCCGGGATGCCCGTCCCCGCAGAGCGCCGGGGACACCGGCCGCGGAGGCACCTTCCCTTCCACCCCCCCCGGCCCGCCACCGCCCCGCGACCGCCCCGACCCGCCCGGGGCCGCGGGGGCCAGAGCGGGCGGCAGCGGCGGCTCCCGCCGCCGTCCCGAGCTCCCGCCGCCGGCCCCCCCCACCGGCGCCGCCCGTCCCGTCCCGACCCACCTGGTCGGTGTCCCGGTGCCGCGCCCCCGCTTGCTGCTCGCCCGGCGATGGGCAGGCTCTGCGCGGCGCGGTTCGGCACTGCTCCCCGGCCCCGCGGCGCGGAGCCCGGCCCGGGGCGGGGCCGAGGGGCGGCGGGCTGGGCTGGGCTGGGCCGGGCCGGCGGGCTCGGCCGTCTGGTGCCCGCCCCGTACAGGCACTCGCCCCGAGAGCCGGGAGCTTTTACGCCGCCGCCGCCGCCGCCTGCGAGTGGGACGCTCCCGGCAGCGGGGCCGCCTATCCCCGACCCCCGCGGGAGGCTCCCCGCGCGCCCCGTGAGGCAGCGGGGCGCGGCGGAACCCCCCCTCCCCGTCCCGAGGCCGCCGGCCCGGCGCTAATCCCCTCGCCTCCCCGTTCGCTTCCGAGCGGCCACACCGGAGCCCGCCCGCCCCCCCCCCGGGCCGCGCTTCCCCGCTACTCAGCTCGGCGAGGCGCGGGGCCGTCCGCAGGACGGGGGGGGAGCGGCAGTGGCGGGCGCCGGGAGACCCGGCCGGCCGCGGGCTCGTCTGTCGCCGAAGGGGCAGCGGGGAAAGACGCCGGCTCCCGCCCCGTAGGGGAGCCCCCGTCTACGGCTCCCGGCGCCGGGCACAAGGCAGCCCCGCGGAGCCTCCCCGCCGCCGCAGCCCGTCGCCTGCCCTGCGGCTCCCCCTCCCGGGAGCGGCGGCTCCCGCCCGGCGCGGCTCTTCCTCCGCCCAGCCGCGGGCTCGCAACCGGCCCCACGGCTGAAACGCACGGCGGGGGGTGGGGGGGGCCCAGCCGCGCCGGCCCCCGGGGCTGCGGTTCAGAGCCCGGCCTGCGCGCCGCGGGAGGGCGCGGACAAGCCCTGCCCGGGCCGGGCGGGAGCCCCCAGCGGCGGCGGGGACCCCTGCCCAGGAGCCGAGCCACCCGCAGCCGCGGGCCCGCGCCCTCCAGCCGCCCGGGGCCGCTCCCGCCCAGGCCCGACGGACGGGGCCCAGCCTCCGGAGCGGGCTCGGCCGCCGAACGGCAGCAGCCCGCGGCGGCAGAGCAGCGCCCGGGGCGCGGCCGAGAAGGGCTGCGGGGTCCCCGCGCTCCTGGCCGGACTCTCGGGACCGTGCGCCGGCTCCCCCGGGGGAAGGTCGGCTCAGTCCGAGCCTCGCGCCCGCGCAGCACCACCGCGGCTTAACGGGGCTGCGCTCGGCCTCCCGCCGCGGCTTT
Source organism: Aquila chrysaetos chrysaetos (assembly GCF_900496995.4). Taxonomy (NCBI): domain Eukaryota; kingdom Metazoa; phylum Chordata; class Aves; order Accipitriformes; family Accipitridae; genus Aquila; species Aquila chrysaetos. The sequence continues at coordinate 477,832 of NC_044019.1, read as the reverse complement.
GAAGGGACGAAGGGGGCGGCGAGGCCCAGCCGGGCAGGAGCCGCGCACCGGACCGCGCCGTCGCCGGGGAGACGGCGCCACCGCCCGGCGAGCCGCGCGCCCGACCTCTGACCCCCCGAAGCCCCGCCCCTTCCGGCCTGTGCACGGCGCCCGGCGTTTCACAGCGTGGGGGCTGCAGCGGCGGCACCGGCACCGGGGGGACCGGGCGAGGGGCTCTGCGGGCCGGGGCTGGGGCCGAGCAGGGGTACCGCGGGGCCGGAGGGCCGAGGCCCGAGGCCCGTGTCAGGCGAGCGGGACTGCCGCCATGTCGGCCGCCTTCAGGAAAGCCGCTAAGTCGGGGCAGCGCCCGCACCGCGAGCGGGCACAGGTCAGTGCGCTGGGCTGGGCCGCCGTCCCCCTCGGCCGGGCGGGGCCCGGCCCCGCTGCCGGCGGCCGGTGGCGGCGGCCGCCCACGCCGTTCCTTGCTTTTCCTCCTAGCCCGCCTGCCGGAAGAAGCTGGGCCTGCTGGAGAAGAAGAAGGACTACCGGCTCCGCGCCGAGTGAGTGGGGCCGCGGCGAGGGGAGGGTGGCCTCGGGGATGGGGGCAAGGCAGGCGGCCGCTGCGGGCGGGGGCGGCCGGCGGCGCTCGCGGGTGCCACCGGGCTCTGGAGCGTTGGCCTCCGGCCGGGCTGGTCCCTGCACCGCGGTGGTAGAGACGGGAAGAGCCAGCGCGCTCGGCTGCATGGGAACCGGTGTACCTGCTCCCAGGTAGCAGGCGCGTCCGTGGAAGCAAGGGCGACGTGCACGGACAGTTAAGTATCCCTGTGGTTGAGTTGGAGGGAGAGGGAACGTGGAGGGCGAAGGCCCCACAAAATCGTTCTTACTGTGATTAATACAAAACCTGTAAGCGTTATCTTCCATTTTTAATGGCTGATTCTGTAGAAGATCTGGGAGTCCTAAGCAGCTCGGTAAGCTTTGCAGAATGGGTGAACACGTTTCTGTTACTCCTCTAACACTTACTGTTGGACGCTGTTCCTTTCCAGCTTTGTTAAGGAATAAACTGTAAAGCTAAAGTCACTAGTTGGTGTCTAGCTCTGTATGTGGAGCCTGGTCTGCTCCTCAAAGCTCTGAGCATCACTTTGAAGGACTCGGCATCTCATCAGGGAGTGTGAATGTGGAGAAACTGCTGAACAACTTCTGTATGGGTTTGTTTGGTTTTTTTGTTTGTTTTTTTTTTTTTTCCCTAGTGACTATCACAAGAAACAGAATGCCCTCAGAGCACTTCAAAAGAAAGCTCTGGACAAGAATCCTGATGAGTTCTACTTTAAAATGATACGTGCAGAGCTCCAGGTGAGAATCTAAATTGCCTTCAAGCAGGGTTACACTCTGTTGCTTTAAGTAACATCATTTGTTTTTCTACCTTGTTTTGTTTTTAATTTATGAATTAGTAAATAAATTAGAAGACTTGGCTTGGTGCCTTTGGAAAGCTTTGAAGAAATTGAGGGGCAAAGGACAAAAAAGGTTCTTTTGCTTTGATTATTAGGACCCATAGTACACTATAGCTGGAATGGTATCTGTCTGTAAGTGCTATGTTCCATCTGGTTTTAGGATGGAGTTCATACAATAAAGCAGCCAAAGGATGAAGTGACCCCCGAACAGGTGAAACTGATGAGGACACAGGATATTAAATACGTGGAAATGAAAAGAGTGGCAGAAGCCAAGGTAATACTTCTCTTTTTCAGTGTTTTCCAGTTTGCTCAGAATTGTTCTTTTTATTGTGGTTTTTTATTGGTTTTGGCTATTATGTTTATTTTTAGTGAAATCTGATTTGTGCAATACTGGACATGATAGATGGGAATATCAGTGGAGCTCTGTATATAGAACCTAAAGGTATACTGAATAATAAAAACTGTACTGTGCCTTATTATAAAACATGGCAATTTCTTATGTAAATTTCAGACATTAAACATGTACTCTTGCTTCTCATATTCATAAAGAATTGAGGATTATTGTTACTGAAGTGGGTTGTTTGAATTCGGTAGGCAGGCAATCAACAGAAATATGACCCACTTCTGAAAATGTTTTATGCTCTGATGTTGATCCACACACCATCACTGCAGATAAAAAATTAAAGTCAGCTTTGAATTTTCATCCACGCTTTTGCTAGTGATTTCATGGTAATCATTCCTACTTTGTCTGCCATACAGATAACTTACTGTTCTGAAAATTGATTTGTACGTGTTTGGCTGGGTAATCCAGGAAATTGCTGTTAACCTCTACGCGAAAAGGTTATGAAGACATGACATAAATATAGACTAGATGTATTTTCAAAGATTAAAAAAAAAAAAGGAAGAGTTCAGATGCTTGAGAAACAAACAGGAGTTTACTTCAGGGAGACATTACTGACAGATGTTTGCCAAGACAGATTTAACTTTTCTTTCCTCCAGAAAATCGAGAGGCTGAAGTCGGAGCTCCATCTGCTGGATGCTGAGGGGAAGAAACCCAACAAGCACGTGTTCTTTTTCGATACCAAAAAAGAAGGTAAGCTTTAAATAAGTTTTATCAGAAAACTTGTTCCATGATGTTTTATTGTAGGCTGTTTAAAATAGTATGGTGCTTTCTTTATGCTGTTATCATTAAAAAAAGGTGTTTTTTTTCAGGAATAATAATTCAGGTGCTCTAGAATCTCTTTTGATTACTAGATAAGACCTCAGTTCTGCAGGAGCTATGTTGCTGGGGCTTCCATCGCTGACTGTACTTAAGCTACATATTTGGAAGGTTTGCTGAGCATTAGTCCAAGAAGTGCATATAAGTTTATTCCTAAATTTCTTTTTATTTGTAGTTCAGGAGTTTGATATTGCAACTCATCTGGATACTGTTCCAGAGCTTGTAGACAGAGTGTACAACCGACCGACCATTGCAACGTTAGAGAAAGAGACACTGAAAGGAGCTACTGATCCTGCCCGCTTAAAGGTAGTTTGTCCTGCCACTATTTGTATATAGTTTTCTTAATGTTTTACATCTTTCATATAATAAGCACTAAAGAGGATTCATTGGACCATTGTGGAGGAGAACAAAGTTGTTCTGTTGTCTTAGAATTTTTTTTGGTGACACAAGCCTGTAGTGGATGTCACTTAATCATCAAGTGTCTGGAGCCTATAGTCAAATCTTCTCCTGGATCGACATGGAGAACTTGTTCTGTTGTATCCCAGTCCACTGTGGATTATAAATCAAGAGTTGTGACGTATGGGCCAGAAAGGAATGCTGTAGATATGATTAGGCAGTTTCCTTGGCAAAATTGATCTATTTCTTCTCCATTACATGACATACACCTATGGGACTACCTTTTCAATAGATTGCTGCAGTTTTAAGTGTGATTTTTGCAGCATCCACTTTTAGGTCTCCCCTCACACCTCCCCCAAAACCCTTGCACACCTGAATAGCGATGTGAAGAACCTTACTGCAACATAGGTATATGTATTGTTGGGTTTCTGATCTTCTGAAGTTGCTTGAGATTCAGGATTTGTCACCCCTTTTTTCTTCGTAAAGGGATTTAAGCTATAGTCTCATTTCCTGGCTTTCCTAATTTAAAGTGTTTCATGATCCTTCAGGATGAATTGCTTACGCAATCAGCTTTGATTCTGATGTTTTAATATCACAGCACTTCTGTCCTAGAAGTAGCTACACATGGCTTTAACACTGTAAATAGTGCGTAATTAGTTTAGATATATTGGGCAGTCCTAGAAGCTTGAGTTGGTATGTATAAGGTAAAAACAAAGTTGTCTAAAATTGCTGATTGGTAAATTTGTAACCTGTTGTTTTCTGAATCAGATGTCAGATAACAAACACCCTGTGGTCCCTTTCTTCTTGCCAGCTTTCTCAGTTTGGCTTGTCAGTAAAGCAGTTGGACAAGTTGTAGACTGACAAGTTTTCTCCTCTAAATCTCTGAGTCATATTTTAAGCCTGTTGGGATCTGTTCTCCTTAATTTAATTACTTAAATCACACCTGCAGTAATACCATTTTTGTGGTGGGAAAGCCATCCGTGCTTAGTAAGTAAACATGACCAAACAAGTTGCATTTTGGGAGGCCTCTGTGCAATTTCTAAGCACTTCAGGAATTGGTCTCTGGTCTCTTTTTTTTTTTTTTCCTTCCGCCCCCCAGATAAATTGGGTTTTTGTTAGGGAGTTAAATGTTATCTTGCACTCAACATTGAAATTAAGAGGATTTGGAAAAATGAAATTCCAGCCATGTACTGAACAAGGTTACACAGCATCTAAACTAGGTTAGAAGAGGTTTGGTTTTTTTGTTTGGATTTAGGAGATTAAAACAAGCACAAAGAATTAAGTCCTAACTAGAAAACCTCTAGTATGAAAATCAAGATGTTAAAACAGTTCTCTGGAATCTAGCCACAGAATTGAAGCAGCATTCTTTAGTATGATTATGATTTAAAAATGTAAAAAATGTTTGTGAGGTCCAAGTGCCTCAGAATAGGTCAGTTGTAGGCCATAGTGTCTTGTTCCTCTCTCTCTCTTAAAAAAAACTTTTTTTTTTCTCCTCCAGAAATTAGCCCAGCAAAGGAAGAATCAGTATGACCTCCTGAAGCAGCGCATTGAAAGAGAAAAGGCCATGTTTGTTATTGCACAGAAAATCCAGACACGTAAAGATCTTTTGGTGAGGGATTTAGTTCTGGTTCTTTGAATCTATTTTGTTAAGGTCATTAGGTCTAGTTTTGTATGTATGCATTTCTTCACTCTGATTTTATGCTGACACTACCCAATAACTCCTAAAAATAAGTAATCCTCTTTTAGTATGTAAAAAGCAAGGAGATGAAGCATTCCAGTTGTGCCATGGCTAGTAAATCATACCTGCTAGTCCAACTCTTACCATGTCAGCAAGGACAAAGACTCAACTTTGAAGCGGTGCTCACAAGTCTTTTCTAAAATACTGTTGCCAGCTTTCAAGTACTGAATTAATACTTTCAAGTAGCAGAGATGAGGAACTGCTTCTGTAGGTTACAAGATCTTAAAAATCCCAATGATCAAAAAGTTATTTGTCTCAATGGGACTCGCCATTCACTGGTGCTTGTGAACAAAACAGATTGTACCTGACAACCTAAAGGTGGAAAGAGCAGACAGAAATATAATTCCCACCTAAACAGTGGAAAGTGACCATTTTTCACTAATGCCTTATCAGTCCTAGCCAGGGACTTTCTTATTTATATGAGGGTGGGTTTGGTTTTTTTTTTTCTTCTTAGATGCCAGCAACTATTTCTTTCTTGTTCTTTTTTCCAGGACAAAACTCATAAAGTAAAGGTGAAGAAAGAGACAACAAATGGTCCAGCTATTTACAAATTCAAATTTCAGCGGAAACGTTAGCTGTTCCATTAAGTAATTGTTACCATCCTTGCTTAGAAAGAAAGAGGGTTGTCCTTATGAAGGAGGAGTAATACCCCATATCAGTTTGTTTTTCACTGCAGCCTAGCACTTTGTTAAAACAAATTACTGTGGGCCTGTGGTAGCCATAAATATATTGTATCTAATTAATTGATTAATAAATCAGAGAGTTTGTTCTCTTGGTATTTACAGTGGGAAGCCACAAGAGGTGCCTGAATGTCCTAGTAATACGCACCATAAACAATCCTTGAAAAGGCAAGGTCAAAATCCAGAGGCTGGGCGATGGGTTGCACACAGCACGCGGACAGACAAGGTGCTCTGGGATTGTTAGTTCAGCTCTGTGACCGGTGACCGTGACACATCCAAAACTGTAAGAGATTTCAAGTCAGCTTTTTTAGGTATCTTTTCAAGCAGGTTAAAGTTGAATTATTATCTTTCTAATCACTCCCCCCCCCCCCCAATCCCTCTTTAATTTTTCCATTTTGCTTTATCTGCACAAAGTATTTCACTTCAAAGTGTAAGAGGTGAAAGGCATTGCTAAGGGCGCATTGCTAAATTGAGGCACCATATTAGCCAAAGACTATCCTGTCTTCTCCTGTACAACGGGGTAGTGCCCGTGCCGTACCGAATTTCCAGTGTTGCCTCCCAGGTTCCAAGAGAGGCGATACTGAAGTTCATGTATAGGGAGAAACAATCCAGAAGCCAACTGCGGGACAAAAGCTTGTCCTCTTTGTTTAGACCATGCTGGTTGCAATGTTGGTAGTTGGAAGGGGGAACAATGAAGACACATCCTTGAGTGTCCTGGAGCAGTTCGGGCAAGTTAAGAGAGCCTGGGCGTAAACATTCCTTTTCTTATCTCTCTCACTTGTACTATGTCTGCCAACAAGCAGCACATGCCCATGCAAGATGGTGGGGGAAAAAAAAAAAAAAAAAAAAAAAGATGCTCTTCTTGAGCTCTTCCCACTTTGGGAGTTTTCCTGGCTTCTCTTGGATGAAATATGACTTTTTTACGTGCTCAGATGCAGCTTCAGCCATTGTTTCTGCCATTGCAGAGATTCCCAGCTTGGCAACAGTTGTGGGGTGAATTTTTTTCTGGGAAGCATTAAGGGAGGCAGCATGCTTTGCTCTTAAAAGCAGTTGAGATGCTCTCGCGCAGAAGGTGCAGTTTGGCCGTTCCAGCATTCAGGGCACGCTGTGAACCACCTGCCGCCGTGTACCCAGGAGTGGAAATGAAACGCGCCGCCGGGAGGGCGTTTCTCCTTCTCCTTCCTCACCGGAGAACACCGGCACGACGGAAAGTTGCACCGGTTTTTTTTCCCCATGAAAGCGACTTCCCCGCCGCCGGCGGAAGCGGCGAGCAGCGGCGGTGAGAGCCCCGGTCCTCCGAGGAGGCCGCTGGCCGGGCCCGCCCGGCAGGGGGCAGCAGCGCCCCGCGGCGGGGCGGGAGGGAGGGGGCCGGGGCCGGGGCCGGGGCCGCGCCGCCTTGCTCCGCGCCGCCTTGCTCCGCGCCCGGTTTCCGTCAGCCCGGCGGGGCCGTTGCCGCCTTCGCGCCCTGCTTCGCCGGTGAAAGGGTTTCGGCGGCCGGGCGGTAACGAGAGCGTTGGCCGCGTCTCGGTTTGTCGCGGTCTTCGAGGCCCCGGAGCCCGCGCCAGGAGAGCAGGCGGCGTTTCCTCCGCCGTTGTTTCGAGCAGAGCCTGGAGATGCGATGAGCGTAACTCGCTGGCTCGGAAAGCTTAAGCTGGCACTACTCGGAGAAATACGAAGAGCGAGAGGCATGAAAAGCAAGCTAGATCTTAAGAAAACTGTCAAGTTCACCTGCGTTTTGGGGGTTCCTTTTGATTGTTTTTAAAACGTACATCGAGGCCCCCACTACACTGGCTGGGTGTCCTTGCAGCGAAATCTCCTTTAGATTGAGATTTAAATGGATAAATATTTGATCCTTATCCCTGATTAATTTTACCTGCATCCAGAGAGTTACTGGAAGGGATGGGAAAGAAAAACAGCAATTCCACTGGAAGACCCTGAAGGAATTACTGTCTGGCAGGAGCTGAAAAGTAACAACCTGACCAAGAACAGCTAATTAATTAGCCTGATGCTCAAAATGCCTGGTGCGCCTCCAATCCCATTGGTAGATCAAGTGTCGCAATGGGCACAAATGACCTAATCCCTGGAAGAGAGCCATCTCTTCCCAGTAAAGGAGCAAGATATTATGGGATGCAGTGGGCGGCTGCAAGGCTTTGAGCAGTCAGTGCTCTCACCAAGGAAAATTATAGGTTGAGTACCATACCGCTTATTCTTCTGGTGGCAGTTCTCATCTGTCCACTGGCATGCCAGAGCTGCAAGCTTTCAGTGAAGACACGACAGTTTCATGTTTGCTGCACAGGATATGAAGAGCAAAAGCAGTGCCCGTTCTGAGTTACTTTTGCATGGGAAACCATGAAGGTCTTTCTTAACAAAAGGAAACCAGAGCACCGCTATGTCCATGGTGTTACATCAAGCAGAGTTCTTGCTGGACCCTGACCACGAATCCAGTCGGCCGTGGAGTGGTTTATCATCTTGTGGCCACAACAGACTGAAAGGAGGTGCCAGCTGTCGTGCACAAACACGTTTCACCTCCTCCTGCCTGCAACAATCAAGGATTTGGTGGGTGCTGATCATTGAACTTCCACCTTAGCAGACAGGGCTGACTCACACCTACTGCCCTGCAGAGCTCCCAACGGCTACCAGCAAAAAACCTGCACCATCTCAAAGAGCAAAACCAAAGTTCTTTTATCTATCTATCATCTGACCAACATCGTTGTTGCATTTCGTGGTTCAGTGTCCAGAGAAACATTCAGGCAGTTAATGCTGAAAATGCCATCACAGGTTAAATACTATCTTTTGGTACCAAGACCCAGCTCCCTACAGTGCAGATGAATGGGAAATGGGCTGCCTGCTGGAAGGGAGAATCATTTTGATTTTCCTTGGCAGACAAGCCTGTGCATTTTTGAAAGTGTGGGGAGCAAAAATGGTGCCCAGGTTCTGTTTGGCCATTTCTCAGGAAGATGCCCAGTCCCATTTCACATCTTGAAATAAACTGGACAGGAGCTATCTGAAAACAGCTTCCCACATCCAACATCACACTCCAAAACAATTGACGATTTGTGGCAATAAACAGGGACAAGGAGGGGTTTATGGAGAGCATTGGATTCTCCCCTCAGCTTCACAATTAACCTTTAATAGAGAAGCTGGGTGCTTATTCATATGGCAGCTATCTGCGTGCACTTGCACAAATCCTTGTTAATGCTAATTCCACATTTAAAAAAAAAAAAAACAAAACGCAAAATTTGTGGGTGCAATCACAGAATGACTTCAGGCTGCCAAACGAAAAAAGCCAATATATCAGGGAGGCAATACTGGAAGTATCATCTTACAGGACTGTCATGTGAGAATTTATCTGGAACACCATGTGCAGGTCACCAAGATTCAAGAAAGATTAGTTGACAATGGAACAGATGAAAGAGCCTCTAAGCTGCAGAAGAGAGTTGAGAGTCTTACAAACAGGACTAGGTCTTGGCTCCTTCAGCCTAGCAAGATAAAGGCTGTACAACTGCCTTAAAAAGATTACAGACAGCAATGGCATGAACAAACTTATGGCAGAGAAAAAGCACTGGCAGAGACACAACTGTGTATGAACTGCCCAGGGACAAATTTGGGCTGGAAATGATGTTTGCCAGGAGGTTCTGGAAAAGCCTCTATCTCTAAGAGGTACTTAAGAAAGAACATTGTTTGCATCTAGGGTTATAGGATACGGCTGTAAACGGTTCTGGTGCAGGGCGGTGTCCCTGTGGGTCAGTCACCGGACCCAACAGTTCCCCCCAGGGCACATCACAAGGGGCCGAACCCTTCCCTTCAGTTCATCTGTCAGACCTTGCTCTTGGTTTGGCTCCCAAAGCCCTCAGCTTAGTTTCCTCATCCTAAAGCACTGAAATGTTTCTTGCACGGGTCTGGGAAGAATCAATACCTTGTAACTGAACAAAACACCCAGCCCATTCGACCGCAGTGTGAGATTTGAAGCAAGACATTGGTGGGATCTGCCATCCTCTAGCTGGGCCCCTGTGGGGAAGGACAGAGAGAAACAGCCCACAGATATTTTCTGCTTGTGGTAATTATAGTATCAAAGGCTGAACCAACAGGTTCTTTAGCAAGGAGATTCCCTGCAGCTTGCAAGATACAGATATCAAAATACCCCACAGATTCACAGCTCAGGTTTCAGGTGACTCAGAATAATATTGTGCCATATAATAATTTCATGTAATTCCTTGTTCAAGCTGAAGAACTCAATTGATAATGACTGTCTATAAAAGTTAATAGTAAGCTACATTAAAACGCTCGCAGGATTATCTCTAGGCAACTGCAACAATATATTACTAGCAGGAGAACCATCACCAGCCCTTAGGCTTCACTGGTGGTTTCCTGTAGGCCCCATTTTCCAAACCTGAACCAGACTGGAGACCAGCACAGTGGGATCTCTCGCCCTGTCCCTGGGGCACAGCAACAGAAGCCAGCATGCCGCGGGAGGCACCCGAGCCCCCCATGGGCAGCAACTGCCAGGTCTGCACCAGCAGCTTGGTGCTGCAGCAGCCAGAGGGACATTCGGAAACCCCAGAGCCCTCCCCACTGTTTCTTTCAGCAGAGCAGAGCAGGGAGGCTTTGATCCCACCCATCCTACCACCCGTGCCCTTAGGTGCTGTACTGCGTGTTATGAGTCCACTCACCGTGAGCCCAGCAGTCAGACAGCCCAGAGTCCCAGCAGCTCCCACTCGCCGTCCAGATGCTGCTGTCCCGGGGTCACCAGCAGGATGGTGGTCTGGGCGTGGGATCGCATGTGTCTCCAGCTGGCAGGACCGGCTGCCCTGGCTCTGACTGTCATTAAGACCCTGCTGTCCCTACAGCGAGGTTCAGCTAAGGTGACTTGCCCAAGGGCACCAAGGAGAAAAGGGTGGTGGAGTTCCTTCACTCAAGCCCGAGCAGCTTCACAGCAGGGAGTTGAAAGAGCAGGATGTAAATCAGGAATGACTAATTGCTGCTCAACATGGTCGCCCTAAACCTGTCTTTTCCACAGGCTCCTTGGCCACCCCAACCTTTCCCCACCTGGCTGGGAGCAGCACAGGGGCTGCTAACAGCCAGGAACAGCCTGGGCACAGGGTATTGCCCCCATTCCTGCTGCTGCACAGTTGGACACAGCCCCCCATTTCCCTCCAAACAGAATGTTCCTGCCCAAATTCCAGTACAGAGGGTTTCAAATAAATAAATACCTGCTGCTACTGCTGTTGGGAGAAGCCAGGCATCAGAGCAGACCCAGGGCTGTGCAAGGTGAAAGCAGCAAATATTTGCTTTGCCATCTCTACAGTTATATACCCGAAGCTTTTGGTGCCTTGAGAGAACCAAGGTGAGCAGCATTGCTTTGAGCAGGTAGGAGCCTATTATTTAGTGAGAACATATTCCCAGGATGTCCCTGGCTTGGCAGGCCTAAAGACTGAAATAGTAAGTTAGTGCATATAGATCATCATTTACTGAAGCACAAGCCCTGATGCACCTTTCTAGGGAAGCTCTAATTTATTATGCATTGTCATTAGCTGCAGCAGGCAGCAGGGCCTTCATTAGAGCTAGAGTTAAGGTCTGTTTTGGCTGCCTCATCAGCATCAGTGAACTGCGTCCCTGCGAGGTTTGATACAATTTAATTAACCTAATTAAAAGCTCTGATTGCAGAGATGATTGGGGTAGAGCCAGCAGCAACTGCATATTTATAACGAGCTGGAAGGTGTGGGACTGGAGCCAAATGATATGCATCTCTAATGAGCTGGTGCTATTGAAGTGTGGATTTGGAACACTAACATTTATTTTTGGCAACAATGGCCAGTTTATCTTCATGATAGAAACGATCACTGCTTGATCGTATGTAGCAGGGAGCTCAGCACTGTGCTCCCTGGGCTTCTCCAGCCAAGTGGCAGCCCCAGACAAGCACCCCACAGCCCAGCTGCTCCCCACCGATTCCCCCCCCCCCCCCCAACACACCACCAACACCTCCACATGCAGGCAGACACAGCACACACCAACCCACGCCCCTGCATCCCTCACATGCGTACCTGCAAGACAGCACACACAGTGTGCATGAACCCCAGCCACATGCTGGCAGTCCCAGATAAGCCAGGTGGAAGATGCCAGCAGGCTTCCCTTCCCTAGCCACCACCTCCTCCAGCCCTCCCATACCACCTCTGCCCTCTCCTGACCCTCCTGCCCCACAGCCGGGCTGGGCTCCTGGGACAAGGAACCTGCCTCTGTTGCCCCTCCAGGCATCAAATACTCCATGCCCTAATCTTCCACTGAGCACCTAGGCACCAGTACCCGAATAACACTAAGCAGCCTGAAATGAAAAGCTCTCCACCCACACCCCAGCTGCCATGGCAGGGGCTTTAAGGCTTCTGCTGCCTTGGCTGATTGGGCTGGCTAGAGGCTGGGTGAGTACCAGCACCTGCCCCTGGTCCACCTACTACAGCAAGAAGCTTTTCTCTTCCTGTTTAAAAACAGAGAGGCTGTCAGCCCCTTGCAGTTCTGTGCTCTGCAGGAGTGCTGTGTCAGAATGTGGGAGTTCCTGGCAGTCCGGGTCAGGAAACCCTTGTTTCTGAGCTGCAGCAGCTGCAGCTCTGCTTGACAGAGGAGATGGCAGTGACCTTTCTCTCTCCATGTTTAAAGGCTACAAACCCTGTTCAGACCTAAGGCAAGACATGCCACCAGCTCTCATCCCCCAGGACCCACAGGGATGTCCTGGCACAGGGCCCAGAGCTGTGCCCACATCAGCTCTGCTGTGGCTGGTGTTCGCAGCTCTGCCGCTGGAGCCTGCGCTGGGTCAGCCGGAGCAGCGAGGGGGGCTGCACACAGGCAGCCGGGCAGGCAGGGCACAGCCCTCTGTGCAGCCACCACAGCTGCCTGGCTTTGGGACTGTGGGCACAGGATGCGGGCACCTGGCTACCTGCGGCCAGTGCAAGAAGGGCTGCTGCATTCTTCCCTGGGAGCTGTTGCTGCCAGGCTGCTTGTCTTTGCTGGGCAGGGCAGAGGGGACCACTCGCCATTAACCACCGTGACCTGCCTTGCTGCCCCTCTGATGAGGATGTGTGTCCTGGAGCAGTGAGTGAGCAAGGCAGCAGCACAGGTCGGGGGGCTGCTCCCCTCCACCCTGGTTGGGTGCCCCCAGCCCTGGCTTTCCTCTCAGCGCGGGGTCAGGGCGCTGGGGGGAGTCGGGGTCCAGAGTGCCCAGCGGCAGCAGTGGGATGTCCCAGGCGTCCTGGGCAGCCAAGGTACAGCAGCAAGTCTGCCGAGCCACTTGGAAAATTTGATCCATTCTAATTATGCTGAAAAAAGCCCTTCTGATAACGAGTATGAAATGGAAGCGTAGATAATACTCATCTCTGAGTGCCATTAATCTTTAAAACTGGAACAATAAGTGAAAACACTGCAGGGCATATGAAGCAAGGTGTGATTCACATCTGCTCCTCTGTGGCTGCTGCCTGATTTATTGGCACAAGGCAACTTTCCTGCACTGTTTCAACAGAGCTGCGTTACATAACACCACGGACTGTTTTGCTTGCCTTTATCAATCAAAGTATCTCCTTGGTGTTTTTAATGATCTGCTGTCCTTCTTCTCTGGTACAGCTCAGGAGCACAGGAGACGAGTCCCCCAGACCCATGACTCCCTCCCAGTTCTCAGCCTCTTTCAGCCTGGCTGTGATACCAGCCTGTGATAGCAGGAACGGGGTTCCTCAGCCCGAGTGCACTGGTGGGGCAGGGCAGGAGGGTCTCCCAGGGCCCAGGCTGCTCTGCACCCTATGGACAGGGGGATGGAGGCTCCCTTTCCATCGCTACAGGGCAGGCGCTTGCTGATGCACCACTTGGAAGCACCCGGTGTACCTGTCCTCTCCCTGCGCCGCACAGACACTCACTCTCTAAGCCAGAGCTCTCCAGGTCCTCTGCCACCCAGATGTACCGCATCTATCTTCACATTTGATGCCTTTCATTTTCAAATGGCTCTCTTTGGGATTCACTTTCTTTTATTTAAATTGTGGATTTGCTGAAGTGACCTTTTAGCTGACTCCGAGGAGAGGTGGGCAGCTGCTTCCCATTGCAGTCCCAGAAAGACTGCTGACCTGTGGCTTTGAACAAGTTCAAAGCATTGCTTGCCTTTTGGCCATTCCCCTCAATAGAGCCTTTGGATGGATTTTTCTCCCACACTCCTGAAAAGACATCATCAGAGACATTTCCCCTCGCAGGCTCTTTAATATTTACACTGACTTTGTGAACAGATAATATATTCCACCTTTTTTTTAGCCTTTTAAAAGCACATGCTCCTTCTCATAGTGCAGTTGGAGGAAGCAGTGGCTGCTACATGGAGGCTGCCTTGGAAGGCTAGGAGGACAAACCGATCTCGGGGCGGGGGGGAAATGCAGATTGCTCTGAATTGCGCTTGCTTGCTTGCCTGCAGCTCACAGCACCATCCAGCAGGATCCCATGGCAGCCGCAGGCCTGGAGTGGCCCTGCTGAGTCCCACATCTTCCGCTGCAAAAGAGAGACAGTCCTTAAAACCTTCCTCCTAGTACTTACTAAGCCGAAAGCTGATCATCTTGTTAGTTGGAAGACAATCCAAATGCAAAACAAAATGCATCTAAAAACAGTCCCATAGATTGCCAAGCATCTTAAAAAGCCTGGCCATGGGCTTAACTATATCAAAATCACATGGACGCTTTTTGTCAAAATCATTCTAAACCAGGAAGGCAGCAAGCAGCTTACAACCCAGAAGTGTCATAGATGTACTTGCAAATGTTTGTCCATATTTTTGTTGATTCCAGACTGCAAGTCCAGGAGGGACTGTCAGATCTTGTGTTCCGATTGCCTGCATGCTGCCATCCACTGCATTTCACTCAGAGAGCCAAAACTGAGTCCAGCAGCTCCAGCTGGGTTTTGGAATTTCAGTCCTGAGGAGGCTGAGCCACAGCAGCCTCAAGCAGGAGGTTTGCCCCTGCCCAGGGCTTTGGTGACAGCAGAGAAGTGCTGAGGGGAAGGATGCCTGGGTGTTCCCGAGAGCAAAATCGTGACCCCTGGGGCAGAGGAGGGGAACACCTCTATAGTCCTTGGCATTTTCACTTGGATGTAAACTTCTTCGCCTCAAACCTGGTGAACATATAAACCATACATGTATGTGAGCAGAGCATAGCCAGAAATGTTGACGGAGGCTTCAGGGTACTGCTCCATTGCACATGTCCTGTGCCTCACACCATGTAGTGTGAAAAGCCTCTGGGTAACCTCCTGCCCCAACAAAATACATCAGGTCAACTGTTCATTGGGGCAAAAATCCTTCTTCACCTTTGGAGATGACAGGGGACAGCCCCAAAGCAGGAGCTCTGATTATAAGCCTGTATAAGCTGCAGGCATTACATGCCTGCTGAGGGCAATGCAAACCTCCCTGGTCCCTTCTAACACTGCAAAGATGGTGGACGACCGGGGTCCCTGGCCAGGTGGGACCACTTCGAGTCTGGTCAGCCTTCCCATTGCATCTCTCCCAGAAGCAGGTGTCAGACCTGTTTCAGGAGGACTCCAGGGAAGGACAAGCTTAGTCTCTCCTGCAAGCTGCTCCGGTGGTTGGTGTCCCTCTGGTCCAGGGTGCTGCTCCTCACTGACGGTCACTCTGGCTCCCCACAGCGCAGAGCACCGGCTGCTCAGCTGCCTGTGCCAGCGGGACTGCACGGCCCCTCGGGGCTCTCCGTGGAGCTGAGCTAGAGCAGTCCCATGACAGAGACAGGTCGGTGAAGAGGAGCCTGGGGTAGAAAAGCCAGGAGGTGCATGCCCAGCAGGACTCGCGCTGAGGGCTGGGACAGTGAGGGCGCAGGGGCTGTCTGCCGGCTGGAGGGGGGCTGGCCTGAGGTAGCCCCTTAGGTGGGCCAGTGATGACAAGAGCAGTGAGGCACACAGCTGCGCAGAAGGTCACATTTTTTCAGTCCGTGTTGCCCTAACAAACAAATGTCCCAGGATGCAGACAATAATGTTTTTATGAGACTCTAAATTCTAAACTCAAATGCTCTTTGTAGTGGACTAATAGCCAACACGTGGCCCTTCGTCTCATGCTGAACTTTTGTGGTCCTACAGAGGAAAAAAAGGCCCTGGTGAGCATTTACACTGAGCACTTTGTTCTCACAGATTTGTAGAGCAAAGAGAATAATGTATTGAGACTCTCAGCCCGTGCCAGTTTGGCTTCATTTGTCCTTCTGAACTTGCCATGAGAGATAATGTTTCCTTCTAATCTGCTGCTGTCCACCTACAGCAGGGATCCAGTGAATAATTCTCCCAAACAAGCCTTTATTCTTAAGGCTCTATCTGGCCCTAACCCTTTCTCCCTCCTTACAGAGTAATTGTTGTGTTCATTACATGATAATAGCCCAAGCTGTATTCCAGCCCACACTTGCCATGGCCACACAAACAAGGTTCGGGCTGCACTGCTTTCAGGATAATGCTGCTCATTTGGCATTATTTGAAAGAATGTGCCAGGCATCTGAGCACCAGGCAGGCTCACTTCGCCAGCCTGCCTGCATCAGATCACAAGTCAGATACAGTGGCTTTGCTCTCCTGCAAGAAACCAGCACATCCTCCAAAGAGCTAAGGCTTTTTTTCTACGTGAGATAATAAATGACTGTTATACTCCTATGGGAAGAAGACGCAAGGAAGAGGAAACAAGACTTATAGGTCTCTGGTTAGCGTGACAAATCTTTTTTATTCTTTCTGTTCAGGTACTTATGTCACCCTTTCACAATGATATTTTAATAAGCCTGTGTAAGCTTCACAAATTGCCCTTTATATCTGTGGGAGACGGGAAGCTCCAGGGGATGAACAATGTACACATTGAATGCACAAGAAACCCATTATCTAGTCTGCTCCTGGAAGTAACTCTCTAGGGATATCTGAAATGGGTGCCACTCTGAAAATACCCAAGGGAGCTCCCTCTGCTGTAGAGAGATATTAGTAATATCAGCGCTGGCTTCATGGTGCCTTTCAATGGGATAAAGCTAAGCCGAGGTCAGTTACTGTGGTCAGGCACTGACAGGGGGCTTTGTTCCTAACTCTGCTCCTAAGTTTAAGAAATGGCTAAGGGTCACTCTCTGATACCTCCCAGGAAGGCTGGAGAAACGAAAGCCTTCAGACTGTCCTGGCCTAAACCTTGGAGTTGGTTGACAAAAAGTGTTCCTTTGCTAAGGGGAGGCTGCCTGAGTGTTGTGGTGCTTTGTTGCCAGCTGGGCTTAAACCACGACACTGAGTCAAGTAATGACTATTATTTACTGCTAAGTAATGGGTTAGCTCAGACTGACATTTGCATTGCATGCAAGTGTCACACAGCATATGCCAGCTGCTCAGTCTGTAAGGACATGGTGGTGCAGGGTGAACATCTGCATGTGTACATGAGCACATATGTGTGCATGCAATTGTATTTAGGAGCACACATGCAGTGGTATGTATGCGGACTGCAGTCTGTGCAGGCTGTTCCCAAACTAGTCTGTGCATGGCAGGGGGGTTTCTCTCTAGGAAATGTAAGAAAAAAACCTCTCACATGCAGGTTCACACATGAGCATGTATATGCAAAAACATGCAGCAAGCATCCACCATACACATTCACAGTCAGTATGGGTACAAGATTGCTTACATCTCAAAGCAGTGGTGAAAAAAACAGGAAGGCACTGAGAGAGGCTTGTCTTCCCCAGTCTGTGCTTAGTGCTGTGTCCTGCAGCCCCTGCAAACCCCTGCCTGCCCAAAACATTTGCACACGCATCGATATCCCCCACCATCCCCATGGCTTAGACTCTGCCCTGTTCTCAGGGCTGCTCCTGAGCTCACAGAGCTATCCAGCAAGTGCGAAATATCCCCACACAGGACAGCTTGTTCCAAGAGAGCAGGAGCTCAGAAAACCTGAGCAGGAACGGCAGTGTCCTTTGTGTATCATGAGGCTGGACTCCTGCCAAATTCCTCTGCACCCACTGCCTCTATTAAATGCGTCAATCATTTCTTGGCAATCCAAGCCCCAGAGAAGAGTTGAGAGGCAACTTCAGACAGTTCAGTTGCTTTCATTAAAAGGTGAAAAATACATGCTGAGCAGGAGCTGAGAGCAGGGCTGAGCTCTGTCTGCACGGAGAGCAGGGCTGCTGAACCCGTCCTGCTGGGGAAGGGAAAGTGGCAGCAAAAGACAGACCTTCAGGTGGTCACGGACTCTGTCAGCCTGCGAAATACCCCTTGATGCCTACTGTTCAAGGACAGCCTGCGGACCCTCGCATGTGGGTCTTGGTCTTGTTGGGTGACTGGGAAAGCTGAGGGGGAGCATCAAGGTGAAGGGGATGCAGGAGTGCCAATGCACCATGATCCTGGTGTAGGTGGGCAGGGGTCTGGGCCAGGCAGTGGGATGGCTGTGATCTGCCTGGGACCAGACCACTCGGACAGCGTCTGATAGCCTAGAAGGTGTTGCCAGCTATTGCCAGTCAGCATACAGGGCTGGAAGGGAATCCGCTCCCATTTCTGGAGCTGAACCCAGGGGAAAAGGCTGGGGTGTTTGGTTCCCCACCCTCGACACCAGCTGCAGTGTCTGGGATGCTGGGTGGGAAGGTGCCCTCGCTGCGGGGTGGCACCTGGGCTGCCATGGCAGGGCCAGCAGTGCTGGCACCCAGGGAGCAGCGGGGCTCTTGGGAACAGAACAGGAAAGTCCGGGTGACTCAAAGATTCCTGGCACAGGGCACAGCTGGTGCCAGCTGATCACAGCATGAGAGAGGAGGACAAGTGGGCAGGGATCAGCAAGTGAATGGCTCCTGGGATGCCACACGCTGCCCTGGGGTCAGGGACCTTCCTGCTGGCAGATGCCCCCCACTGCCCTGGGAAATGCCAGGGCCCAGCGGGGCACTGATGGCTAGCTCCAGCCCCGATTCCTTCTGTCCCCCAGCCAGTGCTTCTTCCACCAACAGGGAAGTTGACGCGTGTGCAATTACTGTAGTCTCGTCGAGCCCAGAAAACCACCTCCCTGCGTGTGGACACCAGTGTCCCAAGAGGTTCACACCCTGCCAGGAGCTGCTCTGCGTGGGGCACTGTGCCCCGGGCAGCATGTGAGCCCTTCCCTGCTCAGCCCCACTCCAGGGGCTCCTGCAAAGCCACCGCACGCCCGTGCCGCTCCCACCCAGGCAGCTCTCATCTCCTCATCCACCGCTCCGCTTCTTCCCTTTGCCTTTGCCTCCTCACGTAATTGCTTTGATCTTCACTCCAGGGGCTCACTGTTAAAAATTAATGTTTCATGGATGTTGCTGCCCATGGCTTGAAAAATGGCTTTTCTCCCCCAGGTAGTGGCTCGCACCAACTCCTGAAGGACTGCTCTGCTCAGAGTTAAACAGATGGGGACAAAACCTCTTGGGCTCCTCGTGCCTCAGTTCAGGGCAGGATGGGACCTGCTCCTGCCCCGCGGAGCTGCGCCGAAGTGGGGAGAAGCTGTGACCATGCCACAGTGCCTAGGCTGTCCCAGCAGGCTCTGCCAGTCCCCAGAGCAGCCCTGCCCTCCCTGCCCGGGCTGCAGCGCTCGGTGGCTCCCGCCAGCCGTGCCCACACCCCCAGGGCTCGCTGCTGCCTTCGCACCAGCGAGAAAGGGGCCGCGGATGGGCCGCTGGGGCTCATTCCCCTGTAATTAGCAGAAGGGCCAGCGCAGGGTGGAGTGTGCCGTGCCCTCCATGCCCTCTCGATGGGGCTTTCTCCCCGGGTTCCTCTGCACCCAGGTGCCAGCAACCAGCGGAGAGCACCAGTTCTCTGAGCTTGTAACAGAGAGCTGTGGACAGCGGCGACTTCCCCAGCAGCCCCAGCATCTTTGTCTCCCCTTGCGGGCTGCCTTGTCCAGACTTCGCTGGCAGTGCCAGCGGCCCACAGCAGGTCCTGCCCCATCTCTCGAGCTCTTCTCTGCTGGGGGAGGCTGCTCGGTGCACAGCCTTGGCCGGGAGCTGAGTTGAAGGCAGGTCTGCAGCCCCGGGCGAGCACAGCCTGGGAACGGTCCTCTCTCCTGTCCTGCCGGGTGTTTTGGGAGGGAAGGGATGCAGTGCCCGGGGCAGCAGGGTGGGTGCAGCAGGAAGTCGAGCTTGCCGAGCTGGGTGTGTAGCATGTGGGGATGCTTGTCTGGGCTCCCAAAGCATTTTCCAAACACTTTAATTATAGTGATTTATATGGCAAAAGTGTGGGGGCGAGAGCTTGGGAAAGGCATTAGCAGGTTTGTTCTGAGGGCTCTAATCAGAGGTAGGTGGGGGGGGAGGGAGGGTACAGCACTGGAGCTGTACCTTGAACTGCGGTGTCAGGACAGGTTTGGAGGATGCAGAACCTCCCAGCCATGCCAGGGATGTGCTGACAGCATCCCTGAGGCCTTGGTGCATTATGTGCTCCTGTGGGAACAGCCCCGGCACAAGGAGTACCACCAGATGATCTCTGCCTGTCCCCTGCGCTGCTCCCGAGCCAAGGTCTGCAGCACTGGGCCTCCCGGGGGTCCTTCCCCACCACCAGCAGGGCTTAACCCAGCTGTAGTCAGCGGGGCTGTAGTCAGCCCCACGCACAGCACCGGCACAGCCCACACATCCCCTGCCATGGCAGAGGAGAGACATGAGGCCACGTGGCACACAAGAGTCTTTACTAGATAGCCACCAGAAAACCATCAACAATTCAACAGCAACTCAGTATTCTCCTCTTGTTGGTGTTATCTTGAAAATTAATAACCTCTTCTATCCTTGTTTTGTACAACATTGTTCTCTTAAACCTCCACCATGTTACACACACGCACGCTCCCATGCATGAACCCACAAACGGTTTTCTGCAGCTCCCCAGCAGCCGAAGAGCCCCTGGTCTCTGCACAGAAACAACAGCTCCCCCAAGCCCAGGGAGCCCAGCAGCCAGGAGAGCACTGCGGGACAGCAGAGCTCGCTCTGAAACCTCAGTCCCCTCCAAGCCTGACTTGCTCCGAGGAGACTGTCACTCCTACAGAGTCCTAATTACACTGGAGGAAGCAAAAGAAATATTGGGCTGCTGTCATGGCTGGTGGCAACAGCCTGGCCCCGGGCACAGCACGGGCGCTGCAGGGCCGAGCCACGGTTATCAGCTGGTGTGGAGATGCAAGCAGTGCTGGAGTGGTGGCTCTGACCCCTCTGAGCCACCACAGGATGCAGCCCTGGCAGCACGGCCGGAGCACATGTCACCCCTGCTGCAATCCTACCTCTTGGCCTGTTTTCTGATAAATAACCTTTTCCTGTCCTTTTTGACACTGATGTTTATTGATGTCTGAAATCCCTTACAGCCAGGTCTGGCCTCAGATAGCCGAGGTGCCCTGCGCATCCCATGGCCATGGAGCAGGAGCAGGGAGAGGGGCAGAGCCAGCTCCGCTTCACCAAGATGCCCACAGCCTCCCTAACACACTTGCTCCCAGACGTGTCAGGGTGGATGCTGGCAGTGTTCCCAGTGGAAACATGGCATTGAGGACAGAGTGAAAAAAGAGAGTGCTTTAAATAAACGTACCTCTGCTTCCCAAGGCGGCTGCTCCTGTCTGTGCAGGCAGTGCTGAGCATCCCCAGCCTCGGCTCTGTGCTGCTGGTCCTCTCTCCCAGGGAGTGTGGGGCAGCAACCCCAATGGCAAAGGGTTCACCCTCAGCCTTGGGGCCCAGCGCTAGTGTCCTCTGAGGGCAAAGGCAGCCAAGCCCGTGACAGCAGGATGCCCCCCGTTCACGCCACCGGCTCAGCCAAGGGCAGGAGGCACCAGCTAGAGGTCAGGGCTCCAGGGGGCTGAGCCAGGAGCTCTCACCCCCAGCTGCCATCCAGAGGACATCTGCACTAAAACTGCATGGACGCTGGGTGGCAAACCACTCTGCCCTACCTGGGGACAATTTGCTGATCAAGGGATAAGCAACCACTTCTCTACCCACAGGCTCACGTTATCACTTAATTGAATCCAATTGATTGAGAAGCTAAAAGCAGCCCTGGCTTAGAGCATTGCAGATGGTGCCTGGGAGCAGGGCAGCACGCTGAACCCTTAAAAGCATTGGCATCAAGGGCAGACAGAGTCTTGCTCTCCTAAAGTGTCTCACGCATCATTATTATGAACAGGAACCAGCAGCAGCAGGGCAGTTCTAGGGGAATATTACTTCTCATACTTCAAATCTGTACAAACAACCTCTTATTCTTGCTCCCCCTGCCCTCAGTGGGCAGACTCTGCTCCCACAGAGATTTCAAGGGAAGGAAGTGTGCATCTGCAGGGCGATGTGGGGGCAGCCTGGCTCTTAAGTGGTCTAACCACTAGCCCACACTGCTGGGAATGGAGCCCAGAAGACCTGCTGTCCAAACACAAGCTTGTGTGTATGAGCGGCTGCATCCAGGGTTACTTGTGAACCTGCATCCCCCAAGCAGTGCTGGAGAGAGGGAGATCAAGGAGCAGCCCTACCACAACTGTCCCCTATGAGGGAAGGGGGGCAGATACTGAGGTCCCTCCAGGCATGGGGAAAAGATGGGGAGGGAAGCAATGGGCACCTGAACAGCCTCAGTAGCAGCCTTCACTTTGCATAGTCATGCCTGAGATGAGAGAGCCGGGCAGGGGAGCCAGGGCTTTCTCAGCAGCCAGTTGAAAAGTCCCTGAGTGCAGCTGACGCACAGCACTCTGACTGGGGCTGCAGAGTTGGGGCATCTCCACACCAAGTAACAGCATGTGCTGTGCAAACTGCTTCTTTGCAGTGAGCCTGACTGTGGGACATCACAGGGGCTGGGGAAATTTATCCTGGCACTCCGTTTACAATGCCACTGCCCAGGCGTGGTCAGCCTTTGCTCACTTTGCGCTGCTCGTCTTTCTGATTTGGTTGCATTTTTCAGGCATTCAGCACTGGCATCCCTGCAAAAGCCAGTGCATACTTTATTAACTCTGCTACTTTCTTCTCCACTAATTAAAATCAAATTATATTTGATGCACACTGCATACTTTGCAGTGAAAGCAACCTGCTTTCCCCTTCTGCTCTCTGGAGCCTTTGATGCTGGAGCAACTTATTTAGCCTGCTGAGCTGAAAAGAGCGCAGCCCTGCAGAGACCACGGGGGTGCCCAAGGACCCAGCTGGCTGGAGCCTCTCCTGGGCTTCACTTCTCACGTTCATGCCAGGCTGGGGCCAGAGTCCCCCAGAGCTGAGGGGAAGAGCATCAGTGCAGCATCCAACAGCCTCACTCCAAGCTGGCAGTGAGGGGAAGATGCCCAGCAGCTGGGGAAGGTAATGATTGGTGTTAGCAGAGGCTGTGAAGGGCCGTAAGTGCCCATGCAGATCTCCAGCCATGCCTTGCCACCCGTGGAGTGCCAATGCTGACCTACCAGCTGTCCCACAGCCCCAGGAGGTGCCTGCCCCATGGGACCTGGAGGCACAGCAGAGAGAGGAGAGTGGATACTCATAAGCCTCAGTCTGCTGTGTCAGGGGCCTCCCTGCACTACGCTCTGGCACTGAGCAGTTCATTAATTCTTCTCTGCTCCATGCTTCGAATGGGACACAGCCTTGTGAGTGCAAAGTGCTGCTTGCTAGGCAGGGTGGTGTGTGTTGCTGCACGCAGCAGACAGCTGCTGCCGGTGTCACAGCCCTCACAACTTTGCCATCAGCTCCTTCCTCCAGCAGGTGACAAACCCATACCCGGGGAGGACTGCAAATGGCACTCTGGCTGCAGCTCACGTCCCTCTTGCCTTGGGCCAGCAAATGGTAACATCTGCCTGTGTCCTGTACCCAGGGAGAGACCTGGCCCAGCAAGGTGCAGTTCACCCAGCACATGCTGCTGGGTGATCCCAAGGGAACTGAGCCCAGCTGACAGCAAGCAATGAGGCTCATGGAAAGGTGAGCAGCAGCAGTCACCCAGGCCCTGGACTCCGTTTTGGGTCCATCTGTCTCCTCCACCATAGGCCTGGGCACCAGCACATGCCACCAGCATGTTTGGCCCCCTGGGGACCAGGAGAGGACGAGCTGCTTTGGACCGTGCTCCAGCCCCGTGCAGATCCGGTCCCTGCACAAGAGCGCAGTGTGAAGAACGTGGGGAGCACAGGACCTGGAGCAGCCCCCTCACCAGAGGGTCTCAGCAGGCGTTGCAGCCGACAGCACTCCATGCTGCACCGGAGGAGGCACCCACTAATGCCTCAGCTCAGCTGTAGCTCAGCACAGGGCCCGGGCAGATCTCATCCCTCTGCCTGGCAGTCACAGACAGGTGCTTTTGCCCGAGTGCACTAAAATGCAGGTACCGGCTCCCCAGGCAACACAGCAAGTGGCTCAGCATGGAGCGAGCGTCACCATAAAGGGCCTCGGGAGAGAGGAAGACGTGCCCCAGGCCAGCCCCTGCCCTGTATCCCCTTAATGAAGCCATTACACTTGGATTTTTTTCCTTAGGGAAGGTGTAAAGTTTCTGCAAAAAGACAAGACTTCCCCTGTGGCCCTTGTGCTGGTGCTGGCAGGAGCCATGTTTGGAGTAATACATCATCAATGGAAGGTATCTAATGATATATTGCCCTAATACATCACCATAGCAACAGTGCTCTAATAATGTATTATTCTAATGTGTTACCCAAGCACACGTTCTTGCCGATGATGTATGGCTGGGATCGCTGTGCTCTGCCAAGCCCAGATGCAACAAAACTCTCCTGACTGCCAAGCACCCTCCTTGGAGCAGTGCCTGCCACCGCACGGGATGCATTGGCCAGCTACAGGTGGGCTCACCCCTCCTCCTGCCGCGAAGGACACCTCTCGTCACACCAGGGACTTCTTGGCACAGACGGTCATCTCGCACAGTGAAAACTGTGTTTGGGAGTGTGCAATGTATTTGAAAATAATGATTGTGGTCAATGTGCTATTTCTGAGGTGGCTGCTCAGACAGCAGGGAAACAGGCTCCGCCACGGCAGTTGTGAAGCTGTGTCTCAGCTCCCCACACAGTCCCGCCAGCACACGCCATTCTCCCTCTTCTCCTCCCCCCTCCAGCCCTGGACTCCCCACTCCCCCATACCTTAACTCTAGCACCAGTCGGTAGGGGACATGCAGGGAGGAGTGTGAGACTGGGCCAAGGGTGACAGTGCTGCAGAGTTTGCTCCCACCTTCATGGGCATCCTCAGTCAGAGGTGCTACCTTGGCACCCAAGGGTAGAGGAACTCCTGAACTTGGCGTACATCAATGCTCATCGCGCTGCACAGTGCTCAGGCAGCACACACCTGGGCAGGCACCACCACAGTCCTCCCCCTTCCCTTCTCGCAGCTGAGGTATAGTGTCTCACGTGTGGAGCTCTAAAAGACAATTTGAAAAGCATTCCTTTCCTGGCATTTGAAAAGTTCAGAAGGGGAAGTGACGGGCTGGTTTGTGCATTTCTCCAGCCCCTTCCAAGGTAGCGAGGCTGCACAGCGCCCTGGGTTTGCTCATTAACAATGAAAATACCAGCTGGAATTCTCCTGCTGCCCGTTACAGGGACAGCATTGTTTCCAATTCACACTATCTTTTTGACCATTCAAATGCCATTAATTCAGTCACCCCAATGCGTAGGACAGTTATCTGAAATGTTTTCCCAAACAGCTTAGTGACTATAGAGCAACAATTCATGGAATTGCTTGGGGACATCTGCGCAAAGCAACGCGCAGCAAAGAGCTCGCGGCCAGCTGAATGCTCTCTGTGTGGACCCCAGATTCCACAGAGGAGCAGGGAAGCCGGCAGACAGAAAGACTGAATGAATGGCAGGAGAAATCATTTCATCTATGCAAATCCATGCCAAGCTCTCCGCGCAGCTGTTGTCAGCGGGGAGCTCTGCCCCTCTGGACTGACATGTAAGAAGATTTTATTGTGCACTGAGACGCTCCCTTTGCCAGACCAGCAGCCGCTCACTGCACAGGGATCGCAGCCACTGGTGTCCCCCATGGCCTGCATCTGCCGTCCACATGCGTCTGGGGCGAATTCTCTCTGGCAGCACTGCACGAGGAGCAGGGCTCGGGGGGGGGGCGGTCTGCAGAATGGCACTCACTGCCTCTCTGCTCTGAGATGCCCAGGCCTTAGAAGCCCCTAGAGAGTGAAAGCTAACTACCAGCTTAAAGCTAATGACACCTACGGCTTATTCCTTCATTGACCATAAGAGGAACAGCAGCACTGCCTGTATCACTAGTTGTCTGTAGTGGTTACAGCAGCAGTGAAGAGGAACCCTCTGGGGACCTGGAGCAAACCCCCAGGGTGACCTCGCAGCACCCACCTGAAGGGAGCCCTGGGCCTCAGGGCAGGAGCAAAGTGGGACAGTGACCCCTCCAAGCCAACCCTGCCAGCATCAGGCTAATGGAAACCAGAAAGCAAAGTACTACCTGAGAAAAGGGGCCTCTGCAGTCTCAGATCTATCACAAGCGGCTGCTAAGGTGCAATGTCAGCCCAGCTGGAGGCTTTCCCAGTGAAGAGACTCTCCTGCAGCAATTCTGTGAGGGTTGCATCATGCTGGGCACCACACAGACCCTCCCAGTGAGGGAGTACAACAGGAGTGGCATGGAGGGGCATTCGGTCCCAGGGCAGAAAGAAGTGGACACAGCAGAGCCTGACCCTGTTCTCTGCACTCTCAGAACATGGAGCTCACTTGCTTCAGGGAAGCCCTAGGAGAAGACTAGTTGCATTAGGAGAAGTAGGAAGAGCTCTGCAGGCAGACCTTTCCCTTTCCTTCCTAATGTGCTGGTGGCTTTACCAGCAACCCTGCACAGCCAGCCCATCTAAGAGGCGCAGTGTGGGAGCTCTGCAGCAGGCAGACCTGCTGCACCAGGGCTGCAGGGTCCTGTGCTTGTCCCACCTGAAACGATCCAGCAGCCCTGTGGCTGGCAGCCAGCAGCCTACTGCTCAGCCACAAGAAAACAGGTCAGGTCTTCCGCGCTGGCCAAAACCCGGGCTGGGACAAGGGCCCAGCGCTGCCCTCCTCAATGCCAGCTGGACCTCTGCAGGCTTGGGCTTCTTCTACAGCAGCCCCGTTGCCAGGGTCAGCAGACATACCTGGGTACCCACGTACCATCCAGGTCCCCATGAAATACCCAGAGCTGAGGGGACAAGGCACTTCAGAGACCCAAACTTGTAACACCCCAGAGTGGGGTCCCGCTGGCACAGACCAACCAGAGCCCCAGCCTGGCCAGTGCAGAACCTGACCGTATGTAGAGGCTGCTCAGTCTCCCCAGGGCCATATCAGACTGTCCCCCAGCTGTAGTTAAGCATGCTGCAGCCCCAGCTGTATGTGTGGGTGGTGAGAGATGCAGGAGACCTCCCTGTGCTGCATTTGCAATGCTCCCATGCTGCACCTGGGCAGATTCCAATCTCTCGACATTTCAGGGGGACAGCAGTGACAAATTACAGCATCTGCAGTAGAGAAAAAGGGAAACAGAGGGACCAAAGGAGGAATGATTGTATTATCAATAATGTTTCCAATAGCTGATGGATGAGGACACCCAAATGATTTTTAAGGTTTCAGTAGAAACCCTCCAAATGGCAGCACAAAGGCAAAGCATGTATTAATCCAGGGTCTCCTAAGGAAGTCCTCCAGGGATGTGCACGGCAATGCCAGGCGCAGGCAGAGTATGTGCTCAGCATCATGCTGTGGACAGCCCATTTAATAGCAGACAAGAAGGGACCTTTTCCTTGTCCCCATGGAGACACAAGTAATCCTGAGAGCTTTCTGAGAGGGATGAACACACAGACACGCTGCTCAATGGGACTCTTCCAAATTGCCGCGATTTTTCCCCACCTTCCCTATCCAGGGCTCAGTGTGAATGCTTACTAAACAGCTCTGGAAACAAATAGTTTTTTGAAAGCTGCTGAAGAAGCCCACTGCTTCCACCAAAACTAAGAGTAGAGAACATCAACGAAAAGATCACCTCCCAATTCTCTGGGGAGCTGAATTGGCAGAACAGCCATCCTGTTTCAATGAAATACAAACATTCCCTTCAAAAGGCGGGGTGCAGCCCCTCACCCTGTACATGGCAGGATGTACAGCTTATAGCTCTGTGATGCCGTATGTCAGACACAGCCTTGGAAATGCTACCATGCTGGAAACGTAACAGACAACATTGTTTTGTGTTGCAAACTGGCAAATCTCCAGGCTGGGGTTTCAAGGGATAATTTGTAGATTGAATGTTAATGAAAATTATTGTTGTTATCTGGAAAGGCTGTGCTGATTTCACTCTGATGCCAATTGCACATCTTTTTTTTTTCTTTTTTCTTTTTTACCCCTGTACCAAACAGAAAGGGCAATTCCAGCACAGCTGATGATTCAGGAAGCCAACTGAAGGCATATGGGAAAAGGTGATCCTTTCTGTGCCTGGCCTATGTCACTCCCTCCTCAAACTCTGCTGCTTTGAATACTTGCTTAGATATGGGATCAGTGTTTCACCTAAGTCCTGTCTGCCCTTCCTCCTGCCAACTCACCACGCTTCAGTAACCATCCCCCAGCCATGGTATCTGGAGGTCAGGAGCAGGCATCAATGGGATCTTTAATAGCATAAATCTTTTTTTAGCTCTTTGGGGAAAGAGGCAGGCAGGGGAAATACTGTCATTTATGCAGCCCTGCACTACATGCAGAGTTGTGACATGGCTTTGCTCTTGGGAGCCTTTCTGTGTGAAATACCAGTTCACAGAGCAGCGGCTTACCTGAGAAAACTGGCTGAGGGTGCTCCAGCAGCGCAGCACAGGCCAGTGCCCCCCCTGCAGCTCCAGAGAAGACCCTCACCCTCCCCACCGGGCAGGCTGGCTCCTGGGCCACTCGGCAATGCACTGCAACCCACCATGATTTATGTGGCACTTGTACAATTGATGCGCTTTGTGCCTGGGGACAGTTAAATGGTAGCTCTGTCATTAGTTTAAGCAGAGGTTAAAGGTGATCAATAACAAGGGTTTCATGCCCAATTGATCACCCCTTGCTATTTATTTCTGCCTTTTGCTTTCCATCCCATGGTGCTTTTAGAAATAGTAATTAAAGACATAACAAGTGTTCCACTAAGCAGAATATCAAACACTCCAGATATCGATTCAGTACTCTCCCTCTTAATGATGCTGACCTGCGCCTGTCCCCAACACCAGCAAGGCTGGGCCAGCCTGTGAGGCTGCTCTCCCCGCCAAAGCCAGGGCTGGGGAGGCGAGCCCCCTCCCTGGGGGGCACAGCCAGCCCCTGCCCTGGGCAGACATGGGGAGCACGGCCGAAGTGCAGCACAGGGAGGGCTCTGGGATGGAAAGATTTTACCTACCGAGTCCAACGCTTTCCCTCCCAAGAAGCTGACCAAAGCTAGTTCAGCATGCAGATGTGGCCACGCATTTAAGCCACACGCTGTGGGCAGCAGACTGGCTGGCCAGTCCCAGGACAGGCAATTTGGCTCTGTCCTGCTGCTAGCTGTGGGCTCCCACCTCTGCCCTGCGTTGCCGGCTGTCACAGGCTGCTTGGGGACAGAGCCAGGCTGACCCCCCCACCTCCTGGGGAGGATCCAAACAGGCCAGCAGCAACATCGGACCAGGCAAATGCCCCGACACAGGCACATGCCTGTGCCAACCGCTCCTCGCCCCGCTCAGCTCTCCCAGCCCTCACTGTGCCCCAGCACTCCTAGCTCCCCCCAGACCTAGCACTGGGAGGTGACCTACAGAGAGGGAGCACGCTGGATGACAAAGACGTTCAGCAAAGTATCACTGAGTGCTTTGTTTTTACCATCTACACTAGAAAGAAATGGCTGAAAATGAATAGCGACAGGAAAGCAAATGCAAGGCAAGTGTCAGGGTGCATATAGCAATTGTGCAACCCATTAGCCTGTCGTGCTGCAGAACCCTGGCTCACAAACCCCCACAAAGATCTGCCTATTTGTCTTTCACTTTAAAAGCATATTTAGGGCAAACACACCCTGAGACAAGCAAAAGCATCTCAGTGACTTTGGGGACAGTTTCAGGTTTTTCATTTCTGGTGAGTGTAGCCATTTTCTGGGTTGCAGCAGAAGATATCACTGGCTGCACCTTCGGCAGAGGCAAGGAGATGGGGATGCTTCTCAGCAGGTGAGACAGCACTGCTGCTTGGCCCTGCACTGATCGTCATGATCCAGGGGCTGGAAAGTCCCTGGTGCCATGCAAGCAGCAGAACAATCCAGCAACCAGTAAGACTAAGGAAGTGAGAGCCAATAGTGGGATGCTTCCAAAGCTGAGAAAGCTCTTTTCTTTGATACACCAGTAAGAGGCTTGTTGAAGAAAGACTGTCACAGACTTGCTGCAGTCAGAAGTGGCAAGCTCTGCTACTGAGTTGTTATATATTCTCATTTGAAAATAAAATTGCATGTTGCTGCTGAGAGTAAATGAAGTAATTTCAGGAAAACAAAGAGCTAAGAATCCTCCTATCAGGAGCAAATACCGTTTGTGTCACAACCATCTTATGAGCGAGAGCATGATTTTCACACATACCCGAGAGAACTACAGGACAGAATGAATCCAGCACTGCAACTGCCTGCTGCTTTTTGCTTGCCCATATTTGCTGAAGAGTCAGCATCCTTCATGCTGAAGTTTGGCTGACAAGCATGCTGCTCAGCCTGCTTCTCATGGGGCTCAGCAAACCCCTCGTTTCCTCCAACTAGACGGCTGCAGATGACTCCAGCTCCATTCTCTGAAGTGATAATGTTTAAAGAAAGGAAAAAAAAAACAACCCAGGCCCTGTGGTGATTTGTAGCCTGAACCACAAGATACAAGGCTTTTCTGTGATGATGGGTTTGTTAGATCGCTCCCACGCCTGTTGCAATTCTGCGCCTTTTAACAGGTCCATCAGGCTTCTCCCTCACTGCCGCAGGGGCTGGCAGCTGCAGGGGCTGAGGCACAGCGGATCAGACCCCTGAACCTCACCGCTCGAGCAGATCCTGCGACTCTCTGCTGTGCGAGTACATGGACTCATTCAGGAGAACACCGTGGGGGATGACAAGGGAAGCAACATGCGAGGTCAGGTTTGGCAACAGTTTTCATCCCTTTGCTCCTGAATAATGCTCCGACACCTGAGACCGTGCTAAGGCATGAGAAAAGACGTGTGATTAAAACTGTTCTGAGCACTAAGCATTCACCAGCTCCTGGCACTTCGAGCTCTGCAGAGGACACGAAGGCATATGGGGCACAGACCTTGGTCCTGAAGAAGAGAAATTCAAAGTTGCAACCCGATGCCCACCTGGCTGGGAGAGAGGGCAGGGGACAAGGGCCAGCCACCACGGCACGTCGGTGCTCCTCCAGAGAGCTTCGCCAGATACATGCCACAGGCAATGTAAGTAAAAATAACACTGTGCTGATGCAAGTCGGCTGGGACCTGGAGAGACGGTACTCGGCTGTGCTTGTCATCACGAGCTGGAGCACCACGGGGCTCCTGGGCTGACGGACACCGTTTCAGCAGTGGGCAATGCCCTTCCACAGCACTTATCCTCAAAACACACAGCCAGCCTGTCCTGCTCTCCACAGCCCTGCGGCAGCAGGGTCAGGAACACTTTGCTCAGACCAGGAAAATACCCATATAGAGACTAGTGAGAGAGGGGGAAGCAGGAGAGCAGCTCTTGCATCCCTACAGTACAGCTCTGCCCGCACTGCACCTCAGAGTCCAGCACATGGAAATGTTCTTTCCACTGGAGCTACCGAGTAAGCTGCCTTCAAACCCACACTATTCACACACCTCACCAGGGAGCTTCTTACACTGCTGTAGCTCTTTTTGCTGAGGTCCTCTCAGCACTCCATAGAAATTAACCCTTGCAACTTAAGGAAAGATTTATTACATCACTTCATGAGAAGTAAAAACACTGGGAAAAAAAACCCAAAACATTTCTCATAGTCCTCAAGGAAATTAACAGGAGATCTGGGAGTAAAATCCAGGAGCTCTGATACTGTTTTAGAGGAAAGTCTCCATTGTAGCAAATCTGATAACTGCCCTTCTGTACTACAGTTCTCTCACTGCCCACACTTCTGTTGGTTTATTTGAAAAGCCACCACTTCTTTTGTCTGTAACCGGGTTAGTCTTAAACACGACTGAAAAAACTTCTCCAATTTAAAACTAATTATATATTTAAAAAAAAATACATAAACACGTCTGATGCAACAGCCTGACTCTTTAAAACCAATCCTGCAAATGACTGCAAAAAGATGCAAACATGTAAATCAAATTCATTTCCCAGAGTTTTGGCTAGCTACAAATTTAAGATCCAGCATAATCTCAAAGTCACACAGCCTCCAGGGTGAGTGAGAGGTACTAATACACATTGAGCTCCAGGTAATGAAAAACCACAGGACAAATTTCCACAGGAAAAAAACCCAAACCTACAGTGAAATGAAAAAATGCCCATTGGCTTTCTCATACCTTGTATTGATCCCCTAGTGAGGAGCAGGCACTTCCACGGAGCATCTGACAACTCTGGTGCATATACGTGACATCTGCAAGAAGACTTTTGTGCATTTGTTCATTCATTTACTTTCAAGGCACTCAGCTGTTATGGGTATAGCTCCTGAGACAGGGAGCCGAGCAGCTTAAGATCGGCTTAAGAAGGCCATCCGCCTTTCTTAAACATGTTGACAGAAAAGCCAGCTTGGAAACATTACGAAAGAAATACTGCTTTTTGGCTGTGGCAAGTGCTGTCCATTTTGGCCCTAGGGCAGCTGTTGCAGGAATTAAAAAGCAGGAAGACTTGGAAGAATGATAATCTGGCAAAGTGATCAAAAGCGGATTGCCCTCTGTGGAGCTGCAAGAAGTCAATGTGCCCACAAGGAAACACAACTGGGTGCTGGAGGTGTTGCACAGATGTTTTTATCGGGCAGAACACTCCAAAAGAAAGGTGGCAAAGAGGAAAATAAATAAAAAACATCTTTAAAGTTTGGGACTGACAGCATTCTCCTCTGCAGCAAGCGTTTTCAGCGGTGTATGAGCCAGGGCACCTCTGTAACTAAAACAGCTTTGCAAGGCTTGCAAGAAATAACACTCATTTTGACCAACACCAAAAATAATGTGGTATCAAGGAACATGAAATATTCATGAAGTCTGATCTAACATGAACATTGTATCTTCTATACAGTATCATATGCTTTAACGCTGCCTTTGCAACCTTTTAATTCCCATGCACAGCATGGTAGGTTACACGGAGAAGCCTGGTCTTACTAGTTCAAATTGAAACTAGGGGGAACTTTCATGGGTTGCGTTTACATGAATCACAGAGGAAAACACCTGATTAAGTGCAGTTGGCTGTATTTCTACTTCTGTGCTCAGGTGAGAGCTGTGTGTGCACACATGCACAGTTACACTCATCAACAAATAACAAGTGGGAGAGATGCTGAATGCCCATAAATCAGCTCTGCAAAGCGCAGTGGGAGTTCACATGAAAGACTTAACGAGCTCCTTCTCTGTGTTTTTCCTAGATATGCACCTACATATAAAACAGAGGGATGACGCTGATCAGAGCCCACATCGTATTCACTGGTGTAAGCCTGGAGAAATCCTGCTCTTTGGAGTTGCCCATTTCAGGAGGACCTGTTGGGCCAGGTCTCTCTAAATCTTAGCAAGACCAGACACTTTCTTTCATCTATGGACATCTAGCATTTTAAAACAAAACCACAACAGCCCCCACGACATCTCAGCTTGCTCCTGCCCCTGCCTGGAGCCGATCTGCTCCCAGAGCAGCAGGAGGGCAGCCCGTTTGCCTGCATCCGTGCTGCAGGCAGGGCACGCCGGCAAGAGCCACGGCAGGCTGCGCTCCTGTCCTGAACACATGCGACAAGCTACAAGCACCGGCTTGGAGTATGTTGGCCAGGATGTGCTGGCTGTAAACAACCCAACTGTAAGAAATAATACAAGGCAGCTAGGGAGAAGCAATTCCACAGCCGTGGGCTTCTGCCCTGCGGGCACGACCCAAGCCTGTTTCCAATACCTGTGAAATAATGCTGAACTTTCCCCGGGCTGATCCAGCTCCAACCAAACAACGGTAGCATTAGCATAAAATTAAAATAATGCAAACAACATTAGCACAGAATTAAAATATATGCTCAACCAGACGGTGCTGAAATCTTTCCTTGTGGGAGAGAGACGGAGCAGGGATGGGCAGAATTAGGAACAAGATTCCAAGGTGTTAACACTGATGCTCAAAATTTACATTAAAAGAGATTACAGCGTTTCTGCTGCTGCTGCTTTAGCTAGTTAGGGGACGGTTTGCATTGCCGGTGCTTTGCTGGGATCAGGCTCTGAGCGGACAGCAGTTAGCAGAAAAGACCAGATTCTGTTGAAAGCGTTAAGATGAATACGGCATCAATAATTATGTGTGACTGTGCCTAGCAAGGCAAACTGCTGTGCTGTACTCACTTCTGCAGTTGTTATAGAGCAAGTGCTCCCTGCTCTTGCAAGTGGCAGGAGTAATATTCTAAGACAAGAAATCTGGAAAGGAAGTTGGATACTGGGACACCACAACCTTTTCCTAAGCACACAGGAAAGCAACCGTCTACCTTTTTAAAAATAAAAGAAAGAAAAAAGTAAGTGATACTCTGCTGAATATAGTCTGCCTTACAGGAAACAGCAGTTTCCTAGGATTGCTGATAACTGATAAGACAACAGCATTTGGAAAGCGCAGCTGCCCTCCCGAGTACCTGGAGAGCACAGGCAGGCTGCTCTGCTCCCAGCAAGGATGCAGGACAGAGAAGGCACAGCCCAGCTTTGTGCCTTTCTGCAAGCACGAGGGTAGGGCTCAGCTCTCGTCAGGGACACATTTCCCTCATGCCAACTGCCCCAGCTGGCCAGAGACCCCATCGCCACTACGTCACCTCACCTCAGCTGCCTGAGATGTGACTCCATGCTTCACCAGCCGGGGCCAGCCTCTCTGGACTGCGCACACGGGACCTGGTGTGGGCAAGGCAAACAGGTCAGCCCCAGCCACTCTGAAGGCGGGTGGCACGCTGGAGGAGGGTGCCTGTCCCAAGCATGGTGAGCACAGCCCGATGCTATCAAGGGACTAACCACAGCCCGAATGCAAGTGCAAAAGTGACGATGCGCTGAAGAGCATCTACTTGGGCCACGCACTGCCCAACAGCAGAGAGCCCCTGCAGCTCCCTTCTGTCCTTGGGTTACAAGGAAGGATTTTGCATCAGCACAGACCTAAACCTCTCTAATATTGGTAATGCACATAACTCCTTTTCCTTATCTACACTTCCTACTTTGCATATTCTACTATTTACTTTGTTTGTGCATTGCTAAATAACTATTTGTACATCTGCTGTTCTTTACCAACATCACAGTCCTACCTTTGTGTGCTTTACTCCTGATGTAGCAGTATGAGCTCATACTTTCACTTTAGTGAGAAACAACCACCACCAAAAAAGGAAAAAAAAAAAAAGAAATATCAAGTCTCCCTCCAGTAATTGCTATTTAATCCTTGACCAAGAAAACTAAGAAGTTCTAAGAGAGGCAAACCTTTGGGCCATTTGATTTTTAGAACAGCTGAGCACTGCGGCACTGCAGAAATAAGAAATATAAAGTGTATTTTATTATTGCTGCTCAACATCATGAAAGAGCTAATGCAGTGGGGCTGCCAGCGCCTTATACAATCTGACAAACCAAACAACCCAAGGGTGCTCGTCCTCCCCAGCACTCACAGCACATCTCATCCATTATGAGAACGCAATGTGAAAAGTGACCCTTCCCTTATAAGTATCAATATAAATACTGTTTGCCAGCCAGGTTAGTTCAGAATGAAGAGGCTACTGAAATCACTCCTGGTATAGAAAAGCAGTACAATTAATCATTCAATGCAAACAAGAGTTTGTTTTCTTTAATAAATAAAAAATAATCCCTCTTTTGTTCACTTCTGATTTTTTTTCTTCTTCCCTTAAAGCCTAGCTATCACACGGAAATTCTTAAGTAACGGCTGCAGAGTTACAGCATTACCAAACATTAAACACAATGGTACATGTATGTGAAACACAAAAGAATAGCCAAGGAAAGATTTTCAGAGTTGAAAATCAATTTAAATGCTTTCATGATACATTGCCTCAAACCCTTGAATCATCATGCTCCTTTACTCTTTTACTGGAGTGTATCATCTAAGCTACTGAATATGCTCAGCTATTTAGAAATCAGTAAATATTCAGTAAATACAGCAAAACTTTTGGAATTCAGGATCTCAACAACAGCCCTACAATTCTGTGCCTTTCTATAAAAACCAGTCTCACTACAAAAAAGGAAGCTAAGTCTGTAACAAAAGCTGACAAAACATACAATGCACATGGAAACCTTTAAGTGAGATTTCTTATTATGCTCTGCATGCCAAGGAAAGTTATTAATACACTAAACTGCAGCATTTGCTAGCTTTTTTGTACCACAAAGTGAACCATTCCTTTACATACTTATGAGCATCAAACATAGTATTCAGTGAACTAACTGCTCAAAGTGACTTTATTTTAAATTCTCAAAAACCAGTTAGCTGATGTAGAACAGCTACAATTTACGAGACATTGAGAATATAATTTATATTATCTATTGCAAATGCATTGTTGCTTAGACAAGTACTACACACACCCCCAAAGGCACAAATTGCAACAAAATCAAACCACAGTGAAGAATTTTCATGTATAAATTTTCAAGTGAAAGTTACATTTAACATGTTAAAGATTTATATATAGATAGATAGATATAAAAAAATTATTATATACGAATTCCTATGCAGGATGCAGTGCTATCACTAGAAAATTCCTTTTAAGCCTGCTGTTTTCACAGCATATAATTTGTAGCAAGAGTCAAGTAGGGGAACTAGCAAGTGCCAGAACACTGGCAAGTTCTCTGCCAAATAAAAAGAAAGAATTTGGTGCTTTACCGCCAGATTTCGACCAAGTATTTCATCAGTGCAAGAGCTCTGTATAGGTAGGTACATGTTTCAAAAGTTCTCCCAACACACAAAATACCGCAGGAATCAAAGGACCTGCAAAGGCAAACACAATCCTCGTGTGCGACTTTTCTTGACATTTGCTGAAAGAGAAGAGGCTTAAAGTAGACACGCGAGCTGATTTTTTCTAGAAGTAGAGAACGCAATAACTAAGTTTTCAGCCTTTCGTGGCATGACCACAAAACATTAGGGCATGAAACCATGAAAGGGAAAACCGGTGAGATCAGAAAAACCGAGCGTGGTTCGAGTGGAAAGAAGGGATCTTCTCAGCTAGCCTAGCGTACACGTATCACCTCTGCGGTAAGCAGGGAGGAAGTTAAAGTTACATTTGGAACGGTTTCTGCTCGCCCCGCAGAAAGTTACGCCGAGCTCGGCAAAGCACCGGCGCACCACAGACCCCGAGCCCCCCCGCTTCACCAGTGCTCCGCGTGCCGAAGCGCGGTGCCCGGCCACCCCCACGCGTGCCGCCCGGACACGAGTGCCTCAGCGCAGGCAAGTTCAGCCCAAGCGCAGCTAACGGGACGGGCAGGCGCCGCCGAGCCCCGCTCCCGCCAACCGCGCGGCTACCGGGGAAGGAGGGGGCGGCGGGAGGGCGAGGTCCGGCAGGGGCACGGCGGTCTCGCCGCGGGGGGAAGTCGGCGGGGCCCCGGGAACGAAGCGCCGCGCCCAAGCGAGCCCCGGCCCCGGCCCCGGGGCTCCTCCGGCCGCCGGGCTCCCCCGGCCCGGCCCGCGCCCGGCGGCCCGCAAAGACGACACGAGACCGGTTCCTGGGTAAATGGTTTATGTAAGTAATAAAATATTTACTATAACATAAATAGAAACGTACCCTCGCAGTCTACATTGGTTTTGCAATAAAGATACAAACAAAAACCGAAACCCAAGGGGATGGACCGGACCGAACCCACCAACGGGAGGGAGAGAGCTCCGCGCGCGGTTAGAAAATAAATAGAAACGGGCCGGGAAATGGTATCGAAGCGTCCGCCGGGCCGGGCCGGGCCGGGCCGGGGGCGCGAGGAAGGGAATAAATTAGAGATCGCAAACCTTTGGCTACTGCTGCTGCGGCCGCGAGCGGCTCCGGCGCGCAGGGCGCCCGTGGCGGGCGAATAAATACAGCGCGGGGCGCGGAGCGGGCGCGGCCGGGCCAGTCTGAGGAATAAATTAAAGCGCGTCTCCCGCCACCCGCGCCCGCTCCGCCGCCGTCGGGGCCGCGGCGGCGGGGCCGGGCAGTCACTGCACGGCGCCGGGCAGCGCGTGGTGCAGCGGCGACGTGTCCGCCTGTGCGTAAACGTCCTCCATGGGCGGGTGCGGGACCCCGGCCGGCGTCATGCGCTTCTCCTTCTGCCGCCGGTTGCAGAACCAGACCCGCACCACCTCCTTCTCCAGCTGCAGGGAGTCCGCCAGGGAGGTGATCTCGTGCGCCGAGGGCTTGGGGCACTTGAGGAAGTGGTTCTCCAGGGCGCCCTTGACGCCCACCTCGATGGAGGTGCGCTTCTTGCGCTTCCGGCCCTGCGCCGCGATCTTGTCCAGGTTGGTGGGGCTGCCCGTGCTGGAGTCCGTCTCCTCCAGCCACTTGTTGAGCAGCGGCTTCAGCTTGCACATGTTCTTGAAGCTCAGCTGCAGCGCCTCGAACCGGCAGATCGTCGTCTGCGAGAAGACGTTCCCGTAGAGGGTGCCCAGCGCCAGCCCCACGTCGGCCTGCGTGAAGCCCAGCTTGATCCGCCGCTGCTTGAACTGCTTGGCGAACTGCTCCAGGTCGTCGGAGCTGGGCGCGTCCTCGTCCGACGGCTCGGGCGGCCCCAGAGGCGGCGGCGAGGCCGCCAGCTCGTGGGCGCCCGCCTCCTCGGCGCCCAGCGGGTCTCGCAGCCCGTGGTGCAGCGCGGGCGCCGGCGGGCCCAGCATCCCGTTGAGGCCCGCGTAGGGCTGCGCGTAGAGCAGCGGCTGCCCCGACGGCGGCGACATGGGCGGCAGGTGGTGCGCGCCGCCCTGCGCCCAGCCGCCCGCCGCGCCGCCCGCCGCCGGCTGGTGCACCAGGTGCGGGCGGTGGTGGAAGGCGGCGGCGGCGGCGGCGGACAGCTCCTCGCGGGGCCCCGGCGGGCCGCCCTTGGAGTGCTCGGCGGGCGGGAGGTGCGCGCCCCCTCCGCCCCCGCCGCTGCCCCAGTCCGTGCCGGCGCTGGGCAGCCACTGGTGGTGCGCCAGCCCGACGGCGTGCCCGGCGGCGGGGGCCAGCCCCTGCAGGTACTCGTGGTGCATCATCTTCTGCACCTCGCGGTACGTGGTGCCCTGGTGCAGCCGGTCCCCGTCGGGATGCATCAGCGCGGCGCTGCGCGGCAGGTACTGCGCCGTGGCGGCCATGGCCGTCTGCGCCGCGCCGCGCCGCGCCGCGCTTTAGAGCCGCGCGCCGGGGCGCCGGGCCGCCGCGCAGCCGGCCCCGCCCCCGCGCCCCATTGGCCCGCCCGCCACCGCCGGCGGCCCGCGCCGCTCCGCCATAGGGCGCCGCCGGCGCGGGGCGCCGCCCCGCCGCTCCCCGCCGCCATTGGCCGGCGGCGGGGCGGCCGCCGCCGACGGATTGGCCGGCGGAGGCGCTCGGCGGGGGAGCCCGCGTGCGCCCGCCGCCGGGGCGGCCGCCGATTGGAGGAGGCCCGTTCATTCATGCCGAGTTGCGATCGGCCACATGGGCCGGCCGCGAGCGCGGAGGCGCGGGGCCGGGGCGCCGGCGGGCTCGGGGGCACGTGCCTCGGCGCGGCGGGCGGCCCCGACGGCCCGGCCCGGCCCGGCCCGGCCCGGCTCGCTGCCGTGCAGCACCGGCGGCGCAGCCCCACGGTGCCGCGCTGCGCCAGCACGGCACGGCACGGCATGGCACGGCCGGGCACGGCAGCAGTGGCGCCGACGGCAGGGCGCAGAGCCTAGCAGTGCCGGTGGCACGGCACGGCAGCACCCGGCACTGACGGCCCGGCAGGATCCAGACCGGTGTGCTCAAGAGCCTGCCCAACGGCGCAGGGCTCTGCCCCGGGGTGTTTGCGCCTCGCAGACCTGCAGGGCACCGGGCAGGTTTCTGTCCCCTCTGCCCTGTGGTTTTGGGTTGCTGCAAAGCAGGTGGGGATCGCGGCCTCCTGCAGCTGCTGTGCAGGGGTAGCCCCTGGCCCTTAGCCAGTGAACCCTGTAGTAATCAAGAGCTTCTCGGACACTAAAAACCCTGATTTTCCTTTCTGGTAAAACTCGGCCCCTGACTCGGCCCCTGGGCCCTGGAAAGGTGGGAGCTCCTTCCTCAATACCCCGTAGGATAAAGCACCGAGGGCCAAGAAACGAGGATCTGAGATCGTTTGGGCGTCAAGGGAAATGTGGGTCTTGGAAGCAGCCTCAGAGGCAAGTCTCTGAGCCGGTTTGAGGGTTGGCACAGGATAAAGGGTGGAGGAGTTTGTGGGAAAAGACAATGGCAACAAGCAACGGACATGTCTGGCAGTGCTGGGAGAGGGGCAAGGGACACCTTAATTAACCCAGCTCCAGACTTCATTTGGGGCTTGAGGCCCAAGGTGAATCAGGATGGGCACCAGGAACATTAATCACTTCTGAAAATTAATCTTCGCCTCTGTGCTCCCATTTGTAAAATGGGAGCAGAGACAGTGACCTTTGCCAAGGGCTTGGGTGAACAATGAACCATCGGATCAATATGTGTACGAGTGTAACATGTCAATGGCCGCACACAGATGCCCTGCTCTCTCCCAGTAGAGAGGAGATGCCTGGGCAGGGCGGCTCTCCGCTGTTAAGGACATTAACTGCTGCCTCCCAAAAGGCTTTTCCTGAGAAGGTGTGCCACATCCCTTCCCTCTGTGTTGAAGGTACTTTGCCATTTCAGTGCACCAAAGCACCGATTTGGACTCGGGTGACTCCAGCCCTACGCGCTGCCACTACGGAGCCAACAGACAGAAAAGCCAAGGTTGGCTTCTGGGCTTGGGGGGACCGAGCAGGGCTGCTGCAACACCCGATGCCAGGGAGTTTGCAGGACAGTGTGCTGACCAGTGTGGATCCCTCCTGGCACTGCCCATCTCGTGCCGGTGTGCTGATGGCCCTGCAGGTTGTGATGAATCAAGCCCCTGGTGCCGCGGGGTGGCAGGGCGAAGGTGCTGCCTGTGCCCACCGAGGTGCCCGCCCTGTGATCACTCCAATCTGCTGCACACCGGACCCCTCTCCTGGTTCGCCCAGCCCCTGGAGCTGCTGGTTGGGTGGGATCACGCCAGGCTGGAAAGGTCCGTCTCCTCCTCCAGGCTTGCAGTGGGCCAGGTGACAACACCCAACCCAGCAGGAAGAGCTCCTGCCCTTTAACAGCCGAGGGCCAAACCCTCAGCAACAGGATCAGCGCCTGCCTGTTGCAAGGGCTCAGGCATCACGTCAGGGGACTGGGGAGCTGCTGGCCCTTGCTTCGCTGAATCATGGAACGAACAGCTACACGAGTGACATACCTTGCTGCTGGCAGGCTCAGTTCTGCACTGTCCTTGCCAAAACTGACAAGTTTAGGATTGAACGTGTGCATTTTTGGCTGTGGAATGATGTGTAATTGGTTCCTTTCACTGAACCCAGTATCTCTTTTCAGGTATACAGCCCTAGAAAGAGGCTGGACTTTGCAGGAGAGATGGGTTTCATAGCTCATGGAGCATATTTCATTAGGAGAATAATGGTCTCCTTTTTTTTCCTGAGGAATCCTTTGCAAACACTGCATACTTTGTAATGAATATAACCCTTTCAGATGATTCAGTGACATGCTGTAAAATATCATACTTGGTTAAGCATCTTCTGTTGGGTTTTTTTTTTTTTTTCCCCTGACCTAGACTTGCATTCATGTCAAGTCTCCATGATACAGTGCCATAATATTCAAATTTTTGGTAGCCAATTGCTTTTGATATTTATATCCATTTTTAAGGGAATCACAATGAATAAATGTGCCCAGCTCTAACTTTATGCAAAATAAGCTGTGTGTAAATCAGTAAATCATTAATAGAAATGAATAATTGCCAAAGGCTGAGGACTGGATCGCGTTTCAAACTTTTATCTGTTTATGTATTTCAGAAGTCACCGAAGGAGAAAACACAATGTATGTGATAACTTAGGTCCCCATCACACACCATTTATGCCGTAGTATTGGTTTACACTTGATCAAATGATCTTTTCAAACCAAGGCATTGTGCACAGATTGTGCTCTGGGCTTGTTTTGCTTAATAAAACTTTATTTTAAAGACTGGAAACAGCAAAGAACAGAGGAAGATCAGAAGTTCCCATTTAACACCTTCCTCAGCAACTCCAACTCCAGAAGTGAGAGCCAGGTGGCAAAGTATCTCTTTTGTAAAACACCATGAAGGAAGTAAAAGCAAAGGACAGTGCTGACCCTAAGTAAGGTGGACAGGAAGGGTTAGGATATGTCCCTATAAGCATTAACTTCAAGAGTTGGACGTGCATATTTGTGTTGCTGGTGTCCCTGTCTCCATTGAGGTGTACTACTGAGGAAGTGTGCTGTTTGAAAGACACTGTCAATATTTTAGTATGTTGAAAATGACTTTTCTTTTTTAAAATTATTTTTATTATATGTATTATTATTATTATTACATAGCTTTTCCAGAGCCATATCATTCAGCAAATCCCTGTAGGAGGGCATCCAGGTTTCCTAGCAAAAGCTACTTCCTACATTATGCCTTACCAGGAATATTGGCATGCAGTCCACCCCATCTTCAAGGAATAAACAACCCCATGGGCAATGTTCGATATGATTCATTCTCTGTGTGGCTGTGACAGCATCAAAACCTGCCTAATGCAGCTGGACCTGAGACTGATGGGAGGACTGAAATAACCAGGCAAGCTCAGCACGTAGGAAAGCGGAGCCTGAACCGCTGTGCACGGCGAGGGGGATGCTGGCTATGCAGTGCATGCTGTGCTCCCCTGACTGGGTCCAGGTAACAGGGATGCTCAGGCTTGCTGTTGCTTGGCAATGATCTGCAACAAGGGGCCATGTCATGTCAGGACATCATGGCTGGAAGCCTGTCTCAAAGGAGCTGGAGGAATCCTCCCCATCAGTTTTGTGCTGGACGTACAGGCATGCCAGTTCTCCCTACCCCCGCTCCCAGTTTAGGTTCAGCTCCTATGTGTAATGCCAAAAGGATGTGCAACGCTTGACATTGCCGTGCCATCAGGTGTAGCAGGAGAATCCACGCACTGGAGCAGGAGGGGCTCGGAGGGAGGGAATCCCTCCAATCTCCAGTTTTACGGGGGTTGAGCAGCACCAGCTTTCTCTTCCACACTGGTACAGACCGGAAGGATGTTCTGGAGTTAACACTGCAGAATGACATATCTACTAACACCCTGTGAAGCGAGCACACAATGTCATGTCCTCACTTGCCGGACAAATCCGGTCTGACCCAGTGAATTCAAATGTGTTGCAGGAGCTTTAACCTGGCCGGGGGTTAGGAGTGCTTTCTCTCCTAAGGCAAAACAACAAAGACATTGCTGCTTCTACCTCCAGGTCAACAAGACTCCCACACAGAAGACAAAAATCAATTTGAGAAAACAAAATGAGCCGGATTCTGTGAGCTTTGGGTCCGGGAGATACAGCAAGTGCCAAACAACAGAATTATGGGAGAGTCTCTCCCCCTGCAACTGCATGTCCTGGAAGCCACCCATTTGGGAAAACGTGGTCATGGTCACCCCAACAATCTTCAATCAAGAGAGAAAG
Organism: Aquila chrysaetos chrysaetos; assembly: GCF_900496995.4. Taxonomy (NCBI): domain Eukaryota; kingdom Metazoa; phylum Chordata; class Aves; order Accipitriformes; family Accipitridae; genus Aquila; species Aquila chrysaetos. The sequence goes on along the minus strand of NC_044019.1, from coordinate 434,776 downwards.
TCCTTTTGGGTTGTAGTCTCTCTTTGAACAGAATTAGGCTCACTTCTTCAGGAGTCACTCAGTTCCAAGCACACTGTGGGTACTCTTGGGAAGGGAGGCTGCTATTTCCTCTGCAGCGTTTACACTGTAAGCTACATTAACACCTGGGGGTCACCGGTGGGGGAACAGCCACGGCATACTGCAGCTCCTCTGCTCATGGTGGAAGTGTGCCTTGGATCCGGGTCTCCTGCAGCTCAGCACAGAGTGAAGCCAGCTGCTGTTAGTGTCCGGGCCTCATCTCAGACACCAGTGGAAACAACTTGATCGACCATTGGATCAGTGGGTTTGCAGCATTTCTGCAGCAAGGAAAGATACCAGCATTATCTGTCAGCTGAGAGAGAGGAGTCCAAAAGTCAAGTCTTCTCAGAGTAAACTCTGTAAGTGTGAAACTCCCTCGAGGGAAGGCAGCATTTGCCAAAATTTTTAGCATTTTGTCTAAATGTCCTTCATCTAGGACTAGAGCACAGATAATAAATTTTTACAACATTTTGGATGGCTACATCTTTTGGCAAAATATTCTTTTTGCTTTGCTCATCTAAACTTGCAGAACTCTTAATTTAGTGAGTGACAAGTAACAAGTTAGTGGCTGCGACAACATTGATTTTAATCATAAAACTAGAGAGGAAGAGAAATAGAGTGTGAATTGCAGAGAACAGTTAATACAGATGTGTGAGGTATGCTCACTATCATTAGCTTTAGTTGTATACGGTCCTGTAATTATTTGAAAATTGTCCAGAAATATGTTCTCACAAGGCCAAAATGAATGCAAAAAATGCTGTTGTGATCTTTTATTGAATCAATGAAATTTAGATTAGGCAGTCACTAAATTCCTATTTACACAACAGACTTTAATGGCTCCAAAGGAAGCACTCAAATGTATTCGACAAATAATCCCTATTTATGAAAGCCCCATAATATGCATTTACATAATCCCCACTTTAAAAAGCTATATCAGCTCTAAAGTTCTTCAGCTCAGAGATATGCCCCAGGGGATTAAAAGTACCAAACAAAACAAAGAGAAGTAAAATGTACACATGCACACACATCCACAGACACGCATCACAATCTTTAAGATTAGCACACACAGAAGGAAGTAGGAATGACATACTAGCTTTCCTCACCCCCCCCCCCTCCACCTCTGACAGTGTTTGTCCATGTGCACAAGCATGAACACATGCAGAACTCTACAAGTGGCTCAGCGTGACTTTGAGCACGTGCATGATACTGCAGTGTCCCTGTGCATCAAGTCCCTCTCAGCCTTTCTAGCCTTTTTTCACAAATGTAATATTGGTTAATCATGTATACCCATTACCATAACGAAACAAATAGTCTGTACTAATGTTTCAGGATGTATGTAGCAGCTTTAGAAAGCAGCTGACTTGGCACAAAGCCAGTGGGTCATGCGTTTTATTCATACTCAAGATGACTGGACACTTGCTAATATTCCCATGTGATGGATGTGGTATTTTGCTGTCGGAGGTGCTGTCCTTGAGATAAGAAGTGTGACAGGGTATAGATCTGCACCAAGCATGTTAATGTTGCTGAAGGGTTTGAATTAAAAAAAGCTGTTCTTTACTGTGGAAAACAAGCCGTCCCTGAAAAGCTGATTCTCCAGAAGAAATGCAAATTTTGGATACTGATTTGTTACCTTCTTTAATTTTACCCTGTTTAGCAACTGTCCATTGTTTAGGAACAAAATGCTGTGACTCCTGTCTTCTGAAGCACCAGTTTCGCAATTCTGATGGCTGGGTAAACTATATATTGGCTTCAGTGAAACCAGGAAAGGGAAAATACTGCAGAATTAATTTCCAGCTTCAGAGAAATGCCTTCACTGCCTGTACGTTCTTAACCGTGTGTGTGTGTTTTGTTTCAAACTCTTTCGTTAGCATTTATAATATAAATGAGAACATGGAAGCACAGAAATGTTGTTGTTTACCCTCAGTGCATGCCAGCATTCAAGTGATGTGGAGTTTTGCCTGCAAAATCTCATCCTCTCCCAAAGCTCCCGGGTTGTCAGCCAGCTCCGAAGGTCCTGCAGGCACCACATGCCTAGCAACAATGGGAGGAATAGCTGGTGTGCAGCTGCATGCCCAAGCCATCTTCCCAGCTGGCCCAGTCCTTCTCCAGAAGCCAAATGGGATTTTTCTGGTTTGCTGGCGTAGGGCAGGGTCCAGTGTCCCCTCAGCTTCTCTTTCAGCAGGGGCTGAGGCAGCCGTCTGCAGTACTGCCAGTCGTCTCTGAAGAGGTCTGCTCTCCTCAGCCCTAAGGAACTCTTTCCTGCGTAATGGCCAGTAAAACTCTTCACCTTAAAGCCAGACTTGTTCCCTGAGTGAGGTTAGGGGTAACAGAAGGGCTCAGCACTGGCCTGTGTCAGGTGCCTGAGGCACTAAGCATTTCTTCCCAAAATAACACAAAAGATTGGTAATTTCACCCTGTGCGTTCTGAGCTCTGTTCCACCTTAATAATAAAGCTTTTGAGTTAAGGTTTCCATTTAATGAGGCTCTTTGCAGTTTACATAAAACAACCACATGAATAAATACTCAGTTTAGAAAAGATAAGACCTAGGGATGAGTTTGGCGGGGGTTCAGCAAGAAAGATTATGCATACAGCAGATAAAAGTGTCTACAGTTGTGCCGTCACTTGATCTTGTCAATCTAATATCAACTCGAACATGGAGGAGAAGCAGCCGTTATTTTACTGGAGTGGAGTGAGTAACAGGGTCTCAGGAATCACCACACCTGGAGCGGGTCAAACTCAGGAGCTCTCACGTGCTTGTGCCTCAAAGTCAGCCAGTATTGATTACAGTCAGCGTAGCAACCTGCAATGTCCGATTGCTGAGAAAGGGGAATTGCACAGAGAATGGTTCATTTTTTTCATTTTCCAAACAGATGTGGTGTAGGACATGTGTGTTCCTTTATTCTCCCCACTCCACACTGATTACCCTAATGCTGCACAGTTCCAGAGCTGGTCTTTCAATATTGACAGGCCACACTTCCCAGGTTGGCTACCCAAAATGGGGTGTTTTGAAAAATGTACAAATGTAGAAGAATGGGGAGGCAGAAATTTTCTCTGTGGCAAGGTTGAGGTGCGAGGCTCAGGAGATGAAGGGCTGAATCCCTGTAATTTTGTTGTTACTACAAATTATGCCTTGTTTAAACTCTCCACCTCAGGTTTTGATCTGTTATACTGGTGCTAATCCACACATTTATGCTTTGCTAGTCTGGATTCAAAGTGGTATAATTTAGCTCATCATGAAGGCCAAGAGTCCTCCCTATCTTCTGCCTGCGCTGTCACTCTATCATAATTTTTGCACTTTTTGTGACTCGTTATCGTCCCTATTGTGGTAACTGAGGCAGAGGACAAGAGTTCAGAAGGAAAACATCCATTTTTTAATGAAATTCACTTCTCGGGTGATCATGTGCTTCTGGAGAACAGCAATCAGGCACCAGCCTTCAGACTACCCATCTCTGCTTCTCCCTGCCTGCACCCCAAGGCCCCCGCTCACTGTGCTCTTCTCACGTCGGGAATAGGGGCCTGGCAGTACAGGCTGAAACTCAGCAGCAGGGAGAGGTGACGCTGCTGCGGGCTTTTTGCTGGTCTCATTCTCTCCAGAGAGAGGGAAGTGGTGAGCAATTGGGGTAGAGGATCATGCCTGGGACAGCGTGTCACTAGGTGTGGGCTGTTTTGTAAGGATGATGCCACCAACAAACTTCATTTCTCTACTCCTCTTTTTGAGCCAAGCTCAATGATGAAAATACCAAACTTGGTCAGTTCCAAGACTCATCTTTGACCAATTCACCCAGTAACTTCTCCTTGTGTCTTGCTTCCCAGCAGTCTACCTGCTTCTGTCCTCCCTTTGGCCATTTCCTTACACATTTAAATTATTCTGTTAACCTCTGCTTCCTTTAGGCCTGTAAAGAGCCCTTACAAGATTACGGGGGTGGGGTGGGGGGTGGGACGGGGGTCTGCACCATAGAAACAACATAATACAGGTAGATGTGTAAGGACTTATCTGGCAGACAATGATTTCTTGTGCAAAGAAATAGTATTGAACTGAGTGGGAAGAGCAGGTACTGTAAGGGACAAACCTTTCCAGCCACGATGCAGGACCAATTCGTACTATTACTGTTGGGATAGGAGGAGCTGAGGATGAGGAGCCTGCTTGGTGCTTTGGCAGGATGTTCCATCTGTGAGTCACAGCTCTACTGGAGCCGTACCAGCCCCTTGGCCAGACAAGCTTTGCCTTCATTAACTCTTTCCTGCAGGAGAAGCAGAAGCCAATTAATTACAACTTAGATTTTATTCCATTAAACTCCTCTAAGCTCCAGGGGAAGAGCCTTAAGACTCTACTCTGATCCTGTTGCCACTGACGCCAGTAAAAAGCTCTCCACAGACTTGGATGGGAGGAGGCATTAATTCCATGTCTGCTTTCAGCCTGGAGCATGGCCACACTCAGGGCCACTGCCAGGAGGGCTGTCCCTCTGAACGCAGTCCCTCTTCCCCATCAGCACCTGCCTTAGGGAGATGCATTGTCTGCGGAGAATGATTTCTGCTGGTCCCAGTGACAATGGACCAAGTGGCCATCCTCCCAGTGGCCATACATTGTAGTTACCATCAAAACCTTGCTCCCATATCTTATCTTAAACATTCATTCTGCTGCTCCCTATAAAGAAAAAACCTGAGCCTTTCACCTTCCAAGCTGAACGGACTTTAATTAATTGGATTTTCAAAGAGTGATCATCACATCTGAAATGACAGACTTCAGATCATTCCCAACACTTACAGCTTTGCTGCCAGAAGAGAAATCTTCACAAGCAGGGACTAAGTCATAGCTCCACAAGGCTGGTTTTAAGTGGGCAAATCTTAGAAAAGAACTGTTCCTCAATCTCCTTTTCATAAACTATTAGTGTTTCAAAGAAGTCAGAGGACTGAATGCAGGCTGTGTCATACTGGACTGCACAGTTGACAAGGCAGGAGTGGATCCTGCTTTGTTACAAGAACAAGTTAAATACCATCATTTGGTGCAACACTACAGACAAGTCTTTGCATGGGGTCTGATGCCATAATGCCACATACTCTACAATGCATAAGCAGCTGTTTTTTTTTATTCACAGGCAAATTGCTTAGGTATTTGGTGTGGAATAGGTACAAGGTGATAAAAGAAAGGTATTATTTATACAGCATACAAAAATGCAACTGGTCTTCTGGATATAGGACAGCACAGTTCAAAGTCAAATTTCTCTTTGTTCCTTGTGTGTTGCAAGTAGCTCATTGGCAAGGGCCCAGTACTTCTCAGACTGGTTACAGGACTGTCTCACCTGAGCTCTGATCTGTGCCATAGCTTGTATTTCTTGTATTTTTGTTTAGCTGCACTGTGGGCCAACAAACTCCCACTGCAGTCAACAGGCCCTTGGCATTTGGGCTTTCTCTTGAGTCATGGTGCAATGATGTGTCACCTCTTCACTCTTACTACTGTTCTGAACACTTTTCTTCCCAGTCCTACTTATTTGGGTCAACGCTTCCTAGAACCTCATCAACAGAATTCTCAGCAGCAGCGCAGGAGACTTGCTTTACTTTTGCTCCAGTCTGCAGAGGTGGTCACATCACGGACATGGTCAGATGCAGGTCTGTCTGCCGATGCACACATCTGTCCTTCCCAGGGAAAGGGCAGTGGATTGGGGAAGGGGAGAGCCTGCAAGCCTCTGGCAGACAGTGTTTCAGTCACTCACGGTGGATATAAAAATAGAGAAGAGTTCTCAATAAGAGAGTGGTTAAAGGAGTCAGAATACATAACAAAGTATGGAAGTAAGAAAAATAGGTTAAACGGATCACATTTCATCTTGATTTCCTTCTCTGTCAATCCCTTTTCTATTGTCTAGTAAATTCTCTTTCGGGGCACTGTGGTTTGGCAATTCAGAATTGTTTAAATCCCCTAGATGAAGACTACTTCACAGGAGGGTTGTTTAATATCCAGGGTCAGATTTTCAATGGCTGCAGTGCCTCACCTCAGCTTCAGTTGTTTCTGCACAGCTATAAGCTCACAGAAAAAAATTTAACGCACACCGCCTTCTGCCCCCAATCTGTGCTCAATTTGTAGTTTTGCCATTTGTAGGTGCTAGTAGAAAAGCAGACCATTTTTGCACAGAAGTTTTTGTGTGCAGATTTCTGTATGAACAAAGAGAAACCACACTTTGCAAACATGTCTCTGCGGAGCAGATTCTTAAAGAATGGAATTGATACCTGCATAAACTCGAGTGGCCTATGTGCATTATTTCCTCCCCTCTTTCATTCAGTCTCACAGCATATCACAACCCATTTGTCTACAACTACATGTTCAGAAATGTCATATTTCTTCAGTTCGGCTGTTACAAACAGGTGCTCTATGCTTCAGAACAAAGAATGTCCGTGAAGGTTGCCTGTTTTTTCTAGATGCGCGTGTCACTTCATACGTATACACAGCAGAGAAAACACATAATCTCATTTAAACTGGACAAAATATAATGTTAAGATTCGTTGAAACTAAACAAGAAAAATACATGTAAGTTTAAATAACTGAAGGAAATCTTCAGCTGAACAGCATTTTCCCTCTGTCCTCATTTAATCAATGTGATCATAAATTATTTTAAACTCTTAATGCACGAGAAGGGCAGAAGGACAACTTTTTAGGTGGCAGCACAAAAACAATAGCAACCTGACAAGCTTACGGATGGCCAGCAAACGTAAAGCCTTTTGGATCTTTCTGGACTCTCACTTAACTGAAAGTAAAATACATGGCTGTCATGTTGCTCTTTTCTCCCTTTCTCTCTGGGAGAGGGCAACATGTGCCGTGAGCCCCCAGCCTGGTGCTGCTGCACAGGCTCCCTTGTTTTCGCTCAGGAGGACCCACGCCCACACAACTCAGTGGCAGTGAGGCTGGGGTATGTTGTGCGTGCAAACATGCATAGGCATTGCCAGGCATCTACATCGCCCTGCGGTCCTACAAAGGCTGAGAGTCTCTGGCTGACCATGGTGCCAGGGGGACCCCAGCGAGGAAGAGGAGCTGGGCTCTTGCCTGTCGGAGAGGAGCCTGCAAGCGCTCACCGCTGGAATGTGGAGCAGGAGCCTCCTCATGCCCATCCATATGTTAGTGGGACCAATTCTGCTGAAACTGACTGGTAGAAATGAGGGGGGGAGAGAGTCCTGGTAATAAAAAAAGGGCAGAAACCTAATTTTGGGGGTGCTGCCCACACTCCCTCAGTTACAAAGCTTCCAAGGCAGTGACTGGTTGGCCACACAGGTGTACATTTTCACTCCTTGCCCATCAGTGATCGCTCGGGAAGACTCAGCACTATCTGCAATGCATGTGTGCACACATGCAAGAAGCCAATTAAAGCAGCCAGGGCCGGCGTTCCCTCCTGACTCCCCCATGGGTGCACGGGGCTTGAACAGCTTAATGAGGTGGGACAGCCAGAAACGCATCGCTAGGCAACGTGGCACTGCTGGCCAGTCTGGCCCCGAAATGGAGGGGGCTGGCAAGCCAGTAAGAGGAGCCGCACCCGTGGCTGGCATCAGGCACCAGGCTGCAGTGGTGGAGATGCAGACAAAGCTGTCAGAAAAAAAATCAAGACAGAAGACCGTCATGGAACGTGCTAAACCAAAATGGGCAGGAACCTGGAGTGAGCACTGCCAGCACGGGGAGGGGTGGTCCTGCCCGGAGCCTCGTGTCCCTCCTTGGGGACTGCACGGCTCCACCTGGGAGCAGCTACCTCCAAGCATGCGGGAAAGGTCTCTGCATGCAGATAAGTTCCTGACAACTCTTAGGAGTACCTGGGTTTCAATTATAATAAAATTATTCAGCTCCTCTGTCTTCTCAGGACTAGAGCATCCATGTGTCCCATCCTGTGACTGTTCAGTAAGCCCAAGCACTGGCTCCTGGTGATAGCAACACGGCCTTCCCGGTGGGAGTGATTCTCCACTTGCTTTTCAGACACCTGTATATCACAAGAATCTAGGTTCAGGGGCTCTGCCTGTCCCCGAGAACACAGTAAACACCCTTCCTGCAAGCCCGCAGCATGTGCACTTTCCAGTTGTTAAGAACTGCACACTCACTGTTAGCTACACGCACACAGAACAACTGGCAGGTTTTAGGCATCTGTTACAGTTTTTACCTAGCTGAAGCAAGGCTAACAAAATGGTAACACATAGAGCCATCAACTGCCTCAGACAAAACGCAGCTGTTTGTTCCTATGTTAGCACTGTGGGTGGGTGAAGCACTGATGACATTTATAGGAGAATTTTCTTTTCACACCAGGCAGTGAAGCAAACTTTTGCTAGTATGTGTTCTTTTCACAAGTGACTCCCCCCCCCCCCCCCCCCATTCCTATCCTGAGATCTTACTTAAAGTCATGTATAGAAATAAGGCAGAAGAGCATTAGAAACTGCACCGGATTGGAAGCTTGTATCCACCCTCTGCTTGCACTGCTTCAGAGCTACAACCTCTCTCCCCCACATTAGGTAGTATTTTCATTAGATACCCGACCTCTGGTTCTGATTAAATAACTTGTATAATTAGATTGAGACATCTGCTTATCCCTGGGGGAAGAAATCCTTTTCAGCACTGGACTAAGTCTGATTTGGTTAATTACCTTAGCAGCACTGTATTAATACATAGTTTCTTGATGGCAAGAAGCTGTGGTATTAGGTTTATTCCTCCTGGCTTTCACAATACTATAGTAAGACAGTTTAGGGATTAGGAATCAGGCATTGAGCCCAGTATTTCCCTCCTCCCTTCACTCATCTCAACACTCTCCCCTCGTTTTGCTGATTAAAATATTCCCTGTTTCACTTGCCTGTTGAATACAGTTTCCAGGTTCTTTGTTTCACAAGTAAGGATAATATATTCCCAGTGACTGCTACAAAGCAATGCATTCTGGGATACTTCGGAGTAATTAAAGTTCTCAGGGTTCTTTGGAGATGTGAATTTGTGTCAACAAACAAATGCACTACTATTGGCACTGCTAGTTTTTCAGTTCATCCTCCAGAAGTAGAGCAGTCCACATACAGACTGGCAAAGTGGAATGGACACAAAAGGAGAGCAACACGAAGTGCACTCAGGTTTGCACACACTGTCCTTTTCATCTGGTGGCTGCAAGTCTGAACATCTGCAGGGCAACTGGACTGCAAAGTTCCCCTGCAACTGCAATAAAGACAGATTCTGTCCTTTGGACAAGCTTGACCAAAAGTGAACAAATTTACATAACGCTGAAAAAGAAGAGACTTGAGATTTGCATCCAAGCTTGGAAAAATACATTCTCAGTAGTGGGTGGCAGTAAGCCCAGTGGGCACCAAGCCCCGAGGTAGATGCTCCGGAGGTGCATCAGCAGGCAGCGGGCAGAGCCGTAGGCAGAAGCTGGCCTTAGGGCATGCAGCCGGGTGCCTGCTGGCAGCGGCCCACAGGCAGATGGCTCTGCCAAGGCCCTCGCCGCTGGCCCTCCCTGCTTGCCCACCAGACTGAGCACCCCAAAGTGCCACTGCCTCCGAGCTGATTATTTAAACAGGCTGGTCCGGGGGCCCAAAAGCACTTCTGGCAATGGTGAGAACTGAATCAGGAGCAAAAGGACTATTATGCAATAGAGCATTTTTCTATCAACAGATGGAAATACCTAATAAGATGTAAATCATCTGTTTGATAACCAAGCCGTTACAGAACTAGAGATTCAGGCTTCCCAGGGCAACTTCAATTCTCAGAACCACGTATTTACTATTTATATGACTTGCCAGCTTATCTAAAGGCTCGTCCTTTTCAGAATGCTATACAGGCAGCCAGAAGGCGCTTTCACAAAGAATTGTTTGGACGCTTCTCAAAGCAAAAATATATTCAGTGCAGAACTTAATTGTAACACTAAATCTGTGAGTTTTAGAAAAAAGGTGATGGGGGTGGAAATCACGGGGGAGGAGAGGCATAGGAACATAACATCAAATGCCTATAGGAGGTCAGAGCAAAGATACCCTGTCCAGCAACAGAGGCATAGGGAAGACTGTCAGAACAGCACAAAGCTTGCAGCAATGCCTCTCCAGAATACTGTCCCAGAGTCTGACAGTTTGCAGAGATTTCCCATGACACAAGTGAGGTTTGTTATTCAATAGCTGTTAGGTTTTTTTTTTTTTCCTTCCACGACTTCATCCAATTTATTTTTTTAAATTTATGTAAACCTTCAGCATCCACAACATTCTGCACCAAAGATTTCTGCAGATTAATGACACACTGTGCAAAGAACCACCTTCTTCTGTTTGAAGAACCAGAGCCAGTGAGCAAATCACCTCTGGGTGACTTCTTCATGCTACTCACGATTTCAGAGACTGCTATCATTTTGTCCCACAGTCACCTCTTTCCAGGCTGAGGAATCACAGTCTACGGAGCTGTGCCTCCTATGGATGCTATTCTATACCCTTGATCAGCCTTGTTGCACATTTCTGAATATTTTCCAGGTATATAAATGCTTCGACAACTAGGATAGAAAGAGAACTAAATGATTTCACCTGATTTCTGTGGCCTGTGTTCCCAAGAATACTGGGCCACCCAAAGCAGCAATCAGGAGAGAAGTGCCTCCCAAGAGCCAAGACTGCTGTGAGGTGAATACATTCAGTTTAGAAAGATTTGAAGGTAGTACAACTTAGGAACAGTTTGGTTTTTGTTAACATCTAAAGTAGCCCTTTGCTGGGCAAATGGTGTAAATAAGCTTTCCCACATTTCTTTTGAAAAAAACAGAGGGGAGGCAGGCAACCACTGCAAAGGAGGCAGAAGCAGCAGGAGTGTTTCTTACAGCAGCCCTGAGCACAGAGCAAAGTCCCAGGGGTGGCTTCCTCACAGACCAGTTCCAGTTTCAGCCAAGAAACATTTCCCCTCCTCTCTTTTTTTAGGTCAGAAGGTGAGTAAAGGTTGGATTTTGTCCTGGGTACTTTTCTTTCCTTGTAACTTTCACACAGAAGCATGAAATATAACCGGATACATTTCAAGCAAGACAATGGATTACCTTGTACCGACGTGCAGGCCCAAGGTGTCTATTATTTATAGACCTCATTTTCTTGTAGCAAATTTGCATAGATGAACTCCAGGTGGCTGACAGGCCTAAAGCTGTGAGGCTCGCAAGTCAGCGCAGATACTGGAGAGTAGGATAATTCAGCAGCCAGGTATCACTTCGTGTTATGTTGCATCACGACCTCTGCATCGCTGGACTGAACCAACCTGGCCCCAGACTGCGGAAGCGAGTCTGGAAAAAAGGGGCAGAGGAGAATTTTGCCAGCAAACTTGAGACTGCTCGGTCCTGGAGGGCATATTTCATTATTCCCCACATCACTTTGGCACTATGACTGCTTAGCAGGTACAGTGAAAGCATCCAGATCTGCCCGTGCTGTGCAGATACAGTGTGTTTCGGGGGATTCAGACTCCCGTCAGGGACCTGACAGAGCTCCCATGCACACGTTGTCCCTAGGAGTAACTTTCAGCCTGAGAGAAAGCAAATTGCTTTGGCAAAAAGCTAAACAAACACTCCTACCCCTGGTTTGAAACAGAGATGCTGCCTGGTGTCATCTGGGCAGATTGCTCCTGTTGCCATCAAATGAATTTGAGTATTGATCTGCCAGGAGCCAGAGTGTACTTTTAAGGGAGACTCATCATTTGCCTCACTGGTGGCATCTCAAAAGCGGTCCTCTGAGTACGAGGCTTACCAGTGCATGTGGCAGGAGAAGGGTATATCTGCTCCCAGGCTTCTGCTCAGCCCTGAACACCCACACCCAGGAGCCGCTACGGTAAGAGAAAAGGGGAAGTGCAACACATACCTGTTCCTTGGAAGGTGTCACAGAAGCCACAGGAAGCTGGAAGATAGTGAGAAGGGGTCAGTGGCTTACCTTCGGAGAGCTTCTGCAAGGATAAATGCTGAATTAAGAGAAGACGCCAGTGGGAGGGAAGTGACTGGCTTGCACGAGCAGTGCCACGCTGCGGCTCTGGCATCCCTCCCAAGCAGCTTACACCTGTGGTGATGGGACCCCCCACTCCTCCAGGGCTTCTCCCGCTCCTCCTCAGGCTGCTGCCATTCCTCCACAAGGCTCCGAGGCTGCAGGCGGCACATCAGCAAGCCCAGTCACAGAGGAGGGCCTAAGCAAAGTTAGATCCAATTGCACAAAGCTGGATCATGTATCATAAAACCAGCTTTGCTTAGTTAATCCTCTGATTGATTTTAAGGCCTTGCAGAGACTGAAAGGCTATTAAGAGATTTGTGTTGGCAGTGCTTCCCACCGCAGGCACTGTCTCCTCTGCCACTCACCTGATGTTTAGCCAGTTGTGGCCTGAGCCCCCTCCCAGTACAAGGCAGCCCTTAAACCCTTCATTTAAGTTGTATCAACCTTCTCTTTGCTGAAACTCCTGGAGGATTAACACTCACACACAAGCAAAGGCCTGACAGGGTGCTAACCCTGGTGCCAGCTCTCCAGGCACCAGCTGCTGCTGGGCACCCCACACGGACACCCTGTCTGGTGTGGGGTGCTCCCCCCTTGGCATGCCTGCCCACGTTGGCTGGATCCCCTGCTGCCTTCCCTGCTGGCACGCTCCTGTGATGCTTAGCACTCAGGTTTGTTTTTTTTCTCTCCTGGGCAGGGTGGCATGGCAGCGGGTCTGCTCTGCAGCTGGGCTGGCAGCAGGCAGCTGTGAGCCCACGGAGGACGCGGGGGCTCGTGAGGAGCATTTTCCAGCAGCCGCTGACCCGCAGAAGGGGTGGGCACCTCTCCCTGTGGCCGCCGCAGGTCATGCTAAACTGCACCAAAGGAGGGGAGCCAAGGCAGCTCTTGGTATCAGCATGCCTGGCACGGCCAGCCTCCAGCTTCGTGCTTTGCCCTACACATTCCCGTAAAGCAGATGAGTTAGAGCAACAACAATCACAAAAGCAACCCTCGTGAGGGACTGCCCTGAATGCCCTGCCCTGCCTAACCTCCCCGGCAGCGCCTCCCGCAGACACCTGCTCCAGGTGTGACCATCCTCCCTCATGCCTGTCCGTCGAGACTCGTGAGTCTCCAGCAATGGTGCGAACATGTGAAGGGGCCAGAGGGTCTCTCATCACAGCCCTCAAACTGCAGCCCAATATGCTTTGTTTTTTCCACTATAATTTTCCTCTCAATCCTTGAATCTCACCTTAAGAAGCAGTTCCCTTCCCCTGTCTCACAGAGCACTGATGTTGCCTTACTCCCAGTGCTCAGTCTGGCAGGAGCCCTGCAACACATCCCCAGTTGTTCCCTGTCTCACTTCTTCAACATCCCCAGCTCTCCTTGGATGGGATGCAATGTGCTGACTGTGCAGACCTGAAACGCTTGCTCTTGCCTTTGACTGCTCATGTGCCTGCCTGTTTTCTCCAGCACCTGCCTCCTCATGTCCAGATTCAAACTGCAGATAATGTAACCCTGCTAGCCTCCTGGGCAGGGTTGTGTATGCTGGGAGAAATGCTGGCCTTGAAAGTTGGGTGTGAGTCTGTGGGATTCTTCAGATACTTTCTGCTACTGGGATTGTCTGGAAGAGGCTGAAGTCTGACCCTCAGTTCCAGCTATCTCAAGTTCATGCCAGAAATTATGCCCAGGTAATTGTCTGGCAGGCCACTGTCCTACACTATGGCAAACCACGACACAAGCAATGATGTTTTCTCCTGTTGGTTAGGCACCTTCTTTGTTGCAGCAGGTAGAAGCTTTCCAAGGAGATGTTTTTAAGCAGCAGCTCAAATCATTGCTCCACTCTTCAGACTCTGTCCAGGGCACAGGCACCCTGCTCACCTGAACGCCCCAGGCACCCTCAAGCAGGAAGAGCCACTCAGCAGAGACCATCATCAGCACAGACTGGTGCAGACCACGGATGCCACTGAGTAGGGATCTGGACATGCTCAGCTGTGGTGGACTAATCCCGAGGCACACAGAAAAAGCAGATACCAGCCTCCTCCCTGGTGCTGGCAGACTGCTGCTCTGTGGCTCCAGCCCCAGACTGGCATCTGAGACCAGGCTGTAAGTGGTGCTGTTGTTCAGGGAGATGCTGTCTCCTGGACTTCCTCCCTTTGGTTATGCTACATCTAGAGATGTGGAAGTCTTGGACTGCACCCAGTCTATGATGCGCACGATGTAAAATGCACTCCTGAGCCTTACTGCACAGCCTGCTTTACTGGAGACAAATGCTAGTTGCTGCACAGACCCATAACTCCAGCAGAGCAGGGTGCATAGCAGGTTGCATATGTGACACGAAGCTTTCAGTCATTCAGCTGCTGCTGCCAGATCCACTCAACTCCACAGCGCACTGTGGGCCAGCAGCTTCTCTGCAGTGTGTGCATGAGACGAGTCTGGTGATGCTCAGTCCCGGTCTCAGGGCACGCATGTGCACAACACAAGAGACCCACCACAGACTACTAGCTGAGCCAACTGAAAAAAAGTTTGTTACAGCAGCTTGAAAGACGATGAAAAACTCAGGGGAGGGCTCTTAATGTGCCAGAGGCCTTCAAATGGAAAGATCCCAAACCAACAAGACCTGGTTCTAAAGCACCAAACTTTTCATCTGGCTCCGATACTGCTACCTGTCCCCGCTACAGGGCCGAGAAGCATCACAGATCTGGTGTCTTTTGTCAATGTGACTTAAAAGAGCAGTCCACGTACCAAAAAGGAGAGCATAGGATGGGGATGAAGCTCTGGCAGGATTCCCAGCACTGGGAACAGTCCAGCATAAGTTTTGGAGGGTTTGCAGTGAGCACATGACACAACTTTGCTGCTTGTCAGGATGACCAGGAAAAGGAGAAGCAAGAAATTGCGAACCATCCAGCCTGGTATCAGCTCCACACAACACAGTGAACAGCGTGAAACACCTGGGAATAAGGTCTAACAACTAGTGTGCAACAGGGGCTTATTAAAAATAGGTTGTGCCAAGCAAGTCCAAAAGACTTCTTCACTCGAGACACTGATTTTGCAGATGATAGAATTCATTTCTATTCCAATAAAACAGTTGATATACTGCTGCATAATGAACTTAAAGCTGGTAACACTAAACAAAAAAGTCTCCATAGAGCAGAGCAGGGGTGGAGGATGGCAGGCTGGCTGGCAAGCAGGCAGGGGTCTGGTCGCACAGCAGATTCCCTGACGGGCATGGGTGTCAACGGGGTGCCTGCCCCTTGGAGCCGGCTTTGCCAAGCCAGTAGCGGGGTGCAAGCTGACCCCACAGAGGATCTAGTTCCCAGACCTGTTCCTCTTGGGGAACAGAGATATGCAGCAGGATTTTGTGAGCCTCTAACTTCAAAAGATCAGCAGCCATGCCAGGATGAGGATCTGGTGGGACCATGTAAACTGCCTTGTTCCTGCTTTTTTAAACAGTATGAGAATTTTGAAGCTGCAAGACAGGAATGCGGGCAGAGACCTGATGGTTCCATGTTGCTCAGCTGAGCAAAGCTCTGTTAATAACCCACAACCCCCAGAGGGAGGGAGGGAGGGCCGGTTCTGTTTTTGCTTAACCAGGGTCTCCTGCCATTACAACATTATAATATCAAAGAACTTTGTGCTGAGAACTAGATACAACAGCAAGAGCAGCCCCAAAAGGACCAAACCTGAGGATCTCAGTGGGGTTTGCTGCAGGAGGGTGGGATTTAAGCTATAGTCTGGAGAAACAAAGACTCAGGGGACAGGATCAGTCTCTAATTATCTTGCAGTTAATGTGAATGAGCAGCAGGATGAGGAGAGGGAGGGGCAGGAGACACCAGCATGAGAAGCGCTGACCCGGAGCTAGGGAAGGAAAAGTTTAGGCTAGATGCAAAAAAAAAAAAACCAAAACCAAAACCAAACCAAACAAACCCCGACTGGCATAAAACAGACTCCTACAGGAAGAGGCTAAAAACTTAGTCACAGGAAATATTTACAAGGAAATCAGATGCAGTTTTAGCAGGCAAGTTGCAATGAATGACTGCAGCAAAAGGGCCTGGTTCGGACCCTTTGGCAGGACTGAGTGGTCTTTCCCAGTCTTCCCTGCTGGTTAGTCATCTGCTAGTGGTTTCCAAATGGTGCTGGGTACCTAGTACCTCTACCTGGAAAATGAGTGGGCACTGGTAATTTAACAGAGGCATCATTTCCAGCAAGAACCATTTGGATATTTAACATACTAATATTTCAAAAAGAACAGAGGTGTGTTATTTAGAAAACATTCTAAAGGGGTAATGAGGGCTCTTTCTAACTATCTCTTTTTCCAGGAAAATTGTATTTGCAGCAAGCACCAGGTGCTGTTGTATTTTAATCTAAGTTAAGTGACTCCTGTTCCTACTCCAGTACTGAATACTCAGTTACTCTCAATAAATCATGCTCAGTCCCACATCCCCTCAATCATATTAAGGCAGCCCTCTGTGAACACATCCAGTTAGACTTCCACTTAATTGATCATGTTCACTCAGACGATCTCAAGCAGCAAGGCTTTAGCTGCATTATTCTTCACTGTTCACAATATTTTCCAATTCCTATTCCCAATAACCTCAAATTGTAAGCAGAAGGTGGTTCCTGGATAGGAAGGATTTGTCCAAAAGGTTTTTTCAGAGCAGTGCTTCTCTGTCTCTAACATTTCCTTTTTCATCCATTTCTTTAATTTACTATGTGCCATTTCTCCCCAGAGCGCAAGACCCTGCTCAGGTGGAAGCCATGCAGGAGTCAGTGGTAAGACGGCACATGGACCAGCACACCCATGCGCAGACCAACAGTGAGAATGGGCCCATTTATCAGGTTTTCTCTGAAGCTCATGCCTGGCCCCGTGGCTCTACCCGAGCCCATTCCAGGGGGATCCCCTCTTGCCATGGAACCCCCACCCAACCCTGACACCTTTGGGCTGCGCAGCCCCTGACACATGCATGCCCCCACTGCTGGAGTGGGGCTGCTGCGCGGCTTTCAGCACCCATGCTGTGTTCAGCACCCCCGGGATGGTCCTGAGCATCTCAGCTGTCTTCAAGTGCTGCCATGGCCCACAGTCTAAGTACTGGCTAGAGCTGGATGGGAACACTGGAAATGGGCATTTTCAGACAAATCCTTCTGAGGGAAAAGAATGGTTCCAATATTTTTTTTCAGATTGTCATTCTGAGGGCTCAGAATTTTTCCAAAAATATTCTGACACAACCAAAGGAATATCAGTTCTTTGGCATAGCAACTGATTGTATAGTAAGTGTAATATTTCATATTTATTCTGACAACAGAAATGCAATCATGTAGAAAAACAATTCATATGACCTAAAACCCAAGTAACAAAAAATGTGTTGAAACAGAAATGTTAATATAGATCCTTCTGTGCAATTAGAATTAACCTCACTAATACTTTGAATATTGTCCAATGAATTGTCTGGCGTATCTCTCATGAGACTGAATAACTTCAAACAGTTGAGAATTAGAGCTTGGCTGCACTTGTTATGGATGGAGCCAGGCAGCAAAACCAAGTAAACCAAATGGTAACATAAACTTCAATGAAAATCTATTTCTATTCTGTTAGTTGGCTGAAAATGTACATTTACTAAACTGCCCCTTTGTATTGTAATAAGTCAAATCCAGTTTCCTATCATCAAACTTGCAGATGGCAGCCAAGAAAATTATGTTTAATTGAGTTGAACTATAACACTGAATTTGTAGCTTTGCCAAGTGTGGCTTGTCTCACTGTCCAGGTTTCTCAGTTTGAGGTTTTACTTCTGCATTTCAGGAATTAAGAGGCACATCTAGCAAACAGGTTCTTTCAAAGGAGACCAAACAGAAATAGTTAAAGGAATTTTGACCTGGCCTAAAATTTTTATGAGACTAGAGCCTCTTGCTCCTGACATGATCCAGGAAGCAGTACTTCCACACTTATTTAACAGTGAGAATGTATCAGTTTGTTAAAAAAATATGGAAGCCCTAATAATTCCCAGGTTACACTTACAGTTGTGGTAGACCTTACTATGAAGCACTGTCTCCCGTGGGAGATGAACTGGTGGTTCCAGCCACAGCAGCCTAACAAAAATTCCCACTAGCAATAAACATCTTATCTTCCCACCTGACCTTGTACTTGGCTATTTCCTAAAAGAACTATCTAAGGTCAGGAGAAGAATTCCTGCTTTGGACTTGCAACTCAACCTTTTGAGTTTCAGGAGTGGGCCTGTCCACAGCTGAGGAGAGTCTTCTGGTTTCTTTGCACCAAGAACTTGTTTATTGTAGCCTCAGATGAATCTTTCCTATAACTGTGGTTAACCTCTTCCTATGGTTAGGCTCCTTATGATTCACCTACGCTAAGTATTCTGCAATTAAAACTCCCCCATAGAGCATAACAAGCCTTTATTATCGCTGCAGAAGGCCTCTTTGTCTGGCTGAACCGGGTCTTCTACTTTTGTTCCCATGACTTTTTCATAACAGGTTTGTGAGTTCTCATCCTTGGGTTGCATACTGCTATGACCATAAGCTTTTCATGAGATGGTTTTAAAATACAGACAGAAAAAGTGGTGGTGTTGGCGGGGGCGGGGGGGGGTGTGTGTGTGTCTTTCAGTCTACTTCACGTAGACCTCTATTCTTTGAGGCTAATCCTTTGTTCCTTGGTGGAAAGCAACATTTTTATGAGACAGGTGAATCATACATTCCCCTCTAGCAAAACAAATCCCCGAAAGAGAGCAACGTACGTTATCTTGGGACATTCCTAAAATCACAAACATAAGCAACTGGCAAAAAAGAGCATCTATCACAGTGAAAAGAAATCTACACCATGTAAACAGCTCTAAAAGCAAATGCACAAAAACAAGGTCTAAAAATTTACATCACAGTGAAAGACACTTTTGAGTAAAAAACAGTATTGGCAATATCTAATTATTGGTGAAATCTGTTAGGAAAATCTTTCACGTTCTGAAAGACTACTCACAGTTCAGTAACAATCCTTCAGGATTTCTGTATGAGGGTTTGAAAGCTTTTCAATTAATTCAGGGGAAGAAAAGAAAGGTTTAGTTCCAAGTCTGAGACGAAGTTTGCTGTGTAGTTAAAAAGAGTAAATGAACTTGTGGATTTGACTCCTCTGTTTCCTTCTCACACAGTGTCTTCTACACTTGAACGACAGAGCACAGAGCCTGAACACGAAGGCTTCATGTTTTATTAATGGTGTCCAATTCATTTCCTGTTTTCATGCTGATAACCTGCCAAGGGAGAGGAAGGGAATTCAGGTGGCAAGACCTCAGATCCATTTTTCTTATACCCATGAACAGTTCACAAGTGGGTATTTCACTAGCAAAATCTCTTTATTGCATGTATTACTGCATTCTCTGGGAAGCTTAGCTGGGACAGCTAGCTTCACTGCTGCTGGCATACACCTCTGAAAGCCTCAATGTTTTCAAGGCAAGTTCTTTTCAAGGTGATAGCTTTTAGTTTTTGATTCAGTCAATGCTCAGTAGCTATTTTCACTACTGTCCTTTCTACAGGACTAACCTCATAATACACCATATTACTACCTAGTCAAGCAAAATTCGCATTAGCAATACCATTCACTCTTTGTAGAAATGCCAATTTACTCCCTGTTAAAGACAAACCAATGTAGTGTTCAGTCCAGTAACTATTCCCAGAGATTTTATTTTTTGACTGAACTAATGTTACCAGTCCTGCAAAACAGAGCAGTTTTTTAAAAGCCTCATGCTTTCTGCAAATTCCCCCCCCTTTTTTTAAAAAGCATAATTTCCTCTATGTCTGTAATATTTACCATGAGTGAGCACATCCTTCATAAAAGGCCTTTTTCAATACAGTGTTGAGAGTGAGTTCCTAGAAAAGACTGGATTCTAAGTATCTGTATTTATGAGCTGGAGAAGAACATCACCTTACTACTTCAGACCAAAATCCTTTGCAGAAATTATTTCAGCAGTTGATGGAAGTGTTAACAATGCGTCCCTGTATTTAAGACCTACTTACATTAAAAGGATCCTTCCAGGCTCTTCCTTCACCATCTGGCAGGCTGATCAGATGGGAACTTACTGAAGAAGGATCAGTCTTGTCCAGTACTAAGAGCCCAGTGTAGAAAATCATTCTTCACTGCTGCTGTGCAGAAGGAGAAAGCATCCCCTTCTAGACAGTAACCTCTTGTCCCATTCCAGGTGAACCTATCTATACTTAGAGTATTCAACAAGACAGAGCTACAGCGGGATGACTCTTACTGGGGGGGTACTGCCTATGTGGAAGGTGAAATGTATTAGCAAATAAAGGTAAACTGTACCCTGGCACCTGGGGAAGCTTTAGCTTGTTAAGTACCTGCCAAAGCTTGTCAGTCATATGTGTTACAGCTGTTTGAAACACAGACCTTGCTGGGCCAGTTGTTGGAAAAGTGGACTGAACTTCTGGTTTGACTCAGTAGCAGTTCTGAACACCTTATTAGCTACTTTCTTCTAGAGACATCAAACAGAAAAGATGGATAAGCTAAAAACTGACATCCCACTCAGAGCAGCAAGCTCTCACAGAAAGAACAGAAGGGCTAGAGCACCTGGGTGGACATCTGGCTATCAGCAGATACCATAAGGTGATGCTGGGTTTGTCCTGTGCTTGGTCACAACAGTGTTCAAGAAAGAATCCCCATGTTCCTATTCTTCAAACTGGTAATACAACAAAGGCCTGCGTCTCATAAAACACTCCTGCAAATAACATAAAATAACTTTTGAGAGAAAAGTAAGAAAAATGAAATTCCCCCTGTGATTCTTGTGCTGGCCAGAGATGCCCCAGTCTGTTTCAATGCTTCACATTCCCTTAAAGCAGCAAACACTTTAACAACAATGACTTCCCTCTAGCTGCTTCTTCCTCTAAAACCCCTTGGCCGCTTTCCCAACACGAAGAAAAGCACTTCTTTCCACAGCCTGTGTGCAGCTCAGTGTGGCCATGCTCCATGGCAGGGGGTGGGGTTGCACCACCGAGCTCTTGGGGTTTCTTTTAGGACATTTTTCTTTGAAAGATAACCAGAACTGTGATGAGATCGGTAACCTCCTCTGTGTTGGCAGGCAGACATGCATGCCTGGAGGTGTAAGCGCAAGTGTGTGGTCTTGGGTGTGGGGAAGAAAGGAGAAGGGTGGTGACCTGAATGTTGGAACGGAGTTCAGAGTAGACTTTTTTGTTTTGCCTTTCCTTGCATTGGGAACCCCAAGCATGAAAACACAGGAGTTCCCTGCCCCACCACTGATATAATGAAAGCATATCAGAGCGTGCTGCCTTCTGCTTTCTGAGCCTCCTGGCTGTAGACAGCCACACTTTTAGGCCTTCCTCTGAAACCATAAGGACTAGAAATAGTATTATTTTTATCAATGAGAGTGGGGATTCTCAGGTAAGTAAGGACCTGTGGAGCCAGGACATACAGGAATATGCAAACGCTGTGATAGTAGTTATAAAATATGAAAACTGGCAACCTCACTCCCCCTAACGTTTCACACAAACATTGAGCTTGGACCTGATATACACAGACCCATATGTCCCACTTGAGACTCAGTGCTCAGGTTCTTTGTGTCTCAATTATTTAGCCCTGGACTACCAGGGCTGGAAGAGAGACAGGACTGAGGTACTCTTAAAATCATCCCTTATAGACAATATTTGTTTGACATGTTGTTAGTCTCCAGTGACAGAGATTCCACAGCCCCTCCCCCAGCAATCTGCTCTAACAGTGACCTATCTCTACCACCAGAAGCATTCCCACCCCCCGCCCTAGAGCCCAGTTTAAGCCATTATAAGAAACATATGGGAGAGCAGAGTACTCCCTCCTCTTTGCTGCAACTTTTTACGTATATGATGGCTGCTCTACTGTTTCCCATTTGTCTTCTGTGGACTGAACAAAACATACTTTTGTCAGTCCCTCTTTGGAAATCATGTTTTCTACTTAGTCATTCTTACTGTTCACTTCCAGATGCACATCAGCTGGAAAAAGTCTCATTGATTCCACTTAGAGCCTTACTGCTGTTCAATAGAGTGTAAGAATTACTGCATGTCTTCAAATGACACTCATGCTTGTCCACCTTAGTACAGTATTTGATTTTTTTTTTTGCAAAATCCAAATGAGAGCTTAGATTGCATTTTCAGGCAATGAAAGTAAAGTGTGATGCAGTGCTAGGTGTTAAAGTAGCTGCCATTACTGAAGGTCTGACGGGGGACAAAGACCATGTTCCCATCCCTAGCACTGAGTAAAATATGTATTTGCAAGTAACACTTTAGGAATCATTTGATCATGTGGCCCAGCTGGCATTGCTGATAGATCCTAGCATCTGCTTTGTTTTTCTTCTCCTTTGAAAAGTTTTATCTAATGATTACTGCCCCATAGGGGTGTATGGCACCTTATTTAAATACATTGCAGCCCTGAAGCTGACGACTCCCCACATATATTGCCAGTGTATTTTCTTATCCTTTGCTTTAACACCAGAAATCTGTGAAGTCCTGTGTGGAGGCAGCAATTTTTTTTTTTTTTTTTTTTACTGTCAATGCAATGATCAGTGCAAGAAGTTTTCTGACTGCAGGGGAAAATGAGTCAATTTGAAATCACTGACCTTTCTTTATGGTCATCTGCCACTTTGAACGCTGGTTATTCTGATGTTGGGCTATAAGAGGAGGGATATTTACCATGGAAAAGTGAATAGCTGCCAACTATCAAGGCATCACCAAGCTCTGCAGACACGTATTGTCATAGGGTGGCATGTTATGTAAGCACTCCTTAAATGCAAGTTACTTTACATTCTTGGCAGCAGACCACATGAAATTTCCCTTCAGATGTTGACGGGATTAAAAAAAAAAAATTATATATATGAAAATCACCTTATCATTTACAATGCAAATCTTGGAAGGAAAGTTAGTAAATTAAGTTAGAGATTCGCCTAAATTAAGCTGGCATTCTATTCTGGTGCTTCAAACTGAAAACATTGCTGGCTGACAAAACAAGCCCTGGAATGATTAGCAAAAACCCTCCTTCAGAGGCAGCAGACGAGCAATCCCTTTGAACCTTCACAGCACATCATAAACGCTCAGCAGACTTACAGTGTGGCAGTCCCAGTGCTATCAATTATTTACCCTTTTTCTGTTTACCTTCAGGCAGCAAGTAATTATTTTTAAATATTAATTTAGTTGTGTCATGTACAGTTTGTGGTTTAGCCCCGAGATCTGAGATATAGAAAAGCAAACTGCATCTCAAATCACATTTAGCTAGTGACGCATTGATAGTTGGATCCCCACTCCAGCTACTCAGCAGCTACACTCAACTTCTTCCATCATTAGAAACAGAACTCTGTTCATTGTACGAAAGTGAAAGCAATTTTCTTTATAGGAAAAGGCACTTCTTTTTAGCCTAGAAGTCCCAGAAATTGAAAAATCTAAATAGGAGAATGTTATTTTATTCTAAAACCTTTCACGTTTTTTCAGATGAAAATTTTTTCTTCCCCCCTTTTTGTTTCCCTCAGAATTTTTCCCAGAGTGATTAATTTTCTTTGTCCTCAGCTAATTTAGGCTAAAAAGAAGATGGCTGTTGTTTCTGCAGCCCCAAGAGAAAGAGATCCTAGGAGACAAGAATCGCCTTCCTGCACTGAAAACACCACTTCTTAGAACCTGAAAAGAGAGGATAGCTCTTGTCAGCTCACATGTCCTTCCACAAGGGACTGGTTCTTTCTTTTTAGCAGTTTATACTAGAAAAACAAATACTCAGTTTGATATATCTGCACGAAGATTTAGATGTGTGCCCACAGAGAGGTCGATGCAGTATCAAGTTCAGAGCAAACTGTTGGTTCCACCAATGGCAGCAAGATCGGTATCTTCCTGAGGAAAAACATTTTTGAATTTTGCAGTCTTTTGGTGTTCGTTGTTTTGCACTGTTGCACTTCAGCTTTTTCTTAGCATAAGCTCTTGAAAGAAGCCTTGATTTTAGCTGTTTCTGAGACAGAATCAAGGAGAAACGGAACTCTGACAATGAAACTTGGGTAATGTCACTGGTATTCTGGTGGCACTTGTAGGCCCCAGGCATCCAGTTCCTACCCTGCTAGTCTCTGCACAGTTCTATAAACACCAGAAGCATCTCCTGACAAAGAACATGTAGCCACAGTTTGAACTGAGATGCTGCACTGGAAAAGAAATATGAGAAAAAACAAAGGAAGTATCATATGGTCACAGGATCAACCTAAGGTGCAACACTGTTCAGTGAAGGAATGTTTGTAAAATGACCAAGCGAGTATCAGTGTTTCATGAAGAGAAAATCCAAGAACTCCATTTGGTCAAGTCATATTCTTCCCCTGCCTTTGCCTCATGGGTCATGTCTACTCCCTCCCCATCAATACTGTCCCATTATTGTTGTGCTACAACCTTGATAATGTGCATTCACGTTTTCAGAGAGAGAGGGGCCACGTCACGCATCCTGTTTCAACCTAAGGAGGAAATAGCAACCTCTGATTCACCTCCAGTCCACCTCATCTCGCCCCCCTGCCACTGTAAAGGCAGACTGCAAAGCTGAGTACCAGTAGCCTAGTTCATGTGTGTTGTGTGACTGGAGACCCAGTACAACACATGAACTTGACTTTTTGCAGCCTGAATGAAATCTGCTATCCAACAGAATAGGTCCTTGGGAAGAGCCAGAAACTTTGCTTTAGCTCTAATCCCCAATATCATGCAGCCTGGTTTAGTTTAGACCTTTAGTGTTAGCTGTATGTACTTTACAAAAATTCTATTACAAAGGATTTTTCTTGAACCAAAGCAATCAGAAGCCTCTCTCTCCTATTTCCCGTTCTGAACTCCTATTTAACTCTATGGTCAGACACTGGGATGTGAATTTACATATTATGCATAAGCCATAATGCCCCCTTGCTCTGGAATTCCCATGGTACCTGGTTACCTCTGACTCTAACGTGGGAAGAAAGGACGACGACATCTAAGAGGGGGTCAAGCAAAATGTCCAAAAGCAAAGGAAAAGCAGCATGGAACAGTAGCACAAAAGCAAAGCTTTATTATGGCATCAATATTCTACCTTACTGCGACAGGAATGAAAGCATCTATTCTCTTAAAAAAAAGAAAAGGAAGCAGACAAAACTAGTTCTGTGATGAAGGACCTTCTGAGTAGCAGGTACCTGAACTGGTCTCTTCCTCTGCATCACTGTTATCGGGGGCCCCGTTGAAACAGAAGCATCATAAAACTACCATCAAACCTGCAGCAAAATTGGGAAAACAGAATCAGAAATTCAATGCTAGCCATTAGGGCAAATATGTTTGAAACTGTTAGAAGATCAACTGTAGAATTCAGCTTTTCAGACACAAGTGGTATAACAGTGTGGGCTTGTTTTGACCTGTACTTTATTTTGCCTCTCTGTAGATGCTTCCCCAACAACATGACACAAACTGGAGCAACAGAGTGGGCTTCCTGCCCATCATCAAAATTAACGAACTTCTAAAACTTCTATCTGATCCATGGGCATTGTGTCAGTGTTAGCAAACATCTCTGAGCTAGGGAAATAACCTCAATTTTGTTGGCTTCGCTCCAATTTACCTCAGTAGCAACACTGACCAAATGCTGCCTGGACAGATGCCAAGTTTCTCTTAATCTTGGTGAGCAGATTTAGATCACATCATTTCACTAAGTCATTTTTTCCAAGGTGAATGAGGATAACGGCTGAAGAACCAATTTGTGTGTTAAGGGTAATGACGGTGACTCCACTCTTCTCACTAGGTGCTGGGCTGGTACATGCTGTTCCTGAAGCAGGTAGGCAGAAAGCCACAGGCCCAAAAGTGAATCAGTTCTTTCAGAAGTCTTCTGTAAATATAATACACACTGAGAGTATGTACATCCTACCCTACAGGGCCCATAATTTATTTTTTCCGGTTAAGTCTCTCTCACCTTCTGATACAGATTTTTACAGCCAAGTTATTTCTGAACTGAGCTATGAGTAGGTCAATCCTATCTTTGGTCTGCTTTTGCTAGGTTGCCTAGTAGATCTTTGATGACAACAGTTTCAAACTGAAAGCGAGGCAGGGGAACAGAATGAATCATAAAATGATGGGGAAGAAAGACATCTCAGCTGGGAAAACAAAGGTTTCTTATTCTTATAAATCCACATTAATTCACTGTATTAATGAGCAGCACGCTAGTATGACATAGCCTATTCTTCACCGCCAACTATTGGTTCCTGTGAAAAAAACATTGAGAGCGCCACAAAAATAATGACAAAGGCAAGAGTAACTGGAACTGAACATTCGTTGTTTTGGGTCATTGTGAGTTAAAAACAAATCTAAAGTCTAAACCATTATCTAAAACACCACTGAAAATCAGGCCCCTATCTGAACATAAA
Organism: Aquila chrysaetos chrysaetos; assembly: GCF_900496995.4. NCBI lineage: Eukaryota > Metazoa > Chordata > Aves > Accipitriformes > Accipitridae > Aquila > Aquila chrysaetos. The sequence goes on along the minus strand of NC_044019.1, from coordinate 408,449 downwards.
TCAGAGGTCATTTCAAGGGTAGTAATTCCGTAGCCCTCACAAATTTAAGCGTCTATAACAATGTTGCTAGAACTTATTTTTCAAATACATCACACAAGTAAAGCTGATACCCATGGTATTGTCCATGAGCTTATTTTTTGAGGGGAAAAAAAGAGGGGCAAAACAGCTGAGTTGAAAGGTTACTTTCAAAAAACACCAACATCCCCTCCCTCCCTCAAAAAAACCCTCAAAACCCCAACGAACAAAAACCCAACCCCAGCCAAACCCCCCAAAACAGGGAAGAGACACATACAGATCCAGTTCCGGTAATCCACCTATACCTCCTTTTAGAATGAACTGATGCGCAGTTTTCTAGGCATATCCTAGAGATCTGCATATCCACAAACATCCTGTCTAACCATTAGTCATGACAGAGTGAATGAATGAAGGAATAAAAGAGTTGTAGCAACTAGACATGTAGGTGAATCATACAGATACAAACTGGTTTCGTCAATTACATTTTTTGATCAAGAGATCAGGCAGTACTACTGAATATCATACTGTGGGTGTCAAAACAGCAGGTTTTTCAGACAGAATTTAAGTGAGTAAAACCATAATGCAACGCTCCAGAAAGAATTCCACCACACAGACTAAAGGCAGGAGATGCAATGGTGCAGATAGCTCCAACTCAAATGCTATCTGTTTGTACTGCCTGGAAAGCAACATCCAAAAGTGTGAGCCAAACCTTAAAAAATTCTGTGAAGACAGCGGCTCTGTCTTGTGATGGATGGTTTCATTTGGTATAAAGAGCAGACAACAGAGGTCCTCAACCCAGAGTTGCAGATTAGGTAGAACACCTTGAAAGGTAGGACTGAGGGCTTGGCTGTGGCACAACGTTACTTAATAGCATAGAAAGCCAGCAGAAAGGAGAGAAGACAATGTTGTAGCATTTGCAGTAGTCCAGGCTGCAGTATTATTTTAGGCTGTCAGAAGGTTGGCTGCTTTATGCCAGATATATAACACTGTTACTGTAGAGCGGAAAGATGAAAATGGCATGGATTTCTAAGCCCAAAACAATGTATTCTTTGATGCGGCAATCTCCGTATCAGTCACAGAAGATGAAAAACATTATTGTGGATCTATTGTCTACACTGCTGTAAGACAGGAGTGAAGCTGAAGCACCACAGACCAGGTCTGGAATCAGCAGGAAGTATGAAATACCATTCCTGTGTCATTCCTGAGTGTAACATGCCATACTACATTGCCTGTAGTATGAGTGCAGCAGTCAGATACTCTGATTTCAGGTAGAAAGCAGCCTGATAACAGTTCAAGTTCTGCAACAGCTAGACAAGACCCAAGCACCACTAGCATCTGACTCGAGGCTTCAACCTAGCTCTTGTTCTTGATACGTTTCACAGAACCGCATCTCACAGTTAGTGATGTCATTGTGAAGCAAACAGGAACGTCTGTGATGTCTTATAGATTTTATATGGTGACCTGTTATTTTTAGACACAATTTTATACGGGCAATTCAAGCACACGTAGGCAGAAAAACTTTTGCGCCCAAGAACCCCTCAGTTTCTTCATGCTTTAAGAGATACTCACACCCACAAAGCTATTTCTGTGCGTGCTGAAAGCGGCTGCTTGGCTGGTGCCTGACGAAGACGGCCGACGTGCCAGGGCACAGGGCGAGGCGCGATGCCCGCCAGCCACGGCGGCGACCGGCGGGCTCCAGCCCCGCCAGCGGCGCGGCCCGGGCGCTGTCCGCGGTGCTGAAGGGCCGCCAGCGCAGCGGGCGGGCAGGCTGCTGTCCGCGGTGCTGAAGGGCTGCCAGCGCGGGCGGCGGGCCGCACCGGACCGCAGGCTGCGCTTGCGTGGCTGGCGGAGCGGACACCTTCCCGCGGGCCTTTCCACGGGACAGAGGTTCACTGAGCCGCTTAGCAAGTTCAGGTGGACACCAGCACTCGTCATTACCTAGATGAAAAGGAACCCGACCATGAGTTAGGTAAGAGTAAGTGCAGTCTGTTCAGCTTTCTGCTCAAGATGAATTCTGATTCCCACAGACGGTTTTCAGGGTCAATCAGGGCAGCCAAGAAAACAGTGACATGCAGAAACGGCTGATAAAATTGCAATGAAACGTCTGTTGACATTGATTTTGAGCCTGCGGGCAGAGATGAATGATTGAAACACTAGGCTTGTTAAAGCTAGAATGCTTTTGATTTCTCTTCTCTGTGCTGAACAAGATTTAGCTGGAGGGAAGTTAACAATCAGCTAATTGACATTGAATTAACCATGAAATGCAGTATAACTACTTTTCTTCTGAAGTACTCTTCAGCAATGCTTTAACAAGGCTTTTAATTATTGATTATTGCTTATAACACACAGTAGAACTCCTTTTATTTGTTTTAAAATCTGGTGTCCTTCAAAGGTGTCAGCTCAAGTACTCTCTGTAGTTCACCTATGTGCTAATGGAAACCAAACAAACAATCAAAGAAAAACTGTATCTTCTTCCTCTGGCAAAGCATCATAGCATAACATATCAGTTTTTCCACTATCCGGGTCAGGTTAAAAACCAGATATTCCATAAGAATAAAGTTAGGAAATCCACTGTATCCTTCAGCAAAGGTGGGAAAATTGAAGGAGAACTATGGTGCATTTTCAGATAATCCACTGAATTGACTACTGCCTTTGGGACATGTCATGGTTTAACCTCAGCAGGCAGCTCAGCACCATGCACCTGCTCACTCACTTCCCCCCAGTGGGATGGGGGAGAGAATTGGAAGACGAAAAGTGTGAAAACTCGTGGGTTGAGATAATGACAGTTTAAGAGGTAAAGCAAAAGCTGCGTGTGCAAGTAAAGCAAAATAAGGAGTGCATTCACTACTTCCCATCGGCAGGCGGGTGTTTAGCCATTTCCAGGAAAGCAGTGCTCCATCACGCATAACGGTTACTTGAGAAGACAAACACTGTAACTCTGAACATCCCCCAACTTCCTCCTTCTTTCCCACAGCTTTTATTGCTGACACCATATAGTGTGGAATATCTCTTTGGCCAGTTGGGGTCAGCTGTCTCAGCTGTGTTCCCTTCCAGCTTCTTGCCCACTCCTACCCTACTCACTGGTGGGCAGCACTGTGAGAGGCAGAAAAGGCCTTGACACTGTGTAAGCACTGTTTGGCAATAACTAAAACATCAGTGTGTTATCAACACTATTTTAATCACAAATGCAAAAGGCAGCGCTGTATGAGCTACTATGAAGAAAATTAACTCTATCCCCACCAAAACCAGTACAGAACAATAATAGCATTTGAAGAACTGTCACATGCACAAACAAAAAAGAAAATGCTTGTTTGCTGCACAGCTGAGAACCCGGAACGGTACTGACAGCAGTGGGCACAATCACCATCAGTGCAGCTGCATATGCTGTATATCAGCTACAATAGGGTTACTGCTCAGCACACACTGGGGAGATGGCAAAATCTATGTTGCTAATGGCTGTGGAGAGTGTGAGAATAGAAGATTGCTCAGAGAATTATGCTGAATGCATCAGAACAATACCAGGAAAATATTCGTAAAAATCAAATACAAGAGAAGACAGATTTTTGTGTGTTTAGAAGAGATTACTATCGCAGCAGTGGACATCGCTCCTTAAGGTAACTGCTCTCTCACGTGTGAGATGTTCTCGTTTCCTTACCATAGCACAGGGACTTAGGGAAACCAGCATCTTCTGGGAGACCTCTACCCTGTAAGCAAATTTAAGACAGTGGTCCTTCTATCTCTGATCCTCTTGGTCTTGTTTGTCCAAAAATCCTGCCTTGGCCCTGACAAATCATCCTATTCAACTGTTTGTCACTGTAGTAGCATGCTCATCACCACTATCAACACCAAAACTTTTTGTAAAATAAAAATCCCAAGAGCTTTCAAGATCACAGCAAGGCAGGCACATGCTGTCTGTAAAGAGGGGATTGCATGCAGCAGGGCTGAGCCACATGGGGCATTGTGAGATAAATCTGTTACACTAAGCACATGAAGGTGTAGTGTGCACAGAACAGTAGGTAAAAAGCTTATGGGAATTTCTCTCCCAATTCACTATAAATGGGCCAAAGAAATTTGTTCCAGTGGCTCACAACACATCTAGCAGATTACACTGCCTACAGACTTCAAACCTCCAAGGGGCAGTCTATGACACTGTGTTCCCTTTCTATTCTCCAGTGCTGCAGTGTTTTCCTTCTACCCTCACCAATAGCCGGGAAACAAGAAAAGTGTTAGTGTTTTTTTTTTTTTTTTTTAAAACCCCCAAACCTAAGTTGTAGAGCACAATTTATCAAGCAAGCAACACTGCCTAGAGGGAGTGGAGTGCTGAAAAAGGGAGAGAGACAGTATCACTTAAAGCTTTGAGTTCACACAAAGCATTCCCATTCAGCAGGTGTAGACATCAAAATAAATAGCCCTCTGGCAATCTTCCAGATGGCCTAAATCTCCAGGCATATTCAGCCTGATTACCTTAGATTTTTTTCAGGCTTGCTGTCTCTGCATTTACTTGTTCTACGTCCCTTGCCAGCTACAGAGAAACAGCTGTGTCTGGCCTAGGGTGTGAACATCTGGTTCTGACTGTCATATCCAGCTGTGAGTCTTCAGCACAACTCCATTAGCTACTAGTATAGACAAGTGCAAAATAATGAACATTGGAAGAAACAATTTTAAACTACTCATTCACAGGAAAGGGGGTCTAAGTAAGTTGTGGCTTCTCAGAAACATGTCCAAGTATAAATGAACAGAACAGTGATAATATTGGGCACATACTCTAAACTTCAGAGTCCAGAAACAGTTCTTTACTGAAAGGATAGGGTCACTATTATTCTTTTGTCAAACAACTGTTTTAATCTTTAATCTGCTTCAGCCTATATTGCTGGATGTCATCTGGGTGTATATCCTAATTTGCAGTAATTGCTATCAGTAATAATCAGTGGCATGCTACCTTCCCGAATCCTGAGACCAGATTCAGGTACTTTAATACAAAAGCAAGTCTCTAGGAAGAATGGTAAGGAAAGCTGGAGGATCAAGCTCATCTCCCACAGGCACTAGCAAGCCTGGAAAAGTCAGGCAGGCTGGGCAGGTGAGAAGTACTACTGTACTGCGCTAAGTGGCTGCTGCTGCTGCTGCCTGAACCATAAGGGACAGCCCCAGGCCCTGTTCTGGAAGAGTGTTCTGCAGAAAGAGTGAGAGGGGGATTTCACACATGTAGGTGCTAGTGGCATTACATGTGCTTGCTGGAATCATCGGTCTGGGCCAGACTGTGCTCAGGTTTTCCCTAGTGAGGACAGATAGGAATTTGGAAGGAAGAAGAGGAAAGAAGAGATCAATAATATTAACACTTCCCTGCATGCTTTGGCTTCATGAAGGATCAGCCAGTTTTCTAATACTCTCCATCAGCTCATGTGTATACTCTGTGGCACAGAGAGCCCACATTCTGCAACAGAAGAACTTACAGAATCTCCCCATGACAATATAAAACTGGAGCATTCAGGACTACCTCGGGATTAGACTGCAAGCTCTCAGAAATAAAAGGGGACAAACAAATGTTTACCAAAGCAGCACTGTAAGGAAGATAGAATGGGACTCTCTTGTGCCTCACGTATCAATACAACTGCTAACCACACAGTACGATAAAGCCTCCATCAACCTGTGCAACTTCATTAGAAAAGCTTAATTTTATCCTACACCTCCATTTTAGCTACTGATCCTGGTACAACAACCACAGTCTGTCTCTGCCCAGGGCATATCCATGGTATTGGTATAACTTGCGTTGCATATTCTCTGAAAGCCAAATCACTGAGAGCCATACTATTAACCTCCTCCACTCTTCAGATGAACACACACTACCATGTACATTATGGTGATATTCAGCCTCAGTGTTCCCATGGAAGTTGTAGATTTGCAGTATGCTCGGACAGAGCTGGAGGCAGTGCTGCTCTTACCCTGTCCTTCCAGCTGGAGCACTGTTTCTCTCCTGGGGGAAAATTACAGGTTCTTCTCAAAGAGGATTAGTTCTTATCTCCCATACATTTCTTGGCTAGTCATCCAGGCTGCTGGTCTCATGGGGAAAGCGTTTCTAATACACCACTCCTCAATGTTAGGTTTGGCTGGTGGAGCTATGGGTTCCACAGATTCCTCCATCCCTCATTCTCTGATTCTGGATGCATTTACTTGTCAAGACCAGGGAGTGTAATTAGAGGGAACAGGTCCCAGGATGCCTCTCCCACTTCTGGCAGCTGACAGAAGGTGTGAGCTCAGCACTGCTGAATTCCACACTTCAGTCACACCCTTTGGAAACTCTGTAGTACATCCATCATACCAACAGATCACAGTGCCAACCGTGATGACCACCTACAATACCTGGTCATGGAGCTGAAAAAACAGCAATTCTATTTTACTATCCTTGAAGAAGAGTCTCTCTCACTGCAAGCACTGGCACTTCCATTATTCCCTGCCTATTACTCCACTTATGCTTTGTGCATTAGTGTTCCCCCTCTTATTCTCCCATGTATTTTCTTTTGGATGAGTGCGTATTAAAACAGGCTTGGACAGCAGAAGGCTTTCCCAGTCTTGATTTGTTGGCTGGCTCTTTTTGTTTCTGAGAGGAGCTCTCAGACCATACTGAAATGGTCTCCTTCACAAACCATTCTTGATGGCCCAACAGGTTCCCATTATACTAGTTAATCTCACTATTAATACTAGAAGAGTTATATACAATATCGAAAAAAACATTACAGACGGATCTCAGAGCAATATATGTTTCAGTAGGCCACAATGTCATGAGTTGCTTTTGCTTTCATAGATTTTCTGCCAATTGGGAATTTTCCCGCAAGAAAGTTCCAAAAATCTTCTCAGCCTCTAGGAAACTATTTGTTTGGCGGACTTAACTTAGGAGCTCTTAAAATTTTGTCAAACACATCAAACCAAATGGCCCCCAGGCGAAGATCTTGCATAGCAAGTTTCAACCCACACAAACTTCTAGTGCTAGCTTGTGAACCCCTGGAAGCACAGGCTTACAAAGGACACTGCGTATAGAGGGGGACCTTCTAAGGCTTTGAACCTCCATAAAGAAATGAACATGAGAAGTTTCCTTAATTTCACCAGATCTGGTGCACTGGTTGTACGGTACCTGTTTATTCATTTGTTTTGTATTTAACTGCAAGTCTTTGGGGCTAAGACTGCCAGTCCAGGTTATAAAGCCCCTTACGAAATAGGGATCCAGTCCTGGCTGGAAGCTGCTTTAATACGGTTAATTATCATAACTAGCCTCAAGGACTAGCTCTCTGTCCTTTTCTCCCCCCATACTTTACAAAGTGGTAAGCAATCTTTCTGGATGCACCTTCTCAGAACTCTACCTCATGGCATGACAACCATATACGCTGTTCTCAGCAGCCTCTTACAGGAAGCTCTGAATAGAGAATGTCCAATGCCAATGGAAAGAAGGTTGGCTTCCAAAGGATGCTGCTGCAGAATGATTTCGTGCACACCTGGCCTCTGTACCAGGCCACATCAACACAAATTAGAATACTGTGATCAAACCTGATAAAATGAATTTCTATAGATGCTACATACAATCCAAGATGAATGTTCACTTTTTTATTTATGCAAAAAAATGAAGTAAATGATGAATTATTCAAGACACAAGTGTATCTTCCTGTAGAATGGTGCCCTGCACACTTGCAGCTCTGTTTGTCGTATTTATAATACAGTGTGAGGTCGGGTAATTTGAAGGACAAGGATCATGCAGAGATGCAGAGCACCACGTCACGGCCTCTCCAATGTTCACATTTGTCTTTTCTTACTATACCTAATAAAGCTCAAATGACAAAAGGTGACATACTGTATGTGTTTTATCTCATTATTAATTAAGCGTATTTATCTCTTAAATCAGATGTGACTTGCACCACAACATCAGTAATTAAATTAAATATTGATGTGTGATGGTTGTGTGCCGAGGCTGCATGGGTAAGTGGAATTGCCATATCTAATTAACATCTTGCAGGAGTAGCCCCATTAGGTTTGTTAGTTAAATCTCCAAATGGTAATACTAACAAAAGTGTAACTACCACTTAACAACCCTAATTAATAGAAGCCTTATCAGATTTGATGAATATCTTCATCTCTGTTTTGGGGGCTGTTGACTAGACTTTTGTTGTATTATTGTGAGGTTGTGAACTATTTAGAACTGGTAACTCTGCTGTGCTTTACCTTCAAGTCTGTGTGGCAAGGCTGCTTATTTGCTCTTTTGAAGAAACATATAGCAGCATCATGAGGTTAAAGATCAGAAAAGCACTTGAGATGACCCTCCTTGCCAAAATTTCAGCAAGGGCTTAGACTTCCTTCTTCTCAGGAGTAGTACATTGCATGTGTATGAAAGAGACTGCATCTATCTAGAGAGCCCACTTGCCCTCTCTCAAACAGGTAAGGTTGGCTGATGCCCTAGGTTCTGAAATGTTACTTTCTGCCTTACTATATACAGAAATTTCTCCTTGGAGAAAGCTATAAGGATTTTTTTTTAAAATGCTCATTAAATTCCATTGTCTTAAAAGCAGTTCAGCAATGCCATCACAATTCTGATTACTGTTCTACTGTATGCTGAACTGAGAATACAAAATTACTTCACTTGGGATTAGATACAGATTCCAGCCAGGATTTCAGGGCGAACTGCAACTATATCGCTCCTTGCAAAATATAATTCAAATAGTAGTTGTTACATAGTCTGGGTATGTTACACCATTTGAAGTGATTAATGCTCATGTTCATTTAACTACTACAGATGCTATTCTCGGCTGTGACTGAGCAAAAAAAAATCAAGTGCATTATGAAACTGCTCCCCAATTTGTGCTTTAGAAACCGTTTAAAAGCTAGCCATCCTTCCCAAGAGTCAGAGAAAATTCTCCACTGACAAGACTCCTGCCACTCTTAAAAGTAAATGACAATACAGGGCATTGTGTCTGACCAACTGTCTCAGGGCTGCTGCAATTCCATCTTGAGGTTCTGGCAATAAGAACAGTGTCAAACGCCAATTTTCTTCCCTTCTTTCTGATTACAGCTGATCTTGGCTGGGTTAATGATGTTTATTGTTCTCTGTAATGAAATTGTACAAGTGATATTTCTTATTCCATTATCACCATGTCTTTCTGCCCTTCTCTGTTTCTCCCACAAGTGTCTACCTCCCCTATTTTATTTACTTTCCCACTTGTGCACAGAGTAAGTTACAATTTGGATTTTAAAACGCTGTAACAATTTGATTAGGAAAAAAACTGGGTATTTTGACTTAAACATACTGGTCCAACAGCACAGAACTGAGCTGAATCACAGTCAAAACCGATGGTTTGCTAAGTGGAAAAGCAGTAATGAAGAAACATACACCAGAATGCAGACAGACTGATCATTTAAAAATCAGCAAGTATCACTGGTAATAAAATCAGTGAGCATTTGTCTTGAGCTTTGTATCTTCAAATAATTTCTAGGATCAGCTGGTTAAGCAACACTAGAGATGACTATTTGGCTATGTAAGTAACTGGTTAAAACACCTGTATCTTCTGGGAGCCCAGGTTCAGTTGAGCCATAGGTGAGCATGGATAGAGTTTTACAGTGCATGGCTTTTCCAAATACAGACCTTCAAAACCAGCACCACCATAGGACACTTCAATGTTAATCATCAGTCAGCAGCAACAAGCATTTGTCCAGCAACCTAGACCTTTACTTTCATCATCCTAGCTGTGCTGTATATGTGCTGTCTCCCTCTGGTCACCCTGCCTGACAGATAGTGTGATCTCAGAACACACTGCTCTTGTGACATAGCTGACATCAAGAAGTACTGATAACTCAAGAGCAGGGGCAGTTAGCTGTGTTACTTTAAAGTCATCTCCCTCCTTCACACTCACTTGGAGCAACAAGCCCCAACAACACGACCACGTATTTTACCAGCTCTTCAGGCCTTCACAGCGTGGAGCAATGACTGAGATTTTATTTTGGTAACTACTCTGCAACAATGTAGAGCTTATTTTTGAGCAGGAGTTTTCCCAGGCCCTACAGAGCAGTGACCCTCTTAGGGATACAGGGCGCAGTAATAAGAGACAAGCTAAGCACCTTCGATGCTTAGTGGCTGTTGCCAGAGACTGCCTTACTCAGTTATTCCTGCCATGGCAGCTGCTAATAACTGTATTTCTTGTTTGCTATACCAAAACAGAAACCTAGCCCAGCATAACACACAAATCTGCATCAGTACCTTGCCCTACATAGGAGCCACCTGCACTACTAAATAAAACTTAGTAAAGAATCAGGGCTAAAGTCCCAGTCACCCTAAACCTACTGCTGCATCCACACAAACCCTTGCCACCATTCCACTCTTCCACCTCCCCCACCAACCCTTACACATTAGAAGAAAGGTGCTGTCACTTTTATAAGCTGTTTTTCCTCTCACAGGTACCACCTACCAGCATGACTCGGCAGTAATTAGTCGGTTAATCAAGGCCAGGCTGCTTCAAGCCTTAAAAATAGCATGATTACATAGAAAAGGCTTTCTGGTTCTTTCTAGAGTCTAGGTAGCAAGAAGAGTCTGAAGGGAAATAGAAAATGCTAGACCTTGTTTCACCAGATACTGCTCTACACGTAGTACAGCATTTAGCCAGGGGGGAGAGACTTCTTTTGGTCAGACACAAACGCTACCTGTGCCTGTTTAGCAGGTATAAGCAAGCTGAGAACGTCTCACCATGCAGATACTAAATGCAAATGTTAACTGTGCAAACATATTGCTCATGTTTTAGTGAAGTAGCAGAACAAGCTCTCTTATTTTTTCTACAGAGCAGAATCATACCTTCTTATGGGATGAATCTCCCTAAGCGTTTTGGGATGCAATGTTGGCAGCTCTTTTCCCAACACACTAAGGGGCAAATGAATTACCCTTTGTGCTAACCAGCTAGGCTGCCTGTCAGATTCACTGATTTTCCAAGCAATGTCTCAAATGAATTTTAAGATGCATGTGCAATAGCTAAGTATTTAGCAAACTTTACCATCCTTTCAAGTGTCTACCTACATTGCTTGAGGAACCTGACTCTATCATTTTGTATTTAGGATTTTTTTCTTCTTTTCTACTGAGTGGTCATATTCTTGATTGAATGGTCAGTATTAATATATTACAACATTTGCAATCTACCAGCAGTTTTGTGGCTACTTCTCCTTGAAGGATGTATTTCCTTTATTAAGACACAGACAAATTACAAAACAGATAGGTAAAGGTGCATCCATTTGAAATAATCTGCTACAAGCCAAATCCTAAAACACATAAAATGAAAGAACCTTCACTATGCATGTATGAAATCATAGTTTTTCAGTTTCTCTCTCATCTTTCACCCTTCATATTTTTATTAGGAAGAACATTTTATTACGATATTAATATTTTTTATTATGATGTTAGATATTTAATAATATTTTAAAGACACATTCTTTTAATGTGTTATGTGTTGATGCTGTTAGATTACTCATCCAAATCCAAGTCACAATCTTAACTCAAGCCAAGTAAGTCTTCTCCCTGTGTGCAAACAGATAGACATTTCCCACTGAGAAAAGCTTCCTGCAAAGGACTCTCATTTTATGATTGATTTTGGCCAGGTGAGGCAGAATTGCCCTTTGCTGCAGGCTGCCAGTGGACACCCATCTCTTTGGGCCTGCTAGAGGACTGCACTATCCTTTCTCATGCTTGGTTTCTCAGGCCCATGGCCAGATGCTCACGCTAACAGCATTGCACACTGAGAGAAAGGTCATGGGCACGTACCATTGTAGGGATATCTGATGTGGAATACGGACTTTTAGTAATGCCACTGGTCACAGTTGATGGTATTACTCTTAGAGAGGTCACAAAAACAACCTAAAATGCAGAAGACGTACTGAAGAACAAGCCTTGTCCATAAAGGAGGGGAGTTCATGGCAGACAAGCAGAGGAACAGCAGAGATAAGAGAAATTACTCTTTTAGTAAAACGACTCACATTTCAGACTAGTTCGGGACCCTGACTTATTGCTAGTCAGACAGCCTGCTCCCTAAAGACATCAGCACCAGCATCTGCCAGTGCTTGCCAGATGCTTCTTTGGCTCACCCTGTTCCCATGCCCACTCGCTCACTCCAGTAATGCTGGGCTCCTGTTTCCCTCTCCAAGCCATACGAACTTTGATGGCAGTGGAACCATCCAGATTTCATGCTTTTAAATAGCACATGCTGTATTCAATGAATTTCAAAGACACGCTAAACCCAAATTACTGCTATCCATGGATCTTGAGAAGCTTTTATAAATGGCTGCATTACAGTGTAGTACAAAGCAGTGATTTCCATAATGCTTGTCTAATGTATAGAGCATTTTACATAGAACAGGCCCTGTTTCATCTTGAAATGCTTTTTAATTAATTCAATTCATTAATACTGCTTGTCATGGCTAAACTCTTGAGACTTAACAAAAACTTTACTTCAGCACTTGTCAACACATTTCATTAAAACATATGTTTTTGAATGCTTTCTGATAACATCACTATTCTTCATATGCAGAGTGCAGTACTTAAATGTATTAAACAGAGAAGAGGGCTAGCAAAAACCTTTACTCTATATTGACAATGCTGCGTTTAGAGATGAGAAATGGGTGGGCCAGCCTGGGTGTCATTCTTTTCATGACCCCTAAATTAACCAAAGTGAAACCTCTCCCACAGTTTACGTAGGGACATCCTGTTCTCCCAGCACCTTTCCAAGAGGTCCTCACTTCTGTCACATTTCATGTAAAGAAGGCAGAGACAGAGCTTAGGTAGAGTTTGCAGTTGGACAGACCTTTTAGGTTTGACAGATGACTATATATTGGACAAAGGCGGGGATGAATTCTGTATCTTCTTCTGACAAGGCAAAAACCTGAAGATTCCTCATTGTTGAGGTCAGATCACTAAGGAACCTCAAACTAGCAGCAAAATCTGAAAATCTGTGCAAGACAAGCACGGAGCGGGGAGTACGGGCGGCCTAAAGATGCAGGCTGCACTCCTTGACCAGTAACCGACTGTTCGGTCTGGCAGCAAGCAACGCCTGCGAGACCTGAGGGGACTGTACCCACTGGCTTGCTCTGGAAATGGCAGGGCAGAAATCTTGCTTTGCTCCAGAGAGTCCAGAGGCACACAAGTCTCTCCTATCTACAAAACTATGAACAACTCTTGCTGTCTGCAAGATGGCACCCCAATTTGTAAGGTTTCTTTGAGTTCAGTGATTGTGGAGGCCTGACCTTGAAGCCCCAATTTATCAGTTGTCTGCTTTTTTTTGCAGGATCGGTATAAACAACACTATGAAAGCATCACTCAGGAACTTGTCCCCTGTCCCACTGTTGCTCCAGCTCAGAAAATACCATGGCCCTGTTGACGGGGTGCACTGCTGCAGCTTTTTGTCTCACCTTCCCACTACACAGATTTGTGTTTCCACTGACTATTGATGTAGTGGCTCTAAAGCTCTGCTCCTTGCTTTCAGGGTTAAACGTTCTCTGTGAGCTTTACACCGAACTCCTCTGAACTCTCATTCTCTAGCTGATGACATACCAGCCTCTTAGAGGCCAAGTGCAAGGTCCTGCACCTGCATTGGCGCAACCGCCAGTGTCAATACGGACAGGGGCATGAATGGATTGAGAGCAGCCCTGCAGAGGAGCACTGGGGGATACTGGTAGATGAAAGATTGGACATGAGCTGTCAATGTGCGCTTGCAGCCCAGAAAGCCAGTCAAGTCCTGGACTGCATCAAAGGAAGTGCGGCCAGCAGCTTGAGAGAGGTGATTCTTCCCCTCTACTCTGCTCTGGTGAGACCCCCCGGAGCACTCCATACAGCTCTCAGGTCCCCAGTACAAGACAGACATGGACCTGTTAAGAGTGGGTCCAGAGAAGGGACATGAAAATGGTCAGAAGGCTGGAACACCTCTCCTATGAAGAAAGTCTGAGAGAGCCGGGGTCGTTCAGCCTGGAGAAGAGAAGGCTCTGGGGAGACCTTATTACAGCCTTTCAATATATAAAGGGGGCTTATAAGAAAGATGGACAGAGACTTTTTACCAGAGCCTGTAGTGACAGGACAAGGGGCAATGGTTTTAAACTGAAAGAGGGTAGGTTTAGACTGGACACGAGGAGGAAATTTCGTACAATGAGGCTGGAGAGACACTGGAACAGTTTGCCCAGAGACTTGTGGATGTCCCATGATTGGAACTGTTCAAGGTAAAGTTGGATGGGGTTTTGAGCAACCTGATCTAGTGAGAGATTTTCCTGCCCATGGCAGCGGAGTTTGACTAGATGATCTTCAAAGGTCCTTTCCAACCCAAACCATTCTATGAACATCCAATGAAGAACATTACTATTCTGGAGCAAATTATTAAGAAAGGCTCTTTAATTTCCATAGATGAGTCCGTCCTATCTGGACTTCTCTGATCTGTAGTAATCTATAATTGGGATGTGTTCATCACTAAGAAGAGAAGTGTTCCCTTCACAATCCTACAAGGCAGCCCATCTGCTTTCAAGCCCTCCTTCCACCTCAAAATAGATCTCCCTTTCCTTTTATCACCTCTGAGATACACACTGTCACACAGCTGGTACAGTGGCACTGGGAGGAAAGTGCTGTTTTCCCCAGTGCAGCCGAAGTCTTCTAATGCTTGCAACGAATCATATAAAAGCAAATTGTCCAAGACAGGGTGACAGCCATATACTAATATTCAAGAGTTCAGAACGTTTGACCTTTAAATCGCATACCTGGACAGAATGATGCCTTATGCTCTGCATATTGTTAACTAGAGCGCGGTGTGCACCCATGGATCCAGGAATACTCTGCTCTACCTAAGGAACAGAGGAATGGGATCCTGTTGAACATTTATACATCCTGGATTATAGACAATACCTCCTTCAAACAGATCAAACTGGTGGGGGAGAAAAACTTGCCCTATATCTCCTCCCAGTGCTTCACGTCTGTGTCTGCTGCACATGGAAACACACTGGACAAGGAACAAGACTGGAAAACTGGCCTTCTCTGGATGTCTGAATTACAGAAAACATATTTATTTTAAACAATGGGAAAAAAACATTTGTCTGGATGCTAGTGATTTTTTTTTTTTTTTAAAGGCAAAATGCTGTCCCAGGAGAGATTTGTTAAACGGCTGAATAATGTAAATATTGAAAACACTTTCTGTAACATTTCCACTGATTATTTAGTGTGTCCTGCCTATATCCCAGGCCACGCTGTCAATCTGTATTTTAAGCCACCTTTCCGTCTTGCTGGCTATGGACTCTAATGTTTTTTAATATCTCCTGTGTGTGTTTTGTGTAGTGGAATACTTTACAAATCAAAATGTTATTGGGGAATAAGCCCATGATCTCCTGTGTAACATTTCCTGGCTCTACTGCACACACATCTATTGTTCAAGATTGAATTGGTCCCAAGAAGCATCAGAGCATGTGAAAGCCGCTATGAATTTTGCAAAGTGGCTTCAGGGCAGTAAAGCACGTCACAAGAATAAGGTGCAAAATCTGAAAGTCCAAATTTAGGAATCTCAGTCGATATTAAAGACTGAAAAAATAAGTCAATGCCCTTGGTTATAGCTTATGCACTTTTATCCTGTGACATTCCTAATATAGTTGAAAAGAGCATGCATAGCCAGGACACAAAATAAATCCAATTATTAAATAGGTTTATGTGCAATTAAACTGTTAGCCTTTGCTTAATACTACATGTGATTCACAAGACTGATTTCATTAGCCTTTTTTTTTTCACTCATAGTTGTTGCATTCCTCTCTTATTCAGTGTTTTTTACTCTCTTACAGTGTGCCTTCTATTTAGTCCTCAAGAAATTGGGGTCTTTTGGAAAGTGTAATGCATTTCTACTTGAGCTATCTCAGTTGAAATCACTCATATTCAACTTTGTGCAGCATTTTTTTCATAGAGATATCAAAACAAAACTGCCAAGAAATAGCACATTCCACTGAAAGAAGGACATTGAGAGAACATGCCTTTATCAGAACTAATCTACAAGATTTCCCTTGGAAATTCCACTAGAGCTTTCAATAAACTCCCACATAGGTGCTTACTAGGGTCCCCTGGCCAACTGGTGTTTGGCAAAGACGCAAAGGGATGAACACACCGTTGTTCCCGATGTTAACTACCTTTGTTACAAATGGGATTCAATTCACACTGTCAGAAGCATGTGACTGCTTTTTTCTTGTTTTCTTTTTGCAAAGCTGCAATGTACTATGAGATTGAACTGAAGGTTTGATTAAGGTGAATTAATTGTATACTTATTATAATAATTATGTATTCAAAAACCTATAGAGAAAACATTAAACTTCAGTATATCTGTTTTGCTGAAACCATTTTGTGTGAGAAAAATCACCTGTGTCATCCCAATTTACTTAAGGTCTGTGCAAAAGAGTAACATATGAAACCAAAAAATAACCAAAAATTCTTTATTTAAAATTCCCTGAAATGAACTGAAGTTTCCCTGTTTACTGAGAGACAGAATTCCTCAAGGACATGGTTCAGAGAATTACCCTGATAAAACAGATATGAATTATAGAGAGAAGCATATGTGTGAGGAAAAAAGAATATTTTATGTGTAACTAAGCACAAGAAATGGTAAAAAATAAAAACCAGTAACAAGAAACTATTTCCAAATTTGTTATGTATGCATACAACATATAGCCTAATGCAAAGTTATATGTTGCAGTTATTTAATATCTTTCTTCAAAGGTTTTGCTAATACATCAACAACTGAACATCTAAAGGGGAAAAAATATTTCTCTTTATAGTTTTAGATAATTGTCCCTGAAAAAAACCCAAACCTTTAATTACAACTCAGATGAAGAAAGCTTGATTTGTGTGCTGTGCCCAAATGCTGAGGAGTCGGATGTAAAATATTTGTAATATTTAGGGAACCCTGAGTTTTACATAAAAGTAAACAGCATTGCCTGAAGGCACAATTTCCAGCAACACAATAAAATGTGCAGTGAATTTATGGCGGCCATCCATTAGCTCTTACCAAGGCAACGTCGCCCATATCTGTCGTCCATCATTATAATAGAGGGTTAATGCACTGAATTTACATAAAAAAGTCATATTGTCTGCATGAATTATTTACACTCTCAGCTGTTTTTACAGCTTGGTTTCAAGCTGGATTCTGGGAGAGATTCTGCCAGTAAATTACTCTGTGGAGACCTGACTGTATAACTACAAACAGAGCTTGCAATGAAAAGAAAAGAAAATGGGAATGCACAAGTCAGTAGTTGGAATGGGAGAACAAGCTGTGGGCTTTTCTTTCAGAAGGAAGAGGTAGGGCAGGCAAGTGTCAAGAAAGCTCACGCGCAAAGTTCTGTACATGCAACTATGTGTTAGTGTCTTTCTTTTTCACAGCTGCACACATCAATGCAATTCTGTTGTAGATATGCTTAATTCCCGGTCACATATTCACAGATGAGCATACTTAGTCTTTGTAAATTGATACACTGTTTAAAAAAACCACCCTCACCCCGCCACCTCCCTCCCAATCTATTTATTGTGCAGCAAAACCAAGCAATCCACATGCAATTTTTGCCTACTTTTCCTTTACACTAACATGTACAATTTCAAAACATCAGGAACATCAGTCCATCTCTGGCATGGACTAAGCACATTCTGTGTCCTCCTTCACACCAGAAAGCCAAAGTTCCTGTCGAAACATACAGTAGAAAATCTTCAGATATTTCAGTGAAATTTTATACTTTCACAGGCAGTTGGGCCTAACAATTTCAAACCTCTTAGTTTTTCCAGGTATGCTGAAAAGTGGCGTCCAAGACACAAGTCCTAGATCTATGCCTAGAGTGATGATATCTAAGTGAAAACTTTAGTATATGAAAAGAGGTTCTTCTCAGTTTGATCAGATTTTAGCACATATGCACAACCTGAGGGAAAGGCAAAAGAAAAAACAAAACCAAACCCTAAATCCCCCAAAACTCTTTGAAAGCTTGGGAAACAAGTCCCTTGCAAAAGAGTCTGTCTGCTCAGGGACATGCAGCAGTCTTCCACAGATCTTTCAGCAAGGTTCGTAAAGATAATTCCACAGAGCTACAGGCCTGACTACAGAGCAGGAGGCTCCCTCCTGCTGAAGTTTATGGCAAGGACAATATATTCTTTCACAATAGTGAAAAGATAACTAAAGGTCCCTAAAGAAGCATGACCATTTGCTATTAATTTCCTCAAGATTTTACCATTGAAACCTTTGTCCCCTACTACACTGCGAATAGCCCATTTCTCATAAAAAACAACACCTTGCTAAGCACACATATTTTGAAGCACCATAAAGGTTCTGTTGTTTTTAAATTATGCTGGTTTCCTTTTTAAAAAAAAATACATACAGCACTCCCATTTCTCTCTCCTGGCAAGTCCGTGCCTTTTCCCCACCGTGGTCAGAGGTGCAGGCTCCCGTCCGCTGCTCCAACTCTTCCCCCAGGCTAAGGGATGGCCACGGTTTCATTATTCTCCCAACTGCTCCTCAAGGGCAGGCACCGCTCACGCCCAGAGGATTTGACAGCAGTCTGCCCTGGGAAGGCAGACGAGGACAATTCTTTGGAGAAGCATGAGCTGAGAAGCCTGAGAAAGGTATGGGGTCTGCCTAAAGATCCATTTTCATTGTGCAAAACCCAAGAATGTTAGAGAACCGTAACAGAGAAAGGTTTCCATGACCACGCAGTGTTTCTGACTAAGGGACCTATCCCTGGAGAACGTCCCTATCTCTGGGGCCTTCTGCTGCTTGCTCACGCTTGAACAATTTTTACAGCAAAGACTTTTTTTTCTTCCCATCCTAGTCACCTCATTTTAGCTTTGGGCTGCAGCTTCCTGTCAGGTAACTGGACCTTGGACCCAATAGCCTTGGATCCTCTTCTCTTTCCCCTGTCTTGCTCCAGGAGCACGTGGACAGAACTACTGCCACCACTGCCTGCGTGACTTCCATATACAGAGGGCAGAATTTACTGAACTTTGCATCAAAGCCAACAAAGCTACAAGGACTGCGCAGGATTTACTCTGCTGAGCCAAAAGGGGAAGAGCAGAAGAACTTTCTGCATTCCCTGGGGAGAGGCATCTCTCCAGGGTGCACGATGTCTGATACAGCCAACAACTTCACAGTTCTTAGCAGACTTTTGCTGTTCACAATCTCCAAAGAGCAACAAGATGGTCTTTGCCCATCCTCATTTTGTTGATGCTTGCCTTTCCTTTCTGATTTGCTCCTAGATATTTGTCCCTTCTGCGTTTTTATCACATAATTAACTTGACAACAGCTCTCCGATAACAGTGTACCTGAGACTCAGGTGTGCCTCCCTGATCACAGCAGGCCACCTGGTTGGAAAACAAAGGGAACTCATGTTGAGAGGTTTTTTTTTTCCTCTTTTACAAAAGGGAGTGGACATAGAAGGATAAAAAATAAGGAACAGCTGTGCTGCTTCAGGGTATGTTTTTGCTAAGCCAAGAGACCTCAGACTTCTGCTTGTGATGAAATGTAGCCACAGAAAGCAGAGGGGCTGCCCCAGGACATGGGAATACTCAGCACTGTCTCGCTACAAGAACGACATAAGAGACCTGCCTGCTGTATTTATAGAATGACATGTGGAAATTGTCTTGGATAAGCAATGACATCCAGCAAGCTCTGGACCATGGTTATTTGACAGCAGTCAGTGAATGTCACCTGAAACTATTAAAGCTACAGGGTCAGGGAAGGTTTATTATTATGAAATCCGCTTTCTCCTTGAAAAATGGAATTTCATATGTTATTTTGGGATTTATTTGAGCTAGCTTGTTTCCAGCTCATTCTGTAGTTGATCAAAACTGGGACTACCCAATCCACATTTACTAAGAATTTCCACAAGCTTTACCTGACTTCTTGCTCTGCTATTCCATAATAATCAAGTACCATAGTTACCATGGCAACTGACATTAACTGATGCAACTGATATTAACTACAATTCTGTTTCCTCTACAGTGTATCACACATCTGGTATGAGTCTAACTTTAGATCCTGCTGTTCCAGGTCAGGAATCACCCTCCAAACTCATGCAAGGCAGAGTCCACGACCCTGTTAAGTGAAACCACTGCACGCTCTGAAGTGCCTACCATGGCCCCAGAGGAGCATCCCTGCTATACTGTCACACCAATCCCATAGCTCCAACAGCCATTTTTTCCCTGAAGGATATTCAGAGGCAGGTTCTGTGGCCCAGCCATGCTGTGAGAAAGCTCTGTACAATAGCATGTGGCACCACCAAATTACAAATAGACTGGACCACTATTGGTAATTCTTCCTTCTGATTGTTTACACCCTTTAAATATTTGCAGACTTATGCACCATCCTCAGCTGCAGGTGAGCCAAGCTATACATATTTATCTCACTTAATCTTCCCTCATAAATCAATCTCTCCAGTCAATCTCTCCACTCCCTAATTATTTTTGTTGCTCTTCTCTGAACTCCCTCCAATGTGTCAATCAATATCTTCCTGGTAATGAAGTGCTTTGTAAGGAGCACAGTATTCTAGAGGCAGCTGTTCGGAAGCTGTATACAGTGCAATGATGCAACCAACATGGATTTTCAGTCTTCATTGGAAGGATGATCTAATGGTAAGGACACCAGCCTAGGGTTTTGGAGACCTGGGCTCATGTTCCTGCTCTGAGAGACTCTTTGTGTGACCTTGGTCAAGTCACTTAGTCTGTTGTTTAGTTAAAGCATCTATAAACACTGTGTTGTTTGGTACACACAAACAATGAAATATGATGGTATGGGGGGCAGGATAAGGATCTGGCTATGTAGACAGGAAACACTAATACCCAACCAAATAGCAGTTTTCTAGTGTAGTTCATTCACTATTGATATGGATGTACGTCTAGCTGTTCCTTGGTACAGTGCTGTTAAACACCATCAGACAGCAGTGTACTGGCTGTGTGGCTTGCCAGTTATTGTACCTGTGACTTTTAGCATTTGCTATATTGTGACTACATCCTTTAGTTTCACTTTTAGCTAGTCTCATTTATTGCATGTTCATTCAAACATGAGGACAGGCTTCAGTTGCATCTTCCAAAAAAAATGTCATTTCAAATCCTAGAACTTCTGTTTTCTAACAATTGAGTTGTAGATTTCCTTCATAAGGTACAGTGCGATGCGAAACACTACATCTTAATACGGCTATCAGTACACTGCTGTATCCCAATATCAGGTCCAGAGTGGGCTCTGGGGGTTAATCTGCTGCCTCAAGGCACCATGTGAGCAATATCATTCAAGAGTGTGCAACTACTATCTGCAGAAGGCCCTCATTTCTCCCATCTTACACCTTGCACAGGTTTACTTCCAGAGAACAAGCACAGAAGTCTACCTGGTTCGATCACTCAGGTCTTACACTGGTATAAAAGCAGCACTAGATTCTTTGAAATTGTTCACCCTGTTACTTTTCCATAAACTGAATAAACATTGTGTACCATGAAATATATATAAAGACATGCAATTAATGCATGATTAAAACTTCTCTAACTAAATGACTAAGTTTTTATTTTAAGAATCTCATGTTCTTTTCCTTTCTCTTTTAGAGGAGAAGGTTAGGAGTATCAAAATAACTGAAGAAAGCAAAGAAGTCTGAGGATTGCAGTTATGATTCATCAGGCTCCCAGAAATGCATTATAATGTACTATAGGCTGTAAGACTAAAAATTATTCCCCACTGAAATGGTATTCACACAGCTTCTGCTGTACTGAGGCGTACATCGTAATATAATCATAATAACGAAAGTAAGTTTCCCTTGGGGATTATACCTCTGTGTGATTTAATCCTTAAATTTGTTTTGCTTTCATCCCCAGGAGAAGAGAGATTTCAGTTATAAAGTATTCTTCCTAGAAATATCAGACACTGCACATGCATTCATAATCTGCACTTGCATTTACAAAGCCCAGGCCAGGGGGTAAGCAGAATTGGAAGCATAAGTGTTACCATTTTGTTTGAAGAAACATGGTTTATTTTTCAAAAGAAGGGCATAGCAGAGGGAGGAGTCCTGCTCATCCAGGAAAGTTCCCCATAGAACTCTCCCCTCATGTAACAGAGGACATGATTTGCTTTCAAGAGAGGGCTGTCACTCAGAAAGTCTGAAAAGTAAAGATCAGAGAGAAAGGGTTTTGTGTGATAACAAATAAAGTGTGGAATGAAATGGAAACTTAGCATAAACACTTCAAGAGTTTCTGTGTAATTCTGGGTCTTAATCTGTATTTTAGAAGACAGTGTAGGCACTTCAGAGGGTAGGTCACAGTGACTTTCAATATGACATGGATATTTGAGGTCCAGGTGTTCCATAACATTTTGCAGTCAAATTTTGAGGCGGACTTCTAGAAGAACTATACATCTAAAGCCTGAAGTAATTCACAAGAATGAAGCACAAGTTCCTAAATCACTTTGCCTTTGCAATACTGATTGGTATAACAGCTAAATGTCTAAAAAAGAAAGTCTTGAACTAGACTTCGTAATGATTTAGATACTTTGAAAATTTGTCTTTAGTGATCTTATTTCAACTAATTGACTTCTGTATACCTGGATCACACAACACACATCAGAATATGCCAGCTACATGTACTGTCCCATGACTATATAGACAGAAAGCAAACAGACACTTCCATGTTCTTGCTCGTCCTTTTAATGCATACAAGAGACCGGGAAAGAAAAAGCATTTATCAGATCTGAGGAAGGCCATTTTACACCAGTTGTGATGGTGAATGCTGACACAAGCTGCAGGCCTTGAGTTTTTGATATGCTAGCCATCCACTTCCTGATCTTTTCTTTCATCTGCAGAATAACTCCGGACTTTTGTGTTTAAAATTAAAGCTTTCATGTCCTTGTTCAAGGCAGTACCTATGACATGGGATACCCTCATAAGAGGGGATGGCATTTCCAGCTCATACCTACACATGCCCAGTATTTTCTGGTGTAACTACACCTGGGTTTCTGGGCTTCACAATGATCTATTAACAACAAAGAGCCAAAAGTGACTTCAGCAGGTTTTGACTTAAATGCCTCAGTCATAAAACCTAAAGGCTGAACACCAAAAAGCTCTATTGCTGCAGAAGCTGCCTAGCAAAATCCATACTATAGAAACAGTTTGGAAATAGCAGCTTAAGATGCACAGTGGTCTAATAACAGTTACATCTGGTGAATTATACTCTAGCCTCATCTGTAGTAATTGTTATCACAAAGTGTGAAAAGCAGCCAGCAGCATATTGATAATGCAAGTCAAACTATTATCTGTTTATTCCATTGTTAAAACTGTTGTTAAACACAGTAGTCCTTTACTGAGTGATGTTACCCAATAACAGTGATTTTGTCAACACATTAATCATTACGCAGCCACCAGCATACCATGCTTTTCTTCTGTACACAAGTTTGTTCACAACACATGTTCATAACATTGAAATGGAATGTATATTCTTCAGCTGGGATAGAGTGTGCTCACCTTTAAAAAAAAAAGAAATCACTTCACTCACAAGCCAGTTGCATTTGGGATACACAAACCAAAAGGAAAGTATAGCCAAGTGCAGAAAACTTCATTTGCATCACAGTAATCTTTATATATATAGTCATTTTCAAAAAGGTGCTCCTGAACTACAAATTAGATCACAAATCAAGGCTTATCTGTCAACAGCTTTCACCTATAGGAAACTATAGGAAAAGTTTACATTCTGTTACAGCTTTATCACCTTCTGGAAAAATTATTAAAATAATTTTCTTCCTATGATAGTCTTCAGGGAAACTGCTTCAAATACTAATCTGAGAAATACAATTCCTAATTAGCTACTTTCAGTAGACAGTAAACCACTACACTCCTTTTTCAAACATCTACTGGGGAACAAAAAAACGTAGTCATCTAGTGGAAATAATGAATGCCCTGCCATTTGAGCAATTTAAAAATAGCCTGGAAAAAAAAAAAAGACAGAAAGACCCAGTTTGAATCATAAATATACTATTAAAGATGAGTTACACATGCAGCTGGTATGCATAGCTACATACGATCATCAGTTGCAGCTGATACGTAACACATCCAATGTAGCATGCAGACATAACATTTAACACACATGAACGGCTTATCTCAGATGCTGCTTGTGGAAGGAGTAGTGGTGCTCAGAAGATAAATGTCCCCTTGATCTTTAAATGGTCAATTGTTCATACCACACCTTCAAAATCAATTGTTGGTTGCCAAGATATTCCCAGTTCTACTGGAAACAATGTGGAAGCAAAACCATTCTCATAATCTCTCAAGTCAGGACATAAAGGGACTCCTCCCCACCCTTTTTTTTTAATTTGGCTGCATAGCATCAGGAGCAAAGGCAAGCTCAAGAGCTCTGCAGTTGATTTTGTCACTTTCAGAAGCACCCCCGACTCTTCAGGCTGGATGTCAAAGTTGTGCCAAAAGCTTGTGAAGCCCTGGAAGAAAGAGGTCACAGCAGGAAAATACATCCTAGCCGGTTTCTTCAAGGCAGTTAATCAGATTGTACTTGTAGGAACATCAAACCAAGTATGTGTTTCTACTTCCTCATTGTGATGAGTTTAGAGTTAAGTAAGATGGAATGGGAGGAGACCTTTCAACATGAAAATCGCCTGGCAGGAAGTCAGAGTTGTGCACAAAGACCCACTGACTTCCCAGACCCCACCTTCAGGGTGCAGTGCATTACAGGGGAACAGGTATCGGTCGAGCAATCACAAACTCCCACATGACCTCCGGCAGAGCTTAAATGCTCAGAAATACGTTGCTAAAGCTTTATGGGACTTACTTCTCCAGGGAGTCAAAGCAAAGGACAAATGCCTTCTCTTTAGAGTGTTTTAAACAAGCTTCTTACAGAGATAGCTTACTAGCACCTACTGGCTTTATAGCAATGCACTTGTGTAATTGCATGCACCGTCATTTCCTGGTTTTAAGTGCGACAGTCTGGGTGCACATTGCCCAAGGTCTGAGGTCTAGCATCACTGTAAAAAGCTCTACAGCATTGTGTTTTCCACTTATTTGTCTGGGCTGTCTTAGAATTCACTGCTCAGAGGATGTCATTTTGTGATACTGTCTCGGGGTACATATGTTTAACAACATAGATATAATGTCACACCAAGACAGCCTTTGGCAGTCTGCAAAAAATAACCTGAGATGAGATGGTATCGTGTCACAGCTGCATAGTACCAGTCAATATGACAAGTAGCCTGAAACCATAGATCCACTATGGTAATGCTTTTAGTGGCCAAATGATAAGTACCCTCCCCAACTCATAGCTGCTGCTTCTTGTGGCCAAGTGACAGCGAAAACCTCCCAGCTCATGGTCATGGTCTGCCCCTCTGCCCTGACTACTAGTATGACCACTTGGCAGGACTCCTGCTGTAGCCTGCAGTATTCATAGGGCACATGCATGGCTAGGGCAGGATTCACATTAATATACACCAAGGAAGAACGTCACATTGCCAGCCACATGCAATCTTATGTTCTAAAGCACCAGAGTAAGACTGTTAATATAAACAGTCACTACACAATTTATTTCTAACCATTTTCCTTCAGTCAGCACCTATGTAGGAATTTTCAAAAAAACGCAAGTGAAACATTTGAGCAAACATTGCTAATAATTTTTAATCTGAAAGACACCACAGAAATGTTAAACATGAGTCACAACTTCAAAGCAGAGAATAAGAAAGCTTTTAAATAAATTGTGATGCAGTCTTATTGTGATTTGAGGAGAAAGTATCCTTAGCGCTTCTAGCATTTCTGGAATTCTTAAACATCACATCCATTTTGCCAGCACTGTGCCCAGCCTGGTCTGTCTTTGCGACTAGGATTCTGAGGCACAACAATACTTCAATGGAGAACTAAAACCCAGGTCTGGTTACAGCCAGAGCTTTGAGGAAATTACTCTTTCTATAATAGGTTATGGGGCTATTCTAAGGTGATGTACAGTATGAAGTTACTACACTGTAGCTGTGTTATTTATTTATAGCACAGCTGTATTGATCCCATAAAGCCTTCTTTAAGTACAGGGTGATTTGAATTAATAGCTTTTACCTTGTGCTAGGGGCCATGCAGACACGCTATAAATCAGACAGTCCCTGCCCCAAAGTGCTCACAAACCAGATTAGGACAAGATGCAGCAGGTGGAGGAGACAAACTTGAGGGGAGGGAGGAGGAGGAAGTGGAAAAGCAAGCAGCATTATGCACATTAAGCAGAACTCTCTGCTCAGCAACAGCTAGGCATTGCCAGCTGGCAGGGATCTGCAGGCATCAAAGATGAGTCTTCAGAGGGCCTTAAAGAAGGTTAAGGAAGTGACTGTTTTAAGGGAGTTTCCCTTATGTATGTATAAGAAATAGCCTGTGGGAAAAGCACATGGTCCTTGTGGGTGAAGCAGACGAGTAGACAGTTCTATCTTCCAAAGGGCTGGGTGCTACCGCTGGTGTAATGGATCAAGAAAATTGGCCTGTGAAGTGTGCCTGATTTTCTTCCATTCACTCAGATATACCTCTCCATCTCTGAATTTCTACCCAGAACATTTAGAAGATAGTGAAATAGACTTTAAAGGTGCTAATGATCTAATTATAAAAACACACAAAAGACATCTCAGCATTTCAAGATAAATTCAAGCCAAGTGCACTGCCAACATGCCACACTCCATGCTTCCCCTTTGAAATAAATGGCTTTATGCACTTCAAAGAGGGCTTTGTTTCACTTGTTTAGCACGAGATGCAAATACATTGTTAGACAGAGCAGAAGAGAAAATGCATTTTGCACCATGGGGAGCAAAAATACCCAGCCAGCCACTCAAATGAGAATGACCTCAGGTTTGGGAGGCAGAGCAGGCAGGGGAGACACTAGATTTCTTCTATCTATCTAGTTTATTCCATTTTAAATTAAAATTATTTTAAAAATCAAATCTCCTTGCAACAAGAGCAGTAGAGAGATTTTTCTTAACAGAGCTTCCTTTGTACATACAAAGCCAGGGTAGGAGAACCGAACACAGAAATGGGAGCGTGGCCACGACACAGTCAGTGGGATTGAGTGCACCCTCAGCAAGTTTGCCGATGACACGAAGCTGTGATGCCGTCCAGAGGGACCTTGACAGGCTTGAGAGGTGGGCCTGTGCAAACCTCATGAAGTTCAACAAGGGTAAGTGCAAGGTCCTGCACATGGGTCGGGGCAATCCCAAGCACAAATACAGGCTGGGCAATGAGTGAATTGAGAGCAGCCCTGAGGAGAAGGACTTGGGGGTGTTGGTTGATGAGAAGCTCAACATGACCCAGCAATGTGCATTTGCAGCCTGGAAAGCCAACTCTATCCTGGGCAGCATCAAAAGAAGCGTGGCCAGCAGGTCGAGGGAGGTGATTCTGCCCTGCTACTCCGCTCTGGTGAGGCCCCACCCAGAGTACTGCATTCAGCTCTGGGGCCCCCAACATAAGAAGGACATGGACCTGTTGGAGCAAGTCCAGAGGAGGGCGATGAAGGCGATAAAGAGGGCTGGAGCACCTCTCCTGTGAAGACACGCTGTGAGAGAGTTGGGGTTGTTCAGCCTGGAGAAGAGAAGGCTCCAGGGAGACCTTATGGCAGCCTTCCAGTACCTAAAGGGGTCCTACAAGAAAGCTGGAGAGGGACTTTTTATGAGGGTGTGTGGTGATAGGACAAGGGGTAACGGCTTTAAACTGAAAGAGGGTAGAAGATTTAGATTAGATGTAAGGAAGAAGTTCCTCACAGTGAAGGTGGCGAGACACTGGAACAGGCTGCCCAGAGAGGTTGTGGATGTCCCATCCCTGGAAGCATTCAAGGCCAGGTCAGATGGGGCTTTTAGCAACCTGGTCTCACGGAAGGTGTCCCTACCCATGGCAGGGGGGTTGGAACTAGATGATCTTTAAGGTCCCTTCCAACCCAAACCATTCTATGATTCTATTTCACTGCATAAGAGCTCAGATATTTTTGTTTTTCCAGAAAAAAAAAACAAACACTTTTTTTAACAGCTCACACAACTGACATAGGGGACAGAATCTTCTAATACTCCCTGGCAAAAGATCACCAGATGCTTTTTTCCCCTCTGAGTGTTGCTCCAGGAGAGGTAACTTTTGGAGGGCAGCATCTACCCTGACCCTGGGATAAGCAGGTCTGATAAAGAACTTGTTTCCATACTGCTGAGGATGCTAGCACTGTTCAGGCCCCTTACACCAAGTCTCAAGTAGAAATACATCTCCCATCTCCTGGCCCTCCCTTCTCAATGTAGGATACAACTGAGGTTGATCACCTCAAATCCATACCAGAGAGGAGATTATTTTATCTGGCAGAAATTAACCATCACCTCAGAGCTCTACAATTAGCTTAAGAAGTGTTTCTAAAAAGTAGACCAATCAGCTTGCTCATTAGCAAACTTGCTTGCCCCTCATCAGCTACTACCTACTGAGCAGAGACCTCAGCCTTGACTACACTAGAACTGCAAATACGCATTCACTCTGATGCTGATCAAAGCAGGGAGAAATGATGTGATAGGCCCTGTAAAGGATGTGATACATTTGAAGCTGCTCTGCCCTGTGCTCTCCTTCATGGTGAGCTGCTGCAAGAGGCCAATGCAAAGGGGCTGGGAGGAAAACAAAACAAAATTCACCTTCTTACTTCTTGCAGCTACTAGGAAATTGTGTTCCTTGAAAAAAAAAAAAAAAATCTTTCTGTTCTGATTGTGGTCCTGTTTCAGCAGAGCTCATCTGAGATGGGAATTACAGCAGAATCATGCAGTACTGCGATAATACGGGAATTTCTAGGGAAGCCACACAGCGGAGGCTCTCGAGAAGGAGACGTGGCTTTTGAATAGCAGCTGATGAACCTAATGCAGGAAAGAAAGAAAAATCTGTGCACATTTGAGCAGGATATCCACTGACACACAGAAAAAAAGTCAGAGGTTGGGTTTTCCCTTCACTTGCCAGTTCTGCAGGGCATGCAAGAGAGATCCTGAAAGACACTTCACACTTGGAAGAAGTTATGCCATCCTGAAATTGGTTCACTCCCGATCTGGCATCCGTTTCCAACCACCTACTTCTATCGGGGTCCCTTCACCATAAGGCAGGTATTTGAAAACATTATTAACTTTCCTGAGCAGAGCAGCTTGCAGGATTCTGAAAATTTTAATCTGGCACTGTGTAAAGAGAGACTGGAAGGGGGCTGAGGCCTTTCATCTTAAATTTAATAAGGTAGTGGCTAGGGTTGGCACTGCCTATCCTCTGTGCTCTCCAGGCATTTCACTCCACACCTACAATTTACTGGAGTCTTTCCACAGGCTTTGCCTTTCCCAGGCACACAGGTGGTATAACTGAGAGGACAAAGGGAAAGAACTCCGTATTGTTTTGGAAACACTCCCAGTCCAAACACCAGTTTCATTCCCCAGCTGCCCTCCATATGATGTAATGGCCATTGCGTATGCATGACAATTGTGTCCAGAACATTTCAGGATCACCACGCCTGGGCTGCACTCTCCTCACATGCACCCAGTCTCAGGAATGTTTTAACAGCAGTAACTTTCCTCCACCTGCTCAAACTTGGCACCCCCCCGCTCCTCTATCCCAAAACAGGACAGGGAAGCTCTCACGCATTTCTTCCCAGACATTATC
Organism: Aquila chrysaetos chrysaetos; assembly: GCF_900496995.4. Taxonomy (NCBI): domain Eukaryota; kingdom Metazoa; phylum Chordata; class Aves; order Accipitriformes; family Accipitridae; genus Aquila; species Aquila chrysaetos. The sequence continues at coordinate 378,800 of NC_044019.1, read as the reverse complement.
TGGCTCAGCACAGTGATGACAGAACTGACTAAAGCTTCATTATGAAATATGGAAACATTTCAAACCTCCTGCTCCAACTTTAATTTGTGCATTATAGCTGCTGCAAGTACTCCGTTTATCATAATAGAGTCCTTTATTTATTGGTTCATCCAAAAAAAAATTATGAAAATGGATTTAAAGAGAAAAATACATTTAATGAGTAGAACTGTCTCTGCAGTCCTCTTCTCTGTGCCGGAAGGAATGGCTGAGATTCTGGTACAAGGTGGGAAGCTCAATAGCTGCACTTCAGTGCAGCTGCCAGAAAGAATATACTCAAGAACAGAACAGAACCTTAACATTACACTGTATTTCTTCCAGCCAAAAGCTTCCTGTGCATAATCCTGTGTGGCAGGTAAATGCTGCAAGTCAAGTTCCTGAATCCGTATCTGGTGACTTCAAAAGACCCCACAGAAACTTCCACTTCCTATTCACAACATGTTCCTAACCTTGAAGGATAACCCAAAGCAAAATGGGAGCTAAACCCCACCAGGACAAAGTATCACTCGGCAGATGATCTGGATGAAACACGGCTTTTCCTCTTTGCTTCTTTTTAAGTCACTGTAATGGATGCTGAAAGGTGCCTCGGGTGCCAGCCTGACAACTCTGGATCTAGAATTGCCTCTTTGCCCATGGGGAAACAGGTAGCACAGACACACTGTGTGGTCGTGTCCCTCTGTCCCAGGGGACAGGAAGGAGCAAGGTCTCGCTGGCCCTTGTCCCCGGGAGGCTCCACGGAGGCTGCCAGAGGCCAGCCATGGTTGTGAGTGGCGATGTCAGTCACGCGCTCTCCTGAAAAGGAGCAGCTTGAGCAATGCTATTTTGATAGCCTCTGAAACACCACCTTAAGTGAAAATAAAACACACCTTGATTGAACAAGTAAAAAATTCTCTGGCCAGAAATGGGTGTCTGGATGATTTGCCGGCCTGTGTTGCTCTGCCACTCAACAGAGTTTTCATATCCATTTCATATTGACTTACAAGCTAAAGGCCCTAATCTTTGTGTGCATTCCTTTCAGGACGTGTTAAAAATTGCTTTCTTGAGAGGAAAACAGAGAATGGAAAAATCTAACTTTTCTTTCTTCATTTAGAAAGTGACATATCTTATTTGATCCTACCTTCTGTTGTATTCTAATATTCTCAACCTTAGCTTCTATGAACTATTTCTCACAATTCATACCCTTACTTAAAATTCTAGACACATTCAATCAGCTTAAAGGGGTATGGCTGAGACCTCAAAGTTTATAAATAAGTAACAGCAGATGTGAAATTGGCATCAGAACAGTGAAAGGTTAATACTACTGCTCACTTTCCCAAAGCCATGTCAAAGGGGTTTATACCGATGACTAAAGCCTTCCTCATTCTCTACTTCCTTTTACCTGTAAGCTGAGTCCTAGCCCAGAAAGTCAGTGCTTTCTGCAAACAGGAGAGAACGCAGACAGGATGACTGCAGTAAACTCAAGTTCCCAACTAGAGCCTCCATTGCAGGAGACTGAGGCCAGCTACAAATTTGTCAAGTGGATACTTACTTTAGCAATAGGTAATTTATGAATATTTTTGGCTCCCTGATCTGTGTTTCTTGAATAAATAAGGTTGTGGGCTGTGTCACTGGGAATAAAAGGGAAAGTTCCTACTGTATATTCTGAAAGATAGCATGACCTTGAGGACAATTTATTTCAAGGGGAAAAGCACGGTAAGACTTCTTACAGAGTGCTCAGAGAAGCAGACCCTGCTCATTCCCCAAATGTATTCAGAACAGAGGCAAACACTTCTCACTGCAATTCAAGGCTGCCTGAGTTTTCACCTGTAGATACGCAGATAAACTTATATCATCGGCTTCCAGGTTTCTGTGGGCTGGTATGTCAGCAACAGCTACAGTGATTTAGTGCAACAGCTCCAAATGGATTAAATCACAGAGTCATTTGAATTTTACCCAGGCTTGTCACACAAATCTCAGAAACCACTGTCTTGCATAAAAACTTCCTCTTGATACTCCTGAGGAGTCAAGACATAAACCAAAAATTAGGTTGAAAATGAGCAACAAAGATTTCTAGCATGGAAAACAGAGGCAGCACAAACAGAACATTTAACTGAAAAATCTTAATTGCATTATGGTAGCAAATTCCTGTATTTTATTAAGCATATTTTTCCTATTTTTGATACATTATCATGCATCTTAAGAGTGTATTTTTTAAAAAATCAAGTCAGTTTTCATTTGATTTCTACTCTAATGGAATATTCTTCAAATATTCCATTCTTCAAAAGGAATATTACTGTATATTAAGTTCTGGAGTATTTTAGTAAGTATAATACCACTAGAATGTTCCCTGTGTGCACAGCCAAATATCTTTTCTATTTAAGAGCCTCCTCAAAGAGTGGCATTGCAAAAAGAAATTTGCTACTGACTTCACTGAAGCTAGATTTCACTTTCTGTCTTGAGTGATAAAAATGATTTGTGATTTTATGGTCCCCAAAGTTTAACTATATCTTGCATTTATTTCAGCATTGCCTGTGTAAGGATATTTGAATCAGCTCAGTAAAAGGACAGTTGTCATTTCTTTAAAAACCTATTAAAATGACTCGTAACAATAATGTATCTGATGCACGCACTTTTCTTCATCTCTGTAGGACTTAGAGACACATCTACCTACAAACTGTTTAGTATTTCTAGTGATGTTATGACACTCTGTGGATTATATTTACTCTCTGGTCCACAAGTAAAGTTGCCATATGGATCACATGAGCCATGTGACATCATTCCTGATCCCTAGTTCTCTGCAAGTTACTATGCATCGAAGGATTTCAGGTTCAAATGCTTCCTGAAAAGGTATTTTAGCTTCACTTTTGCAAGTACTAAACACGGAATAAAGACTTTTTTCATGTAAAAATTCCTACTCAAAAAAGGATTGCAAAAGTTATGTAAATGTAAGTCAAACACACCTAAGAAAACCTTTTTTTCACAGGCATCTGTGATTTTTTCCCCCATTTACTCAGCTTTTCATTTTTTTCTGATAAATAAAAAAAAATAATTTTTTTTTGTTTAGCTAATTCTGCAATTCCCTCACTTTTGTATTCATACCAGGCCACTGCCATAGTACCTACCTTTGAGAAGCACATGTGAGCATTCTAGGATTCATTCCTTTGACTCTCTTAGCAGGAACAACCAGATGAGAAGGCTGCTTGCAGCAACCCCACGCTTCCATCCTTCACAAGGAACTGAGCAGCATATTTCTGATACCAAGATTCTCACGAGTGCAGTGGAGGTAATGACCACCTCTCCCTGACCTTCTGTAGTGACTTGGAGAGAAAGCGGGAAGTGGCAGATTCTAAAACAACAACTATACAAATTTAGCCACAGTACAAATCCATTCCTCATGCAAGTGCTGTCCATATGCAGAACCTCTTTAGCTTGGATGCAACAGCGCACAGTTTAGCTTATTTGCCTTACTAGGAGACATGGGATAAAGCTTGACTAAGTACAATTTGTCAGAGGCTATTATAATGACTCTACCACATGCATACAGGCTAGGTCTGCTCACATACCGTTGTATTCCAGGCTTTTCTTCTGAGTCCTATCATGCCTCCCAAAAGGGACTAAGAAGAGTTAATAAAAACTCATAAAACAACTTAGCCAGTCTCAGAACAAAGAATTAAAGCTGCTAAATGCAGTTGCTTTTATTCCAGTGAGGCCAGCTGGGGAGAAGAAACTCAGGTGCAGACAACTTGACTTAATTTCACAGTGAAGGCAAGTCCTCAACGAAATGATGCACAGGTGCAGGTGTTTCCCTAATGTCACACCTTTCAGGAGGCTATTCAAAGGCTCTTTGCACTTAGACTGACTTTAGAAGATTAGCAGCACACAAAGCACACAAGATCAGATATTTGCCTATAGTGCACATACACTGGAATAATCATGTAATCTCTTTTCTTTGGTTTTTGAGGCAGATATGACTGTACCTGAAGGAGATACTGATCTGTCTACCTAACAATCACAAATACCTTATAAAATATGTCTGAAATTAATCCATTGTGAAGGTAAGAAGGGAAAACATAAATATCCTCATTAACTCATACATACATACATACATAAAACTTTACATAACATACGGAGTAGTTGGAGAGATGCCTGCAGACGTAATTGCATTTCTGTGTGAAGAGCATTTACACTCTCTCATCTCTGCTTTCCCCATTCATTTTAGTAATTACATGGAGAGAAGCAGCTAACACGCTTGTAATTAAAACCAGCAGTGAAGGATTTTTAGGTGTTTTGATATAAGAGAATTGACATGGAAAGCAAGCAGAGCTAGCAGGAGATTACTATGGCCATATAAAACAACTCAGCCCCAGGAAAAGTCTGTGCTAAAGCGCCCACATGGTGCTCATGAGTACCATGTATGGGTGCAAGCAATAGCAATAAAAATCCAGATCATGCACACTCTCCACATTCAGTGTTTGCTAAAAGATATTCGATCACAAGACCTAGAGCTGCTTTTTGCTGCTGGAGACCTCATTTCTGTCCACTAGATTTACAGAGTGGAAAACAGCCACTTTGCACAATCTACATCGCTGCATTTTCTATCAATTTCATTTGGCATTTTATTGGCAAAGGCAGTAACAGTTTTTTCAGTTTGGTGGGTGGAGTTGCTATGAAAACTCCAGGTCTTCTCATTTTCATGATGAATATTCATGACTCAAGCAATCTGTACCAGGCAGACTTTGTTGCCCTTTCTTTCCCTTCCCTACTACTGAAGCAGTGGCTGTGCAGAATGTTATATTTGATGTGCAAATAATATTCTCTTTCATTTTAAAATGAAAACTGGACAATGCCTGTGCTGAGGCTGGAAGGTCCTTGCACTGAACTAAAGTATGGCACGCTTGCAGCCCAAGTATCACGAACTCACACAAAGAACTAGGTGGATAGCAGAAAGTGGGAACAGTAATTGAGGAGTCAGATTTTTCCCTGGGAGCTTCTGCCTCAACATAGTCCAGAAACTAGCTTTTGAAAATATGTTCTCTGGGGCAATTTACAAAAAAAAAATCCCAAGATTTTTCCTCTAGGCTTTTTCTATGGTCATCTGAGCATCTTTGCAGCTTCCTGCCAACTAAACAGGTAGGGGAAGACCTAAATCACATTAATATTTGGTGTTCTTTTAGCAAGAACAGAAGCATTCATTCCAGAAGAGACACACTTGACCAATACAAGCTGTCAGTGATATTATGCAGATGATAACAGAAATATTATCCTGTGGTAAGTCACAACTGCAGGATGAACCCCATGACAGGTGAGTGATTCTTGAATATTTTTTGTCAAGTCTGTAAAATAATCTGCAAAATACCCAGCTGTATACAAAACACCAAATAGACAGAATTCCCCATTTTGTATTCAGACTTGCTATTATGAAGGGCAAGGGACCAACATCACTTTCTCTAGCATACCACACCATTTTGCAGGCTGGATTTTAGAGTTCAAATATATTCTACTTGTAAAGGAAGAAGCATTCCATGGTACAACATCTCAAAGAAATGTGGTGTTGCAGCTTGCACTCCATGAAATGACACAATGCACTATACATAACGTACTTCCATGTCGGTCCTGCAAAGTTATACCTCTAATATCTCATAGAGGAGCTCCACTTGCCTACTGATAGCTGTACAAAACTCTGAGATGTAGACCAGAGGGTGCATGCCAGGACACAGACAATTGAAAGTTTTTTATCAAAATTGTTATATTAAGATAGATCTATAGTAAGCCTGAACTGTAACTAACCCTTTAATGTTGCCCTGATGATCTGTTCAGCTAAACTGACCTTCATGGCTTTGGGAACTTCAGCTTGGTCAGACACTGTAGTGAGAGAACATTTGTCAGGAGGGACATGTTGAAGAGCACGATCAAGTCCTTACCTCAGACAAATACACTGAGACAAATTGAAGCTTATAAATACTTCCAGTTTACCTCGTCAGCACAGCCCAGAGCAGTGGTCTTGGCTAGTATTCTTCCCATACAACTTTGTCAGAGTCACTCTCCTTCCCCGAACTCTCAAATACAACACATTTTGTACTTCGGACAGACGCAGAGCAGTCACATCTCCCATGCAGCGCTGGAAGGTTTTGGAGTGTGTATGGGTGTGGGGTGGGTTTTCTACAGATACTTCTTAACTAAGAAAAGCTTACCTGGCTGCCAACATCTACAGAAACTGGCTCTCATGATCCATATATGGCACCAAGGCCATAGTAAGTGCACATATAGACCACGTCAGTGCAGGATTGAAACCCATGGCTCTCTTTTCACCTGCTACAAATACCTGGTTGACCTGGGCGCCCTTCGTCTTGGGGACTGGGAACAAGAACCCTTTAAAAAGATTTCTTTTAGTTGCCATTCATAGCCTGGCCATCTTTTCCATCTTCTCAGTATGGCTTGTTGCATCCAGAAAGTTTGAGCCTGTTCTCTGACTGTGGCATGATGCAGGCTGACCTGTCTCTTCCCTTGAGCTCTGGGCTAGCTGGGGCTTGAGCAAAGCACCAGTCTCTCTAAGGAAAGAGTAACGAACAAACTTTTCTTTCTATTAAAAGTCATCTTTGATAACTGGTTTTATGGTTCTATTGTTGCCTTGCAAAAAGTTTGAGTAACAGCAGACTTACATAATTAAAACAGGTAATGATCTATTTGCCTATGTTTTTAAACATGAGCTCTCAGAAACAGGATTTCTATGGATACAGGGCTGCATCATCCTGATGAAGTACAAGATTTCACTTTGCATAGTGAACTAGTTCACCTCCAAATCATAGCACAAAGGAGAGAGAATTCCCCGTGGCTTCAGCATGCCAATACTGCTGAGAACATTAACAAGTGAGTGTGCACCATACTGCATCACTGAACATGTTGGCAATGGGCGTCATGGACTGGAGCTCCTACCTCAGCAGGAATCCATTCAACATACGTTCTATGCAGCTACACAGGTGGGTAACATTTAAGCATAGCAAATATCTTTTAGCTGGCGAAGCAGCTCTTTACATGGCCTCCGGTGGATTCAGTATAAGATCAGCTGGACCAAAAATGTCCCATGTTCTTTAAGTCATTCTGCCACTTTAAATTTTTTTGATAGCAGATGGCCAACAATCACTGAGCTGTATTTGCCATAGGCTTCCTCACAACGGTTCAGAGATGCCAAAGGGGTCACAAATGAACATCTTGCAACATGAACAAGGACCCAGCCCTTCTCTGAGTTCTTTGCCCAACTCCCTGATCCATTTCTCCTAGGCTTCTCACCTTCTTTGCTCTCCCCTGCCTGCTTTCTTAGCTCTTCTTGCAAAACTAATACTGATGAGAACTGAGGAAACCATTTGGTGGCCAGGACCACAGCAAGCATGAGGAGGACAACAAGATCTGAGGATACAGTGAGAGCCATGTGAGACTTGCTTTTGTAGGCTACACTGTATGAAGCCCAGTGCCCACTCCCAGCTTTTTTCTTGCCAGTTCTACAAGGTCAGAATAAATATTCTAACCAGCACTTGCTATCTGGATACATAGTAGGGCACTGCTGAGATGCGGCCAAAGCCGAAGCACCCAACAATTATTCCTTAGAGACCAGCTAAAAAGGTGTATTTGAAGGCCTGGCCAGATGAGAGGAACAAATTGAAAGCAGGATAAGAGTATGGGAATTCCCACAGCTGCAGTAGGAATAGAAAACCCATAGAAAGGCTTATAAACACCAGAGAGAGATAACAAAAGGTGAGATAGTATGTGCTTTAGCAAATGTGGCTTCAGTGACTATTTTCCTTCACTAGATTTGTGGCTTGTTTACCTCTAGTTCTTTCACTAAAATATGTAATTGGCAGTTCAATTAAAAAGACAAGAAAAGTGTATGCTATGGCAGAGCCTCAGGGTACTTTAGCCTGTGCACTAACAAGGTCAGGGAGCATATTTATTCTACTATTCGACAGAGAAAAATAGAGGGAAAACTACCCTTCATCACATACAGCACATCACACAAGGCACAGTGTCTCCTGACACACACTTCCTCAGATGCACAGACCCCAGCAGCAGCAGGTCACTGCAGTCCTGCTTGTTCACCTACCTGCAAATTCATGTTTTGGAAAGAAGGGTGCACTGAGACACTTAAAGAGCAGTTCCAGTTTTCTAACTTACACTTTTCTGAAAGAATCTTGAAAATATTCACCAAATAAAGGATTTTTATCCTTTGTTGCCCTGTTTAGTGCTCTGCCCAGAACAGGGCACCTGTCTCCGATGACGGGATTGGGAGAACAAACAGCCCCTAGTAAGCACGGCTTTCCAACCCCAGTCCTGCAGAAAATGGAGAGGCCGGCAGCTGCCTTGTTGTTCTGCTTCAGGAGCTTCACCCACCCTGTGCCCTACCTGCACACAAAGCCATTGCTGCAGAGCTGCAAGAAAGAGGTAGGAAACCTCAGCAACCATGCTCTGTCCTTGCAGACCCCCAGCTTCAACCCACAGACGCTGCCAAGCACTGGCGAAGCCAGGGGAGACAACCCACGCCATGCTGCGCCCAGAACAGCACCCAGTGTGTACAGACGAGCTGCCCAGCCCTGGAGCGGGACCTGACCAGGTATCGCCCGAACAGAGTTGTCCCTGTCTCCCTTTGCTGCTTCCGCCCTGCTTCCCTTTAGACAAAACTGCTGACGGGGACAAACTTGCCTGCAGTTCTCTGACTGGAGTTGCTGGAGGAGTTTGAATCCAGGCCTCCAAGGAAGAAAGGGCAGATCACAACTCACTACCACCTTGCCACTGAGACAAAAGACTGCATTTTTTTTTCTGCAGAATCCTGCTGCAAAGAAGTACTGTGCTAATTTACTTGGCCAACACAGAAGTCAGGCTGCTACAAGCTTATTTTGGCCTCTTGCCACTGCAGAGTGTGAAAGAGTGACTGAAACAAGCAGCATACAAGTCAAGTGTGGGAAACATGGGGCAGAGACAAATCCTTGTTTGCATCACAGGTTGGTAGATGGACACTAGGAAAACACACAAATCTTGAAATGAAATGTTGTATCTGAAAGGAAGAATGTGCCTTAGGGCTGGAAGAGTAGCTGACCTTCCCAGGCACATGGGCCCTACAGTCAAGGCAAAAGAGTGGTGCAGTTGTTACGTATGTGAAATGATGCTCTTAGTGCTGAGAAAGCTGAAGACACTGCAGGGAGGAGGGCTGTGGTTTCATAATTCAGGTGATAAATACCCACTAAGGAACTCATGAGTTTGGTCTGAAAGAGACCACTGTGGTGATGGGAGGGTGCTCCCTGGGCTTTCTTTGCCAAACAAATTTTAAATCAGAAATTCAGATTGTTATTTTTCTCCAACAATGGAGGAAGAAAGGGTTTGTTCCATTCAGTCTCTCTCCAACCATGCTGTAGTGTAATCTACCTGTCTACACTGCTGAATTTTCATTCTTAAGGATTCTCCACTCAAGACTAGTGCTGACCAGATAAGACAAAATTATTTGTCCACTATTTACTTGAATTTAAAGATCAGTTTCGCAATAAGATCAAGTCTATAGTGTTGGGGCATATGTTTTCTGTGGATATCTGTGCCAAGATCTGCAAAAGAGGTTTTCATATGTTTTAAGTGGGAATGCATGAGTAAGAGAATTAATTCATGTACTGTCACCAAGTTCTGAGCTGAGTATTTGGCAAAGAATTGGCATTTGCACTTCATATTGTGCGGTTGACTTGCATTCCTCTGCCCAGTCATGGAACAGGCATACTCTACAAAAGTTAAATAATTAATTAATACAAAGTAAACTTCAAAAGTTCACATAAAAAATTTACTATGAAGTATTCACAAACTATTTTTACGATACAGAAATATCAAGTGGGAATCTCATGAATAAATCTAAATAATGAGGGCATTTGAAACCTAACATTGTATTGGGTTTGCATGGCAAGGTTTTGGTAGCGGGGGGCTACAGGGATGGCTTCTGTGAGAAGCTGCTGGAAGCTTCCCCTATGTCCAACAGAGCCAATGCCAGCCGGCTCCAAGACAGACCCACCGCTGGCCAAGGCCGAGCCCATCAGCGACGGTGGTAGCACCTCTGGGATAACATGTTTAAGAAGGGGGAAAAAAATCCCAGCACAACAGCAGCTGGCAAGAGGAGTGAGAACATGTAAGAGAAACAATCCTGCAGACACCAAGGTCAGTGCAGAAGGAGGGGGAGGAGATGCTCCAGGCACCAGAGCAGAGATTCCCCTGCAGCCCATGGGGAAGACCATGGTGAGGCAGGCTGTCCCCCTGCAGCCCAGGGAGGTCCACAGTAGAACAGATCTCCACCTGCAGCCTGGGGAGGACCCCACGCTGGAGCAGGCAGATGCCCGAAGGAGGCTGTGACCCCATGGGAAGCCTGCCTGGAGCAGACTCCTGGCAGGACCTGCGGCCCCGTGGAGAGAGGAGCCCATGCTGGAGCAGGTTTGCTGGCAGGACTTGTGACCCCGTGGGGGACCCACGCTGGAGCAATTTGTGCCTGAAGGAATGCACCCCATGGATGGGACCCACACTGGAGCAGTTCGTGAAGAACTGCAGCCCGTGGGAACGACCCATGTTGGAAAAGTTTGTGGAGGACTGTCTCCCGTGGGAGGGACCCCATGCTGGAGCAGGGGAAGAGGGTGAGGAGGAAGGAGCAGCAGAGACAACGTGTGATGAACTGATTGCAACCCCCATTCCCTGTCCCCCTGGACTGCTGTTCGGGGGAGGAGGTAGAGAACTCGGCAGTGAAGTTAAGCCCAGGCAGAAGGGAGGGGTGGGGGGAAGGTGTTTGAGATTTAGTTTTTCTGATTATCTTATTCTGATTTGATTGGTAATAAATTAAACTAATTTCCCCAAGTTGAGTCTGTTTTGCCTGTGAGAGTAATTGCTGAGTGATCTCTCCCTGTCCTCATCTTCACCCATGAGCCTTTTGTTGTATTTTCTCTCCCCTGTCCAGTTGAGCAGGGGGAACGATAGAGTGGCTTTGGTGGGCCCCTGGTGTCCAGCCAGGGTCAACCCACCACAAACATTTACCTGGCAATATTTAAAAAACAAAACCAAGAGCGAGACAGAGAGAAAATACGGCAAAAAGTGAAGAGCTGTGATTACTTGTTTTGGTGCAGTGAAAACAAGCGCCCCTCGGCTCTGACTCGAGCCTTACACGCACTATTGCAGATTGGTGTCTGCTCTGTGCACACGCACTCATACACGTAGAGGCAGGCATCAACATTTCTCAGAGCTCATTAGTTCCCCGGTGTCAGCAGCCAGCTCTCAGCAGATCCCCTGATAGCACTACGAAAAGTGCCAGCTCCGAGGCAGTGGACCTCGCAGGTCCCCAGCGCCAGCTGTGAGCACCCTCCCTCCTCCACGGCAGGCCTGCGCTCTCCCTGGCTGATACACCTCCTCTCCTCGAGCCTGTCCCTCCGACCACTGTCATCTCTTGCACTGCATGGGGGCAAGCGGCTGCTGCCCTGCCTCTGCCTGCCGCAGGCTCGCCAGCTCCCTGCTTGCCAGGCCTGGGAGGGAGAGCCGCCCTGGCTGCGGCGGCAGGGCAGGGCTCGGCCTGAGGGCAGCACAGCGGCTGTTGGCTGCTGCGCAGAGCCAGAGGTCGACCACGGGAGAGAAGGACACTTCTCCTCGGGGCGGGCAGAGAGGTATGCCAGCCTACGCCAGAGCAGCAAGCAGTCTGGCACCAGCCCTCGACCCGTGGGCTCGGAGCTGTGAACTCTCCAGGGACGCGGGTGCTGAGGCCCAGCCTTTCAGCTGCGGACACCATCCGGGGCGGCCGGTGCTCTGCGTGCACTGACTCCTGCTGCAGCGACAGAGCAAACGGGCCCCAGGCTTCCCACAGCTCAGAGGACTTAGAAACGTCTGCTGTATTATGACAACGTAGTTGCTGTTGAAAGAGAAATAATGTAAGAGTAGAGGACAGAGAAGAGCTCTGCCCAAGGCAGCATGAAAATAAGCAATAGCAGGTCTCTCTGATGAGTTTCTCCAGTGTGCCCTGCCCCTCTCAGGAGACACATCAAAGGGAGACGGGGAAATCAGTCCACGGCAGTGAGCCTGCTGGAGCCCGCTTGCTCAGCACAGGCAAAATTAATTAAGAGGGAGGGAGAAAAAGAGCCAATACGAGTCTGATTCTGTCAGGGAGCGCAGCACTGACAAACAGCAAATGCTAATTCAGGAGTTTTCCATCTCTCTCGCACCTGCCAAAGAGGAAAAGAGGAGCACGATTCAGATTTGAAATAGACTGGATTTGGATACCTCTGATGCATTGCACGATGCCACATCTACCACTGCTTCCTGGAAGCCTACAAAAACTAAAGGTAGCTCAAGAGAAACTCAGCCCCTGTAACACAAGGTTTCAGGAAAACACATCAATGTGTTGGTTGTTGCTGTTACAGAAAACAAAGCAAAAGTGAGGCCTCACACACAACAGAAGCTACAAACAGGGACCTCTTACCCTGCTATCAGTGAGCATCTCATCAGAACAAGACAAACATAACCAACAAACAATTCAGGAGGAATTAATTCAATTTTATTTGACATAATAAGCACTAAGACTTATTAATACTGCTTTTCTATGTACTGAACACTACAGGGTTGGAAACATGAGACCCACACTCGCAGGAGGAAACAAAATCTCAAATGGAAAACTCTTAAAATGCAGGATTCCCAGGCATTCAGGTGCTGTAGTAGGGAGTCCCTGGAAATGCACATAAATTAATTAGATTAAAGATGTAAAGCCATCACTCCAGGGGTATTGTTGCTCTACTGTTTCTTCTTGCTCATAATTCAAAAAGGAGATGAAGCATCTGAGCCCAGTTTGGGACTAATAATTTCTAAATAAAAGATAAATATGTCAAGGTTTCATAAATAGAAAGGAGAGCATGGCGCTATAAATAAGCTTTAATATTTGTTTTAGTGTAAAGTTTATCTGGTCGAGCTCCTGCCTTTTACAGAATGCTCCTATTACTATTATACATCCGGGTGCATTAAAAAATTCCACTGGAAAAGGGACTTGCTTTATGTCCTGAAGAACTCCTGAACCACTGTTTACGGAGTACTCTCTGCAGCCCTGAGGCACAGCTCCACTGAGCCAATTGCCCGTGAACATTTAGCAAACAGCCATTGTGCTGCATCTGTTCTGAGCAGTTTTTTTGGACTACACGACAGGTGCATTAATCTGTGTGTGTTGCTGCCTTTTTTTTTCTCCTGCTCATGGATATTATGACCATTGTCTTCAAATCTATACAATATAGTTAGTCTGAAGAGCTCCCACGATACCTTCTAAAGTCATGGCCAAAGATGTGTGAGAACGATATCCCAGCAACTGGCAGTCCTTGACTACCAGGCACAAAAAGGCATTGCCCAAGAAACTGGGCCACTAGTGCTATGCTTTCCAGGGGCAGACAAATGACTATCAGGCTACCATCTGCCCAGTAGTTAAGCAAAGTAATGCTTGTTTCATGTAGAGTGTAAAAGGTGCTTTGTTCAAGTCAAATGGAATCATATATCAGCAACATACATTAATAACTGATAACACATAAATATCCAGTGCATTTAATACTATCAAACTAATTAGGTGTTGGTTTGCCAGGAATAAAGGCGAGGTTTAAAAATCCAAGATGACATGATTACCACTGAGTAAGACATTCTTGCTCATCCTGAACACAGCCTAAAAGCATAGGTGACTGAAACAAGTCACCAGGCTGGAAGCCAACTTTATTTCATGCACTAAATTTGCAATGAAAATTCTAATGAAGCCACCCTGACAAGCTAAAACAGTGCTCCTCTGGCCAGGTCTCCAGCTCACTCTGAGGTAGATCTGGAAGCATTAACTTACTGAAGGGTCACTCAGTGCATGGAGCACACGTTGTAGCATTGCAAAAATGTCAAGACTGCCACGAAAATTTGGCAGTCCAGATGCAAAAAAACCCCCAAACCACCCCCCCCCCTCCACTTGCCACCCTTTACTACAATTGTACTGAAGAAAGTGCTTATTAAACATATGTACCTGCTCCATTCAGGCAGAGAAGATCTATGAGCCTGAAACACTGCATGTACTAACCTTTCATTGTGTGTGAGAGAGCTGGTGTTAAATAGGGTCAGAACTACACTTGCTCTGGGGAGAAGAAAGGCTGACTTTGAAGACAGGCTGGTTACCCTGTTTTTCTTCCTACACCACAGCTTTCAGATTGCAGCTAGAACTTGAAGGGAGTTGTTCCCACAAGCTCTTCAGCCCAATGTCTCCACCCGAGAGGCTTGAGTAAATAGCAGAAGCTCTGGATATGAATCAGATGGAAAAGATTCAGCCCTCTCTGCTAGGTCTGAGTTCAAAGGCATCCATGGCTGAATAGCTAAATCAAGATCACTATCTGCATGTGAGGGCAGAATGGAGCATTCAGTAATAATGAACTGCTCACCCTTACATGCTCATTTCTGGATGTAGTGTGGCAGGTTGTAAGTGCAATCTAATTGAAGAAGTCCATGCACCATTGCACATACCACTGAGAGAGGTGGGAAAGTCTGATTGTTTTAGGAGACCTTCTTTCCTCTGTCTCCTTTCTGTTCTTCAGCTGCCTCCAGCTGCAATCCTGGACCTGACCTCTCAGTATCAGTGCTCAGCCTCGGTGCCGGAGGAAGACCACAGATGCCACAGAGCAGAGAGCTCAGCCTACAGCACTCAGGTCCATGACAGACCTCTTCCTCCTTGTACTTGCTAAGACCCAGAGCAGCCTGTCATGAGCAGTGTGCATGATCCATTCTGCATATGCATACATCAGACCTGAGTTTTGTTTACATGACATTGTGCTCCAACACACAGGTTACATCTACGCAGCTGTTGGCACCTGAGCAGGTACACTCAAGCAAATTCAAGTAAATATACCCATGCTGCAGCCACATCTTGCTGCATTACACCTACAGAAACAAGTCATGCCATCATGAGCTTATGCATAAATGGGCAGAAATCAGGGACAAAGAGGATGCACAAAGGGAAGTAAGTGTCCGTAGACAACAAAGCAGCTCCGTGTCAGTGCTTGGCTGAGAACACAGGTGCCTCTGAAGACCTACTGCTCAGTGACCAATCTGTTCACGTGTGCCATTTCTGCAGTTCATAGCATCCATGTCTGTGTTCCCTTGTATATGCAGGCACAGCCCTAACTCCTCATCAGTAAGGGTACCCCACTTGTTAGCTGATGCTGGAATACAGCTGGAGCCCACAGCTAGGGTGTGCCTGTACCTCCCTCTGTGAAGTTGCCTGGTTTATTATCTGTAGAACAGCACACCTAGGAAGATGAGCCAAATAAGTATTAGATATAATCAGATACTTTCTGTCTTCAGGTGCCACCCATGTGCACACCTTCCCTACAAGCTGTGGAGTGAACCTGCTAACAATTCTATTAATAACGAGCAGTATAAGTAGGTGAACTGGATGAACTTGTGTGAAAGCAAAACCCCAGAGGTAGATCAGTTGCTCTGTTCAAAGCAAACAGATAACTATCCCAGGCTGCAGGCAACTCTCCCCCTCCCCCTTTCCCACCTCCTCCTTTGGGACATCTCCAGGCATGTCCAGGGTGGTGCAGCCTGGCAAACAGACATTTAATCAGTGATTTATACATTTAAAAAAAGAATCACAAAGCCACCAGTGACCCTGGGAAACGCCGAGTGCCAGAACATCCTCTGAGAACTCTCGTTTGTATTCGTCTTCACTGTACATGACACTGTTAATGCACAAAAGTAAAACTGTTCGTTCCTCAGGGGGTTGTGTCCCCCTGCTTCTCACGTGCTATCTGAACTCCCAATCTACCTGCAGTATCACAGCCAGCTGACTGTGATATCACACAGAGGGGACTGGCTTCAACTGAGAAGAGAGCACCAGGGGTGGTGAGCAATGCCTAAGACACACGTAGCCTGCTTGCAGGGAAAGCTAGTCATTGACCGCAAGAGAAGAATACCAGATCACACTGCAGAGTGTCCACCATTCCCCAGGGCCCTTTCCCTTCTGATGTAAAGCCTGAGTTTTGTGTCCAGTGAGGAGCAAGGGACAGACTCTGGAGTGTAGGTTTGTTACTCGGCAACTGTGCCATTCACAGGCAATTCTTGTTGAGATCAAACTATGCACAACCACATGCAAGCTGGCAGTCAGAATAATGGCAGATGGGAAGCTCTCAGACATTTTTGTACCCTTGACAAGAATTAAAATCTGCTGCCTTGAGGGTTATGATTTTTAAGGGCCCCCAGGCTTAGCATTAGTGTGATGAGTAGGGCACTGCCAGAGAGGCAGAGAGAGATGGCCTCAGGACCACAACGATCGAGGAAGGACAGTCTCCTCAGGAAGATTTCAGGTAGCTTGAGCTACTGGTATGCTTCTGAAATGCATACACTTTGCCTGCCTCTCCTCTCTTCTTCAGATCTAAGGACAGGACTCAAAGGCACAGGCAGGGCTGCCTGAAGAAAATGTGGCATAACGGCTAGTACTGCAAGGAACACTTATGATGAGGTGCCTGATCTGAAATTCACTTGCACAAAGACCCTGCAAACAGCCTCTTATGCAGGAACAAATTCAAGTGCTTGAAAACTAGTAGAAACAACAGGGTTTTTTTGGTCCTCTGGTATTTAGAAGGCCTTTTTATGCAGCTTTTTGCTTGGCTGCACAAATCCAACACAAAGTGCAAAGTTCTGTAATATCCTAGAATTTTACTGAAAGAACTAGTTCATTGACAGGAACTGGTCAAACATAATACTGGGAACATGTCATAACATGAGAAAAGGTTTCAGAGCCAGCTCACATATTTAGTCCTCACTGAACAGAAACAAGGATTCCCATTCCTCTTCCCTCTCATCTAGAACAGATTAAGGTCTCCTTAGTTTTTTCCTGAAGTCCTCTTGAAATGCAGATGCTACACCAGGGTCTCTCACCGAGATTCTTATGTCAAGCATGTTAAAAAAGGACAAATATTATACATGGTGTATATAAAGTAATTTAATAACATAGCTCTATTAATAATGTCAGTGACAGTAATCCCTTCAAAATTATAAGAATATTTTTCTTTCCAAGCAGGAGAAGAAAAAACCTTCAATACTAGATGCTGAGGCTGGGGCATTGAAATGGAAAGGATAAATGATGCATCATCACAGAAACTGTTCTACTGAAAGGTGTTTTCATTCTCCAAATGGAACTTTGTATTAAAACTCCAGATTCACCTGGTAATAAATTATATTATTTAAAGACAAATATTACACCTTTTGCAAACTCTGAAGGGAAAGGAAGTAAGGCTGGACAGGCAGCCCCCTACTGAGTGCTGCTCTGGCTCTGTGCCATTCGCTGACTGACAGCTGATAATTATCTTTGATTTAATGTCACTTAATGTTCTTCCTCCCCAAACACCTTGGTTATTCTGCTCCTGCACTGACATATACTAGGAAAAGGAGGGTCTTGGAAGAAAAGTCAAAAAGGAATACACTGCTCCAGTAAGCTATAGAGAAAATGCCAATTTTATTTATTCCTTAAAAACGTTAAGGAATCTGCCAGCTAAGAAAACTATAATTAAAGCTTTAAACTTCAGAGAAGAGTGTAAAACATGGGTAAAATGACTACCCCTAGATATAAAGGAATTTAGGCAGTTTTTTCTTCTGCAGAGCAGTGGCACTGAGCATTCCTAAAGATACGTTCTGGAATCAAGAAAATCAAGGCTTTTCTTGATTTTCGGTGTAAGGAACATCATACATTTCATTGTCTTGAAAAAGTACCGAAGAGGCCTAAGCTTCCAGACAAAGGAACGGCAATGAGGAAGGCAAAGGGTTTTCCGATTATTTTCTCAGAGCATGGAGTACACAGAAGGACTCTCACTCCCCCTTCAGCTTTTGCCCCTTCTTCTCTGGAGTTCAGGTCTCTCCTTTCTGCCTTCTTCTATGTTTCCTCTAATAAGTAGTGCGTTTATAAGTTAATTTGCCTTATGCTGAAAATCAAGAAAAGCCTCAAGTCTATCTGCTTCCTGTCTGACTCACAGAACAAACTGAAGGCAGCCACTAGGTCACTGACTGTTCTAACTTGGCATCTGACAGTGTCTCCCAGACCCCAAACTCCCCAGTCTCTTTACGAATGCGATAGCCTTCTTAGCAGACTAACTTTTGGCCTGATTTTACTTGTTTTACTTTTTGGCTTGTATTTCAGAAAATGCTTGTGTCCCATACCAAACATTCCAATTAGTTATTTTGGGGGTTGTAAAAAAATTTTGAGGGGTTACGTACTCGTACTTGCAGTAGCTTCTCTGGAAGGACACCCCCCCCCCCCCCCCCATCATTCTAATTTACTGGATTTTTAGTATGCAGATGGATTCTGGCCAAAAAGGACCCCACAGCAAATCCAGTTGGGGTCTCAGAGGGAGTTTTTTATTTTGTATAGTTCTCTATGTGAAATAAGACAGTGTTCATTTCAGATTAACATATGGCAGAGTCTTTTAGATTCTGGAGTTTTCTGCCTGTTGCTATGGGTAAAAATGTCAACAGCTTTTAAAACAATTAGCAGCTAAAGCCTGTTTCAAGAGGGATTTTGCAGTCAACAGCAAGGATTTTTGAAAGCATCTGTGCAAGGTAAACGTCCACTTCCCATTGCTGTTCAGTGGGGCTTTGGGTGCTCTGCCACTTAGCTGGCTTCCCAGGTACTATTCCAAAGTCACAGATAAGAAGTAATGAAAAATCCAAAAACAATGCAATAATAATAATTATTATTAGTTTAGTCCCTACATATTAGGGTAACCAGAGAGAAGAGAGCAAAATTCATAGAAATGCAGCTTAAAAGTAAGTTCCTTTGCTTTGGGGACTCTCAGAGAACACAAAGAAAATTAATATAAAAGCAGAGCTGTATTTCCTCTGTGAAAAAGGGACAGATTAAGGTGGCATTCAGAGTATTTATATACTATTGAGTGCATTAGGAAAGGACAGCAGGAAAGACCAGCATAAAGCCATGTACAGGGATTCCTTAATACTGCAGTAAAGCAAACTGTAATTTGATTTCTCCCTTGGTACGCAAACCTCCTCCTCCTTCCTTTCCCAGTCTCCTACCCTTAACTAACAGCAGTTTCACCTGGGGGAACATCTGTGTTACTGCAATGAAGATGCTGAGCTCTTGCACTGTGAGATGACACTCAATAAGGTTGACCAACCTCAGTCCTCACATACCGCTTTTATGGTACAGTTGGCAACAGCACTCACAGTGCTTTCTCCAGCTATACCAAGCTCTTCCAAATAGTGTCTCTTCTCAGTACAGGGTTTAGCATTCCCCTCTTATGTTAGGAAGTTATAGCTTCTGGCTCCATTGTCAGTGTTTTCTTGACCTCACCATTACACCACAACTCTTGTCTTCTTATGCCAAAGCCCACGTGGTGCCATGGTGCTGTCCTGTGGCCCATTTATCTCTCATGCTATTCCAAAAAGTGTCCAGAAAAAATATTTTTTTGTGTCTGTGCACCAAAAGAAGTGGAAGGCACACCTGCTTCTTCCTTTGCATAAGCGTAGGTATTCACTGATGGCACTTTTATAAACACATCATGTATTCCACCTAAAGGTGCTGTGTGCTCTGAAAGAGCCAAATATATTAACATTCTTCAACCATAACTTTTGAAGTCGGCATTTGACTATTTTTGCATTTCTGCTAGGTTGTAGTTAGACAACTCCTAATTCTATGGGGAAAGCAAAGACTATAAAATGCCAGAACTCCACTCTGCTGAAATAACATTAGCGAAATATCAAGTCCTTTATGATGTCATGAGGGATTCCTTAATGTGACTATAGCTTCCTAATGACATCATAAAAAACAACTGCAACATCAGAAAACAGCCAAGGGTCATCAATCAGCCCATCCTCTCTTCTACTCACCAGGGGCAGCAGCCCAGCTTGCTCCTATCCGCTTTTTATGAGCAGTGCTGTCCGTTGAATAGCACACAGAGAAGAGACTAATAATCATACAAATATCAGGGAGAGCGGTCAATCATCACCTGAAATATTCAGTACACCTGAGGGAAATTCGGGTGCTGTAGCCTGAAGAGTCTGCAAGTTTAGCATGTAGAAGAGACAACATTACTCCCATAGAGGTGACCTGGCATTCTCCGGGCAACAGGCAACACCAGTTAGCAATTCCGTAATTTTTAAAATGTGGGGAGAATGGGACTAAAAATTGAATTTTTTGGTTGCTCTCTTCGTCCTCCAGCCATAAACAAAAGCTTTTTCCATGTTGCCCAGATACCCATCTGCATGTCTCATATTATAAAGACCACACTGAAAGAAGGCTTTGCATCCTCAAATTGAAATGGGTGATAGTCCCAACGAGATGCAGTGACTGCCAAATCCTCTGGCAAGAATGGAAACAGCCTCCTCCACATTTGAAAATGCAATGCCTCAGAGTTAAAGCCTCATTATATTCTCTTAGGAATACCTGGAAGTTTTCCAGGGTTGGGGACACCTCGAGGAGTTACCCAGACTCTCAGAAAAAAAAATAAAGTGACAGATACTGTGGTGTCTAGATGTTTCACAATCACTTTTGGAAGGTGTTTAAATGGAGCTTCTGCCAGCATAGTGCTGACGAAAGAAAAGGGTGTTTTTTTTCCAGATAAGAAAGGATCTGGTTCCTTACCTTCCTCACAATTTTACCAATGTTTATGCAGTGTGCTCCCAAGTGGGCAGGCTGTAGTCAGGGTACTCTACAGTGAGCTGTATAAAATCCTCCTTAGGCATCCTCGAGCATGACTACTGTTAAGAAATTGTAACTTTTACAGGCACGGATCCTAAGAGGTAACCAAGAATAGGGCCACACTGTGCTAAGCACTGAACAAACAGAGCAACAGAGAGCACTGCCTGATTAGATATAAGAACTTCTATAGTTGGGAAAAGGGGTAAAATAGTCCAGCAGAACAGACAAGCTGATGGAAACAAACAACATAACATTGCCATAATTCAAATAAAGGAGAAAATTCAATGCAACATAAATAAATAGGAAGGGCAGGAAAGGATAACCAAGAAAAAGGGCAAGAGGTGCACAAGTGGAACAGAACTGAGGTGAAGAGACATCCAAGGGAAGGAGGAAGAGGAATGACACAAAACTAACCAGCACAAGGTAGTAACAGTCCAATGTGCGGAAAATCTTTGAGATGACTACAAGTTCTGCCTTGGCTTATGGTCTGGAGCCCCTCACCTAGCTCTGCTCTCAAGTTTTCCAACAGGACCAAGGAGGCAGGAGTGGAACTAGTCCTCCATTTGTGCGTGTGCAAGCTGGCTAGATGACATCTTCCCTGATTCATCTATCAGGGATCAATGGTACAGGCTCCTTCACACACAAGAGTTTCCCTCTCCTACACAGACTCCTGAGTCTTGTTCTCCAATACCAAGCAGAATTGCAACTCCCCAGAACAGCCCAATTCCCCCATATTTTACTCATGAGGGGAAAGTATGACTTTCAGCTGGATTACTGCCATGTGTTCCTAGCTGGGTTAAGAAAAAATGGTCAGGAAGTTTCTTATACTCTAAAAATCTTATAATCTACTCGGATGATTACACCTTATGGGAGTGTTCCTAACTATTAATAAGGATTGCCCATTATGGTAGCACACACTGTATTGCAGACTTCTGTCCTGTAATCTCCTAGGCAGTCTATGAGATAGAAATAGATTCTAAGCCACCAGAACACAGCTGATTTACTTCCCTTTCCAGTACTGCCAAAGAGTCAAATGTTTCAAAAAGAGTTTGGTATCACAATCCCCAAATTAGTTAACAACTACTGTGTTGAATTTTCAATTCAGTTAGCTCAACAGCCCCTTGGGCAACATTTTAGAGTATTATTTCCTGCCTTGTTTTGGACCACACTGATGATTTTCAACACCTCTCTCTGAAGCAACTCTGGATGAATTCTTTTCATGACATTTGTAAATTAGCAATACTTTAATATTAGGATTATCTTCAAGTGAGAGAGAAAGCAGTAAACTAGTAAAAGCAGTGAAGTGCCTTCCTGGATCATATGGGGCACAAAAGACATTATACAAACTCCCTTGGTTAAAAGCAGTATGCCACTTCACATTCAATGCAATCATGACTATATCAAATAGTACTGTATCACTTCCATTCCCAAATCATCAGAATAATGTAAAAAATTTTCTGCATACTTATTCTAGCCAAAACTATATAGTACAAACTGACATCAGCTCAGAGGGCACTCCACTGTTCAGAGCAGATTTGAGCTACTCTGTGTCTGCTGTAAGGGCATTCTGTAGTTCTGTAAAACTTGTTGCAAGGAGAAAGATTCTGTAATGGGCTGATGCAGGCTAATGCATGCACAGAAAGAGACTGTTTCAGAATGTGCACTGATCTGCGTGATCCTGTACCACTGTGATGCAAGCTGGACTGACCTTCATGATTCTACAGCATAAGCTAGTGAAAAATCAACTGCTTTTCATATAGTTGTCTAACCCCTCTAGTCTCCAGATTCTTTGCCCACTTGGCCTTGCTTTTTATTTTCTAATATTCAGCAGCTGCTCATACCGATACCTAGAATGAACATTTTTTCTTTTCTGAAATAGGTAGCTGCTATTTCAAGAAAAAGCCATGGAGCAGAATAGGTTTCAGAATGAAAAACCAAAATGATACGCAACTATGTGAAATGGTTAACCACCTTGGCAGTACTAGTAACAGAGAACACCAGACTCCGAGGTCACAAAAACTTTTCTTCATCAATCCCCACACTTGGAGGTATTGGGAAGAGGCATTTGTTACAGCTCTAAAATGAACTGAAATTGGAGATTGTCTCAGCTTAACAGTGAGAGTGCACTTGAGCTCTCTGTGACTCTGAACCCTTTTAAGGGCATGCAAGGTAGAACCATCATCAGCTTTGTGTTTCACCTGCTCCTCCTGCAGGGAGAAGTCTATTTTCATAGATGATTTCTGATTTGAAGGTTGTGTTTTGACTTTACTTCAGGGTTCCAGTGTCTCAAACCAGCCAATGGAAAAGCACACAGCACTCTTCTCCCCTCCTTTCTACATCCTTCAGTAGCTTCAAAAATTATCTTAGGGACAAACAGGGCAACAGCTCAAAGACTGGCCACTCTGGCGGCCAAGTCAATTAAATCAGTAGAAATGAAAGTAATCCAATTACCAGGTGAGGGAGCAGCAACCCCACTACCTTTTCCTGGCGCCTGGAGTCTCAGTTGCACTAAGAGGCTTCTATCACCTTCCTTGCTCCTTGTAGTTCTCTGCTGGGTACCATCTGATGAGTCCCCGTCCATGCCAGTTCCTCACCCTTGATGCATGCTGGGCCAGTCATTTCTGTTTACCCATTAGCTAATAGATATTAGACCACCCTCCCCTTTTATTTGGTTATTTCACAACATGAGGTAAAAACAATTTGTCTATTTTTTAAACACTGTTGAGGAGGCTGGATGGAGCAAGCCTCTGACAGAGGTGTGCAGAATGGGACAGTGACAATGGCAGGGGCTTGGCTGATGCATGTTCACATACTCACCAGCACAGTGATTCCTGAAAATAGCAGCTGAAGTCCAAATCACGCTCACAGTATCCATCTGAGGGCAGCTGCTGTGACTTGCAGCCATACCCTGCTCAGGATGTCCCATGTGACATTTTCTGCAGCAGGCAGTAGACCACGCTGTCTGTGTCCCTTTTTTCAGCCCAAGCCAATTCTCTGGCTAGAAGGTCCCCAGCGTGTGTCTCAGGAGAAAGTGGTCTCAATGGAGCCAACTGAACATGGGCTAACCACTGATTAGCCAAGCCCAGGGGACTGGCTGATGCCTGACTATAAATCTTGTAACTATTTTTTTATGCCTTGCCATTAGTATCCTCTTAGTTTCAGTCTTGTAGGACCAATGCAACCGCCAACCCACAAAGCCTGATGAGGTCAAATACTTTCAGTACTGCTGCAGCACAAATACTCTTCCTCAGGGTTTCTTTCAGTTTCCCTTTCTTTTGTTCCAAACAGCAGTCCTATACTGAATGGTAGTCTCAGACAGTTCATTAATTTAAGGACACCAGAGCCCAAGCAGATCATTTGCAAGTTACCATGAAGTACAGAGAAAAGGGGGAGGCAGTGCTGCTGGCATTTTGGATAAACAAGACATTCAATAATTTTAATCTCAGTGTAACTCTGCTGTTTCCAGATTATATAATCCCACTCTTGAAAGAGGGTTATTTGAGCAGACTGTCACATTAAATAAACGCATTTGCCGCATATGTTAATTGCAGTAGAAAGCTGTTAAGCAAATAAGCTCGTTGCGCCAAAATGTTATTCTTTTAGCAGGTCTGTTCCTTTCATGGATCTCCAATTCACGAGCCATGCTCTTTCAGAATGCACATTTCAGTTTAAGGCAAAGAAATGTGTTCACTGAACTGATCAATTTTTTTATCACGTTGACTTTTGGTTAAATTTTAAGGCATGCTGTGCCACAGAAGTAAATTCTTTTAAACAGGTTTATTTCTAGAGCAAGATTTCAATGGAAAGATTTGAAACTATATGTGGAGAAGGACTAACAAAAAATCTATTTTCTTAACAGATATTAGCCTTAATAAATCCTGCAGCGTACTGCCTGACACACCCCATTCTGATACTATCCATTTACTAAGTTCTTTTTATCTTCAGGGTCTATATTCTGTGGAAAAGCACCTCTGTTACTATCTAAGCATGGATCATATTTATTGTTACTATTTGTTATGTAATAAAATCCCCTTAGCTGCATGCTATTCTTAAAAAAGTATCTGGGTTTTTGATCATGTATTTCTGATTCAGTGAAAAGAGGAGTATATATTATATACAGGGTGGGAATACTGGCATCATGGTGCTTCTAAATTCACACATTTTAGTTTCCTCAGGCAAGTGAAGGAGGCTGAAATGAAGGAGAAGCCTATGCAAATCGGAATACACACAATCTTCTGACAGTCACTAAATCTGCATCTTTCTTTTGTGAAATCTAGTAACAGCTTTCACATGCAAGGTAGGAGCATCAGTGGTGGAAATAGATAGCAGACTGGAAATGGACTGGTTTGTAAATGGTCATCGGCTTCTCTTCCTTCAGAGAGGTAGAGAATATCAGATTTTCACGTACAAACCTAAACACTAATTAACAATTCAAGTCATACATTTCCAAGCCAAGAACCATTCTGGGGTAGCTGATGGCAGTTTTCAAAGGGAAAAGGAAGTTCCTCTAATAACCTCTGATTTTTGAAAAGACAAATCTGATCTTTATAAGCCTGAATTTGCACATTCAAACTCATGCTCAAATTTAAAAAATAAATAAGAAACATGGCCAAACGCATGTCCCTGGGATTCTTCATGGGATCAGAAGAAAATTCAGAAGTGTATGCATGTGCAGTATGTATCCAGACACGTATGAAATGTGGCATTCTTACCTGTAATAGGTGCCAAAGCACTCTCAATCCATATTCACCAAAGTTTTGTTCCATCTGTCACCCCAGCAAAATTCTCTTAGTTCTGTTTTTGGTAAACTTACGCATCCATGTCATTTCACTTGCTTATCAGGATCTCAGTCACACTTTGTGCAGTGCTGTCAACCATATCCTGAAGGCACAGGAGTGCTTGAGGTTTTTCTGCAATTAGAATTTACAGGGAAAAAAAAAAATCTACTGATGATGCATAAAATCTCAAATTTAATTCAGTCTCTCAGATAGCAGCCAGGAACACCATTCTGACAATAGTAACCACTCCACTAATGTCAGCAGACCTGACTCTCAGGGAGAAGATGAGCTAAGTGAGGCCAGGTCAAATTCACATAATTACTTTTCAGAGCAGAAACACATTTAAAAAAGCATATGCAAGCAGTTTTAATTTCTCCTTTTGACCATTTCCACGTATTATCAATATATGTTTGCACTTTGTGTAAAAGTCAAGATAAACTGCATGTAAAGAATCTACCCAAAGCAATCTCCTTTCACAAGCAACCTGTAGGAAAATGCTTCCTTAAAGTGCCTCTAAATGAGCTACACTGAGAAAATAAAGAACATTATCATCGCAAAAGTGGTGTGCTTGCTATCCATATACTGCTTAAGCACAGCATTCATAAAAGGGAAGCATGAAAAAAACCCAAAAACTTTAGGGGGTGCCGGAACCAAAATAGAGGGAATAAAAATGGACTAAACGTGCCGGTGAAGAAAACAGACACTCAGGAAGGTATACAAGTTTCAGAAATCCAGCAAGGCCTCTTAGCAGGACAGCACTGTGCAGGCAACCTGTATGGTATCAGCTAAAGCATGAAATGAACTAAGACTCAGTTCTGTCAGCTGAGTCTCTCTGTAGCTGATCTTATCTTAGCTAGAAGTCTTCCTCTTACATAAAACTTGGCAAACTAGATGGCTAATCCCACTAACATACCATGAGAAAGACTGGGAGATTGTTATCCATGATGAGCAGTGTCTACCTCAGGCTACAGAGCCTTCATCTAAGTTCATCTTCTCACAACTCTAAGTCTGGCCTTTGTATCAAAATCATCAGTCAGTTATCCTCCCCTGGCATCTTGCAGTATAACCTTAGGCAACCTGGTCAAACTTCAGAGTTGGTCCTGCTCTGAGTGGGGGTTAAACCAAATGCATCTAGAGGTTCCTTCCAAGCTGAATTAACTTGTTTTTCCACGATTCCAAGGTGGTTGAACACAGATGTTCCAGAAAAACAGATGGACCAATTTGTGATGCTAGGTTGCTCCTTGCTCAAGGGGCAGTTTCCTCACGAACACACTAGTTATCAACTTATATCCAAAGAAGATTTGCTCCCTAATATAATTTAATAATTAAACTGATGCAATTACATGTGCAACTAACATCTGACCTCTTTAGAATCTCTACTGTTCCAATAAGTGCACTGTCTTCTCCATACAGTCCCACAGCCACAGTCACATTCACCATCAAGCGACTGCCTTGTCCTGCACTGCCAAGCATAGCACTGGCAAGGTACCATCTTCACAGGTAACACCACTGTCTGCTTCTCAGCCAGAGAGACATAATCTCTTATGTGCCACTAACTATGCATCCAGGAAGCTGAGGGAGACAAGTGAAGCCAGTTTCCTTGTAAACTGACCGGCAGACTCCCATTTCAGAACAAATGCTATCTGCATTTTACCTTGGAACACCAAACTAGATTGTGGGGCACTCTAGTTCATTATTTATCAGGTTTGGTAAGATTTGTGGGGATGTCTCTCTGGCTACCCCTCTCTCAGTCTTTCTTCAGCTGTGTTGAACATTGTTTCAAATGCATAATTTAAAAATGAAAAATGCCACGTAAGCTCCATGAAATAGTTTTCAGAAAGTTTTCTAACCCTTCCCACCTCCACCTTATCCTGTATTTTTAACTCCACATTGAACTCACTGTCAAATGTCTGGTGGGACTCTTCTCAATACTGTGTAGAGCGCCTGCCTAGTTACATTTTTATGTAAACCCTATCATTTCCCTCAAGAGTTCCCAGGAAATTTTTTTTTTTTTGAGGTCATTCTTACACTACTTTCATTCCATATGTAAAACTCAAGTTAATGATACCTGGGTCTGTGGCTTTTCTCTTAACAACACCCAATGACTCAGATCTTAGCTGGATGGTGCTTGAATTTTTGCTCGTGCTCCAGACCCCAGATAAATATGTGTAGTTAGTACAGCAGACTATGCAAAGTGCTGAGTTGAGCTCAAGCCTCAGGTACTACTTACATTAGAGCATTGTAGCAGCACATCTACTAGCAATAGGAGCACATGTATAGAACAAAGCTGATGCTGAGGACCTGACAGCAACATTACACACATTTGAGGGGTTTTTTTGTCTGTTTGTTTTAAACTTTGGACTGGCTCCAGTGTGATCCCCCATGGGGCAGATACCATTTGCAGCTGTAGCCCATCAAGAGCATTCCTGGAGTGCATCTTGCATTCTAGTGTTATCTGACAGGAATCCAGGTCATGCACACTAAGACCACCTCAAGATGAATACCAAGACACAGCAACTGTAGACAGCTAGGACATCTCAGCTGAAAGCCTGCTGCTGATCCCAGCTAAAACACTAATGTTGATGCAGCATCAGAGACCCACAGCTTTTGTACCTAAATAAATTGCAAACGTGGTTTTGTACGCTTCTAGGGCCTGTCCTTCGACAACACTTTAAAATCTGGGTCATCCAAAAAGGCTTCCACAGCTACAAACTACTGTAATGCCAAGGGTACTGCACAATGTGTAACTGTGGACGTTAAGGTGAGTAGCTTGCTATCTGAAGCTTTCTCATTGTAATATTTCCATCTTCCTGCTCAGAAAATGTATTAATTACAGGTTAGAAAGCACTCATTACAACTTCATAAGTGGAAGGAAACTAGGAAGAATCTTCACACAAATCGATAAACTAAAATCCTACTGACAATACTCCTGGTTACCAGAGTTCATAAGACAAAGAGATATCTGAAAAAGCTAAAAGGACATGAACTAGGGGTAATGCATATCCAGAAGAGAAAACAACCCACAATGTTAAAATGTGGAAGAGTATCTGAATATGAATTCCTGGTGAGAAACACATTTTTATTTATAGGAATAATATGTTGCAAAATCTTCTGTATTCTTCAGAGCTTGTTTCCAGAGCAGCATGTGAGGCTGAGGATCATTAAAAGTTTCTGCTGGCAGTGGGGCATCTCCTGTTGAGGCACAAAATATAAATTGGCCTGTGACAGTAGGAGAGGCAGCAGGAAGTGAAACACACACTGCTGGGTGTTTGAAATTCACCAGTCCTGCAGTCCTCGTCTGTTCTTCACTTGTACCATCTTTTCAGGGTTTTTTCCTCTGACTTCTCATTATGTTAAGCTGTTATTTGTGTTCAGAATCAAAGAAGGAAAACTGGACGATAAGAACACAAAATATTTTATGTTCTTGTGCATATGTAAGACTGCAGAGGGTGCCAAGTCCTTGCATGCACCAGGTGAGCAGAACTAAGGCTGGACTGCGAATTTCCTTTGAGATTCTACTTGCACAAGCCCCGCCAGCTGCTTTTGCTCTACCTACAAGTAAAAAGCACAATTCTCCACTACACCAGAGATCAGAGAAACACAGCTGTATATGGTTAGACAGGATTTAAGGTCTACGAGTATATGTTAAACAAATACATATTTCGGGGATTTTTTTCTCTCTGCTGCCACAAAAGGTTATTGCTGACAGCTATATATGAGAAATTATAGTGTGTATAGCAATCTTAAGGACACCACATGAAACTGCATTGCAGTTGTGATGGCAAAAAAAAGCAACTATTTTTTTTTTTGATGGAGCCTATTACACAGGACTTCAAGTCACATAAAAAAATACTGGCAGAGTTAGATATTTCTGTTGCTTGAACTGGTTAAAATCTAGCCAAACTAAAGGAACCAAGATGACAACTGCAGTGATCCTGAAAGTCTGTTCTAAGAGGGAAAGTTGCGTGCTCTTGTAATGCCTATTCATATGCCCTAAACCCTTTGTTCAGCTTCGATGGTAGGTGAAAAAATGGGACGTGTTCTGGTTTCCTTGCTTTTTATTAAGTCAGATCCTCATGTGACTTGTTGACATAACTGAATGATACGATCAAGAGGTAACACTCCCTACACCTCAACTGGGAACGTCTTCGTCTTGGGAAAACTCCTTCTGTTAGAAAGAGAAGTGTGTATTGTGGGTCAAGAGAGATTCTACTCAGATGAGCTGTGTTTTGTTTCCAGCTCACATCAAGATTCTCCGTATGCTCTTGAGAAAGTCACTTGATCTCCAGGTGTCTCAGTTGCCCATTCCTTGCTCACTTTGTCAAGCTCTCACTTTGGGCAAACATGGCACCCACTTGACTTCGCCTCAAGGCACTACTGTAATAGAAAATAAATATCAATAACAATTAAGAGTGCTTGGATGTGCAAGGCTAACTGTGACCTGCCTCTGGCTGTCATGAATACGAACTTTGCAAATTTGTCCACAGAAACTATGGTTGTGTAAAACTGTCACCACACACATTTATTTCTCTTCATGCACTTTGTTTTGTATGTTAAAAAAAAATGGCAAACACTATCATATAAAAGCTAATGGGAATGTCTCTGTGAATGTATCAGTTTATGTCAAACAAAAACCTCTGAATTCATGCCAAATATGAAGTCAAATGTTTTAATGGAGATATTAATAATCTGTGAATACAAGTAAAAGCTAATGACATTTGCCTTTTATTGGTGTCAGTAATCAGTATTCTCTATATGCAGATGGCAAAACCCTGATAAGCCTTCATTTGATTATTAGTGAATCTAGATTGGATATGGGCATCTTATTCAAAGGAGTATACAAAATTGTTGATACTGTCTGCCCTTTTCTCCCTATAAACGTTTGTCAATTCACTTGCCATCTGCTGTTCTGTGTATACACATGCCCAGGCTAATGTTAGCTGAGGTTGCAATATAGCTATGTTAAATAATTTTATCTGATTTGTTGGATGATGGTATTTCTAATGGAAAACAACATGGTAATTTCAGAATGTTACTGATTAGATGAAAATGATATTGCATCAAAGTTACTTCCTTAATTTATTCTGAAAAAAACAAGAAGGATTTCTCTATTAAGATGCTTAATTAAAATCTATCTCTCTCCATACAAAATCTATACTTCAGGTCCTGCATGTCATGTCTGAAAAGAACAAAGGCTGATTAGCATCTTTTACACTCTGCTTTTCTTTTTGTCACTCATATATTCATTACAGCAATTCCAGCCAGGTTTAGAAGGTCTGAGAGAAAGGGTGCTATTATACAGACTGGCTGAGCACTGGCAGAAGAACAAAAGAATGCAGCTGAGCTTCTTAGGTTTATAGAGAAAATAGGGGGAGTGGTCAGAGTCCAGATGGGATTGGGGGTGGGGTGTGATGGGAAACAGTTCGTACTTTGGGGGAATCTGTGAGAAACACATCACATAAATAACGTCACAGGAACTGATGCTAAAGTCAAACTGCTCCATTACTCTCCCAGAGTTTCAGGGTTCCCTCCCAAACTTAGAAATAAAATAGGAAAAAAGGCAATCTGAGCACCAGCAATATGGCGCAGAGACACACACACAAACTTATGCACTCTCACAAACAGGCTGGTAAGAACCACAAGGGAAAAAAAAATTAAATTCCATGTCTTTCTCAGTGAAGCAGTGAATTACATGTTGCCGAGTTGTAAAAAAAAGCCTTCCTAGCCTTTAGCGCCTCTTTCTTTAACATATTACCTACAGAGAACTCTGAGATCTCTGAATATGAGAACTTTCCACCTGTCCTGTTCCTGAAAAAGTAAGTTTGCATCAGCCCAAATATCTACATCATTGGATGTGGTGCATCATTTAGCTGCAAACCAAGATGACGTTGGTTCAAAATAAGAAAGGCATATACTATAAAATTCTTAAAATATTCTTTTATATCATACCCTCAACAAGAGAAGGAAGTCCTAGCAGTACTACAAACCGTTATTTGCATGAGTGGAAAGGAAAATAATAAGGTAATTAGCTGCAAGTTGGGCAGAACATCTGGTGAAAACCTGACATTCACTCTTAAAGGTCTAATTCTGTCCTTGCTTATGTTTGTTTGCAGTGGGAAAAGCCTTCTTGTAACCCACAGCATTTGCAGTGCTGTACAGTGAGACTCATGATCAGCTCCTCTCTACTGCTACACCTCAGCAAATTCTAAGATATAACTGGTGGTTAGGTTTGGGAGCAGTGCACATGAAACCCACTGCCTCGTAGTAATCCCTAGCAAATCTTCTGACATGATGCCTCTTACGAGCCCCAGGGCATCCTGAACATATTCAAGTACCACAGTCTCCCTGCGAAGCATGTCTGCCAACTCTCCAGCAGGTAATGTTAGATGAATTTGGGGAATATTTTGGTATGTGGAGCAGAACTAGAAAAGTGTGTATTTTGCTTGCCTGCCTGGGGTCAGTTGGCCTTCTCTCAAGCCTGCTTCCAGCATTGCTGGCATGTCACACAGGATCTGGGAGCACAGAAGATTTTTCTCTTGAGTGTTGCAGGTGAACACTAAGAAATTACTTTCCTCTGCTTTCCCCATCAAAAACAGATTGCGGGGAGAGAAAACAGCAACAAAGCAGTGTCCCCTTGCAGTGCCCATTTTCTTCAGATTCACTAGTGTAAATGTGCTCCAGAGTCAGTTGTCCTTAGAGGCAGGGCTCATCTCAGGCACAGCGCTGGATGCTGTTCTGACAGGTGCTTAGACAGGCAGAGAAGATCCAAAGACAGGAGAAGCAAGGAGTGGGATTAGCTTTTGCTAATTTGTGTCAGCATCACTTTGACCCAGAACTGTGATCAGCAGTCAAGCTATTCATAAATCCAGCCAAGCTCCTTTCAGTAACTTTCCAAAGGAGCTGAAAATATCCTTGGTATCCAGCTCTGGGTGCAACACAGATTGTACCAAGTATCTATCAACTCACTTTATTAAGCAACAGCATCAGTCAACAGACTTCAACTCTCTTTTTAGATCAACTAAAATATACACGAGACAGTTCATTTAAGGTGTTACCTCTTGTTCTTCTCACTTAGCACTTGGGAGATGTGTGAAGAACAGCTGAGCAGGCTACAGAGCTTCTCCCAGGTCCTAGGCTGTGCAGGGTACAGAAAGCTTCCTGTTCTGCTCACCACCACAGAGGATACAAGTGCAGGGTGCTGCCTGAGAACAGACAGGTGAGAAGGATCAGCACAGAGCAAATAAGCTGCAAAGCAGGGGGGACACAGGGTTAAGGTACAGACAATTGGAGGGATGAGAACAAAACAGATGTCCAAAGGAATGGCAGAAGACAGACATAAGGAGATGGTTTTCTGAGGACCACTCCCTATGGACTGCCTGTTTTGAGACAAAAATAATAATCAGGAAAGTCCCATATACACCTGCCCATATACACCTGAATGTGTAGGACCACCCAGTGTCAGCCCCAGAAACTGTGTTCTCCAAAGTCCTCTATCCTCAAAATATCCACAAATAAATTATTAAAAACCACATGGAAAAGTTGAACAGTCTGCAGGACGGTGTGCATTTGCTCATGTCTCCTATACTTCTTTCTGTTATACATAGAATAAAATTTTCCCACACTACAAAGAACTATCATCAAGTGCTGACATCTCCACCACTACAGGCATGCTGAATAGAGCTCCCTATTTCAGAGACTACAGACTAAGTAGGATATATACTAATGAGACAGGAAACCAATAAGAAACCATTATGCCAAACTATTCAACCTGCTCCTGATGGCTTATTGTCCCATGCAATATAGATTGTCTACTTAAAGTCTTCTATATCATACTGTTCTATGATTTTTCACTGTGGTGTGCATTCTGCAACAGTCTGTATACTTCTTGGGAAGAGGAATTTTGCCAGCGACATCTTTGTTCAGAAGCACCTAAAAAAACAACTTACCATTCTGGAATTTTTCTAAACTGTTTGGTTTTTTGGGTTAGAGGGTTTTTTTTCAGTTTTGGTCCTAGCCTTTATTAACCCTTACAGCTCTGACAGGCTCAGCCTTCTCAGAAGAGATTGGCAACCAGCCATAAATTATGTTAGGCAAGGTAGTTTTCTGAAACAAGCTAGAAATCATTGGTTATTTGGACACAGGCGACAATGCTAGCTTTGCCAAATCATCAGAGAGGTGTGCATTTTTCTCAAGGTTCCTTCTGAATGTGTAAAGTGATTATTAATGGCTGTCTACCTTTGGCAGATGTCATTTTATCTGTCTTTTCCTCTGATCTGATCATCAACTCCTCCATCTTGCCACTGCTCACCAGTTTTAATTTCACATAATATTTGCGTGGTTCATCCAGCAGCTTACTATTGATAGCCCAGTTAAAGTTACCAACATTACTTCCAGAAAGGTGTCTGTCTTCATTTCATCCTAATTCCCAAAGTCATTCCATTCCACGTTAAAAAATTAGGTGCCAAAACTTGCTGACTTTTTATCATTTTGCCCAAAATGAGACAAGGTACAAAAAAATGGGGAATTGCTCACTTCTGTAAGCATAACAACATTACAACACATTCTCACGTTTTCTGCACTTAACAAAAAAGCGTTATAGTCTTGGTAAATTCACTTCAATTTCCCTTCTGTTGGGGAGACTGGTCAGCTACCTTTCTTGAACACAGGCTAGTATGCATTCAAACACTGTACTTATTGTTGTGCTATCACCTGGATGTCACATCTACATCTGCTCTTGGGGCAATCCCTGTCATGCAAGTAGATTCTCTCCTGCTCTTCTGCATTAAAAAAATTTTCTACACCATGAAGCACCCATTGGGTTTCCAGGCCACACAGTAAAGGTATGGAACAAAGTATCTACAGGACTGTTCGGCTGGCTGTGAAAAGATCTTAAGTGAATCAGAATTTAAACTAAGCATCTAGAGTTCTCCATCATCTAGCTGTTCTGCTGTATTTAGTTTATGTGAACACACTGCTCTTTTCAAAGGAAAAAAGTTCCATTACTAACAAAACATGGCAATATCTACTCGTCGTTGAATGTTGAGGTTGATGCTTGCTGTGTATGTTCTAATGCAGGTGACCATTCCTAGAAAACTAGTGGCTCAAAATCAAGTGCAGCTGCCCATTTCTGACCTTTGTAATTAAGAGTGTTGTGGACATTTGTACTACTCATGGAGCTAAAGAAAGAAGGTAAGAAACAGGAATCAGCAACCCAGCTCTTCTGTGGGTGAATATACAGCTAAGTTTTTTGTTTTTTTTTTTTAACAGCAACCATAATTTCACGTATTAAATAACTGCATTTAAAACTGGAGTAACATGTATGTAACTTGTCATTGCATTCATACTGTAATTACTACACATGATAAAGTAACTTCACAACACATTCAGCCATACACTACTTTAGTAAGAATAATAATTTAATTTGTATCGCAGGCACACAGGCCCTATAAATGTAATAACAATAACAATAATATAATATAATCCCCAATAACTGTGCTGTGGTCATTCACAAAAAAACCAAAGAGGTCCCAACATTTCCGCAGACACCTTCCACTGTCTGGAATTAACCACTTCTAAGAGGCTGCATTACAGACCTCACTTCTAACTCTGACATAAACTGACTTTGGTGGGGATTATAGCAATGTTAGCATAGTTACTGTAGTCTACTGATCTACAAACTGCCTTCTTTAAAGCCACGATGGATACAGCACGTGATATATCACTCCTGTTCTCTGAAACTTAGATACCCTGACAAGAATAAAACTATGACAGTAACACAGTGTCAGCACAAAGACAGGCTAGACCTTGCATAGTGTTCGTGACCTTATTAGTAGAGTAACACCAGTACCAATTCACACAGGACGCAAAGCAAGGCGAAGGAAAGAAGCTGTCAGAGAAAGCAAGGCTGTAGTCACAGTACTGTTGGTACTACTTTTCCTTTTTTACTTCTCTAAGACTCTGGCAGCTTTACAAGGAGCCTGACTCCCAGAACTTACACACATCTAATATGAAATCAGGAAAGTGTGTTCAACAGACACAGTGGAGACACACGCTGTTGAATTATTTTTCTTTCATCACTGAAGGATTCCCTGCTGGTTGTAATCAAGATCCATAAACTTGCAACTTAAGTCAGTCTGAATGCTGTGATCCCAGCCCCATTTATTGCTGCTAAATTCAACCATATGTACGCATCCACTTGTGTTCTGATCTACTGTGCAAGAGCAAGAATTATATGAGATTCACTTGGTTAACTTTTCAATGTCATGATGTGATGATACAAGGCAGAAGCTCTAACCCAAGAGACAGAGAAAAATGAAACTGGACAAAGCTCTACACAGAACCATACTGTGAAGAATGACCCCGAACTGGTCCCCAGGGAATAAGCTGAACTACTCAATAGATCTTTTTTGTCTCTTAACTTACATGATGAAACGTCTAGTTAGTATTTGAGCAAAGTATGACAACAGTCAAAATCTTCCTCTGACAAACACATACTCTAAAATTCAAGAAATTTACAGTTATGTAACATTTTTGTTTCTTAAAAAAGCGAAGTGAAAACAAAAACATAAATGTCTTCAAACTGAAATAAATGAAACATCAAGTTTATCGGACTGTACAGTCCCTTATAGACAATAACTTATTTTAGCAACGTGACAGCTAGTATTGCTGCACTACATTTTTTACACATATGCATGTAAAGATCGGAACATCTCCTATTGCCTGATAACTCATCGCTCAATTAATTGGTTTGTGTTTAGCAAAGTGGCCATTTCTCAGTGGGGACTAACAACACGCCAGCTATGAACTTTAAAGTAAAACCAATTAGTTAACAGTAAAGAAATGATCTGTAAGGCATCTTAAAGAATGCAAATCTTCATTATAAACTGCTGAATGGAAATGCACAAATCGAAAGATGGCAGCAGGCAAAGTTTTTTTGCACAGAGAAGAATAATATGTACAAACCTAGCTTTCCCTCCAGCTTCACAGCAGTAACAGCATATTGGAAGAGACAGACTTCAGATTTTTTTTTCTCTCATCACTGAGAAGGATACCCTGCTGGGTACAATCAAGACCCATAAACTCAGGGCTTCAGTCAGTGTGAATGCCAAGATCCCAGGACTGGCCTTGCTTAGAGATACTAGTTTCAGACCCATGCTTGGAATCCCATTAACTTCACACCAGTATAAAGTAGTGAAGCATTCAGCTAAATTTAAGCCATTTACATTACATTTCAGTAAATATGGAGTGGATGACTTAAAGCTGTAAGGCCAAGGTGTTGCACAGACAAGCAGTGAGAAAAGTACTCTCATACCTCACAGCTTTCATTTCTCTATACCCTTGTCTCACAGGCACTGTCAGAAATCAAGCCTATCTGATAGAACTCCCTAGCACCTGTAAAACTTTCCTTTATTATAAGCAATCAAGCTGAAATTTTCATATTATTTGACAATATTTTACCTGCATAGTTGCATTCTCTGAGAATTCCCGTTCCCTTCTTTATTTGCCACATACACATCACTGTGATAATTCCTCTTCTATATATTGATGATTTTCTTTTACACATTTGTTGTTCATATGTTATGTACATCAAAATGTCATTAAATGCCAGGGCAGGAGCAACAAGATAGCTATATGTACTTACTCTGTGTGATTAATACTGAATGCAATCTTGCTCATAATATACTTGTGTACAATTTTACCTGTAAGTTATTACAAATGGTCTGAATATTTTCACTTCAAATTACCCTGAAGACGTCATAGTGTTTGCTTACTACTAATATAAGTCTTTCTATCTGTCACCATTTGTCAATGGTGTCTAGGCCAGAAAACATCCATCTGTACAAAGAGAATGCCCCTTAAAACAGTAAATGATTTTAAAGTCTAAAGGGTATATTCAGGATGCTAACCTGAAGACCTCCAAGCATGGGACTCTCTCTGAAATCACTGCCAATTTCTTGGTGTAGAGACATCAGACATGACTACAGAACAAGAAGAATAATGCTTACAGTAAGAGTGCTGCATGCGAGCAAGTCCCAATGTGGCCAATTGCACATGCTTTCATGACAAACTGCCCACCATCCTTAGTGCAAGGAGCTCTGCAGCCTTTCCACCGCACTCTGACTGCAGAGAGCTCTTCATAGAATCACAGAATGGTTTGGGTTGGAAGGGACATTAAAGATCATCTAGTTCCAACCCCCCTGCCATGGACAGGGACACTTCCAGATGACATGCTGGTTCATACCCAGCACATCTTCATACCAATTTAGTTGCTGTCTTGACTGTTCATTTTTAAATGCACAGAGTAAGCTTGTTGAGGAAGGCACCATGTTTTCTTTGTTTATAGACAAAATTTGGCATAATCTGGCTTCTGAGGGAATTAAAAGAAATAAGAATTTGCCTGATTTAGTTTTCAAGTTACAGTGCTTTCCATAATACAATACTCTACAGCAGTGCTTTTGGGAAATACTTGTAAGTTTTCATTTTTCTGCTTTTGTATTTCTGGCTGTCTGCAATCTGCAATGCATCCCCTCTTCAGATGTATTAAGGCTAGTGACTTTTGCTGGCTTTGTGCAGATTTATGTTTGAGTGCTCTGTGGTTTATTTGCTCCTTTGGAAAACACCGAACAGCCAAAAAAATTAAGAATACTTAAAATAATATTAATTTTTAAAAGTGTACATTGTAGAAATTAACTCTGTCTTGTTATTTGGCTGCAAATGAAACCAATAATTATAGTTATGACATGGAGTTTCCATGCCCACATAAGTCTTTCTCAACGTTCACATCATTTATGTGAATTTGTAGTTTGTGAAGTTGTGCTTAAAACCAAAAAAAATCCCCAAAACCCAGAAGATCTACCAGCAGGACTTCTTCAGCTAGCATAGCCTGATCCTTCTCCTATTCTCTAAGATCATAACTCTTAGGCTTTTGATTCCCTTAGTCTTGAAACCATAAAAATCTTGTTTCTATAAGCTCTTTTATTGTTACCCACATAGTCAATAGTGTCATTTTCATTCATATCATTCTGTAGGGAAGTAAGAGGAAATGAACCAGACGGAACAGAGCTATAAATAAAATTCAGCTACCCTGTTCCAAGTGCCGATTCAACAGTATTCTTTTAAAACCACAAAAATACAGCTTGGGAATTATGGGAAGTTTTCTTCTTACTGGAGTTCTAAGCTTAGCTTTCATGTGGTGGCCACCCTTTATTATTGACTTGCCTGAATAAAAGATGCATTTGCTTAAAACTAGCTCTATGAGTACAAACAACAGAGCAGACTCACATTGCATGTACACCTTAGCTCATGCTTATGAGACAAAGAACTCAAGAATCATAGAATTCTTAAATACAAAGGATTCCACTTAGAATTACTTCATAATATAAAGAGTCTTTAGGCTAAAGAGGAAAATCTCAAAGCAAATGGATTACCATTGGTTTCTTACAGGCTTGCTGTGCAATACGATGGATTGTTTGCTTTACAGAAAGATAATGTTGTATAATACTGGTTACCTTTTTGTGTGGAATTCTGAAAAAAAAAAAAACAAAACCAAAACCAAAACAAACTGTGTGAAGTCCATGGGCAATTTTACTGGGCTGACGAAACACTGCAAATACCAGCTTTATGTAAATCCTTAGGAACAAAATAGGCCTACTGGTGCTCTGCCAGAGACATGTGGGCAGCAGCTTTTATCCTTCTCTCCAGCAGCCTGACACGGGGGAGCCAGTTTCACCCAAACTCGGCTGTCTGCGGCAGTGGAGGCGAGGTGCTTATGCCCCAGCATGACTAAGCCACTGGAGAAAACCCAGCAGCAGCAGTTGTTGGGAGACGGAGCAAGAGAACCAGTGGGGGAAATTGCAATGCATGCAAGGAAACACTGTGAGAGCTGCACGTCCAAGGAGGGAGACAGGGAGCAGCTTCAGCAGTTTCATGACTGGGCACATGTTCTTTGGGAAGATGCATAGATAAAAACTCACTTGACAAATGCTGGCAGCTGGTAAGCTTGGTAAGTTGCCTGTCGCTACACAAGGGCATGGATCGCAGTTAGTTTTCCACAGGTTACTCTGAAACCTAGCAGCTGACCTTCATTTGCTAATGGTTATGGATATCTCTTAATTTTATATTCTCCTTGCTATATAAAGGAGCAAGATAGCAATTAACACAAAACTACAGATAAACATAACTAGAGAGGTGATACAGACAAATGCTGGCAAGACTCAGCTGAAAATCTTCTCCAAAATAGAAAATTTATCATAAAGAATCCTTTTGTTTCTGCCTACATACATACAGCTCTGGGATGAACAGAGGAAAGACTCTTAAATGTAAGAAAACAAGAATGGCAGTCTTGTGCCAGGCTGCAGGCACACCTAGCCTGTGTCTTATCTCGGACAGCTGCTCCCCACAGATACCTGGTGCAGAATCAAAGACAAGGCATTCATGGCACAATCCTCCCCATGGCATCATGTCTCAACTTTTGGCCATTGATATTTTAAAGGGACTTTCAGAGTCAGAGGTAGCATACGGAACATGCCAATACCTGCGAAAGGATTTCTATTTCATGAGTCTGTTTCAATCCCTTTTTGATCCTATTCACACTTCTGCTATCTCTGATATCCAGTGAATTCACAATTAATTAAAAAAAACCCCAAACCACTTATGGATGAAAATGTGACTAGGTGCCTCCAGTTCTAATATCCCAAGAAACAGTGAAAAACATTTCACTAGTCACAACACCATGCATGAGTTTTGAGAGTCTCTAGCATTGCCTCTCTCCTCTTTTGCAAGCAAGTAATTCTTATTCTGTCTACCACCATCCTGTACGGAGGCAGTCTGTATCTCTGATCATCCAGGCCAGATCTCTCTGAAACTTTTCTGGTTTTCTTCATATTCTTTTTGAGATTAAATACAGCATTCAGGATGGGGGTACCACATATTGACTCTTCTAGTGGCATAATTTTCTGTTTTCTTCTCTATTTTCTCCCTAATATCTAATGTTTTATATCCCTTTAAAATGTTACCACCGTGTATGTGTAGTGAAGGTGAATATATATCCTCCAGCTACAGATAGTCTGAGGAATATATAGAGGTAAACATTTTGTATATCGACTGCACCAGCTGAGTCCAAAACCATAGCCTTACAGGCAGCCATGGCCACCAGAGGAAGGCAGGTAAGTTATGTGCATCGTTGTTCTGAACCGCAAACAAATGGGTTCCTGCATTCTGAAAATCCCGTTGGAGAACTGTGCTCTTCAGAGCAGTACTGGACTTCTTGGCCACAAGCATATACACTATAGCTGAAAGGCCATTGAGACACAGACCATTCAGATTCACCCTGTCACTGATACTACAGGAAAGCCTTAAAAAACAGACATGGGTTTATTTCAGACAGTGTCTTCTTCCTTGGGGAGTCCAGTTATGCCTTCAATGCTGCCTGACTTCCACATAGAAAGTAAGTTTCACATGCAGATATTTCATTTTTGCACAAACTATCAGTGCCAGTGAGCATCACTTGAGTGTCCCTTACCAAAGCAAACCATTTTTAATACTAAGACAGGCAATCACTAGCCAAATCCTCAATAAGTACTTTTGTAAGGAAATCCTAAATGCAAAATTAAGTTTCTTTATTTTTGATGAAATGTTCGTCTCCCTTCAATCTATTTCACAGTGACTAGATGATACTGAACGGAAAGCAGAAGCAACCACAGAAAATAAAAGCTTGTGCAAAAATGCTATAAAAATGTTCAGAAAGCTGCACAGAAAAGTACATTTTGATTGCTGTAGGTCTCAAAGCTTTTAAGCATGCGTGCGTATGTCTGTATAGCTTGTGAGTGAATATTCCCTTAGAAATTTCTAAGTTTCATTGTATTTCCAGCAGTGTGGTTCATTCTTTTTTTGTATCTCGTTGCCCAACTTGATATTTTCAGCTGATGCCTCTGTAAAACAGAATTTATGAAGTATATGCAAAGAGCCTGTCCAGACAGTCCTATTCACATTTGTGAAGTGATGAGTTGGAGCCAAGTGCCATGAAGACTCTGTGATTTGATAATTAATGCAACCCATGGATTTGCTAAAGTATAACTGATGCTGTATTTTACTAGCCTCTCCTAGCCATTCATCCTTTGAATTAGGGTAACTGGATAGATCTCTAAGTTATAAGGAGTAGGTTGTGCTGAAATTAAGCATTAATGAAAATGAGAATTTAATGATCTGGAGAGAAACCTGACAGTACAGCGAAAACCACAGGGGAGCAACAACACTAACCCTGAGTATCTCACCTGTAATTAAAGTGCTGATAAGTCCAGGTATCGCTGCTCATTAATATTCAACTGTTAAAACAGAAGACGAAGAGGCAAACATGGAATAACAATATTGGGTCTGTCCTCTCTCCATACACACTCACTTCTCAATTCCCACGTGGGACAGCAGCATCTCAGACCTAGGGCAAGCCAAGCACTATGTTGCAAACTGTCGCAGACAGGCCAAAGTAGCCATGCTTTGTGATAGTTTAAGGGAAGGGAATTTTCTGCTCCTGCTAATTTATTCTGTGCGAAGAAGTTGGTATCTAAGGTTGAGCCTTTTGTCATATCATGCACCACTGACAGACACTCCAGAGATGAATGGTATTTTAAAAAGCCAAGAACTACTTGTTGCCCAAGGCATGCGCTAGTTTGTTGCCACTTTGTTTCACACATAATGGCTCTCTTAGCTCCAACAACCCAAAAATAAAGCAATGAAACACACTCTGCAGACACCTTTGGGGCCCCCATAACACTCCAGGAATGGGGAACCTTTTTGAGCCCCATCACTGGTAATACTCTCTGACCCGTTAAGGCACACATTCCACCACTGCCGTGAGTGGTGCCGAGCCTTGGGGATGGGTGGAGGGTAGTTCCTACAGTGTAAAGTTAGATTACACTAAGTGTCTGAGACTGCAGTAATCTTTGTAATAACAGTAAGCTTCCAGGGGTGACACCTGTGTATCTGTCTAACTGTGGATGCAAAAGCCAAGCTTCAGACATCAGCCCCTCAGAACAACATTGTTGTCACTTTGTCCCAATGTCATGGCACTGCCAGCCTACTCTGGTTCCACACTGCAACAGCTCCTAGCCTGTACAGGCTTGGACGTATTTGCTTCACTGAATGAACCTCCTCCCCTCACCTGACTGCATGGCCCTGGCTAAAAGGAACAGAGAGCATCTCTGAGCTGTGCTGTGCTTGCCACGAAAGGCCAGTGTGGCAGGTCTTCTCATAAACAGGGGAGGAGACCTTGCAACCATTCACAAAGTATGTAAGCCAACCACATGGATCAACACATCAAGAAAGCTCACACAGTTACACCCCTTTTCTGAAAAACATGCTTAGTCTTGAAAGAGAAACACAACTCGACTCCAACTCAGACAGGTGAGCCAAAGCTTACACCCTCCTTAGACGCCTGCCTCTGTCCACATCTTCAAACTCAACCAGTCTTTTGGCATTTATGAATCCAGCTATCACCTGACCCTTCTCTTTACAACACTGGTAGAGGAGTTGATTAGTTAATGGTACTGGTAGGTCCAACTATCTCATAATAGCTCATAGTATCTCATGCTGTTACTTGAACCCTAAGCCTATATACATTTCTATGCAACAATCAAGTATTAATTCAAGAAACTAGCATGACTAGTTGCCCTGCGCAATGAGCAATAATGTTGCTATTGCTGTGTTTCAGTGCAAAAAAGATTAGGAGAAAGGAATTTGAAGAATATGACTCTGCATATTCATCCATTTCTGACTGCTGAATGAATGCTTATTTAGCTTTAAAACTAAACTTTTGCCTGATTTTGGCAAAACATAGAAGCAGTATGCAAACATTTGTGAAAGAGGAAGCCAATCAGACTGAATAGCCAGAGAGAACAAAATGGGGCAGAGCCAAGAGCCTTTCTCACAGTTGGTACAATACGCCTGGTAGCAGCCTACTTGGCAATGCCCCTTGCATGCATACCCTCAGACTGTGATGCAGAGCAACACCAAAAACACCTTTCCAGCAAGCAATGGAGAGCATCCTGCAGTGAGGACAGGGAGATGCCCCACACTGCTGCAGGCTCATACCTTCCTTTGTTGAAATTAAGTTCACTGCTTCACACAAAAACCTGGAGAGCACTCCACTGAGGAATGCTAGGGTTATTTAGCAAAAACTTTGTCATCTTGTGTTGGTATAAATAATTTTCTGCTTGTTTTATTTTTGACAGTAAAACCACTAGAGATGATGCTATGACTGGAAATCTAGACAGCATCTAAATGTTCAAGGACTGTGAATTTGAGTATTTCTCCTATTGCCTCTTTTATGGGAACTATTAACTGTAATTTAAGCCCAAAATGTTAAAAGTGGTATACAGATTTAAGGGTTCTTTCATACCAATTAGGAATAATTTCTAGCTGCACTTCAATGAATAGGCTTTTACCTTTTGTTACAGTGGAAAAATCACTCATCCACTGTAGCATAGGACATCTGCATAGATTTGTTTCGTATTATCTTTAATGGTATTGGCAAGTACAGAGTTAACACATTTCTGCTAAATATATCTGCAGTTGTTGGAATACCATCTTCTAAGAAAATTACAAGTTTAAGTATTCAGTTAAACCAAAGTTACAATTTAATTAACATACTAGTAAAATATTCAAAGATGATGTCACCTCATCATTCACACTGCACTTGGAGGCATAAAGGAAGATCCTCTGGCTTGCCTCACAAGCAACCTAGAAATATCATGATTGCAATCTCTAACGTGCTGGAAAATGCTAAGATATGAAAGGCCAATCTGTGCTTTCTTAAAAGAGTTTTGTTTCTACTGTTCCTAAGCTCTATTTTCATTCCCTTCCTCAATGTGTAACTGATTGTGCATACATAGAAAATATAACTCAGCACTGATAAAATGGCTTAATTATTTAATTTCAAAATTTTAACTGTCTATAGAGGAATAATGGAGAACAATGTCAAATATTCACTATCACACATGTTTCATTGGTGGTCTTTGTCAAACACTAAGGTTAACCTGAAATAGAGAGTTAAATGAT
This sequence comes from Aquila chrysaetos chrysaetos, assembly GCF_900496995.4. Lineage (NCBI taxonomy): Eukaryota > Metazoa > Chordata > Aves > Accipitriformes > Accipitridae > Aquila > Aquila chrysaetos. The sequence goes on along the minus strand of NC_044019.1, from coordinate 334,259 downwards.
ATCTGCCCCCCCCCCCCCCCCGTGATTTCTCTACACTGTCTCCCTGAATTGTCTAGTCAACTCAGCTTGTGTGGGCTGTGACCTCTTAGTTCTCTGCAGGCCACAAGATCACGACCTTATGAAAATTGTTTCTCCTTTTTCTGCCACTGTGAAGCATATTCTTAGGTTAGTGGAGAAGAAATTTTTGAGAGTTATCACCATTTTTGGAAAAACAAATTCAACTATCAGATCAGAACAGAAAAGGCAATTTGCCTATCATTAGTTTGTATGTATATATTGTAAAGACCTAGTAAAGCCCCTGAGGATGCAGCCCAGGATCTGATTTGCCTTCGTTGCTGCAGCGGTGCACTGCTGATGCGTGTTCAACTTGATGTCCACCAGGATGCCCAGGTCCCTTTCAGCAAGGCTGCTCACCAGCCACACAGACCTTAGCCTGTACTGGGCTCTTTGGTTACTTTATCCCTAACACTTTGCACTTGTCTTTGTTAAACTTCATACTGTTCCTGCCAGCCCACTCCTCCAGCCTGTCTGGGTCTCTCTGTGAGATGGCTGGCTCTCCCTTCTGACATGTCCACCTCACCGCCCAGTTTAGTATCATCATTTACTACACTAAAATGAACAAGCCAGAGCAAGAGCCCCATGGTGTTCTTATACTGCTGTCTCCACACAGAACAACAAATGAGCTCAGGCCTTAGAGAAGTTGAACTAAACATAAACACCACACCTGGAATCCCATGCTATGGCATTCCCAGGACTTTCCACGTCCCTGGCAATTGTCTTTGCTGCCCATCCCTCCACACACAGAGCCCAGCTGCCAGCTGCGTTCCAGACTCCCACTGGTTCATGCAATATAACAGTTAATGAAACGTCTACAAGCATGGCTGTGCTGCAGGATGAATCTCACCCATCAGTGACATGATGCAGGTCCTCTTCTGTATAGTTGTGTCACATGCTTCAATTTTCCTGCTACCTTTGTTATTAACAGACAATTGGAAAATTATTGCTGGGGAACCATCTGCCATCTCTCATCATCATAGCTTTGAAGAGCACTATGTAGCCTTTATCACATGAGGCTTCATCAGATGATCTCTTAGCTGATGCTGGCAGAGCCTCAACCGCTTGTCTCAGCTCAATAAACTTCCTAACTAGGTTCTAAAGGTTACAAAATGTAAGAAATGTAGGCAGATTCACAACATCCATAAATGAAAGTTATCTCATGTCCTCTGTTCCCTGTCCTATCATAGTACTGTCCTGGAAGGGTAACCAAAAGGTAAAAAACTGTATTTCAAAAAAACCCATAGGCAACTGTGATGCCTCCATGACTATGGAGAGATTAGAAGAAACATTTAGACCAAAGTTCTGCAATGACCAAAACCATGTATTTTTGGATCCTAGTGTCCTTCCTCCTCCTTCTCTCTTCTTTCTAAATACCAATAGCAATCTGAAAAAAAACAATCACAAAAGCTACTCAAGTTCTCACGTTGTCTGGCATTTTAAGCAATAAAATAATGTTTTACATCCAACAACTCTCTAGCAAGAAACACCTGAGACTCTCTAATGTCAATGCAGCTATATTAAGAGGATTCGCCCCCAAACCTTTGACTATATTCTGAAGGGAAAACTGTTATTATTGAGCGCTGTTTTTATCTTTATTAGCTTTTTCTTTACTAGCTCTATCCTCTTTTTTTTTCAGCTCCACTTCAGTGACCATATATAAACATGGAAATTTATTTTACATTCAGCCTTTATATCGTTCCCTGGCCCCTTTGGGCTGCTTCTAGTACCTCCCTACTTGCTGTTCCAGAATATATTATAAAAGCAATTTTGGCCAACTGCTCCCACAAGAGTGGGTTCTTGTCAATGCATTGCATTGATCTAGCTAAATGAAGGAAGGGGACTCTATTCATGTTTCCCTCATGCCTGATGCACGATGCCACCTCAAAGAAATTGCTTTCAAGTGCTTCATTTTGACTGTGGTAACATAACTTTTATTTTCATTGGGTTTTTCTGCCTTACAAAGTTATAAAGATTTTCTTTGGAAGATTAAAAAACAAAGTCTGAAAGAATTAAATTGATTAGAACTGGCTCTCAAATGATCTAGTAAGGGTTCTTCTAACTCAACTCTTATTTGCTGTGGCATCATCAGTTAATATGCAGAGTGCAGTTTCAGCTCATCCTCTCATACACACTATACATGCACACAGTTGCACCAGGAATTAGAATGTATGCATCTACAAATAACACAAAGCTTGCGCAAAACTTCAAGTCAATTAGGCTCATCCATGCTACTTAAATGCATAAAGAAGGTACCAACTGAATTTAGTTCGCTCTCTATTGCACACAGATTAACAGGCTGGTGACCACTTCAGTACTAGTGCAGCTATTTTGTAAATGCTTTAATACTGTAGCATCCCACATTTAAGTGCATGTACTGCGATTCTGCAGTATAAATCAAGAAATCAGCTTAAAACAAGCACCTGGCATAACTGGAAAAAAGGCTGAAATATGCAGAAATGCACTGATGTCAAGTCAAGAGACTTAAGAACTGTGACATCAGTTAATTAAAAGTTAAGCTCAGTGGTAGGCATTTGGGTTTTTTTCCCTCTTTTTGTTTCCCAGAGCATCATTATTCTATTGCAGAAATAGTTTCCTTTTAGCCACCACCATTGTGTGCAGTAGGTTAGTCTCAACCTGGATGACAGAATATTTCATAGTTTATAAGGGGTTTTTGGTGGTTTTTTCCCACACGTTTATGGGGCTTTAATGCCACTACTTCCACCTGCAAGAAGCCAGGTACCTTCCTCATATTCCTCAGAGTGCAGTAAAAACAAACTGTACAGAAGGCAGGCTCCTATCAAAAGCTGGATTGTAAAATATAATGCAGACAGGTTGGAAACATGCAGCTTGTAGTTATACCTATAACAATAACTTACAATAGGTATTGCAGAATACACAGAAACCAGTGATAATAATTGAGAGATTATCCTTATATGGGAAATTATGTTACATAGATCCTTCTTTGTCCCCCAAACTATTTTGAGCTGAAAATGCACTTAATAAGAAACATGGGATGCAGGATTAGAGTGTGCTACAACACGATGATCAGATGTAGAATCCTCACATTTTGTTTCTCACTTTCATTTAAAAATATTTTGTTTGTTTTCATTCTGGCCTTACTTTCTCCAGTCCTGCTTGCCAACTGATGTAAATCTCACCATTTCTGGGCCAAACGGATAACACAGCTGCACAGGAGTCATGAGAGTACTTTCAAATGTATACTGTGCTGTCACACCTCCACGCTGTCTCATCCTTGATAACAGTAGAGGCGAGCTTGCAGCACAGAACTCAGTGAGAACGTTGCCTCTGGCATTTTCAACAGGAGTTGGTAATGTCAAGGAAAGATTATTCTAGCAGGACAGGCAAGCCTGGCTCTCTTCTCCAATGTTACAAATAAATGGTGAAACTGCATTATGAGTTTTGCATTGCTTTTATAAAACTGTCTTCGAGAGGACCACTGAAATTGAGAAGTGCTATTGTCAAGATTTTACACAAGGTTCTGAAATGCAGGGGGATTATGGTTTGGTTAATGCACGAAAGAAGACAACAGGGATTTCCTATTAACAAGGAACAGAACTGCAGTATTCAGAATGGTATGATAGTACTTCAAACATCGTCTCAGACTTCCCATGTGCTTTCATTTCCCCTCCTTTGGCATTTGGAAGCAAGAGAGAAGAAAGGCTAGCAAATCGGCCTTCAGGTACCAGCAAAAGAATTCTAGGGCTGACACATAAAATACTTGTTCTGGGACAACTCCTCAGAGCTCCATGTTTCTTTTGATAACAACAAGGGAATTTTTTCTTACTGATTGCTTTTTGCAATCGAGCTTACCAAATAGAACTTCCCTCAGATGATTCTTCCAACTACTCTGATAGAAAACTAACCTTGTTATATTTATTGACAGAACATTGAAATAAATATTATAGGTCTAGAGGGAATGTTTCAGTTCATTGATTATTTTTTTTAAGGAAATAACAAATGCTCTTTACTCCCCTTGGCATATTATGCTGGGAATAATCTGAAAAAATGCTTACTTTGTTCAAAATGCATCTCAAAACCAACTTCTTCCAGTCCCCAAAGAGCAGGCACCCTTTTGAACGAATCTGATCTTGAGCAAACAAGCAATCTGCAATTTTAATTGTTTGCAGAATTCTCCTTCTGTGCTTGTTCAGGAAATTAAAAGAAACCAGTTCATGCTTTTATCTGCAGCAGTGAGAAGACGTGAAGTTTGGGGGAATGTAATTTGTTTCTTAGGGAATGAGTAGGGCTTAAAATCAGCTATTGGTAGTTTAATACATTTCACTGAATCTTTCAGTATCCTTCAGTACTTGCTCCTAGTAGACAGCTTCTTCCAAGGCTTGTAGTCAAAACGCTAGTCTAGCCAGCATCCTTACTGCTCATAACTCTGCTCTGGAACCTTACAGCAGTATCATTCATTTGGCAGAGCGTGGGATGAATGACAGATAAACTAAAAGAGTTCTGGGGCCAAGGAGGAGAAGGGTACAATGAAAAAGTACTGAGGGCCCTTGAGTGTAGGGGAAGAAACTATTTGAAAAATTATGCATAGGTCTGAGAAAAACGTATGAAGCTGAGCAGAATTTTGCTCTGTTTTGCTAAATATGGTATGAAAAAGCCTTCACAAATACGGCAACACTGAGATGCTTAAATGAGACTGTTTCTCTTCAACAGCATAAACTGAAGAGCCACCACACACAATTAGCCAAATGGCCTCTTTTGCAAGATATATAGGCAACACACCAGTATCAGTCAAATATCCTCCTAAGGCAGGTTCTCTGACTTCCTAAAGACAATAATTTGAAATAATATGAGATGATAAATGCAAATGTATTACAGTGCAATGCCACAAAGCTGCCCCAAACACTGTCACTTTCATTATCCAAACAGCCTGACGTTACCTATTTCACTATGAGGACCTAAAAAGACACTAATTTTTTTAGAGGTTTTAAAACCTGAAACTAGACCTTGGAACAGAAACAAACAGAAAAAACCCCAACCCAAACAACTAAAGGATACTACAGTTAAAGTCTATACCACATGTGAAAGCACACTACAGAAATGCTACAAGCTGCATCTCAATTTTATTTACCTTGAGGGTCCCTCACCAAGTCAAAAGCATTGCTAAAATTGTGAGGAAGCTTTCTGTGATTAGAAGACCAATGCCTAGTTTGACCAGAGACAGAATATGATTATACTCCTCCCACAGGACCAAGCATGAACCTCATCTGTATATGGCTTCTAGCTAAAGAACATTGCTACTGAAAGTAACTTATTCCTTGCCAGAGGTTATATCCAGTGTGTTTTCTGTGGACATTATGTATAGAGACTTTGTACGCTACTGAAAAAAGAGACACGTGAAGCCTTCTGGATAGTATCTGTTCATGAAGAACTACAGGATTCTTTTCAGCTCTGTTCACTGTTAGAGCTGTACTTACTTATTGAGCATGCAGACTCAGAATTCTTGCCATAAAGAATTGTTCTGTACAAGTTTTGCAGCAATAATGATTTCTTCCCAGCATACTGTGTTTTGACTAACCTTGGAGAATATTTATGAATTCATAGTCTATGACTGTTATATGTAGATTAAGCCACTGCTTTTGATGCAATTTTTCCTACTGTCATTGTAAAACTATTCAAAAGAATAAACACTTATTAAGAAGGGAAAACAAAAAGTACCTCTTACTGGCAAAGCTGGTCATCATTTGGTGTTCATGGTTCCTGGTTACCCACTAACTGTTCCTCACTGGAGGTGTATACGGTTTTCCCAAATATTGGTGAAGGCTCTTTTAATGGTCCCAGTGAAAATGTTTTGGAAAAAAACACCAGCATAGTTTCTTTTTGCTGGCTGTCTTGTGTCTGTTTGCTCAGTATCTGCGTATACACACATGGACAGGGGAACGCCCTACATTTCTCAAACACTTCCATTTAAGACAGCACAGTCTCTTTGCACTGTTATTTGTACTTCAGAACGTGGAGGGTTAGTATAGGAAGAAGTGGAGAACAGTATGGTCACTGTTTCTAAAACCCTTTTCTGAACCTTAAGTAAAGGATCGCAGTCCTTCTCACAAGCAGTATACAAACTTGCTTCATGTACTGACTTGAGCATATATTGACTATCAGTGCATAACAGTATAAAGTATTCTTTGTAAAAACAGAAATCCTTCAGGATCTATGCATGACCTTTTAACATCTATATTTACTGGAAAATATAGAACAGAATAGTTCCAGTTGGAACTGTTATCTGGTCTGGTAACAAACTTAAAGGAAAGTGGTATTATCAACATATACTTTGGGCCTTGCACACTGCCACCTCGTGGTAAATCAGACCCGCACTCTAGAACTACATGAGCCCCAAACACTAAACATCCTCTTAAAACTTGAATGTGAAAAGGCAACAATAGTTCCTGGCATCATCTCCTAGAAACATCAATGAGCCAAAATAAGCATGTAAGTTATACAAACTCTGGTGTTACTTTCTACTTCAAAGGAACCGCTCTTCTTGCATCATGTAGCGGCTGCCTCAAAAGACCAACTCACTAATTTCAGGCTTTTCTGTTCACAGACAGCATCTGTTACATTGAGGGTCTATAAATTCCTACTGCACCATTCATGACAGAGTCATTAAGAGGGCTGTATACTGAAAGGTAGATCATCATTTAAAATGCCATTTTAGATAAAGCTAAATTGAAGCAAGGCAGTCAAATGACTTTTCGGAATTCCCAGATGGGTAGAAATGGAAATAGGAACCACTGGAGCTGACTATGGTAACATTAACACTAGACCGAACTTGCATTATACACAGTGAATATGAAATCTTCACACTGGAATAAGGGCAAGACACTTGCTTGTAAGGCTTATAAGGAAAAAAGAGAAGGAAAATCTTCAGGAAATTGAAAACCAAGCATTACTACATCTCCCTGCACATGTTGAAGTCCTTCCAAGGTAGTGCCAACACCCTTTTGCTTGCTGGCATGCTCATCAGTGAAAGAACTGTTGCTACAGCAGAGGGTTGGATTAGTCCAGTGGCTAGCCCATTCTCCTGCACTGCAGTAGCAGCTTTGGAGCCATACTGTACATAGATGCAGTATAGTGGCATATTCAGCATTTATGTTGCCCCTGTAAATTTGGGACAGAGGAAATAAGCATGTTTTACCTGCATGATGCTGTGCTTTGTATCATACCAAGTCAGATAAATCAGGATGTGGATTTCACTCTGCTTAGCTCCTCAGACCATACTCTACACCACTGTATCACATCTACTGATAAAGGCAGTCCCTTTGTACATACGTAAATAACAGCTGTTGACGATGACATCTTAGTGATATCTTGGAGAGAAGCTCTTACAATCTGTGAAAATATGAAATACAGAGACTAAAACTAATGAGGTAGACTGGAAAACTGTTCAGAAGGGTTCTGTCCTAATGCCAGTGCCAGTAGCCATAACAGCAAAATCAGGAAATATATAAGTGAATATACCAAGCCAAACTAAATCTGCATACAACTCATGACTACGTGTCTAACAGAGACTAATAGCACACACACAAGAAAGACTGCAATAACCACAGAAATACTGATTCCCCTAGATAATTCCTGACCTCCAGCAACCTGGTGCAATTCCTTTCCTTCAGGAATTGGTCCATTCATTTTTGAAAACACATGGACTTTGAACTGAGGTAAAAGAGAACAGAGGGATAGGTCACCATTTGGTGTGAATTGGCATAATTCCATGGACTCCATTGGAGATACACAGGTCTGCAGCAGGCAGCGAACTTGGTCAGTGTGTTCAACAAAGAGAATCTGCACTTTGTGCATTTAAGAAGGAGCAACAGCTGGGCAACAATATCAATTTAGGTATGTATTTACCCAAGTTTTTCCATAGTGTCTTGCTCCTCTATATCTCAAAGGTAGTTCACAAGAGTTGTTCAAACGATAAAAAAGACAGCTATTGCCACTTTTTTATATTTTGAAAATGTAGCATTGAGGACAAGTCAAGTATTTTTTGCAATACTTTTTCTAATAGTAGTTTTGGGGTTATGTGAATTTCTGCTTGCACACGGACTTAATCACACTGCTGCACATTTTGCTTTCTAGAACCTCGGGTAACTGGCAGCACAAGGCAACCCTTTACGATGTAATAATACCTTATGCTGGGCCACCATACTGTAAGACCACAGAGTTGATAACTCACCTACCAGGAGTTGACAGACTACACTGAAAATTGGAGGGGGAAAAAAAAAAAAAAAGAAAGAAAGAGGGGAGGGAGACAGAGAAATACATTTTTAAAGATAACCTGGAGGCAAATATAATATTTATACTTATTTATCCTCACAGCACAATCATAAGCCCCAAAACATGTCTAATGAGGTGGAATTGCAAAATGGCCATGAGTCTACTTACTTGGCTTCTCGGTGGTCTCTTAGCAGTCACATGGATCTATATTTTTCAACTATGTGACTGCTGCAGGCAAAACTCCTATAAGAGTGAGAGTCACAGCAAGTCCTTAACTCCCAGTGGTATTCATCCACAAAAATGCCAACCTAGGAAAAATGAGAAGACAGACAAAAAAAGTTCCAGGGGCAATTAAGCACTGCAGACAACTGTACTTAATGCTTCAGTCACATTTGCAGGTCTTCCTCTGCTCAAATGAACTTTCATCCACAGCTTTCCTCAACTCTTCAAGCCTTCATAAAAAATCAGAAATATGAAAGAAATCAAAATATGTCAGAGAGTTCTTCAATGTCATCACAGACGAATGAGCCCCAGCCTGGTCAATATTGTGTCTTCCACCTGTCATTTAGCAGATTCCAGCTTTATTTCAAGCCCTTTTAGAAAGTATCTGATACTTCGTAAGAACTCTGGAATTTCTACTGATGTAATCTAATCTGTACATTAAACCGGTTGCTGAGTTAGAACTGTTAGAGGTTCTAAGGTGACCAGGTTAACCATCATGGTTTCCAAAAGATTGTCCTAGATTCATAATGTGCTGAAAACATTTGCTTTTGTCTAAATGTCCTGATTCATAGAATCATAGAATGGTTTGGATTGGAAGGGACCTTTAAAGGTCATCTAGTCCAAACCCCCTGCAGTGAGCAGGGACATCTTCAACTAGATCAGATTGCTCAGAGCCCCATCCAACCTGACTTTTGAGTGTTTCCAGGGTTGAGGCATCTACCACCTCTCTGGGCAACCTGTTCCAGTGTTTCACCATCCTCATTGTAAAAAAATTTCTTCCTTATATCTAGACTCTATCTGCCCTCTTTAGTTTAAAACCATTATCCCTTGTCCTATTGCAACACACCCTGCTAAAAAGTTTGTCTCCACCTTTCTTGTAGGCCCCCTTTAAGTACTGGAAGGCTGCTATAAGGTCTCTCCGGAGCCTTCTCTTCTCCAGGCTCAAGAATCCCAACTCTCTCAGCCTTTATTCATAGGAAAGGTGTTCCATCCCTCTGATCATTTTTGTTCTTTCTTAAATGTCCATTTTTTAGATGTCAGATTTGCAGCACTTTAGAACCAAAAAAATTCCCACAAAAAAACCCTCAAGCTACCTATAAGGCATCTTTGGCATTATAGAAGTATGAGGGTCCGAGCTGAGCCAGCTAAGCACCACTTATTTACTTGGACACCAAAACATTTTGCTGTGGTTCTGAGGTGCTGTGGCTTCCAGCAAGAGCAGAGAAAACTGCAGTTGCTTCAGAGCATTCGGAGGTAGTGAGGGACATGTCCAACTACCTCAACATAGGCAATGGAATTGGGGACGTTTGGATCAGAGATTAGTTCTGTAGGTTAAATTAGCTCTGTAGTGATTACTTCTTCCCTCTCCAAGTATCTATGAAATTCTAAAAATTCTCACCTATTGTTAAATGAGTTTCCAGACATGTTTTAGCTTGGCAATTCAGATACTCCATGCACAGGTACCACCCAACTGATCAGGTGATGGGTACATACGTGGATTCCCAAAATGAACTTTCAAATGGGGAAGCAGAGTCAGAAAAAAGGGGGAGCAACTTTCAGGATAGTCTAATATGGCCATAGTAATAAATCACTTATAGTCCCCCAAAACTGCACTCTGCAGGCTGAAATTAGAAGCATAAAAGAAAAATTTAAACCCAGAGCTACAAAGTTACTGACAGTTTTAGTTGTTACTGTTTGAGTATCTTCAGAAGTGACTATCAAGTCTGATCCTGCCATGACATCTGAGAAATCCCAAGAGGCAACAGTTCTGACAAACTCTCAGAGCCATGAACACCCTCAATTCCAGCTGAAGTACCACAGGTGCTAAGCACCAGTGCACGCAAAAGTGGCACTTCTCTCAGTCTCTGCACTAAAGGGTTTATGTGACTTATTTTCCTCATTGCATTGCAATCTTTGTTGCAGGTTCAGATATATAAAAAATAGAAATTAATACCTACTAAAGGCTGTAGAAGACAGTGTGAAGCTACTTTTTAAACTATTATATGACTGACTCATTCACATTTACTTGGAATAGACAGCCTGAGATGATAGAAATAGATCCCCAAGAGGTATCATGTCATAATGCTGTGCACTGAAAAGATGCATTCTAATCTCCATTCACACTTGGTGTCACAATTAGATTTTGTAGTCAGTAAGCTTAATATCTTTTAAACTTTCTCTGACATTGCAGATTTCTCTGTTTCCCACCCCATTTATCCACCTTTTAAAAAAGACAGTAACAATAAACTTTATCCTTTCTCTTTGGAAAGCAACAAAAATGTTCTCCTCCTCTTTGAACATTATTTTTTAGATATTTATGTAATTAAACAACAAAAATAACAGAGAACTTGCATTATTCTCATACAGAGCTGATTTGGTGTTGGCTTGAATTCCTGTGAGGTAGAAGATGACCTGCCCTGTAATATAACAGCCTGAAACTGGGTGCTGTTTTATAATGTTTATAATTACAGAAATACTTAACTGTTTCATGCGATATGACAAATCAGCCTTTTACATTTATTTGAGATCTCCTGTAGAAAACAGAGTACTACAAGTCTGTAGCAAATAATTTAGCTTAATCTGCTTGATTCATTCAGTGTGTCTTTCACTTCTAAGACATAATTTCAAATCTAGCCCACACCAAACTGACAGAAAATCTTTGTGATCTGAGTCACAGGAAAGGTCACAGTTAAACAATTTTGTAAGCTTTAGTCTGACTTGAACCACAGCAGCCCAAAGTGTGGAATAAGTAACATAGTCACAACACCTACAGCCATGAAATCTAGCATCCTTGATCCTCCTATGCAACATAACATTACTGACTGGAATCCTCACAATCTTCTAATGAAGATAAAATGTGCAGCTCCACTATAGACACAAGCCTGCTTGTTCTCAGATGCCTTTTTTGCTCACCCCGTGACAACTGGATGGTTCAGTGGGGTTAGATGTTGCTCATCTGCTGTTTCCAATGCACTCTGGAGGCCCTCGTGTACTTAACTTGTGACATTACCACCTGTGTCTGGGGAGCTGACCTTTTCAAGCCAGAATGGCTGGCAGCTGTGACACAGGTTACATCTCTTCAGTGCAAAGTCTGTGACAGTCACTTGACCCTCCTTAGCACTAAGCGAATGCATTGTCTGTGGACAGAAAGGAGAAAATGAAGCCTCTCTGCTTTATGGATTCCTCACCTTGCGTACACTGAGCCATCTATCTTTGCCTGTGTGCCCCATGTACGGTCATATTTATGCACCTGTGGGGGCTGTAAGGAGCTTATTTATTATTTGTTTTCATTTAATGATCTCTGTCATTCTCCCCTAGGAATACCCATATGCACTATGCAAATCATATGAAGCCCCTGGCAATAGTGAGAATGCCTTAAGCAGTAATATCTGGTACATTAGCTCTTTGAATGTAGGGAACTTGGTTACTGAACTAAGTCCTCCCCTGCACTTCCCCCTCAGCCACCTTCATTTGCTGATAGTGTCATTCCCTTCCCTGACTTACGAACTAGTTAGGGCTTGCTCCAGGCTCCGTTTCCCCCGAACTGTAGCACTGGGGCCAGTGGTATCCAAATGGTGGCCTGTGAACCCCCTCATCTCTACAGAAAGCAGGCTGTTTTGCACAATGAGAGCTCACTATGTCATGCCAGAAGAAAAGCAAATCAAACACTCTTCTAGCAAACACCTTTAATTTAGGCAACGACTTTGACTGGATGATAGGGGCATTGTATGATCAAATACCCGAGGAAAGATGGTGAAAGAAGAGGCCAACAAATCATAATTAATCCCTATGATAAAAGAGCATCCATAATATGGAGAGAAGGTGTGAGAATTGACAAGAATTCCTTCTCTCTAACCACAGCATTGCAGAAACTGAGGGAGAGTGGATTGACCCTGAGACTTAGAAATGTGTGTTTCTTTGCAGTGACTTCTTCTATAACCTTTACCAATTCACTTAGCCTTTCTAAATCACATTTTCATATCTGTGATACAGGTGTAAAAATCATGTGTCACCACTGTAAAAATCAGTGAGGTCTGAACTGCAAACAAAAACACAATCACTGCTTTTGTTAAGGGAAAAATTTGATGTTTCTCATAACCCCTTGTCACGTGCTTTAGAGTGTCCAGAGTGTGACAGCCTTGCTAAAAGTCAGGTCTAACAAGTCAAATAGTACTTTCAAATGCATTATTTTGAAAATATATACTACATTTCAAGTTATCCTTCATTATCCCTATCCCTGCCTCCTTTTAGCTCTCTGCATTGCTGCTTTGCTATTCTAGTCCACATGATCTGCACTTTGATTAATTAATTTATTCTGATTATTTAACTCCTTTTTCATTTTTCCATATTCTTCTTCCTTGATTTTTCTTCCCTTATCTCCCTGTCAGTCTTTTCTTTGTATCACTTTCTATTTCTGCTCTCAAGTAATTGTTTTTCTTTTCATCTCTGCTTCTTCCATTTATTATCTTCATATATGGAAAAATATATACTAATACCTCCAGGGAAAATAATCCACAATGCAGACACTCAGTGAGAGAGAGAGGAGATCCAAAGAAGCTGCAGTGCTGAAAGAGATCTAGCAGAGACAGCAAACTGAAGATTAGATATGGTTTTGCAAGAAGATATGGCTACAGAAAAGGCTAATGAAATCTTGTCAACATGCAGAGGCATCACCTTGTGTTACAGACCAGAGAGATTTAAATCCAGCCTTATAGGGATTTCTTGTTAGCACATATGGAATACTACATTAGGTTGTATGTAATATGTTGCCTTAGCAATACACCCGCCTATCCAGGTATTTATATAGATTGTATCACCAATATTCACTACGGAACCAACAACAACCTCAAGGGAATTCAAAGAGGATCAACAGAAAAACAACAAGAAGCTGAAAGGACAACAGTAAAAAATGATGGAAGATGTTGAATAGCACTCTTAGCTTGGTCAGGGAGGGGTTAAAGAGCTTGCAAAAAAAATTTGCAAATATAGAACATATTATCAAGGAGGTAGAAACGCATTTTCACACCACGCACAAAGAGATAAAATGAAAGCAGGATAACCTAGGTTAAACTTAATGAAAAACTTGAGGCTGTGGAAGAGTCTCTCAGGTGAGAGGCTTGTAAGAGCCATCATTTGGGTCTTCAATGGCAAGATAACAGATTTTATTGTTTTTTTAATTGTCCCCAACCACGTGCTGAGATGCTACACTTCAAGAAATGTTTCTATTAGAAACAGTAACTTTTAGGTTAACTTGCACCCAGATATTAGAATCTCTCTCTAAAACATTTAAGTCAATGAGCGCCTCATTTCAGTGACCTTCTTCCAGATTCACTCCCACAGAAATCAACACAGCTTAAAAACATGGAAGTTATCTTCCATTCAGCAGCAGTAATGTTGTTCAAGATGCATGTTCAACCTTGAAGCATAATGAGCTTTATCTGCTACTTGACCACGCTGTAAGTCAGTGTTAATAAAAATATACTATAAATAATTAACAGTAATTTAAATATTCACATGTTGTTGGGGGCAAGGCCTTTTATCAGACAGTTGAAGATACATTAGCGAACCATGATATATTTCACCAAGGTTAACTTTATCCTAAAAATGCTACCCTAGTGCATAGAGTAATAAGATATCAGAATGGCCATCAGACAGTTTGCTAATACATAACTACAATAGTCTTACTTGATAAACTACAATTTCAGAAATGGTTGATTCATATGAGCAAGCTTTAAAAAATATCGGAAGCATTCATTTCATTTGATTAATGCTGATATGATGCATTTGTATATCTTTTTTTTTTTTTTAAAAAGGCATTCTTTCTTTTTTTATACAGGAAAGTGATTTTTCTTCCACAGCATTGGAAATGTCACCTCAAATTGTCACTTGAACATAGAATTGCTCCTGAGCCAAATGATACCGTGTATAACTGCAAACATCGTCTCCCCCAGGTGACTTTAGGAGCTAGGGTTTCCTTCTCTGTAAGTGTTCAGATATGTAGCTTTGCCTCTGGAGCTGAACAGAAAGCCAGCATTGAGTGTATGCTCTCCTACCCATATGCACACGTAACTTTATATTAACATGATCCATACCCACACGGTGATAAAACTAAACAAAAAAGTCTCTGTCTAAATATAGAAGTGATGCTGGAAAAAGCTCTACGGATCTCCCTCTGCATGTAGTCTTACTAAGAGACTCCTCTCCCTGGGTGAGTATGCAGTACTGACAATGAATTGGATTCAGTAGTGCTATTAACCCCCTACTATGAAAATGCAATATGAAAACGTTCCTAAGTGCTTTGAAAAAAACACGAACTAATAGTTGGGTTTTTTTAAAATCTGAAATACAGAAAGTAAAATTTTATAAATGTGAAAAGTCAATGTTCCAATAGCATTGTTAGTTCATTGACATTTCTCATCTGTAATATTAACTACCCAAGCTTTTCTCGTTAAATGAACGGTCTACTGCCTTCCAGTTCATGTTAAATTTATTTACTAAAGTATCTAAGACAGACTTAGAGAAAGGAGGCATGGTTAGCCAGGCCACCCTGCGATACCATTGAATACTTGGCTTTTGCAAAAAAACCCCAAATAAACAGACAACCAAACTCAGTTACTGAAAGAAATCATTTCATGTACTGAAAAAAATAATTTCTTCACAATACAGTTGCAGAGGATGAGCAGTAATAAGTGCAATCAGGTTTCCAACAAGGAAATTAATCACAAATGCCATCTCTAATTGATTTGGCATGAGCGGTCCAGCGTAGTTCAGCAACACGATGGCCATGTATTCATGTCCTAATCCTGCACGTGAGGACTTAGGGCCAAATTAAAAAGGTTGCAGTTCTCACTTCATTTCAGGAGGGACTTCACTCACCTCTTTCCAGTACATCCTATTTGCATTAATAAGAAGTTAAATACCTGCCGTTAATGCAGGTATGGCTGCCCAGTGTCCAAGAAGATGTAAAATGTGACTTGATGTAGTTTATCTGTTGGATGTTTTCAAAACAAAGGACTTCTGCTAAGCTTTTCAAAACAGCTCACATCAGGAAGCTTTGGGTTTGCTTCTCCCTCGCATTTTTTTCCATGGTAAGACCCCAAGTACCACAACCTTCTGCACAGAACACAAAGCATTGTCCTCGCAGTTCATTTGCAAGTGTGCAACATTGACAACATTCAAAGCATCCTTCAGGAATTGGGTCTTTTTTTCCCATTATCCTGCAAGTAAACCAACAGAAGAGCTCATACAGAGCAAGCAGAAGGAAGAGCTCACTGAAGAACAGCTGTGTCTACTCATGTGTACCTGGGTTCATCCCAACAATTTGGCACCACTTCGTACAAACACTGACTAGGGACATCAGCTCCTATTCAGGAACGGAGGCAAATCTTTTCCCCCTTCCATTCTGGTTCATACATTTCCGTTGATATTATTTGTTCTGAATTAATCCAGAGCTAATCAACAACTTAAAAAAGGAACAACACACCAAATAGCAGGTTTTGCACTTACTTCCTAATCCTTATTCTGTTTCCCATTATGCATAACAAGTATGTAAACATTCCATATTTGGAGTGAACAATTAGTCTATGGTTTGCACGAAGGAAAAGAGATAGAAAGTCCAGATTTCATTCCCGAGTTTGCTACACTAGCGGGCAAAGTACTGTCTGTCTCAAACAGCCCACCCATATAACAAGAATAATTAAACCAACAACTGACAAAGTTGAATCTGTAAAGTGTTTTGAGATCCCTGAATGACCAACATTAGGGAAAAAAAAGTGTACTACTGTACAGTGAAAAATCACAGCCTTATGGATACAGGAATGTCATTTTTGTCTTAAAAACAAAAGCAAGAAAGGAGGATTATGTTACTTCTCTTGAATGGTTACAAGATATTTGTTACCAGAGCTTATGCTGGAAGGTCATGGCTATCCCCTGACAGGCTTGCCTTTCGCTGAACTAGTTTTTAAAAAGTAGGTGGGTTCAAGAATCACGTTTTAAAATCAGGTAGGGAGTATTTCCAAGTTCATCTCCTGAACCTGTAACACAGCCTTTAAGTCACCTTCCTGGTATTCAAAACTTCTGTTAAGTCTGCCCTGTTTTAATTACTGGGCAGCCACTGCCTCAGGATAAATCTAATAGGCTTTTTGGCACTGTCAGATTAAAACTTACCTATCAGCTCACTGCAGTGCTTTAGCTGTCCCTAAATCTGTACTTGGGAGAGAATTTATGACCAGGAATCGCATTTTGCAAAATGATTAAAGTTACCAAACATCCATAAAAAGTTGCAGTTGTAGATATCATTTTTTTGAAAGTCTGCTTAATTTATGAGAGGTGGAAGGTTTATTGTCATTTAGAGTCCACAGTGATGCAGCAATTTAGCATTTTCCTGAAGCTATACACAGCTGCTGTCTCATTTATGATTTTTACATGTTTTTAAATTGCCATGTTTGTAACTGGGGGCGTCTGCACACTGGGGGGGGGGGGGGGGGGAAACAGACTCTCCTTATTGTTCCCCACCCTGTTGTTAAAATGCGAAGCAGGTCATGTTCCTTCTAACAAGATTGTGAACTATGCAGTGAGCTTCAGCACTTACTCCAAAGACAGAGTGTCCCTCTCTCCTCTCCACCCCCCTCCCCGAGTGCTGCAGTACAATAAAATTAAACACAGATGTAAACTCCTCTGCTGCCAGTCCAGCACTGGAGATCCTACATGCTGCAAGGACAATGTACTGCCACATTAACACAAATGGGAAGTGTTTTAGTTGGCCCATTCCCAGTAATGGGAGGCTCTGTCTGACAGACGCAAGCCAGTGACCTGCACATCCGTAAAGTAGGATCCTTTAGCCTTGCAGGAACTTTAACTCTGTGTTCCTAACAGAAGACATCCTCTAATTCTGCCCTGCATTGGTGTTCTTACCCACATTACAGGCAGCAGAGGAAAGGAAGGTTTCCATCATCAGCTTACGGTCAATTGCCCATCATTTCGAAGTAACAGATGAAGTGTTTCTCTGGATGTTAAATCCACATTGTGATGTCAGGTTCTCTGTGCAAGCTTCCTAAGAGGACAACTGCTGTCTATTCAAGAGCTACATTATAGCATCAGAAGCCTTATGCAACTCAAATTACACTTCTTTCAGTCATCCTGACAATCTTCCTCATGGCTTAAGATTCCTTCCCCTTAGATAACTTCCTGTTTTCTTCTTCTAGATCTCACATCACTTACCTCTCAGTCCACTTCCACCCAGGTATGTACGCTTTGAAGCCTGTCAGATGGAAACACTCCAACAGGCTTATCACAGGATCAGAGAACGGTTGAGGTTGGCAGGCACCTCGGAGGGTCATCTGGTCCAACCTCCCTACTCAGGCAGGGCCACCTAGAGCCAGTTGCCCTGGACCATGTCCAGGTGGCTTTTGAATATCCCCAAGAATGGAGACTCCACGACCTCCCTGGGCACTCTGTGCCAGTGCTCGGTCACCTCCACAGTAAAAAAGTGTTTCCTCACATTCAGAGACTCTTGTGTTTCAGTTTGAGCCCATTGCCTTTTGTACTGTCAATGGGCATCACTGAAAAGAGCCTAGTGCTGTCTTCTTCACATCCTCCCTTGAGATACTTATACATTGATAAGATGGCCCCCAGCATCTGCAGCTTAACAAAGACTCTGCAATGTCATCAGGTAAAAAGTAATACTTGTGCTGTTCATTTGCACCTGCTGCTTGGTGTGAATAGGCAACTCAGTATAATATCAGGTAATGGAGTAGCATCTTTCTATGATCAGAGAATGTATGTATCAAAAGCTAAGAAGCTCTTAATTTGCTTACAATTCAAGCTTTTGATTCTGCATGCAGGTCAGTTCCTTCCCCACTGTGAGGTAAATTCACCCTGACCCTTCAATAAACAGAGACGTGGACAGTTTTGATTAAACGGCAATTAAAGCTACCAACACTGTGTTAAAGAAAGACAATGACAATTGAAATTGAGTCAGTGTAAATGCTGAACATGGGAAATGTGCAAATGCCCATTTGGAAAATGTTTATTTATTATCTATTGCTTTAGAAGATTTACTCCCATTTGCAAATTGAGCCAGTTGTAGACATGAGATTGGACATAAGATGTCTCGATCACCATCCACGTCCTTTCAGCTGCTCTCCATACAGTTTGCAGCTTCTTAACAATTGAGGTTCTCACAAGCATCAGCACTGCCATGTGCTCATCAAAACCAAACCATTGATACTTCCAAGGTCAAACTAGTGTAATGCACAGACCTCTGAGCTGAGAGATGTGCAACGGAGTACAGGGATGCCTCACCTATCTACCTATCCTGCTATTATCAATAATTCCTTTATCTTATTTTGTGTTAGTTCATTTTTTCATTTTACCAAGCTAGACTTGTGTTTGTAACTGAAAACTAATTAAAGGTATTTTGATTTATCTCTGTAAGAAATCCAGTCTCTCCCCCTTGAGTATTAGAATTTTCCAGCTTAATTGAATTCTACATTGTGTTTATGATGTAATTTTAAGAATCCCTGAAAACAAACTCAAAAGGCTCTTTTCATTACTTCTGAACCTCTTTTGCAACAGGCGGCATTTTGTCTATGGAGAAGGCTGGAGTTCCTGTCAACTGTAATAAAATCCAAATGCTACTTAATAACGGGAGTGAAGTCAAAAGGAGCCACAACAATGAGGAATTAGAGATTAGCAGCAGTAATCATGGACTAATTGAAACAATAACCTATTAACTGGTGTCTTGGCGGTCCTTGCAGACACAGGAAGCTGTATGTAACTGAAGCTGGCATTACTAAGCATATAGACTTGTCCTTCTTAATGAAATCCTTGTATTGCCAGGAAGAGACTTCACACTTTTCCTTTCTGTGAGAATATAAAATGCTAATCACTGGCATTTAGTTAAGTTTCACAATCAGGAGCACATTTCTTGCTAAAGAACTACAAATTAGCTTTTTTTTTAAAAAAACACAGTTTAGCTCTGCAGCTTTACTGTTAACAGTCACAGAGATGTAAACTCTTGCTCTGTAAGCAAATTATTTTGTTGTCTGAGTTTGTTTCCAGAGTAGGTAGATGTCATATCATTAAGATATGGCATGTTTAAGTAATTAAATCAATATTAATAGAGTGAACATTAACATGTCAGCTTCAGCAAAGCAGCTACAGGGGGTGTTTGGGAAGGTCACCCCTTTCGAGGATGCCCAACAGTATAAGTCCTGTCCAGCTTATAGCATAGGGCAATTTACTGTATGAGGGAAGCTGTTGCCATTGTGGAGTGTCCACCACAATGCAGGAAACATTTCTGTCACTTGACAGAAATTGAGCATCTGCCCTTCCTTCATTCCCCAAGAAAGGAGGTGGCAGATGTTTGATTAATAGATATGGCTAGTGCCCTTAGCCATGTCAGCAATCCATAGCCAAATAATTCACTGCAAAACCCTATCTACCTGTGCAAAATACAGTACCTGTTTGCTAATGCAGCTGATACTGGAGAAGAAAGACCTGGCAGAATTCAACCCTCCAAAAATAAACAACCCTTGGAAACAAAAAGTGGGGGAAATTGTTAACATTTACCTCAATAATTCTAGAAAGGGACCCTGCATCAGCACAAGCTGTCCTGTATAATATCTGTGCCAGAGCTGGCAGGCTAGCAGCCTAAAAACCATAGACCAGAGCAGTATATGATGCAAATGTTGTCCATCATAAAAATCAATGGTTCTTTTGCTAAGTGGTCAATATTTATTTAGCTTTAGCATTGTTTAATTCAATGCATCAATTAAAGATAGTGTAATGTCTGATTTGGTCCCAAGCTGCTGTTTCTGTTTGTCGTTACCTCATCTGTTTGATATCACTCATGTCTTTAAGTCTCTGCTCTTTTGTCCCCTTGCATAACTCAAGGACAGGAGTAATTGACGTAAAACTTTTAAAAATTAATTTCACCGCATATGCCACTAACAGAGAGTGCAAGTCCTCAGAATCATTTATAACTTCATCGTGATTGGCCCTGACAAAACAATACCTTAAAAACTCACGAAAGTAAATTATGGTCCAGGCAAATGGCTGAATGCGAGTTGGGCCCAAGGCTTGGAGCACAGCCAGGCAAAAACAAAGTAATGCGCTTTTGATATTAATAACAGAGATGATATTGATCTGTAAGCCACTGTCACTTCTATGCTCAGGCAAGGAGATTGCTTCAGGCATTTAGGCCACTGAAAGCCACTTTCCATATAGGCCATTTAATTCTGGGAGTCTTTAATTATATGAAATGGAACCCAGTTAAAGGGCCAGACACCTATTTACTCATCTTGAATATGGGCTGTGATTCAGGAAGCCGTCAAAAAGGTATATAACTCAATTCTTAGATTTCAAAATGTAGCCGTCTTTTTGTATGTTTATTTCATCTGTGTATTTCTTTGGCTCAGAGCCTGCTGGGAATTTGTGGGTACATGGACTCAAATTATAGGATGATATTTTTTCAAAAGACCTGAAGCTAATCTTCTTTTTTTTTTCTTTTTTTTTTTATACAACAAAAGCAGCAACTCAGATAAGAAAGTCAACATCTCTTACTAAAACACAGGATGCGTTAGAAAAGAGACAGTACATCAAAGATGTACAGTTTGAAAATATCCCGTCACATGTGCATTTGCACACACCTGAAAATGTACTTGTTTTCCTCAAACAAAAGTGATTTGCATAAATAAATTACTTGCCTTAAATCTACTGGAAGAGGTTGTCCCTTGAAAATTTTTCCCCAGGGAAGGATACTGAGGAGTGCCAGGGATTGCTTGTATTCTTGCTGTGTCCCTACCTGCTCAGAGGACAGAATTTTCTAGTGCTAAGGGAAGGGGGAGTGCTTATAGGACTGCAGAAAAGGGAAGCCAGGGTATCCAATGCTGATGAAGGTCTGCTGCAAAACTATACTTCTATTTGACTTTTACCTATACACATGACCCTAATCAAAGATCCCTCTTTCTAAGGCCGGAGTACGTTATTTTCTGTAGCATGAATTTATTACCAACAGACTGAAGTAACCATTTTACTATATTGTTTTAGGTCTTACACATAAGCTACCTGAGGTGTTCAAATCTCTGTGCTTGTCATTAACTAAGCTCATTTTGGAAGATAATGTTGTTCTCTCTCCTGTCCAAGGGGCATGAGTACAACTTTCCATGGTCATTTCCACCCTCATTTTTCATTCCTCATGTCCCTCATCAGAGAATTCTCCTACAACATGTTCCCTTGACAGCTTGGCGGGACATCATTCTGACAGCATGCATGTATCAGTAACTAAACAGGGGGCAATGCAGGAACTAGGTGCTGCTTCTACAACATGAAAGATACGTTTGCAAAGTAACAGATATAATTTGAAGGCACCTCTCCACATAAAGCAGCAGGAGGAAGAAAAAAACCAGTAATGTCCCAGAGCCCCTGAGGAATGCACATGTAACACAAGCACAGCGGACACAGAAGCTCATTGTATTTCACTAGCCTTCAAAAAGGTTTGCTGTCTCAGAGGCAATTCTCAAAATGGACAGAAATGCCAGTTTTGCCATGTCCTGCCATAATGAGAGAATCCCCAGAACTTGTAAGAGATGGGAAAAGGGAAATGGTAATTTAGGAAAAGGGTTTTCCTTGATCACTCCCTCATCTCTGAATAAAAGGCACAGCACCAACACTAGAAGAGCCACGCCAGATCAGCCTAAGGATCCATGTAGATCAGTATTTATTTTCCAACAGAGATGCACCATATTCACAAAGATGGTTTTCGCAAAGTGAGGCACTTGCACTCCAGGTGCAATAACCCCTTCAGTTTCCCTGGACGCAACAAACTTGACTGTGTTGTTTGTCATAGCAGGGGACTAAATACATAGCAGGGGAAAATACCTCCCTTCTTTACGAGATTAAATAGATTAGGATGCTTAGCTTGCAGAAATTAGCAATGGAGGACAATGATAGGGGCTTGTAAATCAGTTTGGGGAAAATGAATGATTACCATTAGCCCAACATAAAAGCTACGTCTCTTCCCCGCTATCTGTCCAAAATGGTCAGGGAGAGAGCATTTTTAAGAAGGAAAGAAGCATTTTTTTCCTGCAGCATATAATTACTTTGTGAATCTCATTGCTGCATGCTGTCATGGAGGCAGTAATTATAAAGAGCTACCAAGAAGGGATTAGACAAACTCACACTATTTTCCACATAAAACTTGATGCTAGGGAATCCCTCAAACCAGAGTGTATAAGAGGGAAAACACCACTTTATAATTAAAATCATACAATCATTTAGGTTGGAAAGGACATTTAGAGGTCATCTGGTCCTACCTGTGCTTGAAAAAGAGCTAATTTAAAACTTGGATTGTTTTGCTCAGGGCTTTGTACAGGCTGGATAGCCTTGCCCAACCTTGTCCTGCTTCTAATACATTTCCCTAGCATCTGCTTGCTGCCGATGTCAACATGTAAGGTACCGGCTTAGATGGTTGGGGCCACAGAACAGAGGGCCACTGAATCACAATGGTCTACTAACTAACAACAGCAATCTGTGGTAGCCTCTCATAATTTAATACTGCTCATAACATGTTTTGAGGACAAAAAGATGAAAATCTGCTTGGTAGTAATTCCAAGGCACTATCTGAACAGTATGCATGTCATCATTTCCAAGACTTTCACACTTCTCATTGACACTTTGTGGTCTCAAAGTGGCAAAGGATCACCAAAACTACTCACTTTAGACTGTAGAACTCATTAACCTTATGAGCTCAGATTATGTCCCAAATGAGAGGAGTTTAAGAAAAATCAATGTTATTGCTAGTCTTTGTATCACAACAATACATTTCTCTCTGTTGTAAGCAGCTGCTGCAGCGCATAGAGCTGACTGAGGAAGGCTGTGTTGCATGTAACTTTTCTCCTGTAACTTTGAACAGTTTGCCTGTTGGGGTGATTCTAAGTGGAAAGCTTTTAGCTCCTCAATCAGTGTGGAGGGCAAGTTCAGCTCTCGCAGATGGGGTAAAAAGAGTCCACCAGCTGACACATTAAAAGACTTAAAATTATAAATCTTGCCACGTGGTGGTGGAATATTATAGTCATTCTGTATATACCTGGGGTCAGAGAGAAGAAGACAGGAGCAATCAAGATCACCAAGAAACAACTAATTGTTTTTGTTGGTAAATTCAGACATTAGAGAGGCTGCAAGAAAGGGAGTCTGTTGATTTGTCTGGAGGGCACCCCTGCCGCATTTCTCAAATGGATATATTGGTACAAAATGAGCAAAACACCAAAAGACAAAATGTGCCTGACAACAGTAAAAAACAAAAACAGTGTTGCAAATGCTACCAGCCAAGTGTCCACAAATATACTGTCTGCAGTCAACATTCATTCAATTTAATAAGAGTTAGTTGGGAAGGAGAAAGGTAAAAAGGATTTGGTGCATACATTTTTTCCTCTGTAATCCATCATGTTTCTCTCTTAATTTCTGTAAATAAACAAGACTGGCCATCTGCCTACTTTGGGTGAGGTGTTTGCGTGCCCTCTTACATTCTCTCCTGGTTTTTGACTGGAAACCTCCCAAACGAAAGAGTTAATTCACTTTCTATATTAAATATTTACATAAAAATGTTCAGGAAGGTGTGTGTAAATTATAAATAATGTAAGGCAGGACTGGTCTCGGTTAGAGCTAAGAGACCCAAATTGTATCATCATAATACATTATTCACATATAATGCATCTATTCTCCTCCATTAGTGTTACTAGAAAAAACCCCTGAGTGCTTAACTTGAATTTGGAAGAGTGTAATAAATGCGAGATAAACAAATAGCAGTGGGGATGCATCTGTAGTTAAACAAGTGTAAATTAGAGCTCAGCCTAATTCCTCCAAACTACACATAGGACAAACATGACGCTCTCCAGAAACAAGAGATCACTTACAAACTGCAAAACAAAAGACACAATAAATCCAAATAATTTGATTTAGTTTCCCCCTATCCTCCCCCCTCAAAAAAAGGTTTCCATAGAGAACAGCATTCTGCTGAATTTTCTCCAGCAAAGTTACACCTAAATACTCTGTGTTGTGACAGAAAATGACAAATGTAGAAAATAGAAATTTAAAATCACACTTGCTCCTAATGCCCACTATGTGTGCCCCTTTTATTGACACAAGAACAGAAACATACTCTGAGTCCTTTTCTACTGCTGGCCTCTGCTATACACCTCATACCATATAAATGCATTTTAAAATAAGTGACTTATAAAAATGCTATTGGTCTTCCTTTTTAATATAAACCACAAATATATGTATGAAAATGTGAAAGTACCATGAGTGGGCTACAGTGCATAGGTATTTACTCAGGACTGTGTCTGCTCATGCCTAGTTTATACCCATTTATCTTTGTACTTCTATTTCCTGTAAGCTTTAATAGGTGGGTTCTACCCCATTCCTCCTCCCACCCTCGAGATCGACAGAAATTCTACTCTCCCTCCCACCAGTGGGCTCAGTTCCTACCATTTTGAGGTCCTCAAAATTATCTGATAATTTTGAGATCCTCCAACTTTGTGTGGTGTCAGTGAGAGACATACACAACTGAGTATGTGCCCTCTAAAAAGGTCTGAGGCACCAAGTTGAGTTTCCCAGAACAGAGGCACCCAGCATCTCTGGTCTTTGTACTGAGTTTCAGTTAACAGAAATATCACCTGCATCAACCAGGTGAACAGAAATAGTCTTATCTTTGAAATACCTCCTTTGTTAGTGCAATTTAATCTGTGACTATTCTCAAACCATGCAACTTTTAAAAACATTCTCTGATCAAATCCAATCCTCTTATTTCGGTTTTTGTTTAGGTTTTTTATTTAATCTTTTGAACAGAACCAATGGGATGGAAATTTCCATTCTCTAAGCAGCACTCTAAACAGTGGAAATTGGTTTGGGAGTGAGACTGGAAGTGGGCAAACCCATGAGCTAAGACTGAGTGTTTTCAGAGCACAAAGAGTGGGGAGACGAGAGGCTGAAGCAGCTGATGATGAATTTTTGTTTCCCCATGCTTCTACTTACAGCTTCAATATACAGAGCTGGAATCACATCATTACAAATCACCCCAAATTCTTAACCTTGGTCTTGACAAACATAAAGCCAAAATGCAGAATAAAAAAAACTAAACTGCAATGTAAAATTATACATAAAAAAGTATGCGTGTTTAAAAGTTAATGGATGAAAGCCTTACCACAGGAAAAACTCATTAAAAAGCACGTATGTGAAAAAGTCACATTTTCAGCAGGCCTCATAAATGACTAAATCCCCTGCAGAACTGGCCAAGGGTGCCAGGTACAAACACAGCCCTCCACCCAGAAATCAAAGTCTTTAAATAGGATCCCTGATATCAGACAATCAAATCCTGATGACAAGCGAACTGGGGCCTGAACCACTACAAATACTGGTCAAACACTGGATCCCTCTGGTCGACCTGTGAACCAAATGGCAGCAGTGAGAGGAACAGTCCCAGACACAAAAGAAAAGGCAAGAACGGAAGAGAAGGCATTCATGTTGGCCTAAAGTGAAGAGGGAAAGCAGACACGGTAAATCCTTGACAGAGGGACACATTTCTGTGACAGGCACTCTGCAGACACGATTCCAGTCTCCTGCAAGCCCAGGAAAGCCATCCCTGTTGCTGTCCCACATTTTCTTTTCAACTGGAGAGCTTCTTTTCCCCAGGCCCAGAAAAATATCATCAGCTGCTGACTACTGAGAGCTTGAGAAGTGATTTATTAATTTTCCACTTGCTTTCAGCTTTGGAACATGACTGTACTCAACAGCAGTCATCTGACTCCTTAGGCTAGTTTTGCCAGGTGTTTCCTGGTGCCTCGAGCCTCTCTTTTTCACACGGGTTTATATTGCTGCAATATACAGAATTGTTTCAGTAGTTCTTGGGGCAATTTTTTACTTTTTTGGTATTTTCCTAGAAGTGAAATAAATAAATGCCCCCTTTCAACAACACAAATATTTCTGCCTGTTTGGAGTTCTGACTCATTTCTCTAGGTAACACTGAAATAACTTATATGTAAAAGTGACTTTGTTTATGGAGCCAAGCAGGCACAGGGGAGTACCTGTTGATGAAAGGATAGCTTCTGTGGCCCATGACTCATGTTCTGCTGACTAACACAGCAGAGGCCTATTTCACACAGTGAGGGTGGCAAAGTCACTTAATTCAGATGGTCACTTTCTCACTCCAAGTGATTTCAACAGAGATGTCTTTCCGTTTTTTATGTATTCTCCCACAATATCCATCTCCTTCATTGAACTGACCACAAGAAGACCATTAAACCAATGCTGGACATTACATTTAAGAGGGACATCATTCAAAGTGTCCTCTGCTTCCACCCGTAGCTCCTTCTAACATGTCTTTTACAAATCATGTACGTACCTCTTTTCTTTGGAGTAGGCTGGGAGGAAGGAAGAGGATTCTGATAGACTAAATACTATTTTTCTCATGCTTTGCAAGCTGCTGCTGGTCTAATAGCAGGGAAGTTGCACGCTTATTTGTTGCAAATGGTGACTCAAACATCTAACCTGAAAAATCAGTATGCATATTACTAGTGAAAAACAAATGATATGTCACAAAGCCTGAACAGCCACAGTGCTAGAGGGGAAAAAAAAAAAAAAAAAGTGTTGCTTGAGGCCAGCTTCTTGATTTGGCATAGGCCAAAGAGCTGGAAAAACCCCATTTTTTTGCAAGTGTGGCACAAAGAATGCAGTGAGCAAACAGTACTACAGCAACATTATCCATTGACTACAATAGGGTATTTTGGTGTCAGAAACAGAGATCTTGTTTCTGCCACTACCCCACTATGGAATCTCAGGTGTCCTTTGTACTACTGTCTCCTTAGCTGTCAAGAGAGAGAAAGAGTTCCCTAGGCCTGGAAAGTGTTTAGAGATCTTCAAGTGAAACTGTTACTGTAAGCACACAGAATATTCTCATTATTAACTATCAGTACACATTAGTGGAACCGCAATGCAGTATGTTCAGTGCAGCAGGTCCTAGAACACCACACTGTGGTGCATAGACATAAAGTTAATATTTAGGCTTAAGCGCTTCTCATAAAGGCTTCATAAACAGTAGTTGTTGAAATGAGAAAGTCAACCACTATGTGAACAGCGTTACTGCTGTTCTACAGGTTTTTTTCTGAACTATTTATTCCTGCTAACTATGGATGTTCAAGAAGCAAGCACCTTCTCCAAACTGCAACTCAGTTACAGTTTGAATGACTTTTGTTTGGCAAGGAATTTTGCTGTCAGGATGAGACTTATGGCAGCGGCACAGTCCTTTCGCTTCCTTCCTGCAGAGCTCAGAGACCTTTGCTAAAATAATTAAATTTATTATTAGTGCAAGTAGAACAGGAGTAAAATAGTTGTCTGGTTAGTGGCATGTCTTGAACAAATAACATTTCTAGCACAAGGCAATTGTCACTGTCTGAAGAGTGAGTTGGGGAAACGCATATTTAATAAAGAATATTTAGTGGAAATTTTTAATAGCATTTTTAAGTTGCATTGTAAGCAATTAAGAGGTCTTGTGCTGACAAACTGCAGAGTGATGAACGTGCAGTTGACAAACAAGAATTTCCCAGGATATCGGAAGAGTAGAAAATTCAATAAATTCAGGAAATGCACACGAGGAACACTCTGAAGTCACACCCTGAATATAGGAGGCATCTAGACATTGAAGTCTGCACCCATCCAATAGGGAAGGCTAGATAAACTGCTCTGGACATTTCAGGTAAGCTAAAGACAATTAAATCAATTTGCTAATGCTTGACAGGAAGCCCCCCAAAATTGCTTCAACCTCTGAGCTTATGCTAAGAAGTTCTGGCTCTGATACAGTTCCTGAACCTGAAATCTGCGAATGCATCTACTACAGATGTCCAGGGCACCAGAAAACGAGTTACAACTGCACAACAGGAGATAATAAAAACACGTATACAGATCTATGCTTCTAGGTGGGACAAGACAGGTCACAATCTGGACTTATGCCCCAAGAAGGTAGTATGGTAGTATTGTCTGATTAACGTGACTGTCCAGAGAACTTGGAATCAAGTGCAACTTCAAGGTCATGGGTCTTGGGAACAGGACAAGTAAGACAATCACCATGGGATACAACCAAAGAGGACAGAAAGGAATTGCAGTGAAAGATGCAAATCATGAACAAGTCAGCCTTGGGAATACTGTTCTCCAGACTGGAAGCCAGAGAAGCTTCTAGTCACAAACTACACCAAAAGTTGACTGTGCAGGTACCTGAGAAGTGATGATTACAAGTGCAGATCTCAGGACAAAGGTCACAAACTCGTAAGGGTGACAAGACAAACAAAGACTCCAACAGAACTTCAAGAGATTGCCAAGCAATTCTGACTGGCAGTAGAATAAAAAAACATCAAAGAAAATGACTGCCATCTGCATCCAGAAACAGGGATTAAGATTTAACTTTATATATATTTGAAACCTTCCCCTTATCCCTGCATGCTTTCTGCTGCAACATACAAATATGGTAGCAGGGCAGAGTATCAACCACGACTCTAGCAACAGAACTTGCAGCATTCCTTAGGAGTCAAAGGTGAAGACCTAGCTGGGTGGCTCCCGCCAAGAGGAACGAGCTTCCCAGAGGCTGCAGTATTGCTGCCACCCTCAAACAAGTAAAAAAACAAAGTCTTAGGAAGTCCAAGTTCTCAGCCAGGAAAGTAAACCAGAGATCAAGAAAGAGTTGTGGCTGAATGCAGCTCTTATTTGCACTCTGACTCTATTCAGTGTCTAGGAGAATGAGTTCTGAGGACGAAAAACAGACGGTAGATGAGGAATGCCTTGCGGGTATGACAGGAGAGGTAAGGGGGGGGGGTGTCCCATGCTTAGGCATGCATCATCTTCTCCATGTCTTTCTCAAAAATCTGTTGGATGCCACATCAAAAGGCTTTATATGTCACAGAAAATCCTCAGAGCCAAGAAATGTCTCCAGAATTCCTCAACAAAATTTAAAAACGTTGATGTCACCCGAACAAAAGAACAATGAAACTAATTAAAAAAATGCTAATAAAGCTTCCCAAAAATCTAGTGCGGAACTATATGAAGGACTCAGCCTCACCATCTTTTTTGGTGTTACAAATTGTTTTGCTAGATACTTCTAAGCTGTATGTTCCTCAGACGAAGGGATACCTTGGTATACGCACACGCATACCTCGGTAAAATGTCCAGCACAATGGGACCCAAATTTCAAATGGGCAATGTGTATGTTAATTTAAATATTAGGTAACAACTTTATGATATCCTAGAATACACCACAGGCAAAACCTACAGCAAAACACCCCAGAATCACTAGAGAAAGTGGACTTCGAATAGCAAACAATTTTTCCCCCCCTAGTAAGGTATTTATCCTCCTCCATTCATTAACATCCAATTAGCTCCAGAGCCCTTTCCCCAGTGCTGAGGGTTTCTTTTCAACAAAACAAAACAGTATTACAAAACAAAACAACAAAGAACCCTAACCCCAAACAAAACCCTCAGTGTAATTAATTAATATAGAGACAGATTCATAGAAGAGCTGAAAGCACAGTAAGAGCAACAGAGAAATCCCCATATAAGCTACTGAGATTTACATGAGCTGCTATAAACTGAGAATTGCAGCCTTACAGCCCAGAACAGATTACTTTACATGATGATGAT
Organism: Aquila chrysaetos chrysaetos; assembly: GCF_900496995.4. Taxonomy (NCBI): domain Eukaryota; kingdom Metazoa; phylum Chordata; class Aves; order Accipitriformes; family Accipitridae; genus Aquila; species Aquila chrysaetos. The sequence continues at coordinate 304,052 of NC_044019.1, read as the reverse complement.
GATGATGATAATGACGACTATCACACAGATGTATTTGGCAGTACAAAGATCTGGCAGATCCACTGTCATAGCTTCTCCTACTATTCCAGAGGATTTCCCTGGCATTCATGTGCTGATCGAAAAGTGTGCATGAAATTAATGCACGTATGTATGCCAACACGTGATAATGTGTGTGTATGTAGCTATAGAAACATTACCAAACTCTCATTTACTAATATAGTTTAAACAGTCAGTTAACAAATTAAGCAGTATTTTCTCTATCAGCATGTTTTCTAAATACGTAACTCTGTGTTGTTTTCTTCAATCTTTATCATGAGATCTCGGTCTCCCTCTTACTAAAAATTTCATAAACAAATAACTGGAATTACTTATAAACAATCTGATTTAATAAGACATGAGAATGACTATAAAAACCACTCTAGTTCTATTATCACACTAAAATCCGCTAAATTATTCACTAAAGATAATTACATTAAGTGAATTTATAAAGTTGCATAAAATAAAAAGGAGAGGAAGAACCAGACAGATCTGAGGACCTCATATTTTAACAGAATTTCTCCTGAAAAAGTCTAGGTTAATCTCATTAAAATGTTTAGTTTTGTTTATAATCTTTAACTTGTAACACCCATCATTAGCAAATATGCTTTACTGGCCTCTTTCCATAAACAATTCACTAGAAATAGAACTGTCTGTTTTAAGCCCAAATACTCCCTTACAATATTTGCATCCCAGTCTCCCACTGGGGCAGCACACAATATTCAGACGCTGAATGCTGACTAAAAATAAACGGTAAAATAACTGACTTGTTCTCCTAGCTTTTGAAAAGTGCTGTGTAAAGAACAGCCGGAAGCGTGAAAAATGATGTGATTTTCACAATTACTGCATCGCAAGCGGATGATGGTGTTAACTAATGGTACCAACAAAAATCATTTTTTCCAAAATTTCAAGAGGAATAATATTACTTGTGGGTATATTTATATGCTTATTTAATGTGATAGCGTCCTTTTAAGTAAACTTGTCATGGAAGATTTATTTTTTTCCCCTATTGTCTAAGAGTATAGCGTAAGGAGTACAAAAGGTCCACTGCCCAGGATACAAACCCTAGAGGCTTAGCCTAACAAAGCAGCTGACAAGGAGAGACTGGGTGACACAATGAATGAAGTGTTCACAAGATCCTTTTGTTACAGATAGCAGAAATATAAAAATAAACAATATTTGATTCAAAGAAATCAGGAATAATGTTAGTATAAAAAATACTAAAATTGCAGTGTTCAAGCACTGGAAAAGGTAGTGGATATCAACTACTTAATTATTTCCAATTACTTTATCATATATCTAGATGTAATAACTCAATTTTATGCCACTTTCATGGAAATCTATTTCATTATTTTCTTACTTTTCTTAGTTTTTCCATCATTCTGTTTCATTTAATGAATACATGGATTTTGAATATTAGGTGAATAGTCCTTGCAACTGAACACAAAAGGGAAATGATGCAGATAGCATTATGGTCCTGCTTCTTCTCCTTGCATTAGGTTGGAAATGATATGCAGTAGGGATTATGCTTTGTTTAAAGCTGAGCCTCTGCCTCTAAAAGAATACATTATACAAATCTTCTAATGTTGTTGAAATTCCCCAAAACTTGATTGTGTCAGACATAATGTGGCAATGAGGTTCTTATCCCTACCTTATGCCGAATAAATATCTAATATCAGAGAGTATAACCTTGGAAAAGTATACACTAGGGAACATCCCTCACGTCAATAATTCATAGTGCTGTTGGTGGGAAGGTACATTCAGCTAGCCCCTAACATTATACAGAATACATTAATGCCCACACAGCCACAGCTCTGAGGAGAGGCGGTGGGGGAAGGGGAGAGTGCAAGAGGGGACTGACTTCCTTTCAGGCCCATTAAAAAAACCAAACCTCACAATTATTCAAAGTAGCACTCTACCTACAAAAAGCAAAACAAACAAGACCCCCTCCTCTGCAAGTCCGTAATTATTTGAGGGAGAGAGCATGTGTAATATACATCTTTACACATGCATGCGCTACAGAGATTTGTCTTACATTATCTGACTGTAAGAAACACAGGGTTAGCTTCCCCGATTCAGTGCAGCCGGAATTATACTGCTGAGAAACTGGAGTAATGTACTGATGAATGAGGCCCCCAGGAGTCCACATATTAATTCTACTAATGTTAATCCAAAAATCAATACATTCAGGTTCAGTGATGCTTCTATAGGCAAAAATACAGGTGCTATTCAAATGAGCTTAAAATAAATAAGATAATTTTCTGATGGTATGTATCTGCTGTAAAGATGATTCCAATTTTAATTAAAGACAAAATGAGTAAATTTTAATATGGTTTGGGGTCTTTTGCATTCCTCTTTGCTCTTTAACTGTTATAGTTTTAATGATTTAGGAACCAGAAGAATAACTAAGAAACCCAACAGTCATTATCTCAAATAATGAGACTTTTTAATGCAAAATCAATGTTTTTTATAATGAAAATAGATTCCTCAGCTCCTGCAGGGTGATATGTACAATTCTTTTTCACTGTTAAATAGAATGTGATTGCTTATTTTCACCCACATGATGAACATTTTTATTCAGGAGTAAAAATAAAATATCAGAGTTTATTTACTGTTATTAAGCACACATATTTAACCAGAAGCTCCCACCATATGACTGAGGCTGAGGAAACTGGGAACAATTTCCTGTGAACTTTCAGAAGCTCGAGGAAGAAATGCAAAATTTCCAACAAGTAATGAAAAAGCTCACTCTGGGAAAAAATTCTCTGGTTGCATTCCAGCTTCTGTTCAGATGGTTGACCAAACCCTTCATTTGTTATGTCAAATGAACCAAACTCAAAAGCTAATAAAAAATATCTTAAGCAGGCTTAATGAAGTAAAATAAAACACTTCTTCCACAACAATATACCAAAACTGTTATCAATGCTGAGCAAATTATTATTATGATTATGATTTTGATTACTATGATTTAGAGTCAATGCATGTATTTATGGTAATTTTTGATCTCTGAATATTAGGAAAAGCATTCATATTAATACTTCAGAGCCATATTCTACTAAGAGTCCAGATGATCTAAAAGAATTCATAGAAACTCATGGGTTTAAATGCTTAATTTGGAAGCAGTCTGTGTATTTCTCAATATCATATTTGGCTTGGTTTTTCATGCAATGCCTAAAAGGTGTAAAATCAGAACATGAAAAAGACAAAATGAGCAGCAAAGCTGCCAATATCCTTAAAATGCTTTCTTAGGTTCTTCTTCGAGTACCAGGTGAAGAACAAATTCTCACTAAAACAGAACTACAACTGGCAGTAGATCTGCATAGGAATCTTCAAGTACTTACCAGCAAGAGGTTTGGGGCCTGTGAGGTGTTTATGAGCTCAATTTGCATTGATTATTTTGGTACTGCTATCTTGAATAATATGCTTTTTTGGCAGCTGCAATCTCTAAAGGGTGCCTTTTGCAGAAATGACAGCAACAAAGCATATCATTCAGACATCCATACATAGGAGGAATTTCTTGTAGTGACACCAATGTTTAGGAAAAATGTAGTCTGTCTTGACTGGGTGCCCAGGCAGGTCTTGGGAGCCTTGAGAGCATAAACAGTAAATGTAGACAAAGCAGGGCTAACTAGAACGGGTTGCTCCGGGCTGCGTCCAGTCAGCATTTGTTATTGGCTACTTTTAAGTTATATATTATAATCTGTTCATGAGGCACACCACTGTTTGAAACAGTTGTACTCTTATCTTTGGAAGTTTTAACTGATGAAACTTGTAAGGATAATGGGTGTGAACACACTGCAAATCCTACTTTTCAGTAACAATAAATGTGAAGAAAACATGCACATTTATTCCAAACTGTTAGCCGAGGCTACATCCACATGCAGAAAAGTGCTTCTGGACGCGTGTACACTTCTGAAGCAATAATAATAAACAGTTCCGCCTTGGTTCCAAGCCAGTCACTTATCAAGCCACAAGGACTTCTTTTTCCTCATGTGATTTAATAAAGCTGTGCTTTCCTTCTTACTAATGTTCATTTTTCATGAACATTGGAGAAGTGGAACTTAGAGTGGATCACTTATTAATGAAAAACAAATTGCAATCCACACAGAGGCATTTCTGGAAATCAGCAGAAGAGTTCCATGAGCAAGAAATTCTTACTGAAGACTATTTTGTGCTTATTCAGTAAAACACAGTAATAATTTTATGACAGATAATAATTTCAGTCACGGCTAAACTTTACAGGTCAAACTTGATGGTTCATTCTCAAGGTTGATAAAAAAAATTAGAAAAATATTTTCAAGGAAGAGTACTACTTATGTATCATTTTGAGTAAATCATGATCCGCTCATAGGTATGATGCAGACAGAAGTAAAGCTTAAATTCTTTGAGTAAATTACTCACTGTGATGTATTTTTAATTTTCAAGGTGTTGTGGTTTAACCCCAGCCAGCAACTAAGCACCACACAGCCACTCACTCACTTCCCCCCCACACAGTGGGATGGGGGAGAAAATCGGGAAAAGAAACAAAACTCGTGGGTTGAGATAAGAACGGTTTAATGGAAGAGAAAAGAAGAAACTAATAATGATAATGATAACACTAATAAAATGACAATAGTAATAATAAAAGGATTGGAATATACAAGTGATGCACAATGCAATTGCTTACCACCTGCCGATCAATGCCCAGTTAGCTCCCAAGCGGTGATTCCCCCCACCCCCATTCGCCCAGTTTATATACTGGGCATGATGTCACATGGTATGGAATACCCCTGTTGGCCAGTTTGGGTCAGCTGCCCTGGCTGTGTCCCCTCCCAACTTCTTGTGCCCCTCCAGCCTTATTGCTGGCTGGGCATCAGAAGCTGAAAAATCCTTGACTTTAGACTAAACATTACTTAGCAACAACTGAAAACATCAGTGCGTTATCAACGTTCTTCTCATACCTAACTCAAAAACGTAGCACTGTACCAGCTACTAGGAAAACAATTCAACTGTACCCCAGCTGCAACCAGGACACAAAGTAACCGTGATTGACACTAAATAGAGAACAGTCATTTTTGCCTACAATGGCAGAATTCAGATCATTAAAATAATATATAACTAACCAAGAAATGCAGTTTATGTAGGAACTTTCCCTAATTTACACGTTCTTTGTAACAAAATGTACAGGGCCTCACATTATGGAATCTGTATGCATTTGCATAAGCTGTTCCATTGTGGTACATGCTCATATGTGCCTTTCTGAAACAGTTTTCAGAATTGAAAAGTATTTTATTTACAGCATACCACCTACCTGTGTTGCGCTACATCTGCCTTAACTATTACATAAAGTATATTAAATAGTTAAATGTCTCTGTGCCATGTAACAGATTTGTTAACAAACGACATATATGGAAGAATTAACCCCATTCAAGTGTTTATGAAAGCACGGAGTCCTCCAGGAAGTGTCACAGACTTAGGCAGTATTTCAGAACACTTACAACAACTTTCCTCAACAGCCAGCTGCTTCCTGACTAAATATCTAAAATACCTTAAAAGAAAGTATTTCTTAGAAAGATGAACAATATTAAAGTTTCAGGATGGGGCTACTTTCAATGAAGGGGTTTTCCTAATATGATTCATCTTTATTGTTGAAATCACACACTTCAGTAAGAAATGGGACAAGCCAACAGTTATAACCAGGAGTCATATTTGCAATACAATTTCTGGTACATTAATATATTCACTTCAGAGGTAATACTGAGGCAGTTTTCAACAGAGGTTGGAACAAACATATATATGAAAAACTGAGACCTTCTTGAAACCTTTACTGTAGTATAAAGGTACTGTACTGTAGAGTTTTCATCTCTTCTTTCTTTCTCCTTTCTCTTTAGCATTTAGGAGTTTGAAAATCCGTAATGCATCTTTTTCAACATTCAGGTGTATTCACTATCAGCTAAACTAAAGGCCCAATCAGCATACATAAACTCTGCCCCTAAGCAGTCTGTACTGGTTTATACAGAGATTAGGATTGCTTTGAATTACACATGCAATCAGGACATTTCATGGAGCAAATTGTGGTCATTTTGACAACTATACAGCAATCTTAATTTCAGGCACAAGTATATATGATATTCAGAGATACAATGAGGTAATTCAACATTTAAAAAGGGGAGTATGTAGTATAAATTAGTAGAAAAATCATGACACTTACAAACTTGTTCTAAAGATGCATTGTTCCTTTTTCTTCAGAAAAACCCAACCAGTTTCTATTAAGAATAATTTAACTACTAAAGAAGAATTCCATTGATGGCCAATTCATACCGGAAATCTATTTTAAACTTGGAAAAGAAAGGAAGTGAAAAGAGGGAAGGAAAGAGGGAGGAAGAATGCAAATATGTGCAGAATGTGTGCAGAAATACTGTACTTCTAGCATGCAGTCTGCAGAACAGCAGCCCACGACAGCAAACTAGCCTTCTCAGAGATTATCAGCTATTCTTGTAACAGCCAGTTTTTCAGAAAAAGTAGACAGTCCTCACTGTAAATATATATATGTGTATATATACATACAAACATGCCTAATGATTTAAGAAACCTGTTCCATTTTTTAGAGGTATGGGAATCCTAAGCATGGAGGGGATCTCACGAGGGCTTGCTCCTACCCTGTAAACCAGACTACGAAAGCTGCAGTGATGAACATAATATTGACCCGATGTCTCTAGAGATCTAGGTGTTCCTTACGCCTTTTATCCCAAAACATCCTGCTATGTAATAAAAAAAAAAAAAAAAAAAAAAAAATCCGACATGCGTTTGAACCCTGATCTCTTTGAAACAACTTTTTCCTCTCTGTAAACTTTGAAGGAGTACCTACACTACTTTCTTTATATGCTTTCACTACTCTCTTTATATGCTTTACCAACTTCTCCAAGATAAAAATGTCTCCTCTTCAGTCAGGGACTCCATAAAGCACTTGAACTAAGTGAGTGTGTGCGCGCACACACGCCCATGTATTGAATCAAGTATTCTGAAGGCAAATGGCTAAAAGCTGAATTTACGCAAACTGAATTCCTTAGCTGATACAGTAAAAATTCTACCTGTAATACCTTACACAGGCTTGGAAGATTTGTTTTCGTCATTTTTCCCCTCCAGCTGAGTGAAGATCAGTTGTAGTTCAAACCTATACTAAACAAGGGAAATTCTTAGGCTATGTGTAAGAACTGGATTGAATCGTCACAGTAGTTCATCCTGTTCTTAACCTTTATGAACCTGCATAGCCCTACTTCAGTTCCCAGCTTACAAGCACCACAGAAGCTCTTTTTGGTCAAAAGATACTTTGGGCTGAAGTGAAGTTATATGCTATCAGCTTGTGCACTCTGTAGGTGTGATTTTTGCCTTCAAAAAGCTGAAAGTGCTCTGAATATTTGATTAGTACCATGAATACCAGTTCAGTAAGAGGTCAAATGCCAAGAGAAGAATATGTAAGATAGGAAATATTGATTATTAGGACTTACCATGGCCTTTAGCAAAGATAATGCTGCTCTCAACTACACAACTCTCGTATTTGAAGCGTCAATGTTTTTTCACTAATTTCTGCTACAGTCTGTCATACAGTACATTATCTCCTTTCAATTAAAGATTCGTGTTAAAAGGCATAAAAACTAAAGTTGTTTTATAAAACTTGTTATTTGGAATTATGGAGGTTTTTTCACATTTTGACTGATAGCCACATCATCATCTTAGTCTGATTTATTACTCATCATTTTATACTCCTGCCAAAAAGGGTTAAAACCCCTCCCTTTCCAAGCATTTAGTACCTGACCTTTACATGGCTAATTTTACCACCCCGACAGAATTTTTAGATTTCTGTATCCCTTAAAATGCACCATGATAGTAGCTGGAATCTTCTAATTTCTTCAACCTGTGTCTTCCCAATTATTTATTTAAGAGCTGTGTAGATAAGCTCTCCATTCTCACCTAGATCAGTGATAAGTGAAGAAATGGCCTTTTTAGAGTGTCTCTGCTTTTTAAAGCAGATGGAAATAATAAGGTTGACAAAGGAAAAAGGAAAATTGAGCATTATGAGGGTAATAACTTAGAAAGTGTCAGATTCAGAATAATTGAATTCAATGACATTTAATGCTATGGAAAACAATAGCAGCAGCCCAGCCGCCCATCTGATTCATGTCTAGTTCATGTTTAACAAAACAAGGCTAAGGGTCATGCAGTCATGAGTCCCATAAATAACCTGTTAATGGGATTTCCAAACAAGCTGTCCTCAAAATGGTTTTTCGTCTCACAGAAAGAATATTAAAATGCAAATGGATTCGGGCTGTGTCCTCATAAACAACCATGTTCATTTAACCTCTGACCTGAACGTTTAACTGCCCATTCCAGCAATTTGTACGGTATTAGCCACAGCACGCCACTCCAAAGTGCTAACTTTGAGAAGAGAGGACTAAATGAATGGGTTACTATCTGTGATGTTCAGTTAATCATGTCAAAAGGACTTTATAGGCATAAAACTATTCTTTTAAAACTTCCCTTTAGTTAGTTGACATTTTTGCTAAGGGAAGAAAAAACAAACAAACATGCAAAAAAATGATGAGCAAGTGTCAAGAAAGTTATTTTGAAACATTATTGACTGCACAGTGCTGTGCGCCAGCTCAACCGAAGAGTAGCCAGAGCATTTCAGCAGAGGCTGCCATCCAGCATCAGCTGTCTCCACTCTCCCTCCCAACCGGTCTGACGCCCTGCCTTAACTTGCCTGCTCTCCTTGGCTAGCAGCCAGGACCGCTTGTGTGAAGCACTTAGTAGCACTGTAGAACTTTGAGCAGTGATAAGTCCAGACTTTCTTCCCCTCTTCTGTATCAGGATATTCCAGGCATTCCCTGCAGCGTTTTCAGTCACATCTTCAAAACAATGTGGCTCTTTTTCTTGCAATTAAAAAAAGCCCACCTGCCTGACATGAATAATATATAAATCAGTCTTTGTCCAAATTCAACCACATCTCTCCTCCCTGCTACTCCTCACAGGTCTCAAGGAGAGCCCTTCAAAAGTCCTATGGGAGCTTGTCTGACCATGGACAATGTCAAATTAAAACAGCAACAAGCAAAATACCTGTTAATTGTTCCCAGTTTTAAGTATCATTAAAATCACATTAAATACTCACTCAAACCAAATTAAAGTATGAAGGTTGCTCTTAACAATTTCGTTTTAAAGGAAGTAAATTAAATTAATCTTTTTTGCAAGCACATGACTCCTGAGAAAGGGCAGGGTAAGAGCCCCTTTGCAGTGAACTGAATGTTACAGAAGGGAAAGGAGCAGTTGGGACATCAGAGCACTCTTACCTGACAGTGTGTCTGTATTTTTTCATGACAGAACTACTATTCAAAAATATTCATAGCACTTCAGAGTTTATTAAATATTTGTAACTTCTAGAGAAAACTGCCACAGTTGAGACTGGATCTCAAAGTTGTTTCAAAGTTTGTTGCACAAGTCAGTGAGGAGGAGGAAACAATCTGAACTAACAGTGTTTAGAAAGTAATAGTTTTTTTCATGGTTTCTAACATTGGACCATACCTGTACTCTTAGTTGATTATTCAAATGGGCTGATTTTTCATGTCAGTTTTGGATTTCGACTTTTTCTCAGTAAGTTAATTCCTTTCTGTAAACAGCTCTTTGGGGGCACAGTCTCAGGTATCGCTCATTGCAGGTAACTGATTTGTCGTCTTTTGCTCACACTGATTGGCAGTAAAGGCTCTAAATATTTACTATCCAGTTTCACTTTTCTGAAATGTGTCCACTTCCTTGCCCAAGAAAACTCAAAGTGATGACTTGCCTCCTAGAAGAGGTGGTAACAGGTCTTCTGTCTTTGCTGACAACGTGGAGTGTCAGGAAACAGTTTTATGGCTCATTCAAAAATTAACAAAGTTTTACCTTCTCCAGTAAAAGCACATGTGCAGTTACTGTGAAAGAAATACAGTGGTATTTACAGACTAAAAGAGAAAAATAATACTGCAAGTTGGAATGAATGTTTCATTTTGTACTCTGACAGACTTCAACCCTTTTCCAATTTTCCTTCTTTGTTTACCCCAAAGGGTAAGCAATGGTTTCAGGAACCCCCCTTCACCTCTATATATCTGATCTACTGGACAGCTATTCCCCAAATGCAAAAGAGAGAAGCCATGCCATTCAAAATTAACATTTTCTTTAGCCTATTCTGTTCTAGACCTTTTAACATAACAAAGTGACTGTTTTGCCACACTCAGTAATGCAGAAATCTGGCATTTGAGAATTGCATCAAAAAATACCAGACTTTATCTATTTTAAGTTGAATGAATATATTTTGACTTGAGATTACAAATTTTTTTCAGTACACACTAAACTCTTAACACAGTAACTCTACACACTAACTGAAAGATTCTCAAACTCTGTTAACAAACTCCAGATACAGAGTGGCAACTGTACTCTAGTTTAAAAAAAAAAGAAGAAAAAAGAAAAAAATTGGATTATTCCTCATCTGATTTTCTGTGACACCTCACATTATGGATAACAGAGTCTGCACTGAGCAGGCTACAATTAAAATAATGTACATTATACTGCTCTGATACACAAGAATCAAAATAAATTATTGTTTGAATTTAGTATTTATCCTATAATACATTATTTTATGTTTTGTGAAACCTTACTGTGAGTTGTCAAAGTGAAACATCTTCAGAGACATTCAGAGCAGTTTAGCTTTCAGCTGACTCATATTTCAAAAGCTCTTTTTCCACTGACTCTATGCAGCCACCATGAAGTTCTGGTACTTTATTCCAAAGTTAATTTCACAGATAGCTAGAAATTTATTTGGATGACACATTCAAGAAGGACACAACTGTCCAAATCTTAGCAGAATTAGGTAAGATAAAGAAGGACACACCAATCATCAGAGACACCAGGCACATTTTATATAAGGAGAGACTAAACTGACAAGCCTTTCCAGTTCGGAAAGAAGGAAACATAGGAGAAATATGGTGTTATCACAGGTATATAAAATCATGAATGTCAGGTACAAAGTCAGTAGATAAACACTATTCATTTTTTCTTCCAAAACAAGACACAGGAGGCATAAGTAAACATATTAAAACCCTCAAATGGTTAAAAGATATTTCTATTACTCAGGTTCTCTCATATCTGACAGGCACTAAAGCAAGTTCCTTGCATTTTTTTTTGGTCAGGCTACCTTACTCCTTTCTGAGTAAGGCGATTCTTTCTCTCCCACTTTTTCTCTACTCTAGATCTTTTGTCTCCTGCATGCTCATTTTTTCTTCTCCCTCTCCTCTCTCTTTTGGTAAAATTTTATTAATGGGCCTACAGGCTCCTGCTGACTTAAGTGGGTTTGAACCTAACTGTTCACCTGCCTTTTTGCTTTATACCTCATCTCTTACTAACTTGCAATTTTCTTTTTCCTTATTAAACTCTGAAGGAAAAAGGAGTTGAGAAAGGTGGGGGAGGAAGAAAAATTGTAAAAGCAATAAAGGAAGGTACCTCCTTGTAGATACCTCAGAGAAGCACCGTAGTGCATTATATGTCCTATTCTCAGAGCACATTTTAAAAAGATTATTTTAAATTACCAGAGTTTTTACTATGAACGATCATTTTGCACTACTACGATGATTCCTTTAATTGTACAGGAAAATAATACTGAATTCATTGTTCTGCCAATACAGCTTTGGCTACATAATTTAAATACACCCACCCCCACCCCCCAAACATTCTAAGGAAAATATCCTCAGAAAATGTTTTTATCTGTATTTGAGTTTTATTTGTACTTGAATTCCAGTTTAATTCAGTGTTTTCAATACATCTGAATTGGAGAAAAACAACATGGTAAAAAATGCAGACAATAATAAATCACTGTCTTGGCAAAACAAGAGCAAATTTTTAAAGTATTAAGTCATGCTGTTATTAAGAGGAACATTTTATACCAAGGAGAATGGAAAAATGAGAAATTTATTTAAATATCAAAACAGGATACATCCAAGTGTTTTCCTTTGTTACCAGTATCAATTAGATTCACCTCCACTTGCAGATATAAAGGGGTAATTAGTGTTCGATTACTGACAATTTATAGTTTCAAGAACGGATTTTTTTTACATTGCTCATTGACAGGAAAGGATCATAATACATTTTTGCAAGAAACCCAAAACACTATTTCTAATATTTCTAAAAATTCTCTGGCTTTACTGAGACATCAAGCCACTCTGTCTCAAACAGAAAACCCCACATTTTATACACTCCTTCTTCTTCAGGTTTTTTGCCTTCTATAGTATTTCCTACCAAGTTTTTCAGTTAAAGAAACGAAATAAGGTATTTGCTGTAATTGTGCGTTGTGACTTTTATTTTCCAAATTGTGTGATCAATTTATTTTCTGTTGAGATGGGTGTAATAGGATTAGGCTGCAAGATATTTAAGCCATTATCATCAATATCTTAGAACCAAACTTGATGGCCCATGGATGAGGTAGAGCAGAATCCATATCCCCAAAATGTGTATAAATCCCCAAAGCCTAAATCTAAACATAATTTTGTCTGGGTTTGTTTTAGAAAAAAAATGACAAGATTTAGGACATGTCCCTCTGCTTCTAAGGCGTCTGAAGCACTTGATCTTTGACAGAACTGACAAATTCAAGTTTTCCATCAGGAAACCCGTTTCAGCCACATTCATCAGCTGATGTATTTACTTTCATAAATTCCCAGTCCTCCTTCTACCACTACCTTGCAGGTGTGACTCAGTCAATGCATTCCCTCCTTCATCAACAAGACATCATTGTGCACAGCTCAGGTGTAAGTTTGCACTAGAGTGTTAACTCTTGAAACACCACAGCTGCTACTGAAGCATCCATATATGATGCAGAAAGACTTATTCAGCACAGAAAAGAAATGCTGTCCCAATCCATTTCTCAGTAATGCCACAAAAAGATCTCAGCACGATTCCTGTCATCTCAACGTGCAGCTTTCATCATTCATAACTTTAACCAAATGCAGTACACACAAAAAAACAGAGACAGATGACAGGAAAGGAGAGAGTAATTGAGAAAACATTCTACAGCCTGCGCTTTTGCTTTTTGTTCCCAGATTCTTCAAATATAAAATTTGCATGCCAAGATCTGAACGTGATACACAGACTAAGATGGCAGCACTAGTAACTGGTTTATCAAATGCAGGAATGGCTAGGTGAACTGCACCGAGTCTTGTGTTTAAAAGGAGTTTTATCCTGCATATTACAGACAGTGTTTAAGCTGTACCTCACGGATTCACTTCTGATGCATTTTTTCTATGCTAAAAGCCTAAACGTATTTTTAAATCCAACACTGATTTCATGTATCTTAAAGGTAAAAACAAACTGCAGAACAGGCGGTACATGGGAAAGCCATGCAAGTACTACCATGTCCAAGAACAACATTACAATGCTCATAACCTAAACATGCTGGAAGGTAGATCTGCCCCACTATTTCACCAATATGCATTTGGAAAAAAAATGTTTGCAGGAAAATCTAACTTTGGCCATGAGAGTCTTTACAGAGGCCTTGGACTGCTCAGTGACTCTACTGACACAGCGTGTATTAAAGATTTATGTTTAGTTAGCTGCACCATTGGCTTATAGAAGACCATTCCATAAAAGTTAAATCTAAGCCCAGAAAAGTTACAGCTGGAAACTTTTTTTCTGCAACGGGCTGAAAGCAGAGTCATTAATGCTGCGATCGGTCTAATCCAGAGCATTTGTCGCTGCTAATTATTACGGACAAGCCTCTTTATTGAACCACATTCTCTTATCGACATTAGGATGCATGAGCCGAGGCTGTTGTTTTAAACGCACTCATTAACCACACAAATCAGCCCTGTTGACAGAGCGCTTTTGAATTAAGCTTCAGACTGTAGTCATTGGACAAGGAGCAATTTATAATGCCATTAGCAACACTTGCGAAGGTTACAGGCATCAAAAATTGTTCAGCCGTAATTATTCTTAATGGATACAAGGAATAAACTGATGCAGGACAGCTTTTTCATTAGCTTTCAATCAAGGCTGATGGCTTTGAGAAATGTACAGTAAGTGCGTTTTGGGGAGAAATAATGATGTTGCAGCACCTTTCATTGGAAAATGCTCTCAGTTCAGAACTTAACTTTTAATAGCCTTAATTTGATATAATTTAAAAATCTGATTTGCTTTGAAGATCTTGCAATGAATTGTTTTGGCTGCTGTTTAACCCTTTTTCAAGTATTCATCCCAAACATGCTAAAAAATAAAAATAAAAATAAAACCAAAAATCTTCAGATACTTTGCATTCTCATGGAGAGCATTAGACTTTTGATTTCCTACACCCCTAGTAACTAGTACAGATTTTTAAAGTGAACTTGGAGCTCTTGGAGAATGAAGGGAATTTTACAATGTTTATCTATCCCTGAAAAAGTACCAGCACATACATGACATCCTCCATAAAATTCAGTCGCAGATTCACAGACAGGTGGTCTAGCGGTTTTGTTCACCTACAAAGCAATAAATCGTGAAACCTTGTGCTCACTCCTAGAGACATGAGGACAGACACATACATATGTACACCCTGTTCTAACCTTCATCCACTAGCACCTACTCTTCATCCCTGTTAGCCAGTCTTCTGAGCTATGTGGACTATTGGCCTGATGCAGTATCTGTCCCTATGTTCTCTGACCAGTGTCCCCTTATTATACGCTGTAAACTTGGATGTGAGATGTCATTTATAGAATTCAGAATCATTGCAAGTATGGCAAAGAGCACAGTAACAGTGCCACTTCTCCCTGAGCAAGAATTAGCAAGAATGACTAATTATTTCACTCCTTTTTCTGGTACAGCACGGTACCAGCTTTTGGTTCAAATATTTATAATTGTTGTATCTAATGAATCAGCTTGGTGCTTTATAGGTTAATAACAACACTGAAACCATAAGGGCTGTGAACCAAGCACAGGGGCTGCAATGGAGTGTGCTTTCTGTATTGGGACATCTTAATCTCATTGTTACAGTTGACTTCTTACCACTCAGCCCCTTTGGGCCTCTGGATACTAACAAGATGGAAGACTGAGAGTCAGAAGGGTAATAAGCTTTGTTTCAATCAAGAGATACTACTGCACTGCACAGAGTGATGGAAAGAATCTTGAAAGAAGTCCCAGACAATAAATCGGAGAAGAAGTACAGCTGGTGTCTATGCTGCCTTGTTGGCTTAGTAAGGTCTGTGAAAAGACAGCAAATAAAAGGAAGAGTATTCATCAAGATATAATTTTTACTCAGCTCTGCTACTTCTGAAGACAGAACATAAGGAAGAGTGAAGAAGTCCCATTTCTTGAATGCATATTCTACTTACTAGAGTCCAATGTGGCCAGTTAAATCACATGCCATATCCCACTGTTAGACAAGCCATCTTGTTTAGCTGTATACCACTGTTGCACATTTCAAGTTGAAAAGAACCAGACATACTAATCAGTAATGTTACAGAAGTTTACACTGATATTCTGCAAAGAAACCAATTCTGAAATTTTATTAGTGAAAGTCTTAGTGAGATTTACTTGATTACATTTAGAAAGTTAACATGAATAATGTCTGACATCATTCAAGTTACTTTCCAAACCTAGGAACTGCTGGTTATATCTAACATTCGGGTGGCAAGACCACGTATGCACAAGCATATACAAGAAAATACATAGAAATATTAAACTTTATTCCTTTAAAGCACAGGTAAAATGGTGAAACAGAACAGAAAAATAATTTAAGTTTTAAACTGAATTTGCTACAGTTAAAAATCACATTACCTTATTTCTGAAAAGCAAAAACCTTCATAAGTTGGTCCTCATTTCATATCTCATCACAGCTGCTAATGGCAGTCCACGTCCCTAACAGGAATACCTTCTTTGTGAGACAGGGATCTTTCCAGACAGATTGAAGCTTCTGGCCCTATGGCCTATTAGCCACAACTGGTTCAAGCCCTAAAAACAATCAGAATTTCTTCTGTTCTTTAGCACTAAAGGTGTTTTTAGCTACTATGTTTCCGTATTTTTACAGTACAAGAGATCTCTTCACTATTCTTTCCTTATACTTATGCGGTTCAAAGAAAAGAGATAATGAAGAAAGTTAGTCTAAGACAAGGCAAGAATGTGGTTTACTGTCCTTAATCCCTCTGTGCTTGCCAGATTACAGGTCAGGATAGCAATACAGAAGCAACTTTGCTTCTTAAGCAGTCTAACTGTAACAGCAGCACCACTTTGCAGGTGTGTAATTCAAACAGAACAACAGAAAAAAGATGCTTTTAAAATATGCTGTGCAGAGAGCTGCTGAGAGTACAGAAAGTCTGACGCAAAGCTAATGAGAGCAAATAACCAACCACTGATACCAACCACTGTACTTCAGTTTCAGTCAGGAGATGCAAAGAGAGGCCTTGAAATCAAATTTGAAACTGGTGGATGCCAATGCAAGTAACAAAAAAAGGAGGGATGTCAGATTTGCTTTGCACCAAAGTGAGAAATCAATGGTGACTTCATATACAGGTGAATTTCAGCAGTAGTTGTACCAAATTTTATCACACAATTTGTGGTATTTTGTGCTTTGTTTAATCATAAATACTGGGACCAGATTATTACACAGAGTAATACTCCTTAAAAGATAAAAGTTTCTAACATGCACACATGAAAACAATGAAAAACAATGGGTATAAATATGGGCAGTTCAGAAACCAGAAAGCAAACAAGATATCTAAATTTGTTGCATTTTTAAAAATACACCCATTTCCAAGAATCTTATAGCGCATAATGTTAAAGCCAATTTTGGTCCAAAAAAATTAGACTACCCTTGCAATGCTGTGCACCAGTAGTGATGGCTACCAAAACAGACAAAAATACAAACCCTGTATCTGTCTGTATCAGTTATAAACTACTACCTTACTAAAGGTTAACACGACAGGAAAATTATTCAGAGGAAGTGCTGCCTTCTACTTCAGTGCTTCTCACTGTTGTTTTACTCATATCATCATAAATTTGAGTCTCTTGCTCACTCATATTAGGAAACAAGCAGGATCTTAACAGTATTGTAACAAACCAACTTTTTCTGACCAGAGGAAACACATAGAGATGAGACGCCAAATCTCAAATCACAAGCAAAATTCTGGCATGGCAGACTCTCTAGGACTGATCAGATGCTATTTAATGTGAATTCCTACTAAAGCTTTTCGTATTTATTGTTTACTGTCCCCTGGGAGTGTGATTAATTCTGACACAAATGTGCACTGGAGGATAGAAGAGGTGACACTCATGTTCAGGGATCTAAGGAGTGAGGAAGAGGAAAAAAGCAGGATGTAGATCCATATTGCAGAAGAATATATTGCTCAGAATCTAATAAAACGTGTTTCACTGGGTTTACAGAGGTCATGTGTATGATGGCATGAACCCCTCAATCTTGGGTTCAGAGGATTCCAAGGGGACAAGTCCTTCCTTCCTCCTTTGATCCTCCCCTTTCTCATGCTGGGCCACCCCTGCTGGTATTATCCCACACTTACCCTACTGACTCCCAAATCCCCATTTTCTTTCCCCTAGACTGCAAGATCTAATAAGGTTTATGCTTAACCCAGTGAACCTCTTTTCCGATGCCACATACATGCTCTCACTGATTACTTCCCAAACCATTCTTTCCGTAAAGACAGATGAATTTCTAAGAGCAACACTAAGATTAGATTCAAACTTTACTGCATATATCGTTAAAGACCAGCAATGATCTTACTTCCATTCTCTATTTTTAGAACAATCCATCTCACTTTTTAATGACTGACCTTGAAATTATTCCTCAAGGGCACTATGGGAGTTTGCTTCTGTCGCCTTAGTTCAGATATCGGACTCCATGCAGAACAGTTCCAATCACAGTCACAAATACTATAGTTCTGACACTTCGCAACATGGTTTTGGCAGCCGTCCCTCTACTAAGAAATCATTTAAGTAAAATGACATGCTTAATGGCATTAAATCAAGGTAGAGGGAGCTAAATTCTCCAATTTTTTAATATATACACATGTATACTGACGCACATATATTATCAAAAAGAAGTCTTGATAAATGAAGCATTGGCCCTGCCATCCTCACTTTGCATCTAGATTGCAGATTGATTACATTTTGGAATGAACCAGAATATACACAGATTCCAAAACAAACAAAAGAATAAACTACTTGCCCCACAAAGCTACAGCAAAGAGCATGACCTGATCTTTTTGCCTCTCACTGACACATCACTGTCACGTCCCCAAAAAACCAAACCCACACCATCAAGAGGGTATAAAATTGTTGTCCCAATTGGTTCTACTTGACTGAATGTTGTCAGCTGGATAAAAACTGCAGTGGAGAAATCAGGCCCACAGCAAAGAATGTATCTGGATCTAATTTGCCTCATCATTTCATCTCTGGTGTCAAGGAGTTAAAGCTGTTTACTCCAACAGTAATTTAATATTTCCTAATGATCTAGAAATACAGATTTGTAAGACATTTAAGATTAACATTTTCAATCAACGCTTTTGCAAACTGAAGTCTTGTGAAAACTGGCATTTGACAATCTAATGGTAAATAACCAACTTATGCTGAGTGTGCTGTTATTCCTGTCCAGTTGCTTTTTCAAGGTGAGGAACAATGGGACTCCAAAGTAACTGGAGCTTGGAACTTCATTCAAATTTCTCTATGGATTACTTGTTGCTCACTTTACCCGTGAATAATGTAGCCCCTCTTTCCTCAGATTCAATGATCTCACTCATCTTTGAATTCTCAATTTTTTCCAAGAACTGAAAGAAAAAGATAGTAAATAATTTAACATGTAATCACTGCTACACATACCCTGTAGACACTACACCCTTATTGGGTAATAAAGAGGAATTCCCTACATGCATACACTATTTCTACATGAAATTTTCCACAAGCCGTAAATTTGCCTCTGCATCAATGCACACATGTGAGCTGGACCTTTTTACAATAAATCATTTACAGAATCCACAGCTTGAGTCATCGTGCAAGATGCCATGGAAACCACACTCCACAGTCCAGAACGGGACCCCCAAGGCAGTATATTCTAAGCTGTACTATCATATTGGTACATGCTTAATTACAGTCCATGTGATCACTCAACGCCATCCACTGTTCTGTGCTAGATAAAAGCAAACTATCTATTGTATGAATCTGAACATTTAACTGGTTATTTAGAAAGAAATGTCATGGAAGAATTATGACAATACTGTTTGTTCAGCACTACATTCAGGTGCTAATAGCAAAAGGAGAAAGACAACTTTCCAAAAAGCAATAGTAGCTAACTGAATTTCTACCCAATTGCTGAAACTTGGGGGGGGGGGGGGGGGCGCGCAGGAATTAAAAAAACAAATCAGCGTTTCAATAGATTTGCACACCAAAGTGTTAACAAGTTATTATGAAAACTGATTTTCTGCAGAAAAATCTGTTTGCTAGTTAACTCCCTTGCCTTCATAATGACTTCAACACATTACAGCCTTTCTGAAAATATTGGTTCAATTGTTCAGCAAATTGAAATTTAAGCTCAGGAGAACATGGTCTGCATTCTTCCATCACAGTAGTATGAATCAGGAGGGGGCTGTTCTTTTGGTTTTGGATGGGGGTTTTTTTGTCTGCTTTTTTCTTCTTTCTCTTTTTTCTTTTTTTTTAAAGTGCATTTCTACGAACACAGTCATCAAAATTACTCAATCTCTAGCTCAAATCTCTAGTTACATTTTCAGAAGATTCAACTAAAATAAAACAACTTTTGATTAATAATAGAATAACTCTCAATTATGACTCAGAAATTAACATTTACGTATATCTCCTGCACTGGATTTGTCCTGCTTCTTGGAAACATGTATCTGCTCTCATTTCAGAACTGTGAAAAGTTCTTTAGGAACTGGCATGCACACCTGCACTTTTAGGGGGGAGAGGGGGAGGAGTGGGTGTTTTGTTTTGGTTTGTTTTTTTTAAGCTGTTTTTGCATTTTGAGGTGGGGGTTACCCCAAAACTGGCGTGAAATTGATAGGTAAAGCCTGTAGGTCAGCTGCCAGCTGAAATCCTATCAGTATCAGTGAACAATCTCTGTTCTAAAATTCTTAACATCTCGAAGTATAAGTGACATTAAAGTATTTTAGAAAATGGGAAGGTCACTACAGAAGTGTTCAGAAAGGGTTATGAAACAGCTCTACCCAGTACTCTAGTGGTAACATTCAGCCTATCTGGGCTGCCCTGTAGGGATGAGTATTGCGGGAGAGATGTCTCAGTTGGGAAGAACGTATCTTCCCAGCTCTTTTGGTGATTAAGGTGTCATAGGTCATGTTTCTCATATAAACAAATGAACTCAGAGATGAGATTTAAGCCATTAATAGCTAATTTGACCAACACTGCAGACACTTCAAGAGCACTCAGCACAAGATCAGCAATGTTGGAAGCAGACAGAATGAGACAATACTGGTTACTTTAGCATTAGAACAAAGTGTATCTTTTGGCCTCCATGAAACAAGGGGCTTGGAGAACAGAGGTAGAAGATCTTAGAATTTTGAGTCAGAAAGGGTTCAGCAGAAAGACATACTTCAGGGAGGGGGTGGGTGGCAGAAATCCTTTGAGATCCTGGTTTTAGGATGCAGTAAGTCCAGGCACAAGGAATACGTGCTGGCGATATAGAGAAAGAACATGCTCATAAGCAGGCTAGAAGGCTATAGATAAAGGGCGTAATCTATGTAACATTAGAAAGAATTTAGATGACAAGGCAGAATTTTTAACATCAGCTGCAGTCTCACCTGCCAGTCTCTGTCAAACCAGTAGTGAAGAGTGCAGTATCAGCCAGCAAGCTGATTTTGTCAGGCAGGTTACACGGTTACAACTTAAGAATAGCCCTCATCTCTCCACTCTATTCAGTAAAAGTGCACCGCTTTCCAATATTAGCAAAATGACCAACCAAGCTGTATGGAAGTTAGCTTGCTGTCTGGGATGGTAATGGCTAAGAGCCCTCTACATCTCTATAGCATCTGAACATTTCACTCTGGTTACCCAATGTACCCCTGCCAGAATCCTTTCTGTTAAGGATATTTTACTGTCATTGATTTTCATAAAAGGGCCCGCAGTACATTCAGACTTTGTGACTCACCTGTGACGGCAGATGATGTCCAGCATCTTTACGTTTGTGGAATCTGGTGTTCCTGAATCCCAGTCCAGTGCCTATGCATTGAATATTGATCCTGGCAGACACAGCAGTACCATTTGGGCCTGCCTTTAAGGCAAACAGAAAACAAAGGCCCTGAAGAAAGAGGTGGTATGAAAGAAGACGGGATCAGCTAATGATGAAGGAAATTAAAGGGGGAATCAAGCAAGCTGGCATCCAGATTTGGGATGATTGTGCCTGCATAGTTTGTTAGTAACTCATTTAAAACATGTACCTTCACATATGCATAATTCATTTCAGCCAGTCTGTCAAAAATTCCAAAGGCCACAAAGGATTTCTCTAAGCATTTTTGTGAAGAATTTCACAACAAAATCCCTTATTCATGAAGACACAACTTTTGTCCTGAGATTTCATGGAAAAATTGCAGTTACGTTTGGAAAAGTAAAAACCAAAAAAAAGCATAGACCATCTCACAACAGAAAAAGCTGCTAGATGCTGTGCCTTCCCTGAGACTGGAGTGAGAAAATGATTCCGCCCCCCTGCACAAAGCAAGCTATTCTTGTTATTACAACATAACAACTACAGACTACATAAAGAACTCCTAACATCTGCTGTAATCTCACCTATCAGCCTCTGCCAAAAGAGTAGTGAAGTGAGCGATATCAGGAAGTAGGCTGCTCAGCTAGGAAAGCAAGGAAAGCTCTTGAACTGACCTTGGGAGAGAAGGGGAAGTAAAGGTTGATATAAATGCCTAAACTTATAGAACATCATAGAGCTCACTCCTCTAATGTTAGTCTGTCTTACCTGGATCATCTCCCCCGCCAGTACAGAACACACGTTGCTTTTCCTCCCTTCTGGCCATTTCCATGAAGTATCTCCAAAATCTTTCATTCACCTAACATGTATTAACATACAGATACTTGAAGACTATGGTTCAGCAGCCTACGCTATAAAAAACTAAAGTGCATGGCACAGCATATAATAAAATATTACACCTAAATGAGCCTATCTGAAGACACACAGTCTGGCTGTTTACCTCTCCACCTAGAAGACTGTACAGGTTTTCAACGAGTGGAAGGAATATTTAATAACTAACCCTGTTCTCATAGACATTAAAACCTTACTATGCAGCCCAACAGTTCACATATTTGGCGACTGGTTTGCCTGAGTTAGATATATCCCTTGTATGAGGATGCAAACCCACAGTCAACAATTATTTCTTGACAAAGAGTACACTCTGCTCCCCTCAGTCCAGCATAGAACTACTGAAAGCTTTCCTTTGCTTTCCCGATCAAGAACCATTCACTTGTACCAAACTTCGACATTATTCCATGTGGCCTTTCTTCTGAGCCAGATGACATCACATCCCTCCATAAGGCATCAGCACAATACTCACGACAGGCTATCGCATTCTTACTGTGGTCTCAAAAGACCACTTATTTCCTGTTAGGCTGTTCAAGTAACATTTGTGACAGCAGGAATTCTGCACTTGTGCTCTCCAGTGACTCACGTATTCAATTACTCCCACAGACAGCACACCTGACATATCTATGTTTGGACTCTGCAGCATACCTGAAGTTCCACTGTGCAGAGAGCGCGCGATTCTTTCCTGAGCTTATTGCCAAGAAGGCACTGCTGAACAGTCCCCTGTTACTGACAACAGATTTCATTGACTAAAATCATTATTGACGATTCTATTATTGGCTTGTATACTATTCAAAATTCCTTCTTTGTAAGCTTAGGAGATTATTAAGACTAGTAACTGTTGTCTTGTCGTCGTGTCAACTTAGCCAAGGATACCACCCAACCAGAATGGTTTTGTCAGGCTTACTATGCTCAGGGTAACTTTCAGATATTGAGAAACAGAAGGTTTACCTAGAACTGCTGCAAAAGTAATTGTAAGCCAGCAGCTCCCCTAATAATAGCAGGTGCACTGAAGAAGACAAGCCTGGCTGGCTAGCCTACTGCAAACTTGAAGGCTGCAGGAGAGGAAGGAAACAACATCCACTTGCCCTTGGGGACATCAGCGGTCCTGGGTTGCAGTCATAAACACATCATCAGGCGCTGAGCCTTCTGAAGACAACCACGAGTCACTGGCCGGGAGTCTCCTCTAGTCTGTAGTCGTTGCCAATTATCAGAACTGAGGAATGTATTTTTCTTCTAGAAACTCAGAGTGACAGTTCAATAAAATATAGAAAGAGTATTGAATAAAATCTATGGAATCAAGGACTACACCTATCAGCTTAAGTAGGTCCCTGCAAAGATGTACCCACATAAACCTGGCTCTCAGCTGTGTAATCAACAATGATATATATATTTTTTAAGTACTTTCCAAAGACTGATTCACAACTTTTAAAATCAATTTTTATACTGATTAAAATGGTCAAGTCTAAAGGATTCATTCTTTTAGCACCACATGTTCATGTTAGCTAGCCTGTTCTCTTATACCCACCCTCTTTTCCATCCTCACCATCCTACTCAGCTGCCTGAAAAAATGGCTACTGCTGCCCATCTCTCTTTTGCACATGAATTAAAAGATGAGCAATGAACATGTAGCAACAGGATTGCTATGAATCATTGCCCTGCTTGAGTTCATCTGGTAAAAGTGAAGATGACCCTCAGTGGAAGAGCCAAATGGTGCATTTTTAATTTAGGGAGTTCTTTTCAGGTTTATGCTATGAGTTTTAAAATATTTCTTGTTTTAATAAAATAAATTCAGCGAAGTCCAGTTACAATAACAACATCATGACTGATTCTAATGCTACCCTTGGCTCCAAACAATGGGTGAGAGAGAGGTCCTGCTCCAGTCTATTAGAAGAATTTAATGACCATTAAAAGGCAACCAGAGATTTGTATCACTCGGTTCAGTGTCATTGTTCCAGTCTTCACAGTGGAGAAGCAGCACATTTCTTTTAAGTAAAATATTGCTGGGAACTCACTGCTTCAGCAATTACCTCTGAAACACATTGTTTTCTCAAAGCCATTAACATGTCAGATCATGGCAGTGCTTGACATCCAAACACGCCTTGGAGGGCTGCAATTCAATTTAAGGATCACCTCCTCTGAACAGGCCAACCCGCAAATTTCACAAAATCGGAGAGAAATTCTCAGGGCACACTTTGATCATGCTGCTTCCTAAATTAAAAACAAAACTGTAAGTGTTAAACATCTTTAACAAGACATTAAACCTCAGCCATAATCCAGGAAGGGTCCCTTAATGAGTAATGACATATGTTGTGAAGGCAGTTATCTCCTAATGTTCAACGCTGAAACAGTACGATGGAATGGCACAGTGTTCAAAAGGGATGTATCATCACTAATGAGAGGATAATTTGAAGCTGCTCTTCTGAGAACCCCAGAGGAGACTTCCCATTGCTGCAGGATGGCAAAGGATGCAATACTCCATCTTATCACACACTTCAAAGAGGAATGGGAAGTGGCAGTGTGATAGAACAAAAGCTGAAATAAGAGACAGAAAATGGACTAGGTCATTTGGAAAGTCCCTAAAAGGGCTACCTTCCTTTGCTCCCCAAAGTAAGTCTTGGTGCAAATTAGTCATATCTCTTTACTCCTCTTCCCTTCACCCAGCTGACCACTAATGGTGTACTAGACACAGTAGAGCACTGCCCTAAAAGGGAGTGTGGCATTGTTGTAGGCCTGCTGTGGAACACACAAAATATTGCAGAAGATGATGAGATAGGGGAGGAGTTCAAGAAGTGACAAGCGAGGGCCATGCTCAAAAGCAGGAAAAGAATCCAACTCCTCTATTGTTAAAAAAATAGAAAACTTGATTCAAAATTGGGTTTTGAAGTTCCTCCCCACATTTCTTAGTACTATCTTCTTCTAACATGTTATAGTTAGTCATTGTGTTGGGAATACTATAAACTCTGCAGGGAAACACACTGTGAAAGAGAGAGGTCTTGCAGATCACAAGCAGACCTTAATGGTAGGGACAGGAAGACAGGGGCTACACAGAAGAACAGAAAAACAGAATTGGGAGGCGGGGTGGGGTGGGGTGGCAGGGGGAAGAATAGAGTTTCCAATCACAGATAGCCCTGGGTTTGCTGGCAAGGACTTTTGTGGGGTTGGGGAAAGCAGGGGGTTTATGAAGTTTCAGCTGTTAAGTTTGCCTTCCCATTCTTAGAGATGCACCCAGCCAGAGGGAAGCATCATAAGGTGTGACTCAGTCACAAGAAGGCTCCAAGACGAACTGCTGCAAATTCAGGCAGGTTATTTACTCCGTGCTTCTCTTCCCTTCTGTAGACTGTGACTGAACAGTAGCAATGACTTTTCCAGGTGATACAAATATTCAAGGCTAATGACTGTATGGTACCTTATAGATTATGTTTTAATCTATCTTTGCCACCCCTACGCCCCCCCCCCCCCCCCCCCGAAGATGAAGGTGTCTATTTATTTATTCTTGACTATTTGACATAGTGGGCAATTCCACTTCCAAGTTTTGAGCATAAAACCTCTGTTTTCAAACACTGAAAAGAATCTGCTCAGATTTTTTGTTTGCTTTTTTGTTGTTGTTTTGGGGTTTTTTTTGTGTTAACAACAAAACCAAAAATACCTGACACAAAAAACTCCATGAAGCAAAGAAAATTAGCTCACTAGAAATGCTCTAGCACCACTTGGGTCTGACCTAAAATGACAAAGCTGAAGAAATCAGTTAAGGCTATGCAACACTCTCAGTCCCACTGCCATGGACTATTCCAGGGGACCTTGCTAGTAGTTGCAATACCAAGCACGTGCACAGCACTGTAAGAGAACGGAAACTGTAGCTATCGCATAAAATTTCCTAACCTGTACTCATTTAAGATAAAACCTTCCTTAAATTATCTTCCAGCTCTTCCTATTGAGTTTGAACACCAATCTAAATATCAAGCCACAGGATTTAGTTTAGAATAACAGCTTTCCTCATTTACATATGCAGGTAACCTGATAACTGAAGGACTGTGTATCAGGAACTGGGACATGGTTTAAACAACTAAAGGCCATTTAAAAAAAGAAAAACACTCCAAAGCTCTGGGAGCATAAACAGAGCACTTTAGGGAGGAGAAAGGCGGAGAGCATGCAAAGATGGTGAGAATGCAGAAAGAGAAGGCTTGATTTTTTTTTTTTTTTCCCTTAAAGAATAATACAAAATATTCTGAGTTCTTCCTTTCAGTTATAGGAAAAGAGAGTAGATGCCCTCGCACAAGCTCATTTCACCTCTGCTCCACATCATTACCTTCAGCAGAAAAAATTTAAATAATATTCAGGTTGTGATGAAGATGTGCTGCTCTAAAAATGAAAATAGTCCCAGAAACAAGGTGTAAAATGGCTAACTTCACACTTCCTGACTTGTCAGTTTGATACAACTTCAACATTGCAAGCACAAAGGTAGAGCAAAAGGGAGTTTATTTCAGAGATTTATCTTGCAGAGAAAAAGGAACAGTTTGTGAAGAAAGAAAATAAATACAAAATAAAAAAATCTAAGAATTTCATAAGAAATGTAAATATTTACTGGGCTTACTGCACATATGTGATAGGCTTGGTCCTGGTTCACACATGGCTTACCAATTGTATATGACAGGATTTGCCATATGCAATTTAGAGAGAGACAGAGTCACTCTTTATGAGCAGAATTAACAGGGAAAAAGACAATGGACCTGATAATTTTGCACACCACTTCTTTATGTGAAAAGCTGTTAGTTAAGTCCACAGAACCAATTAATCCCCACACATTCTATTACTACATTTTTTACAGAATTCTAATGAGTTTATCTCCTGACCGAAGGGACTAGCATTCACTAAAGCAGCACACTGCTGGCATCTCTTTAGTCACTAATTCCTTGCTCTGCAAGACAGTTTTGCATACAGAGGAGAGACATGTCAGAATGGGCTTTCTGCTCTCACTATCTGATTTAAGGCAGAGGAGCCAGCTGTGCTCCTCTAACAGTGAAGGAACACATGGCTGGGAAGGGATAGGGGAATCAACCGAAGACAACGGACACTCAAGTCAAAGCCTGCCTATGATTTTATTGGTACTCGGGCAAAACTGTCATTCCCTGTCCAGCACCCTTTTTACTTTGTTTTTTGTTTGTTTGTTTGTTTCGTTGTTTTTTTTAAGGCTTATCTTTAGAGATTTAAAAGGAAAGCTGCCGGAGACCACTTGTAAATGCTTCTTGCATTACTGAAAATGCCCCGATTCGGTGACAGAGTAGTATTTAATAATCATCGATATGAAATGCATAACTCAGCCCTCCTCCCTTGACCCTTCCCCTCATGTAAAGACATATGCAAATTAAGTGAATAACAATCAATTTGAGATGTTGCCATTTGCTGAAGCAGGCATTACTGGTTTCTACCTGATTGTTCCTGTGTCTAAATCAAGGGACCTGCTTCCAGAGACAATGATGACTTGACACTACATTGCAAAAGTTATGACAGGCATCAGAGCTTGGGTGAACCTGTACTGTATTTACTAAATTACATTTGTTACTTCTGCAGCACCCCTGAGCTCTGTAGAGAAGGTCTTTTAGATGAAGACCCAGCTAGCCTAATAACCTATCCCTGGCAGTGGTCAACAGCTTATGCCTAAGGAAGAGCCTAAGAACAGGCATACTATGTAGTGATTCTTTTCCCAAATTCTTTCCCACCTTCTAATATTTAGTAGCCTGGGGGCTTCTTGAGCCCAAGGTCGCATGTACTGATGTGAGAAGTTCTACAGCTCTCTCTTTCTGTTAATTTTATACATGGTAAATAATAGCTTCATCCAACACCCTCCACATTGTTCACTGAGAGGAACACTGCACAATCAATCTTTTTTAGCCTCTGTCTGCCTCTCTGTCACGTTTCCTCTGATGCTCTTCCTAGCTCACTCTGTCATTTCTCATACAGAAACAGTGTAAGGCCCTTACCTATTGTTGGTGTCATTCACTGGTTCATTTCCAGTTCTATTATGTCCTTTTTAGACAGGGCCTCTAGAACTGCATAATATTTACCGTGCAGGAGGCCACAGACTTACACACTGTTACAGCAACCCTTTTCCACTTTGCTATTTCTTTCCCAACAGTTTCAAGCCTTCAGATTCCTTTTTTTGGTTACTGTCAAGTGCTGATTTGACTTTTTCACAGATGCACCTACAATAACTTGAACATCTCATTCCTTGGCAATAGCAAGCAGCTCAGAGTACAACATTTTTTATGTGGAGTTAAGGTTGTTTTTTTTCTCAAATGCATCACTTTGCATTTATTTACATTGAACTGCATTTGCTGTTTTAATGCCTGCTCAGTCTTGTAAGGCCCATTTGCAATTCTACATGGTTATTTCACTTCTCTTTACCTGAATAACTTGGTAGATCAAAATAAATGTTTTTCAGGATTAGTTCAGAGGAATCTCGTTGCTAAAGGCAGAACCTCTGCCATCCTTTCAGTCACCTTTCCCGACTCTTCTAGTCTCCCTTAACCTCCTATTCTCGTCAAAAAAAATACTCAAAAGGCCTAATCTAACATTAACGTTGAGATAGACATGTAAATCTTCAGTGTCCTTCATGTAATACCCATTTCAGCAAGCTAGAATGCCAGTCTGTGCTTTTTACTCAAAGAAAGGCAACAACCTCATGGTCAGCTGTAATGCAATGCTATGTCAGAAGATGCAGGACTTAACAACTTTCTACCAAACTCACTCTCATGTGCAGATTCCAAACCACCAGATAAGAGCCAAGAATCACTACACTTCCATATTCAAACAACGGTGTTCTTGTACTATAAAAATAAATGCAATCATATGGAAAGCCAATAGCAACATTTGGAAGAGAATCCAGACCAACAAATTTCCAGCCCCACGTCCTGCCTTCTCCAAAACTGCCAAGAAGGGTAAATCTGTGACTCTCTGTGTCCAAGCCTAGTGCATCACCTCTACCATCCATCTCAAAACACACAAGCCACCTGAGCATACTGCAGACAACAGGGATTGTAGATTAACTTCAAGGATTAATTGATGAAGAAACTATCAAGAAAGCAAATACAAAGAACTACCATTTCTATCATGTGTGGAATTAAAGAAAGCATGTCAGAATCTCCTTGTGTGACAGGTCAGAAAGGCTCGTTCATTAAGATGGAAAGCCTAATTTATTTTCAGTCTTCTAAAACCTCTGCATACAAAAAGGGCGTTGGTTTTCTTCTTATTTTTAGTATCTTTTGACAGAGCTCTCTAAAATTGCACTGGAAGCAAATCTGTGAATGGGATCTCCAGTTAAATATTTCAAGTAAAACATGATTTTGACACAAACTTGTGAGAACACTAACCATCACGATGAAGAATCTACCACGTGTTCCAAAATTGCAGTAAAATGTCGAAGTGAACGAGCCAAGGACAGTTTAAATGTAAGGGATCTTGGCTCCCTTCTCCCATTCCAGAATAAACCCTCATCTCAGTTTTCTGACTGAAGTCTGGCATGGTGTAAAAATCAAACTCCATATTTATTGTGCATCATCAGTTATAGCATTTATTGTGCACTCCTAATTAAAACTACAACAGAGCAAAAACGAAACACTAAATTCTACCAAAGTCAGAGGTCCCCATCTCTCTCCATAGGACTAATGTGCATTAAAGCTTCCCAGACTAACATTAATTTAGCTAGTATTTTTCTAAGACAACATGAGGAGGCCTGGACAAGAAATAAATATGACTGAGTTAAAAACTGCAATACCTAGGATTTGAGATGATTATGTGAAATCCAAACACCAAACTCAAATTATTGACCAAAAGGTCTCCACCTCTGTTTTTTTATTTTATTTTATTTCTTTATTGGTTGGTTTGTTGTTTTGGTTTTTGTTTGTTTTTTTTTTTTCTGGTCGTCTGATTCCCCAGTTTCCTAGATGACTGCCCTACTTTAAGCAGGGGAGAGTAACCTCTTTTTTCACTGTGTAGTGTACAGCATTCACCCCCCTCCCAAGTGGAGAAACAACAGGGGGGCTTAAACACTCACAGGGGCAGAAAAAAGGACAAGAAAACCGTCTTTGTTCCAGGCAGACAGTACGAGGTCACGTTACTATGGCAGCATGAACCATTTCCCCTCATTCTAGCTAGTAGTTCAACTTTGCCCATAGTTTATTCCCTGGGAAGCCTAATCCAGAGTTCAGGTTTGTGTATGAGGGGTTAGAGGTCAACAGCAATATGACAATGGCCTAGTCAAAAGAAAAGAAAGCTATGATATAGCAGAATCAAAGAGTTGGTTCACCAATCACTGGGGGCTGGCTCGGACAGAGAGGTTAGAATTCATCCCCTCACTTTAGCCTAAAGTTCCTGATTTAGCTATTTTGTGCTCAGCATACAGAAAGCATGAATGGTGAACAATAAGGATGACACTGGAGCAAACAGTAAAAGATGAGAAGACAGTGCTGACAGAAAAACTGTGCCCAGTGCTGTGTTGTATTTACTCGCTAAATTACTGTTACATTTACAGGCATCTTAGATTAATGAAGTTATTTTTCCTGCATCATTCCTTACAATTGTGAATAACATACTAATGGGATATAACTTCTCTACACAGAGGCTGCAAGTAGAGAAGCAGGAGTTTCTGAATAAACATGTGTATGTGTATGCATGCACCTGTGTGTATGTAAATTCTCCAATAAAAAGGGACAAGTGTAGACTCTAAAATATTTTTAAAAGAGCAAGAGGTAAAACCTGCATGTGAGTTAAAACACTCACTTCATAAACCTTAGAAGAAAATAAAGAATTATGATTCGTTTTCTTTCACTTAGTATGCCCAGGTACTGAGTTTCCATTTAGTTCATCAATTCTTTTCCCATACAACTTCTATTTTGCTTTAGAAGTTGTAAGTTGTCTCATGTCCTAAAGAAGAGGTTTCAGAAAAATGAGTCCATAAGTAGCGTTTCCTTAGGCAAATAACAGAGAAAAGGAGAAAAGCTAAGATCAATGGACACACCCAACAGGCAGCTGTGTCATATTTCTTCCTGTTACCAAGGTCCTATGCTACTTGCTGGATTGGAATTGCTTTATTAAAATGTCCTTTCATAAAACTCAGTATTTTAGGGTTTCTTTATGGATTATTTTCATTTAGATAAGAAAAATAACTATTTTGTTCTGAAAAACAGAATCTTTCTCAGGAGAAAAGTGGCTTAAATTTAAGTGTCACTTACAACCAGTGTGCTGCTCTGCTTTAATTGAAAAAATGATCTTAGTAAAAGCTGCAGTTTTTTTGTACGGAATTTTCCTGAGGATCTCCCATGAAAAACAAATGCCATTTTAACAGCTTTGATCAACATAAGGGCCAGGCAGCTGGATTCTAGTTCTCAAGTCTCCATGTCATTCTACACTTCACAGCATCTTCACTGCACATTCACATAGTACAAGGAGTATACAACACAAAAGGGGGACATGAGAATAAGCCCTGGGATGAATTATTCTTTAACCTGTCAGAGTTGTTCAGTTGTCAGAATGAAACCACAATCAAAAGCAGCTGTCTGCTATTGGGTTTTTTTGAGTTTGTCCTGCATCTCTACAAATGCCATAGCCACTGCATGTCCTGCAATCGCTCTTTTCCATTCCTGCTTCCCACCTACAGGTGGCAGGTGGGAAATGTGAAGGGAACATGGAAATGGTAGTTACCAGAAATATATTCTGTCCAGAGCTGATAAATAGGTAGGGACAGTTCACACAGTCTGAAGGCCCTGTTTCTCCAGATCCACCAAAAGAATTGTGCTTGTTTCCACCAGTAAGAAGTGAACGTGGCACACGACAGTAAGAGGCAGGGAGGGATAAGGTCGAAGTTCAAACTGCGTTTGTTCCATCACTTAGTTGGAACCTGCACATTATGCTTGTGATAGCAATTCTGCCTCTCACAAAGTGAGCCCTTGGGATGGGGAAGAAAGGAAAGGACCTGACAGTCCAGGGAAAAAGAAAAAAAGACACACAAGTAAAGAAATTCACTATTAAAACAGGCAAGAACAAACACCTCCGAGATTAAAGTTGCTCAAGTTTCACTGGTTTTTACACTACAATCCTGAGAAATATTTATGAGGAAGCTGGAATTCCAAGAGCAGCACAGGAATCGCAAATGGTTCAGGGAAAGCAACATATAAGACATCAAAATGGACAACTGTTTTCTAAATATTCACAGGCATTAGTCCAAACCAAAAGATTTACTTTTCTCTTACATGGGGCTACAAATATTTTCATCATCCAACTAAAAGGTCTGAAATATCTTTTAAATCCAGGAGCATGTCACTGAACACTTCAAATGATTAAGAGAATTCTACTAATGCCCCAAATATGAGAGAACACCATAATGGCATATCCTTAACTAACGGCCTATGGGCAGTACTCTATTTCTGGATGAGGGGGAATTACTACTACATTACACTAAGAAACATTTCCAATTAAGGAGGAAAGTAATGTAAGACAAATTAAATACAGTAAACAGCTGCTGTTGAAAAGCACTAAATTTATTAAGATAAGACACTGTAGAACTGTCCACTTACGGTAAAACATTGATTTAAAAGACCACTCCAGTCTCACTGGAGCTCAGATATTTAAGTGATCTTCAGGCCTTTCAGAAGCTCACATTACAAGGACTTCTCCCCCCCCCCAATATTCCTCCTTTAATATGTGACAATAAGGCTCGCATACACAAAGGTATTCATTGCATAGCTTGAATTAAGCCATTTAACCTCCACTGAAATCCCGTCAAGAAAAATCAATCCAGACTAGGCTTTATACTACAGCAACTAAAACACAATTGGTACCTGAGCTAGACAGCCTAAAGTTATATCAGGTACATCTACATTGTACTGTAATCATTTCTGTGACTGCAGGGTAGACATCTGTAGCCTCTGGAGATTCACTGTCAAGGTTCAGGAAAAACCTGTCCAATGCTTTTCTGTAACAGATGAACGCAGATCGCAATGAGGGACTTTCCCAGAGAGAAAGGTGCAAGTGAGTAAACTGACATAGTTCCTGGAAAAACCTAACATGCACACCTTATTTCCTTATCTGTAATCTGAAAACTGATTTGTCTTCTATTAGAAAGGGAGTTTGCAGCTAGCGAGATTTACAGATGTAACTCCTCTTGCCCTGCACAAGGCAGGATGTTATGGGATGAAAGCATCTTGTAGCCTATCCCACAGGAAGCACCACAATTATAAAGGGAAATGGAAATGCATCCGTTTCAAGCTACAGGACTGATATTCTCATTTATAGCACGGTTGCATTCTTGGACAATGTAAGACAGTTCCCTGTCACAGTCATCCCTGCACCTCAGTTTACTGCGAGAGGGAGAGCATGGGGGGAGAATGGGATATGCTGAGCTTTAGTGACCGAAGTTAGTCATTGTGTTCACATGGCATCTTCTTTCATTCTCTTATTTGGAAAAGAATAGAATAGGTTCAGTTGGAAGGGACCTACGACAACCATCTAGGCCAACTGATGTTAGTCATCAGCAGAGATGACAAGAGTAAAGCCTCATTTCAGAAGACTAGTCAGGAGAGCAAACTGGTCTATGAAACTGAAGGAGAGAGGAATGGATGGGTGTTAACAGCAGAGAATTTTCAACTCTTAAGTGCATAATGAAACTAATTGGACCATTGAGTTTACTTAGAATGAAGCAAATTCAAACTTCTAAGAAATATTTCCATTCAAACAATAACAACAGCTATTGACAAGGCTAGTGTAACAAATAAAACAGGCTCTTTAGGACAGATGTATTTGTAAGACTAAAATGCATCTTAAGGAGTCAATTGCCAGGAGATTCTAGGTTACACTTAGGTGCCCTGGTAGTTATGTAAATATTTTGGCTATAGCCTTTAATTCAAACTTACGAATTGTAAACACTGGAAATCAACATAGGCAAGAGAGAAAAGAGCATGTAAATGCTTACCAACAAATGGAAGCATTCCACAAAGCAGTCTGTTTTTTCTCAGGCTGTGGGACACCACTTTCCTCAAGGAAGACTGCAAAGATTCATACATACGTATCTGCAAAAGAAAGAAACTATTTTTCTTAATTCACTATTGGAAGCTGCTAAATTTCTATTTTTCAAGTAGAAAAATATTGAAACTGAACTTCTTAAGGACGTTTTATCAATTTCTGTAGTTACTAAATGCATAACAGAAGGATTAAATTGGCTGAAACAGTGTCTAACTAAGTTTTAAATCTCTCTCTGGTCAAGCCATGAAACACAGGTAATTGATGTAGGTCTGGGGCCAAATTATCTTCAGAAGGATCGGATTTATTTACTGAACATGCCAGATACACAGAAGTCAGCAGGAAGCATTTATTGATTAGCCATCGACAGCACTGTGTCACCCACATGCGCCATATTATTGATTAGGTTTACTTGGTCAATGTGCATCTCTAAGCTCTTGTCTCCTACAAGTGAACAGCACAATAGCTTTTGGGAAGAAGCAGGACTGGAGAATACCAAAGACATAAAAAGTCTCCATGACAAAGGGCCCAGGGCAGCTGTGCTCAATTCCCAGACTAAGAGAAGTAGAGATAACCCACTAATCCTTAACAGAGTGGGATAGGGCATGCCTGCCACCCATGCCGAGTTCCAGAAAGATTTCTGTACAAATAAAGCACCTTTCCCTTTGACATCAGAGGTCATGGGTGTTATTTTGTCTGGCATTGGCTGTGAGTAGTACTTCTTTTCATCATGATCATTCTTTTCCCCTGCAGGATGAGTCTCTGTTTTCATAGCACCAACTAAAAAGGATATACTTTCAATTTCTCTCTAATTTTGAGGAATACAGGATTTAGAGGAAATGAAGCAATTTGGTATTCTAAGAGCCTGCTTTCATCTTTTTGTTGCACTTGAAGTGGTTTTGCTACATTGCATTTTTAAAAGTAAATTATGGCAAACTGATCCATTCTTAAGGATGGGCAAAGCATGCCCTTTACCTGAAGGTGCGTTAAGCGATTGAGATGAGAGAAGAACATGCTTTAGCTGTTGCTGCAAGTCCAACAAAATTGTCAAGTACTCTGCTACCTTTGGTATAATTAATGAAGAAATCCCCTCTGCTCTGTTGGGCAGGAACTTCCCAGTACCATTTTTGTGCTACAATCCCACACAGACAGACTTAGTTACATAGTAGTAGTAAGTGTTCCACTTTAAAATCTAAACTTTTATGTTCTAAGGCAATTGTCAGCATATCTCAGGTGGCCTAACTCATTAACCACCTGTAAAGGCTGCATATCAGGTGTATTCTATTTAATGAATTAGGACTTAAGCAGGACTGTGAGAAGGGAAGCTCAAAGACCTATAAATTTTATTAGCAGTAGTGTCATCCATGCTTTCACCACCAGCAGGCTGTCCTGGCAACTGACCAAGTTGTCCTGACAACTGAGAGTTGTATTTAATTTGCGTAAATCAGAGCTGATTACAGTTACTTTCCTCATTAATACACTGAGTACTGATTAATAATTGGTAATATCCAGAATGTACTGATGCATTTGTACGGGTCTGAATGCATGCTTCATGCCAAAAATGTTTCTGACACCCCCCCCCCCCCCCACCTTCCAGAGCATGCATTCTCAAAACACAAAGGACAACCAATCTACATCATAATGCAGTCTTTGTTCCGAAAGGAAGAGAAAGACCTGCTAGTTCCTTTAGTTCGTACAGGACATATCTTCATTTTAAATCCTGGAGGGAGGGTGGAGAGATGCGAGCTACGTTCCGGGTCCCTGTCTGGTTCCATACAGATGCTTCAGGCAAAACTCTTGACACTCCTTACTGGTCTAGTCACAGGTCCTGTGACCTGGATCTTCTGCACTAACAGCTGGGTTGCATTCAGCAAGAAAACACTGTCAAGTATAAGAGGAGTAAACTGTTTTCTTCCTGCCTATACTGGACAGATGCAAGAAGCTTATTCAACACAGCACATCTCTCATTTCAATATGACAATATACATTATCTATCAGCATATTTGTTGCTTACATAGATGTGAGTTATTCACATGGAAAATTGATTTATCTATCAGATAATTAGTAAACTTCAATAACTACAAAAACCTCTTAGCAATCAGTTGACATTTAATTAACATACAATAACTGTCTTATTATATCTGCATTAAATACCTGTTGGAGTTAATTAAAACCCATATGTAGGATTCCACGATTCCTGGGGAAACCACACTACAGTTCAACAATAAGAAGCCGGGAACTGAACTGCTTGCTTATTTCTATTGTACTGAGTTGCTCTACTTTAAGGTAAGCACAGTACTATGTTTCAGATTCTAACACTTTATGATTATGTAAAAACATGACATGAAAAACATGAATGAAAAAACATGAAATGCTCTAAGATTGTCAGCTGGACTCAGCTGCAAACCTTCTTTTTTTCTTACACACATGTGTTAAGTTCATGTGGGCTTTATCTCAATTTCTTCAACTTGTATTGTGGCTGATGTCAGCTGCATCTTAAAAACACTGGGCCAAATTCTCCTTCTCGAATCAAGCAAAAATCTTCACTGGAAATTTTGTATTAGTAATGTCTGAGTATAAACTAAGTGGTAGTTTTAGGGAATTGGCCTGATATCTGTGAAACATGAATTCGGCCTAAGCGTTTCTGATGAATTTGGGAATTCAGAAACATAAGGATGAAAACACTGGAGTGGAAAAGCCAAAGGCAGCTCTGGCTCTGAAGGCCTACTACACACATGGTCACAGAACAGATAAAACACTGTAAGAAAGGAGGATGTTAAGTCCCGTAGCACTTATAAAAAATTTGGGACCCATTTTCTCACCATGTTTACAGAGAGAAGCACATCCACTATTGCTCAAGGAAACCCAGTGCTCTCAATTTCTGAGCTGCCATGGGCCTGCTCTTTTCCTGATCTGAGTCACCATCTGTGAGGAGTCAAATGAACCTCAGTGTTACACAATCTAATGCAACCTGATATGACACTGATACACAGTGCCCGATTTGCCTCAACCCCGTGTGACAAAGATGCAGGCAGTGATGAACTCAAATCTCCCTCACTTCTTGCAGAATCCTCAATGAGAAATAATAAATAGAAAGGAAGAACTCATTAGGCTATTATCCATCCATCCATGTCTCTCATCACACCAGCTTTTAAAGAGAAAGCTTCAGAACACAGCATGGAATCTTGAACAAGGGAGCAGGGAAGCACACTTTACACACGCTTGCCTTTTCAATGAACTATGCACATGAAACCCTTCCTCAGGTCCATGTTAGATTACATGCACAACACTCCATTTTAGGTCACGTATACACGTGCAAAAACTAATGACTTCATACTCGACAAAGACAATAGTGTCTGGGTCTAAACATGTGCTTTGGCATATGGGTATCTGGTATTTTGGTTATAGATCAATAAAAAAAAATAATCAATTGTGTCTTCCATATACTTGGGTCCAAACATATTGAATGCATGGATAACTCTGGAAGCATCACGTCATTTAGTAGTTAGAACTGATTGTTTATTGCTGCTGTTGTGTGAGGAGATACACAAGTATATTCTGTAAAATATATAAAATGACACAATCAATCCTCAAAGTTCACAGTCTAAAAAATAAAACTCCTTGCTGCACAGCAGAAAAGAAATACTACTTACAAGCAAGACACAAGCCTCTGGAGGCTAGAAGACAGCATAATAATGCTGTCTATATCTAGACTAGACTAGATGATCTAGACTAGATCATCTACGTCAAAGAGATCTGACAACTTGTAACTTGGGCAACAAGTCTATAATGGCTTTTGTGTTACAACAGATCTTTAAAAATTATGCTAAACTTCCATGTAGAGGGACAAATGATGAATAACTTAGCATGTTCTTTTGTGTGTCATTCTAATGAGATTATTTGGAACTAACAATGATTTGGTCTAAATTTGTCCCCTTACTCACTGAGACTTACTTTGCTGGCTTCTGCTAAGGTAGAAGCATCTTCTTCAGTATGATCAGATAGACAAAAGATGGATGATACAGAGAACTTCCAAAACGCTAGGCAGAATAAAGTGTACTTGGGTTTTGCTTCCACTCAGCCCACTCAAAGATGCTCATAAAATTTAAAAACAAAAAACAAACTAGACTTTTCCTCTTGCAAGAGACAAAAATGCAAACATTTAACACTACTGTTTCATCTACAGCACATGAAAAACTGAGCAAGTATGGGATCCTTTAAAATGGAAATAAAAACTGTGTAATAGCACTCATTTGTGCATGTTGCTGTTTACTCTAAAGTAAGTCAAAGTCAGAACAAAGTCAGATCACAGAAAACATCAACAGTAAGAATTTTGAAATCTACCTCCTTGTTGTTGACCTAGCCGTATAGCATTCAGGACTTCTCTTCTACATACAGTAATTTTCTGAACACCTAAGCATATGTATAAAAGTGAAATCAAATGACTGCCTCAGACTTGACAGAACTGCTGAACTAAGAACCATGCATTGTCCTCTATTAAAGGGCATCACCTTGAGAAGATAAAGCTTTGTAAATGTTGCTTTAAAACTTAGTATTCTCTGCTGTTGGCTATTATATGTATTTATAGAGGTAGTAATAATGATCTTCAAAGAATGATGTTGCCTAACCACATTTTATGTGACCTTTACAAAACCCAGAAATCAGTACTCTGTTAGCAGAAATATAGATTTATCCCTATCAGGGTACTAATGTATATCTAAAAAGGGTCCCTGTTTTTGAAAATAGCAAAATAGATACTAAAAAGGAAAACAAACCTCTAATCAGACAGAAAATACTGGTCTAAGAGCGAGGGGCAATACTCACAGTAATCTAGGGACATTCAGGTTATAATGAGAGCACATGATGCATTATTTGTGACTTAACTTATTTTAGTCTGAGGTCCCTGAATAATTAACCTACTTTGTTTCAATTCATTTAAATGTCCATATCCTACTGCTTATGAAATTGGAATGTGTTCTACAAAATAAACAGTCACATTGCTTTTGAAGCTGTACAGACACTGATATGAAAAATGTTATTCATGATGATTCTTAGGATTCAAGTATTTTTCTCAAAACAAAAATTAACCTTGCTTTATTTAAAAAAAATAATTTTGAGAGCAAGTATTTTATCCTAATTACAAAAGAATACATTTTTTTCATACTGACATTGTATCTAATTTATTGTTTATAAAAATCTCAAATAAAACAGATTAAGTTATTTTATAAAAAGATCTCTATTTAGAAATTGAATAAGTGGTTTAAAATGAGTAAATTATTGTACAATATCAAATCACAATTATAGAAAGATTTGAGTGCAGCTAATAATATGGTGATTCATGATCACTGGTAACACGTGACTGAAAAGGTACTATGCTTATGTGAACAGAAACTAAGGTAAAGGGTATATGTTTACACAATCAACTCTTCCAGTTGCACCATGAAGGATATTGAAAATTTCTAGCATTTCACTTAGTGTTACTATCCTATTATATTTTAAACCATGCCTTTCTAATTCTCATATTTTTCTTCATGGCTGCATCTCTGCAACACAAACCTGTTTCCCTAACTATTAAGAAATATTACTGTTGCTGGAAATTCATCTGTCATTTTACAAATCTTTTTCAAAGGAAGAAATAACAGGTTGTCTCAGTGAAAGAAAATAACATAGAAACAAAAATAGTATGCTCTTTGCTCCCACAGGGACAAACCAAGTAGTATTTACCTCTGACATGATAAACAAAAGATCAGAAAGGATTAGAACTAATGGCTCTGTAAATAGTATATTCATAAGAGAGGAATCCTGCTAGAATCGCAAGAAAATTGTATCCACTTTCAGCTGCCAATTTTTGAGGAACATCCTGATTTTTTAACTCTATATTTATGGAACAGTGTATGATGGCAGCAACTCTGCCATCACCATCATCATCTTTTTACATTATTGCCAGGATTTCTCCTGAAGAATTATTAACAGTCTCCTGCACAGAAGCAACTAAGGCAGATTCCACAGAGGTCATTTTCAATGACAGCTACGTTTTTGAGAACAGAGTAAAAGCATATCCAACAAAAAGAGCCTGCCTTCCAAAAAGAACACAGGAGTATCTTAACGTAGCGCTCAAGTCAAGGAGACCTTGGACAGAGAAGACTAAATGCCCATTCTCAATATTCTTTTCTCTCCAGCTGTGGGTCAAAGGCAGCATAGGCAAGTCAATACTCTATGGATGTAATGGAATGCTTGAGAATCAAAGACACATACCTGTTGGATATACCTTGTACATCTAAACATGTTATTTTCTAGCAAGGGGTACACGAAGTGGGTTACACCAAACTACCTTCGGTTTACAAACAATGGCTCATCATTTGCAGATCAGTAACTGTCAATGCAATTTTACCCTGCTGATTTCTATTGCTAATGCATTCATCAAAAACTTGGCTAGTTTATGCTGTTACAGTGATTGCAGGACCATTCTGCCTAATAACAGTGAGCTGCCCTAAACCCTAATTTCTGCCCCATCTACTTGTATCAGGAAGACTACTGACCCCTGATGCTGCCATAGCCTCTGGAACACACACCCAGCAAATGGCCTACTTCTGTGCAAATCACTGCAAGCAGACTGAAAATAGCTATGGTTGCGCTAAAAGGACTATGACCTTAAAGATAAAATATGCTTGGAAGAAACAAGGACTGTACAACAATATTTGCATACAGAC
Source organism: Aquila chrysaetos chrysaetos (assembly GCF_900496995.4). Taxonomy (NCBI): domain Eukaryota; kingdom Metazoa; phylum Chordata; class Aves; order Accipitriformes; family Accipitridae; genus Aquila; species Aquila chrysaetos. The sequence continues at coordinate 263,210 of NC_044019.1, read as the reverse complement.
TATCTCTTTGTACAAATGGCTCTTAATTAGTAATACTGGTAACAATCACAGGAATAAATTGGCTAAATAAAGACATATCCAGAGTATGAAGTATACATAAAAGTGTTACACGCTTGGGGACAGAAAAGAAGTAACTTGCAGGGAAGAAGCTTTAAAGAGCTTGGACAAGTGAACAGGGATGAAACTTCTTATTTCTGTTCTGCTGGTTCAAAAATCAATGAGGCTGTGAAAACAAATTACATTTGTGTAATCATCTCCATTAAAAACTTACCTGCCACTATAATTTTTTAGTTTCACGTTGCACAAAGCTGAAGAGTTAAAGTGAGACCTTCTACAGAGCATTTGCTTGGACTCCTCCTACAGCCCATGCCCAGAATCTGATGCATAGAAATTTTTATCATTTTAGGCTTTCCTATTTTTTAGCTTCTTATTTAACATACACACTGCAACAACATATTATAGCCCATTTCCTCAGCTGAAAAATTACCAAGTTCATTGCTTTGTAAGAAACCTGCTCAAATCTCACAAGGGAACTGATGAGCTAGCAGTACTAGCACGCCTAGTCAAAAAGGAGTCTAGAAATATCGAGAAATTCCTTCTTTCTGACTAACAGAGCCCTCACAGGAAGCTTCACAGAGTCTGGTGATATGCTCTGCCTGGCTGCAACACTATTTCTTGACCACTAGCCTCACGGCTGAGGTGAACTGGGACACATCTGCTAAGAGTACTCATAACAAGAGCTCTGGGGAAATCACACAGAATACTTTCTTGGTGTCACCATACTGGCATGATCTCCCCCTTCTAGTCTGGTGTCACAGAACTACAACACAAACTCCACTTGCTAAGGTCCTATGATGCGCTGGAATGGAAGAGATGCTTCCTTAGCTGATTTTCATTAATTGCATGTATTTTAAATTTAAATGGAAGAGACAACAACTGAACACAAAACCAGGCACATTCTCACTTCCAGTACATGTATGTCCCTTCACAAATTTGTTTGAAAACAAGAAGCTAACAAAATTCAGGACAGAAAATGGTTGTTGTTGAATTACAATAACCCCAAATTAACCTTATGGCACAGCAAAAAAATAGCCTAAAGTCTATCTAACCAAGACTGGCTTGGCTAAAAAAGTGAGCATCAGGGAGGTCAAAGCGAGAATGTACTTTCAACACTTGTGGATACTGAATGAGAAGTGGAAAAATCTTCTGAAATTCTGTCTTATTTATTTGAAGATAAATTCAGAGCACCAAATTTCTGAATATTTTGTTCTCAGAAAATCTCTCAGGTGAGTATTCTCGATGAAATACACTTCTGCATTACAAACATGTATGATTTCTGACAACTGCACTGATGCCACATAGGCCACCCCCCCACCCCCAAATCAAAAACTCACTGTGGTGTGAATATGCCCCTTTCTACATGATCAGTTCTAGCGGGTACAGCGTATTTCACTTTTCTCTAGTTAGTGTATTATTTAAGAAATGTAAGTTGAGTAGAGTCTTAGTTTCTTTTTTTCCTGCAATTCCAGATGATTAATAAACAGACATACTCAAAACCAAATGAAAAAATATACAGTTGTGTAAAACCTTACAACATGGCTTTGCATTCATCACAGATGGACACAAGGTCTTCTCACAGCACTTGCAATATAATTAGAATTCAACACTAAAGAAGAAAATTCCCTGAATAAAGGATGCAAAGATTACAATCTAAATACAATGTTGTTAGTTGAAAGAAATGAATGTAGAGTATTGAATGTTCAAAATTGTGTTGAATTAGATAAGCAAATCCCATGTAGACTTTGTTAATGATTCATAATCAGCTAATAAGCTCATCTCTAGTAGAATAATGATCCATGGACCTGTTAGCTCATTTATCACTATGTTTTACAACACTGGCAAAGAAACTAATTAAATCCCAGCATCATTACAGAGAATTCCTTTTAATAGAGATACAATGATGCACTAGAGGCTACAGATTACACCGCAAATTGTACCAAGAGATTCCGGACAGCAAGTTTTAATTAACATGTTAGCAAGAAGCTGCTCACTTAAATAATAACTAACTAGGAAACATCTGCACACTCAAAAACATTGGAGGAAGGAGAGAGTAAGGAAAGGACCATTATGTGAGGTATTGAAATTGTAGACTTTTTCTATCCACAGCAAAAAGCTGTTGCTATTCACTGACTGCATTCGTTATCCAACACAAATCAGAAGGCAGAACTCTGGCTCCAGATTGGTGTTGAAGATGGTGGTAAGGGCATGTATATCAGATTACCGAGAAAAAAAAAGTCTGTGCAGCACTACCACTACGCCAGTGCAGCTGGAGCATCTCCCAGCATATGGCAAAGGTTCATCAGGCGGAGTACAGTAAGTTGTTATCTCATTTTGCTCACTGTGGGAGAGAAGACAGATGGGTAACTGCCCAGAAGAACTGCTCCCTGTTATGCAAGCAAGAAAAAAGAGTACTTTTCCAAAGAAATAACGGAAGAACTTAAAAAGCACAGAATGAAGAAAGAGTGAAATAGCTGAACAGTCCACCAATACTGGTATTCAAAGGAAAGATGACTCTATAGTGGGAAAAAAACAGAAAGCAATCACCGGTATTCCCTTTTCACCTGAACATCCCAACCTAGACTAAGAAGCACACACAAATTCTGCAGTGAATCTGAGACAAGAAAGGATCTTTCAAATGCACATATAAATGAATATGCAGCCCTAAAATGGTGAGTAGATGCTATGACTATTGAGAAAGTAAGCAAAAAGGCAAAACTGTCTAGCAAAATACTCCAGGCTTTGTTGGTTTCACCTGTTTTATTTCTGAGAATAGTGATTAATCAGAGAAGCACAGAGACACATCTGAAACAGGTCAGGTAAGCCAGACAATATTGTGATACAGTTTGTTAATGTGGGACAATGAGTCACTGAAAATACAGCTCTCCAGAAGAAATAATGATCAGAGAATAGGCAACCAAGATGGATTGGAGAGAACATCTTTCATATCTTACTGACTACATCTGTCAGTTGACAGGATACAGGTGGTGTGTGCTAGCGTGCCAGTACTGCAGGGAACCCATACTCTTTCTTTAAAAAAACTAAAAATAAACACTGTACCAGTTTAATACAGGGGTATGAGCTCTATCACAGCCTGTGTTCCCACACATCTTAGGAGTGGGTTTGATAGCGTGAAATCATGAAGCTTACCTTGTCTTTGTTTCTTTAGGTCTAAAAGCCATATTCCTCTGTTTTGGGGCTACCTATCAGTCTGCTTTCTGTCTGCTCTGCTTTCTCATGCAGTGTTTGCCATGTAAATTGACTGCAGTTCCCTCAACAGCATCATCCCCTTTCAGCTCACACATTTATCCTCACCTTCAGATCAAGACTCATTAGATCAAGATGAACAGACTATCAGTCTCATCCTTCTTTCCTACGTGTAAAGGAGAGGGATTCTGTCAAAGCTCAACTTGAAGTCTTCCACTGTAAGCACTGTTGTGGCTTTAACATCTCATACAGTCTGCTTACAACATACCTCTAAAGTCCTACCACATCAGTCAATATAATTTTAAGTCACAGGCATAAATAATGTGTTTGTAGCTAACTGAGCACAAATTCAACTCTTTTGCTAAAAAAATGGTTGTTCTGACTTCAAAATCAGAATAAATTCTTTTTAATTTAAACTTAAAACATTCTTCATAGTTAGCAAAAGGAAAATGCTTGGGCAACTGTGAAATCCATGTGGATTTCACCTGCTGCACAGAACATCTTGAGCACTATTATTCAGAAAACCTTTGAAACAAATTTAGTGAAATCCCTAAAAGAATAACAATAAATTGTTATGAAATAATCCCAGATGGTTCCACAGAAAGTGATACGTTGCTTGAATTAAGCAGAATCTACATAATTCTTTACTTTCTATGAACTAGAATTTGTCTAAGTAAAAATACTATGAAGATAATATACTAACAACAGAAGACATTATCAGTTTCTCCAGAATAAATCTAGAGATTTAGTGAAATTAAACCAAATGCTCCCTTTCACTGAAAATAGTAATTAACTAAAATTAAAAAATATCAGTAAATGTAGACTTACACTTGGTCTTGTGCTCCATCACAAAAGCCACAATAATCAGGATCATGTTGCAAAGTTTTATGGTCACAACAGACTTCTCCCTTGTTTTGCACAGTCACTTCCACACTTTTTTTTTATGGAAACCTTGGAATAATGCTAGGGTGCTATGGTGCAAAACCAGAATCTTTCTGGCTTTTTGTAAATTTGAACCCAATACAGCACGGAAGTCCATCCCAATGGTAGGCTGCAGCAATACTGACAGAACTGCTAGAACGCCTGTAAGCTGCTGCATACCCATCTCTGGCACTGCGCGGAAGTGTTTATTTGCCTCATCCCTGCAAATACCAGCACCACAACAGTAACTGTGCAAATGTGCCCATAGGTGATGTAACTAATGGACACAAACATATGTGGTCAACAAAACTCATTTTTTGATTCCCTTACATGCTTATGCTCGTGATTTTTTCAAACCTGCTCCACAGGTTGGTATTTTAAGGACTTTTTCAGTCACACTGCATTTTGCTAAGATTTCAAAAGTCCATAGAGTTCTTTAAATTATTTAAGTGCCAACACAGAATCTACTGTTTATCAACTTTGAGTCACCCAAGCTCAAGTGAAGTTTGAAATGTTAAGCCTCTCTGGTTTCCTCCCTCTCAATGAAGTTCTCTCCTACCAGGCACTAGAGGAATAAAACATCTTGACATCACTTAAATCTAGAATGGATAAAGCAGTAATTTTAAAAACCAGTTTCAGTATTTTAAAATAGATTCTTAAAAATCTATTTTTTCCTCTTAAAAATAAAGTTATGTAAAATTAAATGAGACATTATAATAATTTACATGCAGACCCTGAGTGTAACTAAATGACATGTCAATAAGTAAATAAGAATACGTTGTATAAATGTGCATCCTCAAATTTTAATGAGTTAAAGGGTACTAGATCTTTTTTTAATTGTGTGAGGAAGCAGGCAAAAAACACCTTTACTCTAGAGGCCAACTCAAGTGTTATAAGTGTATCAGAATATTATGTATCTTATATACTATCTTCATTGCCAATTCTTCAGGGGTTTTGCATCAATAAATGCTTTTGGTTTAATTACTTTTGGTTTCACTTAAGTGAAAAGAAGCAAAGAGATTTTCTGAGGAAACTGCAGAAAGTTGGTGAACTTTCCACAAATTGAAAAAGCAAGAAGGCTGGTTTTCTGCTTTGTAGGTGTGTCTAACATGCAGTTGAGAGAGGATCAGATCTGCTAATTCTAAAGCTGTAAGCATGGGCCAGATTTTGAAGACTGTTTAAGTAACTACAGTTGCAGCTATCTACAGGGATTTTTCAAGAACTGCCAAAAGCATACTGGCCTAGCAGTTCAAGTATGTTATGCCTAAACTGATCTAACTACAGGTTGCCATTAAAACAGATTGTCCTGCTCTCCTTGGACTCAGAATCTGTGTTGTTTTGTTTTCCTCACCATGCATCAAATTGCACAATGATATGATCAACTGGACTATCTCACTGTTGTCATGGAAAAGCAATCCCAGGATTCAGCCCAGAAAGGGCTAAAAACCTTTGGCTACATCTGGCAGGCAGAGAACTAGAAAACTTACTTGGCAGCTGCATGCTATTAGATTGGATTGCAAACTGCATACTAGCTCCCAGACTGTGACTGCAATAGGGAAAAAAGCATATAGGTACACATGCTGGATAAATTGTCCCATTCCTTTTGGAAACCTGCTTTCAGATGGAATGTCTTACCTTCAGGAGATATCCTTCTCTTTCCTAACCACAAGTAGCCCAGAACTCTACCTGAGACCACATGCCTAATTTTCAAATGTCCAAATCAGAAGAGATAAACCCCATTCCAGTTATCTACAAATCTGGACTACTATGACCAAGGGTAACACTATTTTTTCCAGCTAATATTTCTTATTTTATAAATGAACACAGTTTTAAAATATCTAAAAAAAAGGAGCTTGCCAGTGTCACTTTTTCTTTTCACAGTTGAATTAATGGGAAACAAAGAGCAAATAGGAAAAATCTGATTTTGAGTTGGGTCTGTTTTAAAATTAGTTCTCTAAGGACTTTTACAGGAATTTATTACTTAAGAGTGTAGCATTCAAAGTGTCCATCAGAGCAACTGGTCACTCCAGCAGGATCACCAACTTCTCACTGATTTCTCTGAGATTTTTATTGTCTGATTAAATGCAATTAAAGACTCTGATAGTGCCAGTTAAAGACTTGAAGGAACTGAAGTTGGTGTTCACCTTATCACATGGTAAAACACAGCAATGCTGTAAACATCCATTAGCCATTACAGTTCTCATCAGTCCCTAAAAACAACTCATTAGTGTCCTTAGACATGATAGACAAGTACAGTAAATGAGATAAATCTATCAATATATTCACTGCGTGTAAAATCAGGGCTTCCATCATCATATTCCACCCAGTGACAATCAGAGGTGAAATACACCTTCTGCAAGAAATAAACGTAACATGCAGAGCATCTAGCCAGAGTGTAGAAAGATGCTAGGTGAGAAACTAACAAAGACACCAGACATTTCATTTATACATAGGGAGGTTCATCTGAAGTTCAGGTTGCTATGAACTGTCACAGTTGTTTAGCCAAGGCTAAATTTATAAAATATATTGATTGAACATAACTTTGTAAATAACAGCAGTTTATTTCACAACTGAGGGCTGCCAGTTTGTGGAATTCGATGCAGGCTTCTGGTTACCTATACAAAACCTCAGCAGATAGATTAAGGGCTAGAGACACACATCCAGGCATGATAAGGCCTATCACAGTGCACTAGTCGTAATGCTGCACACTGCTAAAGATGCCAGTATTAGACCAAGTACCACTTTCCAACGTGACATACTGAAGCTCTAATCACTACCAATCACATTCAGAGTACAGACACATACTTTCTCATATGAGTATCTTTACTTACCAGCTATTTTTCATTCTTCTTTCTCCCAGCTTCTCTGGATCTATGCTAGCTTCATGAACTTTTTTGACAAAAGCCTGTAATTAGATCCTTTTCTTCTACATCTTCTCCTTACCACTGATTTCTGTATCTTTTTAACATTACACATTCACATTTTCATAGCTACCTCTCAGAGTTCTCAATTGAGAGCAACAGCTTTGCACAACATGGTGGGAAAACTCTACAAGGTCTTCTGCTGAAGTGCAGCACAATCAGAAAAGCAAAACAACTGTTGGGACCCATCCAGAATGAGATAGAAACCAACCGTGCTAATATTAATGCCACTGTTTAAATCAACAGTATGGCCTCGCCTAGAATACTGGTTTCATTTTTGTTTGCTTTATCTCAGAAACAACACAGCAGGAAGAGAAAGAATTCAAAGACAGGTCACAAAAATGGTGCCAGACCAGCAGGAATTTAACTACAAGCCATAATTAGAAACTGGGTCTGTTAGTTCAGAAGGAAAAATATTTCATGCAGTTATACAAAACAAAAAACTGCACAGGGAGTAATACAAGAGTCCCACATACAGAATCTAGGAACACAAGAACATGATAAATAAATCTGAAAAGCAACTAGTACCTTTAATGCAATCTTTAAAAAACAGGGGAGTTGGGGAATGAACAAAATTGCACATAAAATTCAGTAGGGCATAACACAAGAGATATTGCTATAGATAAAGAAAACATCTGCAAATGAAGGGCTGGTAGCACCAGTGACGTTGTGATGACTCAGACATAATTTAGAGACCATAGCCATGCCAGGCTGAATGATTGTTCTAGAAATTAGAGACAGAGGAGAATCTGGCCTCTAAAACTATTCTACTTGTTCAGTGTACGAAAGGGCATGGCAACTCCACGGGTGTAGAAAGCATATGTGGTAGCCCTCTCTGCAAGGGTAAAGATGGTGGTCTCCACAGACCTGGTGCACCAGGCTGGTACCAAGTCTGTAATCACTGACAACACAAATGAGACTTTTCCTCCAGGTTCCCATGATTACAAGAAAGCCACATGATGGGTGTTTTTGTGTACATCTGTTAGCTTCTCCTCTGTGTTCAAATGGGAAAGCATAAATTGGATTTTTGCCACTCTTTGTATAGTGGGATCTATTTTAAACGCATAATGTGGTTTATAAGACATTTTAAAAGTACCACCCACGTTTCAGAATGGTCTTATTTAATGTGGGTGCACACAATTTCTACAGCTTGTCCACCACTAAGTCTCCTGCAACAGCAGGGGTTCTAGCAACAGCCAGCTTACCATAGTATGAGAGGCAAGTCCTGATTCAAAAGCAAAGATGCAGTCATTCTAAATCATTTTAACACTATGTACTCCAGCAGTAATAGAACAAAAAGTGTTCAAGGAATACTGTGACCTTACTGCCCCCTATTCTGAAGCTTAGAAAATTACAACTTTCCCTGAACTATACCTTCCGAATGCTTCAGCAGGGACAGGAGAGAATACCCCTGAGAAGGAAATGACAGTGGAGATGTGGTTTCTCTTAGTTCCATAAATCTGTCATTCCTACATGCTGTCTGTATTCCCTGATGTAGAGTCTTGGGGCCACTTTATGCAGAAAGCACTGCGGGGAATGAGCTAATTTTTATCCTGAACTAGTCTTTGTAACTCTTTGGAAAAACAGGTTAGCAACATCCAAACACAACCAACTAAACAGACCCAAGATACACAGGGTATATCACTCAAACACTTTGTATGATACTGGGGTGTTTTCCTCTTCTTGACACACAGAATATATGATATGGTCAGTCATACAATGAGGACCTCACGAAAAAGTCCAAGGATTATACATTTTCCCATATTTGCTTTCTTCCCCCCTCTGTAAATATCTGCTAGCACATCAGTTGCATCTGTTATTTCTTTTTTTCTAACACTGTTGGCCCACTCACCATCATCAGTTCACTTGGCCAAAAAGTAACAGGTTAGTACACGCTGCAGCAGAGGTATCATCTGAGTAGTTTAACTGAGAATATACAGGACTATTTCTTTTGAACTACTGAGTGCTCTGTGCATTTAAAGAATTGAGGGTGCTCAGCAATTTATACAAGAAGAATGGGATTCAAGATCTGAAGGTCCATACTGTGTAACAGAAATGGATATTCATACACACATCCACACACTCGGTCTATTTCTATCTATTTCAATTTCCCTGCCAGCTTATTAGACTCTATCTGGGCACTGATTAGTTTATTCTATTTGTTGTTACAGGAAACAATAAGCCCAAATTTAGCCACTGTTTATTCCTTATGTTCAAACTCAGATGTTACAAACACAGAGCTACTAGAGGAGAAGGATCTTGGTTTTATTAAACGCATCCTTTTGGGTTTGGTGGGGTTATTTTGGCTTACATTTCAGTAAACAACGGGGGGGGGGGGGGGGGGGGGGGGGGGAAGAACCATGCAACAAACCAAATGGTCCTTTCCCAGGAAAAAGCATTTGAGTCTAGCATCCATCTCTTGTATCTGTCCATAACAGAATCCTCAACCTCTAAACAGTGAATCTGAAATAAATGAACACTACCAAAACATTCACTGGCATTTGCTCAGCACGCTGCTCAGACCCTAGTTGCACGAGTACCAGGACTAGGAGAATACCTGTAAGAACCAACAGGTAACATTTGATATTGTGATTAATCAGAATAACCTTGGCGTTACGGGGTTATTTCTTTGTAAGTGTATTTCCTTTAAGGTATTACAGACTCCAACATGGCAATTCTTCACCCCTAGTTTCCTTTCTCTTCCTGTCCAAATTACACCAACTGGAATGACACCAGTATTGCTGCTTCTACAGCCAGTTAACTGACACAGCAGTCACATTTACTTCCTCAAATCATGGTAACACCAACTGATTTTACGCTCACATTAAATGGTTTCTTATTTTTAAAATTAAAAGAATTAGCTTTTGAGTAAAATATGACTTTTTCACAAAATCTAAGATAATTTTTTTAATACAGAAACCAGTTCTCCTCACACTCTCTTCTTTCATCAAAAAAAGTCTTAAATTTTAAGTACAACTCTCATCAGAAACAATCCTAGGGCACATCCTAATTTACAATTAAGTGAATTAATGACAAGTTGATTAGAATGCTTGTAAGAATGCATAATTTTGGGGATGAACAATGACAGATTCATTACTTTCCTTTTTAACTAGTAAACATGTTTACTCTTTCCTCTAGAAGTTTTCCTTGTTTTCTGTTTTAGAGTTTTTCCTCATAACGCAAATACCCCTCCCCTTCCCTACTCCCAGTCTCACATATTTGCCTACATCCCTTACACAGAAAAATTTCTATGCCAGTTATCCCATGAGCGAGAACTTCCCAAATAAAGTAAGGCATGAACAAATTACTTTTCTTATATCAAAACATATTAGGCAGACCTCACAGCCTCTTTGTTGGATTTTGAAGGGGATTCTGGAGGAACAATGAAGCTTAGGTTTTGAGCAAAGGTAATTTCGGAAGGTGGAATCGCAGCTTAAGAAACTCTCCAGAGAATTTTCTTGATGCAAAGCTAAGAAGACTTTGTGATAATTTCTTAGGAACTGGCCTCATTCCAAGTTGGATTTTAAACACAGATTATAAAGCAAACACCATCCCCCACAAGTATTAAGAAAGAAGAAAATAACAGAATGGGGGCTGCAGAAATGGTCTCTATTGTGGGACCAAAACCCGTCAATCAAGCAGGTTGACAGGCATCAGAGATTGACAGACAGGCCCTCTCTCTTGACTTCAGTTATCTGGGGGAATGGGAAAAGTGTCTGCAAGAACATGTTAAATTGCCAAAGTCATTACCAGTCACCAATTACCAAAGAAAAGATAACAAGGTGTATTTTAGAAAAATCGATGCAACAACATGCATTTCAATAAAGCGAGTTTTTCAGAACTTTAGAAAACAAAATGAACTATTTAGGGAATACATGATGGTTTTTTCATAGAATACTAAGCACTTTACTATGCCAGCAGGCTTTGGAGATTCATCACTATTCTCTCTATATTTTGTATTGGGGCCAGAGGTCAACCAACAAATATTTCCCTTTGTCTCTTCTTAGGCTTAACCTAAAGAAAGAAAGTAAGGTCTGTATCGCAGCGATTAAATCTAGGTTCTATGCTTGGCAAACTACAGTCCAAAAGCCATTTTGATTCCCAAGTGCATTTATTCTAGTTGCAGGAGTAAATTCTATTACATGTTAATAAGTTACAAAAAAAGACTGAAGGACCTTGATATTTACTGCCAGATTTGATTTTTTCATTCACCCAGGCTGAAAAGGCCCCTCCTGAATTGTGTCGGACCCACTGCAAGATCTTCATACAGGCTGCCTAAGCTTGGATTACCACATTTCTCTCACATCACTCCATTCAAAATTTTTCTGTAGCTGTGACCTAAGTCAAGTGAAATGAAATTTCTTCTGACAGAAAAATTAAGAAGCCTGCAACTAAGGCTCTAAGAAAAAGTCTTTGCTGTGATGGAAGAAGGCAGCCCCCTTGTTTCTGTCACCTTCCTTCTGCCAGCACAATCAAGAGAAAAGCAAGACAACCCTTTTCAACATAAATAAAAGTGTTCACTTATCATGAATTAAAGTGTATTTGCCTTCAGATTTTCCAAGCTCTCATAACAGTAATTAAATATCATTGCAAATATGTTGAACACACAAAATTAATTAATTTTTTCTAGATTGCTGCCCACTTACTGTTCGTCGAATTATTCCAAGTGCTTTTCTTCTTTTAATTTAGCTGGCATTAGGTGGTTCACTTCCAGGAGCTGCTTCCACTTTCAGTGGAAACAAAAGGAGGTTTTCTATTACTACTGTTCCAGCTAGGATGTGCAAGAATATGATTATGGTTCACAGTAGATGCACAGACAGCACTGAATTCAAAAGGGTCCTCCTGGGGATCGTATCTCTCTCCTACTGTGTCCAACAACACCACATATCCCATATCACCTTCTGCACCTCCATGATGGCCCATGGAAGAAGTATGGAAACTGCTGCTCCAGGCTTTATTTGCATACCTCTTGGATACCTCCTCAGGCTCGGAGTGGCTTCTATTAATCTTTCTGACTTATGTAATTTTTGTCGCTTTTTTTTTTTTAAAGAAAAAAAAGTAGTCTGCAGTCCAGTTTGATGATCCCACACGTATCTTACACCCTTTAATTCCTGCAGCTCTCTCAAATGATTCTTTTGGACAACGCACAGTAAGGAACTTAACACTTCACTCAAGAGCCACTTGTAGCCATGTGTACCACATACCAGACCATATCTCTGTGTTTTCATAGAATCACAGAATTGTAAAATTAGTTTGGAAGGGAAGGGACCTCTGGAGGTCATCTAGTGCCACCCCCTGCTCAAAGCAGGTCTAATCAGATCAGACTGTTCAGGGACATGTCTAGTCAAGTCTTCCGAACACCTCCAAGGATGAAAATTTACCCAAGGGGGGGGGGGGGGGGGGGGGGGGGGGGGGGAGCCTTTTTACTGCATCTAAGTGGAATATCCCATGTTCCAACTTGTGTCCATTGCCTCTTGTCCTATTGCTGTGCACCCTTGAGAAGAGTCTGTCTCTGCTTTCTTCGTATCCTCCAGTCATATAGTTGTAGACAATAGTAAGGTTTTCCCTTAGCCTTCTCCTCTTAGAATGATTTTAAAAAATTATTTAAATAGAAGACTAAATACAGCATTGAAGTTCTCAGCTCTTGACTCACTAGTATTAGGAAAAAAATATTCAGAACACTTACTTTTACAGTGAACGGGGGGAAAAATCCAAGAAGATTGAAAATGGCTTGCAAAAGACCTCTCAGAATCAATCAACTCAAGAGCTAAAAATGACTTAACTAGCTGAATTAATTAGCTGAATCACAGACAAGGGACCATAAATGCTCCCATATTTCTAACAGAAACCTTGTATGGATGTGCATTCAGAAGAACACAAGCATTAGTCCTCCTGAACACCAGAAAAATACCTGTATAGAGAGCACCTAAATCCTGCTTAAGCTCTGTTTTGTTGGCTTAACCTTGTACTGGTACTTCTACCAGAAGGACATCCCCTGAGCTTTAACCTCGAGCTGACTAGCTCCTTTTAACATGTATGACCCTCATCTTCAAAAGGGAAGCCATCTCTGACACTCAATATTAAAGCTGAACAAATGCCAAAACCAACACTCATTTCATCACAGCAAAAGAAGAATAAGATACTAATTCTGAAAATGCTTTCTACTGATATTTTTCTTAACTTTCATGACACCTTTATTTTTAAAGAAACTTAGGCGGAATAGAGACTGATTTTCAGTAGCATGTCTGCACAGTGACTTTGGGGGCAGATTTGCTTACAGCTAGTCTCATATATGCAGGAACAGGTCTGTATTCTAATGAGCCAATTATTACTGTGGCAGGTGAACATTTTTTTTAAATAAAAAAATTGCACAATGTACACAGAGCTGAGTTTTCAGAATGCTTAGTACTGACCACAGTTAAGACATTAATCTGACCACAATGAACAACAGAACCACTACAGAAATTCCATCCACCACACAGTTTTATATACTTAATACACATTTTAAAACAAACCCCAAGGAATAAATCCAAAAGAGAGGGAAGAATTGTTAATCGTGAATGACTGCTAATTTGCAATCTGCTATGAAAGAAGTGATTAGGAATATTTATGTTACAAAACAGATTATTGTTATCAGTTCAATAATATGAACAGCTTTGTTACATTTGAGCAGAAATTGAGACCCACCTCTTGTGTTTCTACTAAACAAGGTTTGCAGCATCACAAACAGGTAAGACTTCAGAGTCTAATTTTAAATATTCTAAATTCCTTACAAGAATCTGAAAAAAAAAAAAAAGCCTAGTTAATTTCAAAACTTTAGGAGATTTTCAGCTTGGATGCTCAACATGACTGCTGTTCTTGCACTTTAAAAGGAAACTGCTGAACACTAGCACTTCAATTGTCTGCTCATCACTGGACAAAACAAATGGTGAAAAATTTTCTGTTTAGTCCAACAGGACAGAAAACAAAGTTTACTCTGCTAGTAGTCCCAGTATGGAGAAAACACTCTCCTTTGGGAACCTGGAGTCCTAGTCAATGTACTAAAACTTGTCCAAAGATGTGCTCTTTTTTCTTTGTTCTCTCATAGTTCCCGCATCTGCAAGCAGGCCTTGCAGCAAAAGCTGACATGTCCTTTTCTTGCACTGCTGTTCTAACAGGAAGAGCATAGAGGAAGGAAGATGAAGCAAAGCAGATCATGTACTGAATGTTATATTTTAGAGTGCAGGAAGAAAGCAATTGGTGCTGCCACGTTCAGAAATGGGAAAGGGAGACCGAGTCAATGTTTTCTCAGCAGCAACTTCTGAGAATCAAAGACCAAAGAGTTTCACTGCCAGACAAGGTGATGCCCTCTGATGCAACCTTGGAAGCTGTAGTGACAGCAGCAGGAGCTCCTTCGAAGAGAAAAAAGGATGTATTCAAGAAGAGTAATTTTGTTCACGGGGCAGACTTGTGTGACTTGCTCAATTAGTAGGAAGTAGGACAACTGATCTGTTTGGTGTGCTTTTGTTCCAAGTCCAGTATACAACACCTGAAGTCCAACAGGTCCTATTAATTCAATTACTTGGGAACAATAGCTGGTCCATTCTCCATGTGTTTGTATTTACATATGAACGAATTCACAGCACTCCTGGAGAACTGTCTAATGTATCATGACATAGTAAGAACAGAAACCAAGGAGGGGAGGATATAGAAAGTAACTTCCAAGGTTTATTATTTTAAGACCGAATTTTCTTTCCTCAGGGGTATATAGTCTTACTGCCACGCACCAGGGAGAGGAAAATACTACTCAAATTTAGCCTAAAATTTAAAATGAAAGCTCACAAAACCAAAACCAACACAATTAAGAAAACCGGTCAGTAAAGAGCATTCAAGAACAGGGGTCAAAACAAAAATGATGTAAAAAAAAATTCTATCAAAATTATTTTAACTATAAACATGCATTCATGTTAAGACGCCATTTGCAGTCTTAAATCTGATTCTTCAGCATGCATATATTACAATGATTAGAATGTCCCTTATAGTTTCTCTAACAACATATAGATATTAAACCATCTTTTCTTCCCTACAAATCTAAGAAATATGCAATTTCAATCATTCATGAACAGCTTATCTCTACTGCAGATTCACCATGCCACAAATGAACAGACAACAATATAGTTCATCTGTAGTTTCTGCTTGATATGGTTGCCTAAACTCTACACTGACACCAAGCCTCACTTGCAGGATGCCATCCCATTTTATTGAGGCACAGAAAGCTGAGTGACTTGCTACAAACCTGAAAACAAGACACAGGTCTCTACCTGTCTGTTCATCAGTATATTAAATATTTTGCTTTCCATAAATGCATTTCCATAAATGCATGACCATAATTCTGCTTTCGAAAAACTGGATCTTTCATTCTTGACATTAAAGATAAAATTCATATCCTCAGGAAAGTAGCAGCTTTGGCAACCTGCACTTTAACTAAAAAAGGATCATTTCCCCCTACCCCACCCCCAATTTATACATTCAGTTATAAAGACAAGACATCCATCCTCAACCATCAATAATATGAACAGGATCTGGTGATTATCTCTATACAGAAAAGTCACCTAGAAGTAAGAGAAACTAAATGACTATTAGAAAGTCTTTCCAAGCTCCAAGACTAATTCACATAAAAGCGCTAATTATTGCTTGTAATTCACACATGAGAATTAAGGTTGGCACAACAGGTGCAACACAAGACTGGTTTGCATTTCCTAATAGCCATATCCTATTAATACTGCTGCAATGTCAAGCAAACACATTAACAGTAACGTGACACACTCTGAAAAGCTAATAAATTTTCTGGAATAAAAAAACATAAATAAAAATGTTAGAAGAATCATTCTGGTTTTAAAATATAAGCAAATAGGCAACATACCAAAAGCAAATGTTTTGCATTTCACTGAAACTAGAGCTGCTCTCACCACTAATGAGGTCACTGCATATGTATGTATTATACGTTAGTCTTTTAGTTCATCCTAGGGGTGTGCTTTTGAAGGAAGTCACTTGATCAGCCCTTTTCACTGTACTTCAGTTTGTGCTGCAGAGTTGTCTTGGAGCACGCTATCTGAGTTCCTTTGCATGAAACTAAATCAGAAGATGCACTCCAGCCAGTTACGGACACCGAGCCATCAGCATCAGACTAGAGCAAGTAAAACCAAAAACCCTCTGAAAAACACAAAATTTGAACTGGACTCCAGGGCCAAGTGGGCCAAATCCAGGACTATATATAAATATACACTTATTGGGCTCCACTAGGTTCTAATGCAGACACATATCACAATCCCTCAACAAAACCTGTATATTTGAGTGGCACTGCTAATGTACACATAGACACAGTAGTTGTATTTCATATGTGGGCCTGTTCTCTCTGATTTTGCACTGATTTAATCTAAATGAATCAATTCTAGTTTCCAACAGTTTACATCAGGGTAGAGTCAGTCTAAAGCAGCTATATGTTAGTTTAAAATATTCAATAGCTCCAGTTTTAGAGGAAGAAATGTTTAGCAGCATATTTCAGACTTGTAGCACAACCTTTACCAACACTTCAAAGACTTATTTGGAAGATCTTAATTCACACTCTTGATCCTCCGCAGTCTCCATACCCAGGCAGGCTGACATTTGACTTATGTACCTCTGCCTTCCTGCAGAACCCTCACAACAGATAATATGATCAAATCAAAACCACTTTCCATACAATTATAAAATGTAACAGGCCACAGCAAAAAATATAAAACCTCCAAAGCAGCTCAAAGCTAATTAATTTCTATTACTAGTGAAAGAAGAACCACTTAATGTGTCTTTTCTTATTTAAATTACCACTGACAGCACCTGCTTTTTTTATTCTTGGGAAATCCTGCTACAATACTAGTTAAATTGTATAAGACTAGAATTTATGAAGATAAGGCAATTACCATTACAAAAACAATTCCAGGTTACAATTTATGGTGAAAAGAAAATAGTTATGATGCTCTGTTAAATCATTCAGTGATGCATTACATACTTAGTTAATCCTTCTAGTTGTGAAAATTTAGGGCTAAATGGTGTAATTGTGTTCAGTAATTAATTATTTTGTTTCATGGGTGGGTACTTCATCTATATTGTTAAGGAATAATGCAACTTAATGAACAGCAAATGCACAAGCCCATGTGGCAACCACGTTATAAAAAAATGACCAACAGGAGGAGGCAGGAGAAATGACTGAAAGCCCAGCAACATCAGAAGTAAACTTTAGTAACAAAGTAGAAGGCAACTCCTGGTACCCAGATATTGTGACCTCTCTGACAAAACAAAGTTCATTTAAAATTTCCTGCATGTTCTCTTCTTACAGCAAATCCAAATAACTGTTGAAAACAACAGGTCTGGACTCACATCTGCTAACATGCCTGTACTTAAAAAAAAGACTGCCCATCCATAAATATACCTGGTATGTGGAACATGGTTCTAAGCAAAACAACTAGAGTGTCTGAACAGGCTTTGGTTCCAGGCTTTAAAGAGAAAGGACTTTCCAGATATGTATGAAAGACAGAATGCACAATTCTGTAAAGCTTTGATTTCCTTTCACAGGAATGGCAGAGGAGAACTCTTCTTGGAATTTTAGATTTTTTTTTTTCTTCCTGCCACAGACTTTTCCACTTTCAGAAAATAAAAGCTGGACTCCAGCGTCAAGTGGACCAAGACTCAACATCAGATTGAGGCATATGACCATGGACATCTATGTCCCTTCAAGCTGATCATAAATATAAGTTTTCAGCCCTCTGCCTGTGTAAATGGCAGTCATAACATAGAAGAGTTAATCCTGTGATCAGAGGGAGCTTCTGAATGAGAAATCTAACGCTGGCCAGCAAGAGTCGCTGTTGCTGGTAGAGAATGCTCTCCCTTAATTTAGAGAGCATACTTCTTTGGTAATTTGTACTAAAAAAGCATACCAAGAATTTAACGAAAATTATAAAAAAGGAAAATTGCTATCTTAAAGATGTAATCGCAGCTGTCTAAACCACAGCATTACGTTGTCTGGAAGAACCATGCTATACAGAAAGAAGCAAGGGAATGATCTTTTCTGGACTGGCTACTTTCATCCTCCTCTGAACTGCTCGCTGCCAGAGTTCACTTGAAAACACATTAAGAACCAAAGGTGCTTTGGTCAAAATTTTGCTGCAAAGGAAAAAATTCCTAAGCCAGAAAGGTTTGAAATCCTCAGTCATACTGATGTTAGAAATCAGGATCTTTTGCATGCACATGTGGCTGTTCAGATGCTTGCACAGCTTACATTTAAAGGATTCAATAAAGAATGTGAATGACTTTTTATAGCAGGAAATTGCTAAACATAGGCAAGAAAATGAGATTTTGGTCAAACAACAGATGGTAACTCCAGATAGCTAGAAATGTTTCCAAACCTCATACAAAGGCAGCTTTTGCTTCATTCTAGTTCAATTTCTGTTTAATAGGAACAGACAACAAAACGCATAAAGCACCTTCTCTATTCTTTACCAAAAGTATCCAACAACTTGGGACTGTACAGCCACATACGCAACAAATGGAAAGAGAGACAACAAATGGAGAGAGAGAAACAAGACAACTTCTTGGTAGAGACTTTTCTTAGGTTAGTCATAAGAGAAAGAAGTAGCTTGTGTAATATTTACTGCCAGGATCCCATGCAAACAAATAAGCAGCTCCATTTTTAGCCCTTCAGAATTGAAGATCATATCATAAGCTTTTCTATTGTCCACAGCAATACTAGTCTCTACTTGAAGCAGCTCACCTCATTAATGTACACCATTTTATACTGCCTTTATTTAGATATACACAGTTTTGCATCTGTCAAGACCATCTCCTCTACCATGTGCTTCCCAAATTTGTGGCAAAGGAAAATACCCATTATCTGTATTAAAGATTTAGATGTTAAGAAACAAACATCATGAAATTCTTTAGTTTAAATTAATTACCTTCTACTGGCCTGGATCTCCCCACTGTTCAGGTTCACATTTCAAAGCTGCCTGATATGTCCAGAATCAGGATCTGATCTCTCTGTAGGATGTCTCAGTGAATATTTATTAACAAGACTGGAGGAAGCAGCCTCTATATTAATCTTCTTCTGTCAAAAAAAGAGAAGGCCAGCAAGCAACCTGTGGAGTAGTCAATAGATTTGACTTTCTTAATTCATTTAGGAAGGTTTAAGTCAACTTTCCCCAGCAGTAATTAATAAGAAGCTTGTCCACTGTTCTCAATTGCAGCAGTGTTCTTTGAATCATTGTAGATTTAGAAAAAATATTTCTTAAGAGAAATGGCACTTCTTCTAGGAAATGATCCAGTTACCTCACATTGAGGATGCAGCCTGCAGTCACATAAAGTCACACTGAACTTAAAAAAGTCCCACACAAAACGTTGTGGACTATGAAACTGCATAAATGGGCAATTTTCACTTTTTTTTTTAAATCTGAAAACCAATCTGAAATTGGTGAAATCTGAAAATGCCCCATTTGATAGATCCAGAAGGAGCTACTTTTAAGAAAGTTTATTTTTGAAAAAGTAATATTTTGGGGGAAATGTAATCCAAAACAAACTTTCAGGGGAAAAAGTAAACAATGACATCCTCTAGAAATAAGCAATGATAATAATCTGTAAATCTCAAGGCAATTTGAAAATAGGAATTCATTTGGGAAGCAGAACATATTTTTACTTTTAAAAAAAACCCCACATTTATTTATTTTATAACCATTCATGTCCAAAGGGGACCAATACAATCATCTGAAACTGGTTCATGCATAGCAAAGGCATTTCTTCAATAACTAATCTCCCAGCTGCAGACCCAGCTCCAATCTCTTTTGTCCTAGTTTCAGCTGGGATAGAGTTAACCGTCTTCCTAGTAGCTGGTACAGTGCTATGTTTTGAGTTCAGTATGTGAAGAATGTTGATAAACACTGATGTTTTCAGTTGTTGCTAAGTAGTGTTTAGACTAATGTCAAGGATTTTTCAGCTTCTCATGCCCAGCCAGCGAGAAAGCTGGAGGGGCACAAGAAGTTGGCACGGGACAAAGCCAGGGCAGCTGACTCAAACTGGCCAAAGGGGTATTCCATACCATGTGATGTCCCATCCAGTATAGGAACTGGGGGGAGTGGGGGCAGGGGATCGCTGCTCGGGGCCTAACTGGGTGTCGATCGGCGGGTGGTAAGCAATTGCACTGCGCATCATTTGTACGTTCCAATCCTTTAATTATTACTGTTGTCATTTTATTAGTGTTATCATTATCATTATTAGTGCCTTCTTTTCTGTTCTATTAAACCGTTCTTATCTCAACCCATGGGTTTTGCTTCTTTTCCCGATTTTCTCCCCCATCCCACTGGGTGGGGGGGGAGTGAGTGAGCGGCTGCGTGGTGCTTATTTGCTGGCTGGGGTTAAACCACGACACCTTTTTAAATGTAACTGCTTCTTACAAAGATTTTGTGAATGTAGTATGGAAGTGCAGGGAGCTGTATGAGGTCGCATACACATAACAAGGGGTGGGGGGGGGGGGGGGGGGGGAGGAAAAGACATCTATTATTTTGACTTTTAGCTACAGGTACAAGCAAACGAATATTGTTTCTCTTCAGAACCTCTCTGAATGACAGCAATCATTTGATTTGGAAAAACTTTACTCCCAGAAGAGGAGAAGCAGATCGTGGTCACTTCCATTAACATGCTATGATGTCGCGCCTCAGAGCTAGACAATACACAAGGATCACGGAAATTCAAAAAATGCAGAGCAGTGAGAGAGGAATACAAGAAGGAAGGCAACATGCTTGAAACAGTATCGTCAAAATTCCCATTCACCACTCATACTGCAGCAGGTGAGTTCAGAGTGTTTGCAAGAGTATGTGGGTCTCCTGTCCAGCCTCCCTTCAAGAATAAAAACGTAGTTATGATGTCTTCTGAATCCCTCTTTGTCCCTGCTCATACCAACTTTGTGAATTTGAAAAAACTGGTGTGGACAAGTAAGCACCAGTCATAACTTCCTTCCAATGTGTCCTGCCAACTCACTTGGAACATTTTCCTAATAGATGAGGATTAGCAGGTTAATCCTTCTCTCTGAATACTTTTCTTAAACCCTTGGCGTTATTTTAATGCAGCTTTTGTGATATGAATAAATATGTTACAGAACAATAGACTTCCAGGATATATTCTCCAAAGTTTTATGAGCATCTATGCTAAGAAACAAAGATATTTCAGTAATTTTCACTATAAGAGAGCCAGAAAGCACTTTTAACCTTGTTTCTATTCCTCTCTTAGCAATTTAGATAGAGCAAGCCAAAGGAAAGGCAAATTTGAATTATTTTTGAACATTCTACTTAAATTTTCATAGCAATGCTCTAAACTTCACTTGTGCACCTGCCACTTTGCGAATAAATAGATATCTTCATATTTGCTATTTCTGTCAATGGATACATTAACTCTGCACTGGATAAAAAGGGCAGATTCAGATATATGTCTAAGCATGCACATCCTGTACTTTTCCCCACCCAACTCAGTGTGCATATCACGCCAACTCACTGAATACCCTTGGGCTTGCTGCTTACCTATCAATATCAAACTGACTATAGACCTCTGCCCACTTACACATCCTCTTATAAATAGAACTCACCAAACCTGGCCACAGTCAGGTTGCAATAAGGTAAAGGGCCAGGAAAATAACCAAATAAAGCGTAACAGTTGATAGGATAAAATATTGGGTATATTAAGCAAAATCATACTGATTTACTAAATCCTCACTAATTCATTGTACTTGTTCACAGAGAGATGAGTGGACACAAGGCAACCTCTACCCAGGAGCAAGGCAGTCTATACTTGCTCCACAACACGCAGAACTGCACTTCCCTGTAGGCTGACAGAATCATTTTCAAATTCACTCTTGAAGTCTTCAGTTTTAAGCTTTGCCAAGGTAATCAAAACACAAGGAACTGCACGACTGGGCAGAACATCTTTCTTTCCTATCAAGGCAGACAGCATTATGGTGAGCACACTGCACTGCCTGAACATGCATTGGTCATCTAGGACATCCCAGAACAGAAGAGAAGGGGCAGAAGAAATATAGTGAATGAAGCATTACACTTAATTTAAAGACTAATTTCTAAAATACCTGTTTTGATCACTTTGTTTGCAATTGGTCAGACCCTAACAATACAACCCAACTCTAAGCTAGGTTTCAAGGGAAATGAGGAGGTTGCTATTTCCCACCAGGAGGATTAAACTGTAAGCCTGCTGTGCTGGCATGACATTTACTTCAAGATATTAATAACATGTCAGATAATGGAACATGCTGAATTCTAAATACTCATTTCTCCTCTATGAACGTGCAACATCCTTGTTTAGTAAAATGCAAACCTGCTACTGCACTGAATCCTTCTTGTGGCATCTTATGAAATACAAGAGGCATCTTTTCCCAATAAGGTGACTAAGCTCACTGACAGTAAAAGTAAGGATGTGCTGCTTTACTGGGGTTTAGATTAGTCTATTTATTACCATTTAAAAATTAGTTTTTTCCTTATTATTTCTCTCTGAATTCCAGACACAAACTACATTACAATCCACTGTATACTCTCTAGATTTTATGTCCAAATCATTCCAAACTGATTTATCCAGAAAGGTCAGAGATTTTGCACTCTATATGGCACTGCTACCAGTGTTTCCAAATTCAGTTACTAATGTGGACAAGATATTTCTAATCATAAAGAATGTTTCTTTTCTGTCCTTTGAGTTCTACATGATGCTCTTTAACACAAAAATCACAAAGACAGAGCCCAAAAGCTAAGGCGTATAGACCAAAGTACCATGTGCCTATCAATTCTGTCATGTCCTCAGACAACTAACTTTGGCTAAATTGAATAATATTCCACAACTGTTATTGATTTACAACTAATTTTAGAAAACTAATGAAAACAAAAATTTCACTTGTGATTTCTTGCTATTTTTTGTGTTGCTCTATTGCAGTAAAGACCCAGTCCGGACCATGGCAAATACTGCGTGCTCTGCAAACCCAGATGGGAAGTGCATAAGGAAGATAAATGAAAAAAACAAAACAAAACAAACGCCACAAAAACACAAAACCCACCCCAACATAGAAGATAACCAACGGATTCATTCTCCAAGATAAGTCTTGCAGGGCAAAGGAAGCTAATGTTGGAATTTCAGATTTAATCCATTCCTGAGCAGGAAGAGCAATCACTTTGGCCTTAACCTCAGCTTTGAAAACTCTGTTTTGCATACATGCTGTTTCAACATTTCTGGGTTGCAATTCAGCATCAAATAATCAATATTCAAGCCTGTTCCCCTTGCTGCCTCCCTGACACACCAGACCAAATTCCACCTTCTACAAGAGCGCTGACACCATTTGAAATTGAAGAACAAATTTTGCATATCTCCATGTCTTAAAGAACATTTTTGTGCGATACAGATGATATGCTACGAATTTTTGCAAGTTGCTGGTATATGCACGCCTACAGATCTAGTTCCATTCTTTCGACTGGTATGACTGCTTCCTGTGTTTCCCACACAGGAATAGGACACAGTACAGTAAATGCTATACACACGTGAAAATTCAGACAGTGATAAAATTTACCATGTAAAGAAACATTTGCATGATTAAAGTAACAGTCTCTCTATTATTTTTTTTTTAGCAGACTTTTTGAGAGGATTTTCTCAACCTTTGGTGCAGCACAGCTGCGCTGATAAGAAATCCAAAGATTTTTCTGCTGTTTTAAAACTGACTTCTGGTACAATGATAGGTATACCATCTTTTTACAGCTGGCATACACTGGAAGCAATCTGCACATATAATTCCATGAGAAATTACTTTATCTTCATTCAGATAAGCTCTTTGCTATCGAGAACACTGCTGTAATGCCCAAACCTCAACTGGGAGTTCATTAGCAAAATTTCTGCATAACAGGAACATACTTGAAAATACATTTAGACAGGTGTAAAAGAGACAGAATTTATCATCCCTGTTTTTTCAATATAAACTTCTCAAACATACACAGAAAATAAACCATAAGGGAGTAAGATTTATTGTATTTTACTGCAAAATCCTACTTCAAAATTTTCAGGTCTTTTTATGTCCTCGTTTTGTGACATCAGTGTATTTCCTAGATAAGAGTGATTAAAAACTGGAAGTCCTAATTAAGGAAGGCAAAATTCAAGGATTACAGGGAGAATCTAGAGAGAGAGGTGCAGTGGCTATTACATTTTCTGTGTTCACTGAGCACATAAAGAGCTTAGAAAAAAATCAACAAGACAAGGCTATGCTGTGGCTTTCTCCAGAGATGTACCCAGGCTGCCTTTTTTCCCCACCCACTTGGGGTTTTCCTGGTAGAACTGAAGGTACCTATGACAGTTTCCTGAACTGCATGACAAATTTAAACAGATTCTTTTAGAGTAAAACACAGACTGTGATCAGCTCCTAAAACACAAAAATAACCAAACCAAAAAACATCAAAAGAAACACACCGCCCACCCCCAACCTAGAATCTAAAGGAGGCAAGGTATGAGCAGAGCAGAGACAAAACTGTTCTCATGTCTGTCAGATATCTCAGTATGTGGGCTCTTTGTACATCTTCAGCTGAAAGGGCATTTTAAGGCCTTCAAGAATTTATAGCAGATCAAAAATGGAAGGCGTTCCAAATCAAGAAGCGTGCTGTGTCTCACACACACACACACACACACACACACACACACAAAGAAACAAAAGAAATAAAATATCAAAGGAGGTGACTTAACTTCCACTTCTCAACCCTATAAAGCTCACCATTCTTTCAGTATGTCCTTTCTTATCTTGGTGTTTGACTCATCTTTGATGGAAAGAGACTGCTTCATCTTTACACCTTAGAATCATTTAGATTGGAACAGACCTTCAATATCATCAAGTCCAATGGTTAACCTAACACTGCCAAGTCCACCACTAAACCATGTCCCCTAAGTGCCACATCTACATGTCTTTTAAATACCTTTAGGATGCTTTACTTTTGAGCTTATGGGGACTCATTGGGACTAAAATTCCATGAACTTAGCCTAAAGGTTTTCCAATGTAAGATACTTAAACACCAGGAATCCACCAAAAAAAGGCCACGTTTACAAATTCTACATATTTTCCAGTACAGTGAAGACATATTTGTTCTGAATAATTCTTCAGAATTCTCAATGCTTTGCATTTCTTAGCAGGAAGACTAAGCGGAGCTAAACAAATAAAAAAGGATTTGCTCTCTGGCAAGTCCTACTATTTTTGCAAACCAGACATACCAGCATTTAAACACACATTTCAGTAACAGAAACACATATGGTGCATGTAACTATTTATTCTCCTTTGTGGATTTCCAGCTGCTTCGTAAACTAATGCATCCCCAATCCCACCTGCAAGTCTTGGGACCTTGTTTGCAGGTTGTTGAGGAATTTCTCTATGTGACATTGCTTCCTCCTGTTTCAAGTGCAGGTACAGACAAGAATCATCAGACCAGCTTCCAAAACGCATGGGATTCTGCAGGAATGGGCCTGAGTTGAGAGGACAGTCAGAATGCTATAGTCTTAACAAGGAGATGTATTACCACCCTTACCTCCTGCCATGGTTTAACCCCAGCCACCAACCAAGCACCACACAGCCACTCGCTCACCTCCCTCACAGTGGGATGGGGGAGAGAATCAGAAGGGTAAAAGTGAGAAAACTCATGGGCTGAGATAAAGACAGTTTAATACGTAAAGCAAAGCCGGGCACACAAGCAAAGCAAAACAAGGAATTCATTCACCACTTCCCATCGGCAGGCAGGTGTTCAGGCATCTCCAGGAAAGCAGGAGTACTGCGTAATGGTGACTTGGGAAGACAAAACGCCGTAACTCCAAACATTGCCCCACTTCCTCCTTCCCCCAGCTTTTTATTGCTGAGCATGATGTCATATGGTACGGAATATCCCTTAGGTCAGTTGGGGTCAGCTGTCCCAGCTGTGTCCCCTCCCAGATTCTTGTGCACCCCCAGCCTCCTTGCTGGTGGGGTGGGTTGAGAAGCAGAAAAGGCCTTGACTCTGCGTAAGCACTGCTCAGCAGTAAGGAAAACATCCCCGTATTATCAACACTGTTTTCAGCACAAATCCAAAACATAGCCCCATACTAGCTATTATGAAGAAAATTAACTCTATCCCAGCCAAAATGAGCACACCTCCTCTGAAAAGTGTTCCACACTGTAAGTGGTCCACAATGGGGCAGATTGCAAAGTAAAATGCTGTCCAGCATGAGTCATTAATTAAGCCAATTTTCCCTTCAGTGTTAACAAGTACTTTGGAACTCACTGCATGGCCTAACTCAAAACAAAATGCTGTATCTGGGGACATTTTAACAAAGATTAAACAACTTCAGAAGAAAATATGACAACTTCTGCTCAGAACAAGAAAAAAAATTGAGTTAGCTACCTTAGAGTACTTGTTTTCTTTTCCCAGCACTCAGAACATCTGTAACAATGCTGAAGTAGTTTGTATTTTGTTACAGATGTTATCTCACGTTATATGCTTTTAGCCATGCTCCAGATTCCAAGTCTGTGCTTGCAGCTTCCCCAGATCTCAGTTTCCCACATGGCAGGAGAAAGATGTATAAGAAAGAGAGCACCACTTTGACACAAAATCCCTGGAAAACTTAGAAAAATCCATACAACATGAGCGCTGTCCCACTATGCAGGGAATAAAACTAGCATGTGGCCAAAAGCTTACTGCCTGTACTGCAGGCTGTGCTAAGGTACATAACCCTACTTGAGGACTCGGATGTCTTCCGTGTACCAAGTGCATGTCTGCACCTAAACCTGCACTAAAAGGTCTCCTCCCAGTCTGGGCTGACTCTGGCTCCCACTCAGCCAACTGAAATGCTCCTAGGAGTCTTTAAAAACCACCACAGGCCTCTGGACTAGCTGTTGTCAACCATCCTAGAACAATAATCAGCCTTCTTATGGAGGACAAACACAGCTGAGCGTGGTCGAGTAAGAATGTGTTAGCAACTACTGGATCTCCTTGTCACTACAAAACTTTGACAACATCAGTGACTAATACTGGGGCATCTGCAGAACATTCAACTTAGTATTCACCATTTTCTAAAATCACAGGAATCCCAACGTCATTATAGTTCAGTAGAGAGCTACTACAACTATTTGCACCATGGCTCTTAACCCAGGGTCTCTGACTACCTTACCCTTACTCAGTCTGCAGGAGCTCCTATATACGTGGTGTTGCCCCATGGTTCCCCTCAGCAGTACTGAAATAGTTAAGGTCACAACAGAGTGGTGCTATGTAAAGGAGAAATTTCCCTGTCCTTGCCTAAGTGAATGGCTGGGATTAAACTGACAGCCCACCTTAGTGATGGTGGAATAATTGGTTGTTCAGCTCTGTCCTTGTCAGAGCTCTGACAGTTCTGCAGATGTCCTGCTCAGCTCTCCAAAGGTTAGCCTCAGCTGGAGCTGGTGTTCATTAATCATTCCTTCCTGACAGGACTCAGAGCAGCCCACATCTGCCACTCTGTCCCCCTCAATCCCTGTCGCACCCAGCTTGTGTGTAATCACTGCTGGTTTTCTTAAGAGGATACTTGATAAGAGAATATGCATTTAACTACAAGACACATGGTGTTGTCTTCTCTCTTGGTAATTCTTTCAGCAAAGGGCTGGTAATATGAATTTGGGTCTTTGTCCGAGACAGTCCGGTACAAAAACAGTGAACTGTGGACTGGACGTATAAGAAGTATACATTATCCCAGTCTTTTTACAGTGTCTGTAATGCCCTCGTATAACAACAATTTTCAGTCTAGTGTCATACTCACACTGAAGATGGAAGGACATGGTATCATAATAACCTTGCAGGGGTATACAAGACAGCTGCAAACTGCACCTGATTTGGAGAGAGTAGAGAAAAAACACCATGCCACTATCTCCCTGAGCAGTCGGGGAAAGAAAAGCTTCAATGCATTCTTCTGATCTGGTCATTTTTTCCAACCACTGGATCTCTCTGGACTATGACAGTTGCTTTACTGTCTGCTTGTGTACATAGTGACTGAAAAATCCTGTTGCCAGCATTGCTTTAACCCAGGTGAACTGGATAATTTTCAGAAGTTCACACACATGACTAATTTCTTTGGCTTATTCTGACTGCTTTTATCAGAACCCACAAGATTAACTCATGATTAGTAGGCAGCTTAGAAAAATCAGAGGAAGAGAACTACTACGATAATTCCCAGCAATGTCAAGTATACACAGCACCTAATGCCATATGACCAATGCCAGAAGACCTCCAACATGAACAATTTGGCAGCATGGGATTTCTCTATTTACAGAAAGAAGTGAAAGCAGTTGTAAAGCACACAGCCTTTACAAATCAGTCTCTGAAGTTTGTTAGCCATATACATATAGGTTTTAAAAAGAAAAACACAAAGCTGGATTGTGGTTCTGCATAGCTCACGCCCTCCCAACCCACAAGAAAACCTAAGTGGGTTCTGAAACAGAAAGCCAAATGGAAAAAAGAACATAGGTAAGGAAGGCAAAGGAATCCCTCTCAGAAAACCAGAAAAAGCAAAGAACATAAATCATAGCTACCCTCCCCCAAAGGTTCTATGGGTTGGGTTTTTTTTCAGTTTAGCTACTCATTAATATGTGCCCCAGAATAAACTATGCATCCTATAGTTAGACAGAAGCACAAATATATTACTTATGAATCTTGATTAAATTAAAATAAGCATCAGCACACAGACTGCCAGTGTATTATAGTTGCCAAGACTGTGTAAGAAATAAAATTATTGCTCACTTCACAATCTTATTACAAGATTGTCCACTGACTTTTCTTAGGGTGCTGCTGTTCATATGTGAGCATTGCAGGAATCATCATTTCAAATAATTGATTAACTGTCTAGTCCACAAAGTTTAAAAAGGAACAAACAAGGACATTAAGTGATTAGCATTCTTCCTTTTAATTTGCAATCCTGTCTTCACAGCTAAAAAGCCAAATGCCTCAGGCTCTATCCCAGGCACACAGATCCCAACAAGCTTGACAGTAGAAAGAAGGTGCTACAGACGCACATTAACTGACATGCTGGATTAAAGCAATCAACACATTGACCATTAATCACAATTGAAGGCTTTACAGTGCACTTACAGAATGGCAGTGGGCCTGTTCCAGAAGGTAGCAGCAGTGATGCTGAATTTCAAACTGTTGAGCCAACCCATTAATGTGATTTGGTCAACATAAGCAGTTTTATCTGTGGATCTTCATCTAACGCAAGTAAATTTTGGATTTAGATGAAAAGAGAAAAATCTAAGTAATGGACTGCCTTTCAAGTTCCACAATACTGACTTTGCTAGGGAAGCTTAAGTATCAAACCTGGTCTAAATGACATACTCATAACCAGAGTCCCCATCACGTATAGCTGTTCTCCTGAGGACATTAGAAACTTTCATTGCTCAGCTGACAATGACGCTTTGCGGTGCTGCCTCCAATGGATGTATCAAATTTAACAACATCAGAAGAGCATGAGAAGGTATAACCACTTGCAAACCATTTTGAATCTCTGCAGGATTGAGAGTGCTTATCCGTCACAAAAAGATGTATGCTCCATTGCTGGATGGCACATTAACATTGCAAAAACTATTAGCAGTTCTATCAACCATGTCAATAGCCCAATTGCTAGGGACTATACAAGGACACATAAAAAAAGCTTATAGTATAAGGGACTAAAACTGATGAAGAGCAAAACTGAAAGAGATGAGGACCAATCCTATTGCTTTATGCATTATTTTCTCATTACTATTATCCCCATACATTGCAGTAGTGCCCAGTTAATGAGTCACTCAAATGCAAAACAAGAAGCTGGGCAATGACCGCTGGTTTGCGAAAAATTTTGGTACCACAGGAACAGATCCAGTAGAACATGTCTATGATTGCTGTCCATAAACATTAAGCAAGTCAGGCTCAAAATCTTCACTATGCTCTGTGTGTATGTGTAACTAAAAGACCTCCCCCTAACAAAGGATGTACATGCTGTCTCTCTGATTTTCCTTGAACCTACAGGGAGTCACATAAAATGATTAAGGCATGTTTTTAAGTCAGCAAGAATTGCATTTCTGTCATGATTTAACAAGGATCCTACAGGCTACTGAATTACTTGAGCAGCTGCATTAGATTATCTAGTATTCCAGCACAAAATATTGTCGTTTATTTGTGTATTCTCAATGGCAACTACAGAAAACAAGGAATGCTATTTCTTGTTTTGAAATTTAGCTGTGTCCCTGCCTTTCTGCTTCCTGTACTTATGTTCCCTCACCTCGCCACACACTTCACTTATCAGTAAAATGGACTTGCAGCACTGACATATCTGAAGAACATTTTTTGATTCTTAGACTACAGACAAGTAGAAAGATCTGTAAGTTCAATTACTTTTATTATTGTGCTCCCTCTGCTGGATCTAATAAAATCACTGTTGGAAAAAAATTGTTTGCAGAACTATGCTGATGTCTGCCCTTACCAATACACAAAAGTCGGACACTGAAAATGCCCCAATATCTTGGCTTAAGTTTCTTAAGATTCAGAGGAAGAGAATTCTGGGTGTTTCCAAAGACTGAGAAACACAATCCTGAGAGCAAGGTGCTACCTAATGCCTAGGAAAACATTGTGAACAGTTGGGGAAACAATGCTCTTCTGCATAGAGGCAGAAAGCTTGCTCCACAGAGGACACAGTATTAAGACAGCCCAGCATGCAGGAGAGAGACTCCTCTGGCACTTGTGATCCCTGTATAGATGGAGTTGTATGGATAAAGACTCCAGAAGGTGTTAAGTGAAAAGGGAAAACAAGTATCTGTCTGATATGGTGTCCCTTTAAGCCTTAATTGTATGGCCTGTGGAAAAGCAGCACTATGAAAAAGTAGACAGTGGCGTTACCAGTAATACAATTAAAATCACTGCAAGTAAAATACAAGAGATTATCTCATATGTTCCATGCCTACATTTTCTCCTTTACTCAGTCCTTCTAGCCTCTGAAAATAGCTGTAGGTCTGTAAAAATAAAGCAAAACACACAAGTATGACGTTTCTTTAGGTAGTGACAAGAACTACTTGCCTCCATACACTGGCAAGACCTGGCATGTTTAGACATAAACCATCCTGTCTCAAAATAAATAACGCTTGACCAAAGACTCATTTCAGTGTAAATTGACATATTAGGATAATCTGAGCAAGCTTGCCAGGCTCAAACAAGCTGTCTCCTTGCTGGTAAATACAATTAAAAGTTTTTAAGTCCATTTAGAGAAAACAGACAACAGGAATATAACAAACTTAGCCCTTTTATGTGGGGCTGGGGTTTTTTCCCCCCTCTAGTAAAAATGCCAGTTTCATACTGGCCTTTCCTCCACTTTAACTTAGCTATAGATAGGCATCAGAGTCTTCATCCAGAGCTGTAACTTACTTATTTTGGTGATCATACATACTACCCTCAAATGTCCCAAAGCATCAGCTGAGACAATTCAAGTCATATCTGTTCAAGTAAACTGCAACGCATGAACTCAGTTTCTCAAAATACACAGAGATTGTAGAGCAACAAGCATCACGCACATTTCATGTTGAAAGGTGTCTACAGTCAGTAGGTTTAGTATTGTATTGTATTGTCCCTACAGCTCCTCCATGGGGAAACTGAAAACTCAACTGGACAAGGCCCTTCAGCAGTCTGAACTACATTAGACCATCTCAGAGCAGTGGGTTGGACCAGCTAACCTTCAGAGGTCCCTTCCCACCTATATTATTCCGTGATTTTACGTTTTGTTGAAAGTTCATCTGGGTTGAGATACTGAGGTTGTGAATTTTCAGCACACTTTTACTGATCCCAGAATAATGGCATTCTTTTTAAAAAAAACCAATTCATTATTGATATGGTGACTAAAAGCTGACAAGACTGGGAATTATTTACCAATATGTATTGCTAAAAACTGCAGATCTGCTTCTTGTGTTGAATGGCAGGAATTTTTTCTTTACAGACAAGTCCTCTGTTTGCAAATTTTATGGAAGACAATATGTTTTTTATAGCTTCTAATATGAAGTCTGGTTACTGATTTTCTATGAAAATAAACCTGATCTGACATTCAAAGAGGGGCTAGACATAATCCAAATTACTAACATCTTGTCTATGCAAAAATGTCATATACTTGGAAACCATGACAACACTAGCTGTCTAGAGCTCACACAAGCTCAATCAAGCCATAATCAAGGATTTTCTTACATGATTGTCCATTATCTCCTTCTCAGTCAGAGATGCACATTATAGGAGTAAGAAGATCAGAGTGGAATCACCAGCATTAATTACATACTAGACTAGATCCGTCTTCCTTAAGGAGCTGTCAAAGAATTTGGAGCACCTCTAGGACATTCAGAGGAGTCCTGTACTGATTCTGCACAGGCTGTAAACCAGAAGAAAAAGTATTAGCACAAGTCAGTGTTACTTAAAATACATTAAGTTCTTCATATTTGATGAAAGAGAAATTCTATTCAACTCTGTGAACACAGATGCATTCCATTATGACTACTATGTCCCTCTAATGATGAGAATGTACCTAAAAATATAGCACAAGTGATACGTGTTTACCGTGAAGAACAAGGTTTTAGACTACATCATTCCTGTGTACATTTATTAGACTAAAGGCTTGTTAATAGCAGCACAGTCATTTGAAGCCTGTGTTGAAGAGAAGTAAAACTTTTTTTCTTTGTAAGTTTGTTAGAAAAGGTACAACCTTCTTCAGTCTTATTCTTTAGGTAAACTTCCTGAAGCAATTCTGGAAGCTCTGACCAAGTTAAGAAAGAAAGAAGTCTATCAATTCCTATTTTTTCTATGTCCAAAGAGAAAAATAATATTTTTATTTTTTTTTAATCAACAACTAAAGTATGGACTTCATTAGTAACTTGGAATTTTTAAACACTCTGAAGTTCAGTAATAAAACAACACAGCTTTCAGGGTAGAAACTGTGAAAGATGTTGTCAGTAAGGAAGATAAGAGCGTAACAAATCATGAACCAGTTATATGCCTGCCTTTCCAGAATTTACAAATACCTAATCCCCCTGTCATGTCTTAAATCACAAAGGTTATCCTATGACAGGAAAACAAACAAAAAGAGGTAGAGCTCCTCAGAACCAGAGCAGAACCTCATTAACTAAAATACACAGATACAGCACAGAGCATCCAGATGGAAACAACAGTAAGTTTAGTGAATACATTGTAGACCATGAGGAGACCAGATAGGGCAATGAATACTGTGGAGACAAATGTGTACATACAGAGAAGAGCATCTAAGAAATATATTCTGCAAGTGCTGAAACTGTAAAGAGCTGTTCAACACAACAGACCTCCAGCTGCTCAGTATTTAATATGAATGTACAACCAGGCTCAAACAATCTGAGTGAAAAATGAAAAACAAAAAAAAGGGGAAAAAAACATACCATCTGACTTATACAGCCAGTAAAAGCTATGCAAGAGCAAATAAATAAATATGAACAACAAACGCAAAGAGCTTGTGAACTACTCATGGATTTTTCATGAGATGAAAAAGGAATTTGTCAGACAAATTATTTGCTCTGAATTATTCACTCAGCTGTAATTATGGCCATTGGCAGGCAGAGAAACCAATAACTTAAACTGATGATTTCTGAGCTTCTCATCAAATACTTCCATCAGAAGGCCATGATCTTGAGAAAAAAATGCCTTTTTGCTGAACTTGTGAAGCCATACATTGTTTCGTTCAGGCCACAGCCAGTGCTCTGGACAGTGACTCTAGGTCAAGATTTTGTTCTTGTTGAAATCGTAGCCCTAGATACCATATCATCTGGCAATTTCCTTTCTTTGCAGTCTATGCTCCGCTCTCCCAAGGAAGTAAGTATTTCAACAGGGGGTTGCTTTCTTTCAGCTGTATTATACTGCAAGGAGGTAAATAACTGTATCATTAAAGAGACACGGCAGTTTTCTCCTCTGTTTTAGTTTCCTAACCATTTTGGTTGTCCCATTCTCTGGTTATGTCTGTACCAGGGAGCAGTGCGAGGGACACAAGGCCACATTTTATCTCTTGAAGTAGAACCACGGAGGGCAACATGCATCTAGATGACATTGGGTCACAAACAAGCCCTCACCATGTCTTCCAAGAAACCAGGAATCAGAAATCCAAGAATAGAGGTTGGCAGCACACGAGCCTTGCATTTGGTTCTTTCAACATTCTTGCATTTTTCCACGTGAATGGCCATACTGGAGAGCATTTAAATTAGAATTTTTACCTGCTAGGTTATCTATACAGTGCTCCACAGGAAGAGCATATTCTGGCACAGAGACTTCTGTACCATGATTACCATACACTGTCCCCAACAGCCACAAGCTTTCCCCTGTATATGCACATAGCTACCAAGCTTCTGCCCCCTAAACCAGTCATGGTGCTTAAGTAAAATGAATTTTTTAACTTCTGCTGTACTGACTGTAAAAAGCTAGGAGATACGAATAAAAATTCCAGTTTTACATCTAATGTTACTGACTCATTATGGTAACAAATGAGTTATAATACTTCCTCAACTCAGACATTTTACCTATTAAATGGAGTAAAAATAAAGTGAGAATTAAATAAAAACTAATATACACTTTCTTGATATCCTAGAAACTTCACTGAAGGCATCAGAAACGTGTGGGAGTTTTATTTTCAACTTTACAAAATACTAAGCATTTTATAAGAAGAGTTTATTTACAAAAATCAAATAATTCAGGGTAATGACTATTCAAAGTGATTCACTCTGTCTATACTAAAGACCATAAGCCTCTAGCAAATTCCAAGCAGCACTCTAACATACCTTTCTTCCACATGTGAAAGTTCTAACTCAGTTAAAATTTGGGCTCCGGAGGGTGCATTCTGCCACGCCAGAAATACTGTGTTAGCATTCACGACAAAAGTCCTTCTACTCTACAACAAGGTAGACACACACACAAAATCCTAGGCTCTCACATTCGAGCAGAAATGTTTCCAGTCTTTTTCTGTTCATATAAAAAACAGTCTTGCTCTCAAACTTCATAAAAACAAGTGATTACATCAGTTCCTTCCCCATCCTATGCATCCACTGATTAAATGACTCAAATTTAGAATTCTGCTTCCAGAGGCTTTTCCACAGTTCTGCCTATTCTCTTCAGTCCTCGCACCTCTAACTTTTCACGTACTGAAAACTTTTTCCTCATCTACCTATTCAAAACATAACCAAAAAATTAAAAGGCTGTCTACTTCTGAAATTTCCTCTCCGTGGGTAGACTGATGAGGCGAGGCATCTGAAGATGAGCAGAAGCTAACTGTTCCCTCACATTCCTCTGTCGTTTAAATCCCTCAAGGATGACCAGGGTAACAAGGAGACTTCTGCCCTCACACTTCACAGGGCAGTGGCCAAAGGCACCATGTGCTCTCCTGCATCTGTGTAATGCCGGAGACAAGATATTACACAGCACAATGTAAACAATGACACAGAGCACAGAACAACAAGTAGCAAGAAGCATAGATTTTTTTATAAAGTTAGAAAAGAAAATGAAAAGTCTTCTGAACAACTTGCAATTTGTGATTAGGAAAACAGCATATAATAGCTGTGAAGAAAAATTTTCTTGCTTCTCAGCCAGAAGAGTGGTGATTAGTTGGGTTCAGGATAGTATAGCATGGTGCATACCAACTAGGAAAAGAAATAGTTACCACTAGAAAACTGCCCATCATGAGTATTGATTGACTTAATGGGCCAAAAATTAGATTATGTGGATGCAGACTTAACACACTACTTAATAGAAAAGGCAAGCTTCAGAATTGTTTAGTAAGTTCATGAAGACATACCTGCAGAATTTTCAAGAAAGAAAGAGCAGGCACAGACACTGAGGTTGCTGCTTTTCTGACAGTAGTAAGTGGACTACAGCTAAGCCTCTCAAAAGAAACTCATTCAGAAGTGCAGAGTTGAAAGAAAAAAAAAGATCTGGAAACCTGAAAGAATTTTTTAATACTTCCCCTCCCCCCCCCCCCCAATATCAGTAAATAGATGTGTTTCTGCTCACTGGGAACATACTGGTAATATTTCCCCCCCCTTTTTAAACAAGAAATTGAATTTTTGTCTATTAATAAACCAATAAAATAGTCACCTTGGGTGAAGAAACCCTGACTGACATTGTGAGGGTGTTATAATCATTAATTGGATACATTTCAAAGTATTATACAGATAAAGTGTTACATAAATGTGCAGAGTTGTATTTCTCACTCTGATCTGCTTGCGAAAATGCCCCAAAGAAACTTTTCATTGTCTACTTCAAGCTGATGCTCAGGCAGTTCATTGTGTGTCTTGTCAATTTTCAGATGGTACTGTCAGGGCTTCAAACTGACAGGAATCATCCCAAGTCAGAAGCTGCATTCATAAACCTGAGTAAAAAGAAGCAATTTCAGGCAGCATTTGGTTTCTCTGAGAATGGAGTGACACAGTGCAGAACTGTATCACAGAATTCTTCTCTATCCTGGCAAGGAGTCTCAGGGCATTTACAGAGTGAAACAGGACTGAATAAAAGTAGAAAACCTGATGGTAGTGTTACATAAGCAAACTCACTGGTTTAAATAAATAATCCAATAGCAACATCATAAAGCATCAGGTTTGGGAATATAAGATTGTATTAAAATATGACTTACATAGCTACACAGAGGCACATAGATATTTGCACTATGCACATTTAAGTTGATTCATCTACATAAGAGACTACTGTGTGCAGTTATCCCATCAGCATGAGGGTTACCCTAGGTGACACCCTCTAGGGTAAGTCAGCTAGGAATCAAAGCTGCTACGCTTTTGTTGCTAGCTTCTCATCACTGTAATATTCTACCACCACTACAGCAGCTCCAGACAAACATGCCTCAATTTCTGTCTTCCCATAGCTTTGAAGTGCAAACCTCAACATACAAGGGTGCCCAAGCTCTCTGATTGCACTTCATTTTGAATGGGCTACTAAAAATTGATTTAAGACCCCTTAACTAGGGATAGTTAAGGCTAACTATGTGATAGGCTTAGGATGTCATAGGCCTATGTCATAGGCTTTTTAGAAAAAAAAAACTAATAGAAAAAAAGAAACATTTTTGGTTTAGCTCCTGACTGAGGAGATAAATCTATTACTACCTACTGTTCAGATGCCAAAATAGTTTATTGGCACGGCTAAGATGATCACTGCAAACCACACTTACTTCATGCTCACTGCATGAAAATGAAAATGATGTGATGCGAAGTGCTCTGTAACACTACCTGATTGGGAGTTCTGGAAAACTAAACTTCTCTACAAGCAATTTATTTTGTGCTCAATGCTCTTAATAATAATGGGTGAAAGAGTTCAACTGAAAGCAATTTAAAAGCTTTCCTGTTTTGTGACAGTTTTACTCTATTCTATTCCACAACATTTTAGCCATGGACAAAATTATCAATATTTACAGAAGAACCGTTGTAAAGAGAGTAGTCTTTACTGAGCCACAGGTGAGACTACAGTATCCAATAATTTAAAATTCTTTCAGTAGATGTTCTGGAACCAACTGCCAAACACTGAAGGCTCTTTGTGAGAACCACAGACTTCACTGGTTTGTAAATCTCTACTTCAGGAGTACAGCTTGCAAATACAGGTTTAAAACTCAACATGAAACTTCCCAGCGCTTCAGAAATCTCTCAGATTTTTCTGATTTTATCTACTATGTCTAACAGTTATGCAGTGTAACAACAGATGACAGGTCCTTCCTTCCCCTCCAAGAAAATAAAAAAAAAAATTTTACAAAAATTCAAAGGCTATAAAAGAAAAAATGTTATGGACTCTGAAAACAAGTTGGGATATAGTTATACATTTGAGCTCAAATATCATCAGAAATCATAATTAATTAGTTCATAATTCAAAATGGTTACTTTAATAAACTGTGTTCCCTTTCCTTTTAATGCCTTGTTCAAATTTGTCAGAAGTTTAATCTTTTGCTATTACGTGGACATGTCTCCACTAAATCCAATTAGCCTGCACAGTGTGTTCACAGATTCTACACACTGTGAACTGTACATGTAAGTGGAGCACACATTGGCTGCTGAGCATTGACCATGCTGTCATAAATTTCAATTCACATCATAATTTCATGCTGATTGTGCCACTGAATACATTACTTTCCTACAGAATATCAATTGCCTAACAACTTTTTCTCAGGACACGGTTAGCAAAACCAGCAGAGTAGGTGTTCTCAGAGCACAGGAAGCAGACCACACAGGAGCTGTAGGATTACTGCTGCTGCACATACTTTTCCCCTAAGACAGGAAATTGTGGGTTTGATGTTTGTTTTCAACTATTTACCAAATGAAAAATTCACCTCAGTGCTAGAGAATTCAGTTTTCCAAAGAGAAAGCCTAAGACAAGCAATGGGTCCCTAACGAAAGCAAAGTGAAGGAAAATATAGAGAAAAGATTCCTTAGGTCCCCATCAAATTCCATTCAAATGGGCCTATAAATTAAGAATGATCAGTGGATTCATAAACGGGATCACTATAACCTTCAGTGACGCATCCCATTCAATTTAAGTGAAATTACTTTCACTTCTTCTGCGATAATTGATCGCGTCCCATACTTTGCCCAAACAAACATCACCTATTCTTGTAATACAGATTCGTACCAGCTCCCTCATATCAACTGGTGTCACATCTGCCAGAAAGCTCCCTGATTTCATTAGCATCTTCAGACAAATCCTTCCCACGAGAGGCTTAGCTTTGGTTAAAATCTTGGGTGCACGGATGACAAGTTTGCTGTAAGATAGGCAAAAACAATCCCCCAAACATTTCTGCCAGCCTTATACGCTACACTGCATTCCCAGCACCCTCTTGCTCATGTGAGCTGTTAAAACGGCCATAGCTGGCAGTAATTGCTGTTGACATTGTTCAGAGCCTTGCCTCACTGCCAGAGACAAATCTTTCATTCATGAAGAAGTGCTTGTTAGACCAGCTCTGGACTCCAAACCCACTTAATTAAATTGGAAAAAAAAAAAAAAGTTGCTTCGCTCTGGTGGGAAATTTGCACACAAAGGCCCGGTGTCTGGGTCTTTCCTCCACTATTGTGTCTCTCGAACAGTTTTACAATATAACAGCATCTCTCTCCCCCTTCCCTTTCCTTCTGGCCACTGCAAAGGCAGTAGTGACCCTCATTAAAAGACCAGTTTGTTATGGAATGTTTTCCCAATGATTCACTAACAGGGCTTTTCTCCTCAGCAATCAAGGGCCTGCAAGTGCTGTGTAAGGGCTCTCCAAGGGCTGATTGCTTCAAAAATTTCAAAAGTAAAGAGTATAAACAGGTACATGGAAAAAGCCTCTTTTGAGCAGTTATGTAAACATTCCCAATGCGATTTAAAAAACAGCATGCTGAAACTGTGAAGTCTGACTCTTTTCTTAATTATATTCACACATCTCTTTCTGCATATACCTACCAAACAGCACTCAGTCAGATACTGTGGAAAGGTATGGCAAAACACACACTGCAGAGCTATAGAACAGTAGTTAGTCTGATTAAAAAATAAACAAACAAAACCTCAACAACCTCCCCCAAACACAGCTCACATTTTTAGAAGAAGCAGACATAACCATACTATCCACACTAAATTCCAGATGGCACAAGCTATTTTGTGAAGAGGGAGTCAGGAAATGGAGTAAGAACTGAATGCAATACTTAAACAGATTTGGCTTTGGCCTAATCTGGCAGTTTTTGGTCTTTGCCTTGGCTTTCAAATTTACATGATTGTTTTGTTTTGGTTTTTTTTACATCCATTTAATTGTAAGCCTTTTGGGGCAGTGGCCACAGGTCTGAATACTACACAAAATAAAGTAAATTGCCAGTATTAATAATGGATTGCAACAGCATTTCAGAGAAAAGTACACAGAAAGTATCACTAACTGCAAATGTTGGTTTTCCTCTACACATAATATGCCTTTCTGTATGAATAACAACAATCGGTTCTATATTAACAAATCATCACTGAATAATTTTTCTATTATATGGTAAATAATGTTCAGAGTAAAATTACCTAATTCCGTATGACAGCTACATTCAGCTGTTTCTACATAATTCTTTACCATAATTGAATATTGATTTACATAAAGCAAAATGTTTATGTCTTTATGTGAAAAACATTAAATTAATAGGAACAATACTGTCTTATTGAGATTCCATAGAGTCAATATGAAATGAAAACACTAAAACATTGAGAAAAGTTAATTGATATGGTAAAGCCAGGAATCAAAGAAAAACATCAATCTGTCCCATGATTTACATCAGCATCATACTAGATGTATTTATCTTATTGTTTCTATCCTTACAAAATCCTTAATCCTTTCTACAGAAAAACAAGATAAATACATTTTTGTCATACCACTTGAGTTGTCATTAAATAAAATATGGAAGTGATATGAACACAAACATCTTTGATACTCAAACATTTTGCAGCTCTATCTGTTGTCCTACAGCTCACAAGATGCTGAACTGAAATCTGCTCTGTCTTACACCTGTGATTGCTGCTTGGTACAAAAGAGATTGGGCCCTACATGTGTTACCAGCTCTTAAAATTTCAAAACACAGATCGATCAGAATCTCTTACATAACAGTTATAAAGCTCTTCTTTCTCAACTGGCAAATGAAAAGGCAACGCCATGTAGTGAGCTCTCTTTCTGCAGTGGTGTTCTTCTGAAACTGTCCACAAAGAAAAAGGAGCAGTATTGGAAAATTATCAGGGAAGTATATCCACTGTTGTCCACTGCATTTGTATAAATATAAAGGTGGCTGATCACACTATCTTAGGTTCTCAGAAATTCAAGTACGTATCTCCCAGATTGTGTTTTTGCTTGTAGCATAAATATAAAAACATGGTACTTTGATTTATTCATGCTTGTATTAAAAATGTTACTTAATAGTTTTAGAAGTCAATGAATCTGAAATACACATTTTATGGTTATAGAAAATCTGAAATAAGTATGACTATTAACTGTCTGCACTTAAAGTTCCTTTTCAAAAAAGTTTAAATTAAACTTATTATGAGATGACTCAGAAAACAATGCAACAAGTACTTCTGATGGTTTTGACCTATCCCCTTAGCCTTGTTTTATGTCTCACTGTAGAAAACCCTACAGTTATTCAGATGTAGGGAAACGGTAATTCTCAAGAATAAATGTAAGAAATCACCTTCTTTGACTTGAACTGAACCTTACCAAAGAAAAAAGATAAAGGAATTGGTTATTCTACTGCTTTTTATGTAAGCCTTTCCAGCTTTACATCTGAACTGTTTATTTTATGAACGTCACAATATAATTTTCATCAGGTTAATTTTCAACTTCTCTAAAATTAACTAGAAGACAGACATAACTTGTGCCCAAACCCAAGGTAATCTGAATCTAAGACCAGAAATTATTTGCTGGGATGAATATTTGAGATTACTCTTTTGTGACCTGTGTAAATCAAAACTTCCAAACAACAGAACCCTGGAAATGATTTTTCATCTCATTTCCTGTACCCTAGGCTACCAAAATTTGCTTTTTACCTGTGGTGCCATCATTCCAATCACTAATTCTACTTAATTTTTGTTAGCAAAAAAGTCCACACATACAACAATATTTTTCCAATAATGACAACCGAGCAGAAAAATACATGTATTTGCAAACCTACACTAGGGTCAATTGCTTAACATATTGCTCCTACACGTTAACAGAAGAAAACCCGGATTATCCAAGGCTGCTTTAAGTCTACAAAGTCCTCACTGTTAAGTGACATTTCAATAGACTTTCTACCAGGTCCCAAGGCAGTATGTAGGTGAGGTATTTACTACATTCTGATCAATGAAAAGACTATTAGTCACACTACTAATTGATTGTTACAGCTCCCTCCACAGGGATTTGTAAGGTTTGTCACTAGAGGTTTCCAAAATAACAGTTTAGAGTAACTGAAAAGCACGCTTTTGTTAGATACCTTTCAAAATGAGCTGTATGTTTCATACTTTGTGAAAGAATATTTCAATTTTGGTAACACTAATTTTAGGTGTTTGATATCGTATCAATATTGGATGATGTTAAGAGGAAATGGATGTAAATATGCTTTATGTGACCCTCCTGCAGAACTGATTCCATCAAAAACAGTGATGTTCTTAGTTTTCCTTGATTCTTAATTAAAACAATTATTTTGCTGTACAGTCCCTCCTCTACCTGTTCTTTTATTCTTGCATGAGTTAGGCTACATTACTATTTTGATTTGTTTTCATTATTAGTAGTTTTTAACAATAGAGTTAAAATTATTAGTTTATAACATGCTTTTTCTTTACTTATAATTCATGTATGTTGAGCAGAAGCTGAAAGCATTAATTTGTCAATCAGTCCTGCTCTATATCTAGTCTCACTTGAAACAGACTAAGTACACATACACACACACAAAAAGATCCGTATGTTTCCCAGACGTAAATGAGCTTGTAAACATTCAGGTATGTTAGGATTTACTGAGACTATTAGCTGTAATTCCGAAGCATATTGCACATATGATAGTATATTACAAAATCAAGGAGGTTTCAGTATAGAAACCTCCTTTTAATCTAGATAATAACATGAATATTTACTTTGTACCCCAAGATCAATTTTCAATTCACAGATCAGACCTGTGAAATGATTGCTGGAGGTGACTTATTGATATGTCCTCCCACCCCTTAAGGGAAGATAAACCTCCAGGGTGGAATGTGGTGGATATA
This sequence comes from Aquila chrysaetos chrysaetos, assembly GCF_900496995.4. Lineage (NCBI taxonomy): Eukaryota > Metazoa > Chordata > Aves > Accipitriformes > Accipitridae > Aquila > Aquila chrysaetos. The sequence goes on along the minus strand of NC_044019.1, from coordinate 220,309 downwards.
CACAAAATCTGTTCCATAGTAATTCCCTTAGCAACATAACCTGCAACCTTAGACGTCAGCAACACCAGGGGAGCTTGGTACGCTGACCCTAAGAGAAACAACACGGAGGGTGGAGCGGAGTAGAGACACTGCAGCCAGGCTCTGTGATATCACTGCAGGGATGGGGAACTGGAACTACCAGAACAAGAATGGAAGGTCCCTGCATTGAATCCACTGAAGCAAGAAGATGAAACAATGGGATTCTGTCAACACTATGGCCTTACTTCTGATGTATATCGTAAGTGCCCAGTTCTGGAGTAGTGACACGCTAAATCACGTTCTCTGGGTGAACTTTGCTCATTATAATCTCATTATAATACCAAAACACACCTCCATCCCAAAAGCTACCCACCTCCAAGGTGTGACTACCCTTTGCTGAGCATGCACTCTGAATTTTCTCTAGCATATACCTCTAAAAGCAAAGCAAGGAGATTTTACACCAATCATCATAAAGGTATTTATGACTAGAGTCACTCAAGCTCCACCTAAAAGTAAGAAAATAGTATAAAAGGGCTTAAGAGAGGAGGAATGCTAGGGAAGATACCATCATAGACAAGCCAGGAGGACATCGCTAACTTCTGGGATCAGTCAACGGGCTGAACCTCTCTTTCCCCCCATCGGGACACCTACTGGGTAAGATTTGAACCCTCGGTTATACTGAGTGCTTCCCCGGGAAACTTAGAACTCTCTACAGGGTTTTTCCATAATTTAGTGTTCTTGTAGTCAACTGTATTATTATTTGCACATGCTTTACAGACAGTGTATTTATCACCGGCAATTCAAAAGAACCTGTACTTCTGTTGCTTTAATAAACTGTACTGTTTATTAATTTAGCCATGATAGTTCATTGAATGCGACCAAACTCCTTAAGTCTGGCCATTCTAGTTCGTTGAATATGACTAAATTGAAAGTACAGTGCATTATTTGTACATATGTAATCATGATAGTTCAATATATTGAACACGACAGAACTTATAGTGCTGAATTGGGCATCACTCAGAATCTAAGCCTAGCCGGCCCTCTGATATCTGAGAATAAGCTGAAACGCAAGGGCGTTTATTTTCTGCCAAACTTCTTCACGCTTTAATGCAACAAGACCCCAGAGTTAAAAGTAACCACTGTAAAATATGTTTTGATGTTAAACTGAAAACCTCCTGGAAGTCTCTGTGAAGAATTTCAGTGCACGTCTGATACTAAAAGGAGTTTTGTACAGTCTCACAGAGTGTGCAAATGACAATTCACAACAGCATGTGTGGCACCATGCAGAAAAAGAACATACAGAAATGGCAAACTCTCAAAGAGCCAGACTTAAACCCTACTGTATTTAAACAAGTGTGGCCTGGACAACAGCAGGCCTGATGATAAAATCAGAAGTGCAGAATACCTCAAGTCTAACCCATGTGCTGAAACCATCTTTTTCTAAAATGTGAATAGAATTTGAATTTTTTTCTTTCCTCACTTGCCTTGCTGTGAAATGCGAATATAGAGTTGTATACCCCAAAGAGCAAATCCTTTGTGTAGGAGAAAGAGGAGGGCAGAAAAGAAAAGCTATTTTGACAAGAACATTTTTGTGGTAAAAATTATTTTTTGTGTCCGTGAAAACTAAATGTTAATTTTAAAAGTATATATTTATCTTTTAAAAAGTCTCTGTGAATATCTTGTTTGTCTGTCTGTGTATGGGAGGAAAAACACTTCCCTACAACAAGTCAGAGAAATACAAACAGCCCCAAACCCTTTCTTGACAATATCCTTCAAATATCTGAGAAACTATTACAAAAAATTAAAATCCACCCCCACCCCCCAAGGTACATAACCAAAACCATGAATGCATGTTTTGGTTTTTTTTAAGATAATTCACCTTGCCTTTTCTTAAATTGTCTGTGCATTCTGGAAATGCGTATCTCAAGCGAGATGGAAGAAAATATCAAATAGGAAAGGTTTGCCCCCACTCTTCAGTTTGCCTGAGAGCAGAGAAACCATATCTGTCCTTTGACCACAGCAGAACAAATGTTACATGCCAATGTTTTTTATGCCAGAAGCACAAGCTGCAGAAAAACAGGCTCCACTCTCTTTGTAGAGCTCATTTCTTCTATTGATGTTCATCTGATGACACATTTGTTTTCAGTTAAGCTGAGCATAAGCATATTTTTATTTTATTCATTTGATAGTTATTTATATAGCTGGATGCCTACCGTGATCACTGACATAACAATCCCCCACCAACATATTCACTGGAACTTCTTCCATAGCTCTTTCAGGAAAACACATCTATTTTGGTTGTTCTTAGCAGACATTTTCCCTTTGTATTCTCCTGCTTCCTCCACAGAGCACAAACAGGCAGGACAGCTGCACACACTAGAGAGGGAAGAGACCTGGACAGTAAGTCTAAAACCCTAGAATAGAAATGGATTTATCTTCGTGCAAGGGTACAACCTGGTAAATGATACGTGTCCATGGGAACAAAGTCTCTCTTCCTTTGTATCATGTTTAGCAAAGCCAGAGTCTGTGTAACACCAAATAATGGACACTAGCACCCCAAGAGTAAAAGCCTGCACTCTACTCTTCAGTTGGGATAAACCCTACCTGTACTACCTGAAAGATTCAGGAAGGCTCAGAGACTGGTGGGCACTGTTTTGGGTATGTATCCAAGGCAGAGGAGCTGGGGTTTGCAGAATAAATGAAGCAAGCATTTCAGCATGCTGTAGAGACTCTGTTGTCCCCTCAGTGGCATCATGGCTGAAATGCCAGATTCAACCAGGGTAAACTCCCCAAGGTAGACACCTTGTCTTTACATAGGCCTTTCACTTGCCATGCACACGCCACTGATACTCTAAAAACTACATGCAAGAAACACCATTAAAGTATACTAGGAAACGCTACAGGAGCCAACAAAACTCAAACTTAGGTACTGCTGTTACAACAGGTTAAAATAGCATATGATTATATCCTGTATTGTGATTTGCTTTCTGTGCAGTTTGGGAATCTCAAATTGCTAATTATGGCATTTCCATGTAAAAATGGCTTCTTACCTATCCACAGTATGTAGAATTCCCACAAACCAGATAAGATATATCATATCTTTAAAGTGGTTGGCTGGTAGTGATTTCATAAACAAACACTGCTGTCCTTAAAAAACAAAACAAAACCCAAACCACCACATTACTAATAAAAAGCTTTTGCCCATGGTCCTTAACAACATGATAATTTATTTAAAACAGATACATCCTGAAAGTGACCCACTCAAAATTATTAAAAAGATATGCTGTTTATTTTTGCTGTCCATAAAACAGGCAATAGCTTATGAATATGCAAACTGATCAGATGTAATTAACATGATTGGCTCCTACGGAAATACAATCTTCTGTGTTTAAGGGAGTTGGCTGCAAAAACTAATGAGGTCAAGTTAATATGCTTGTGAAGAAAGCATCAGCTGTCAATGCAAATGACAAGAATGCCGACATTAATCCCCTTTTCTGAGCAAATAATTTAAATTTTCCTCGATAAACTAGGAAATCTCAAGAGCATGGAGTCAACCAGCACTGATAAATGTGGGACGATTAACAAGGAAGAAATAAAAGCTTGTGTCCATTTACAGTAACGATAAATGTGGCATTTAATTAACTAGAAGGTTTTCAACAAGTGTTATGGGCAATTAGTTGACCATCATACCACTGGCCTCATCAATCCTGTCCAAGATGCACAGTTCCAGCAAATGACCTGCAAGTACCTAGCTCCACTGACCTTAAGGAAAAGGTAAAATGTAACTAAATGTATTATGACATCAGCAATTGAACTAAGCAGGTTTGACCTCTTAGGACAAAAATCGATACCTAGAAACTGTTGAATGTTTAAATGTTTACATTTGTCTTTTCTAGTGGTTAAAATCCCTCCAGCCACCTCAAAATACCACTTCCGTCCTTTCTTTGCAGCGCCCCCCCCCCATGAGAATAAGACACGAAATTCTAAAATCACAGGCAAAGGTGAAAATGAAACTTTTATTATAATAAAGACTCAGATTCAAGTATCATTGTCATGCCAGTTTAAGTGAAGAATTTGTCTTTGAGAGATATCATGGGCTCATTTAATTATGAAACAATTGTAATATTTCAGTTAGGGGTGTTGCAAGCATTTCTTCAATTCTGTGTTTGTAATTATTACATAGATGGTATAGTGCATGTAGTATGCTGCAGGTAGAGAAGTATTTCAAGTGCTTTCAGAGCCACTAGCAAGCATCTATGAGTTCTTATCGAGATGGTTACGATTCTTGAAAACCAAAAGAGGGCAAAACACCCTATCTTTAAAAAGGCAGAAAAGAAGGGAGCCAAGAATTTATAATACCAGTGCCATAACTCTTGTTGAAAATATCCAGAAGGAAACTGGAAAAATAATCTAGCTTTTATATTCTTGGAAGAAAAGGGAAGTTATTAACAGCAAACATGAATTTGTCACACAACACACACGCCCACCCTCCATGTCAACTTAGTCTAACCTCCTTCCAGGGTAAACTAATAAGCCTTAAGGACAGGAATCCCACACTTTGATATGAGCAAGCCTTTTGACACTGCTTCATATAATATGCATGCTGCAAAAACAGGGCACAGACCACTTTGGGAATCACAATTCTAGCAGTTCCCAGTAGCTCACTGACAGGTAATCCACAGAAGCGTGTTAGGAATTTGCAATTTTCAGTATTTTCATGACTGGCCTAGGTAAAGGAATGGACTATAACTTAAGTAATTTTCAAATCACTTCAAATAGTAGGGGCTGCAAGCACTTTGGTGATCAGTATTCTAACTCATATTTATCTTAAACAGTAGAAATGGATTGAAAGAAACACACACAATTCAAGAAAAATAAATGTGATGAGTTATTCCTGGGCAAATATAATCAACTATGCTAAAACCATGTCCTGGTTTTGGCTGGGATAGAGTTAGTTTTCTTTCTAGCAGCTGGTATAGCGTTATGTTTTGGATTTAGTAGGAGAAGAATGTTGATAACACACTGATGTTTTCAGTTGTTGCTAAGGAACATTTAGACCAAGTCAAGGATTTTTCAGCTTCTGATGCCCAGCCAGCAAGAAGGCCAGAGGGGCACAAGAAGTTGGGAGGGGACACAGCCAGCACAGCTGACCCAAACTGGCCAAAGGAATATTCCACAGCATGTGACGTCATGCCCAGTATATGAACTGGGGGAAGTTGGCCTGGGGGGTGGATTGCTGCTGGTGAACTAACTGGGCATCAGTCGGGAAGTGGTGAGTAATTGCACTGTACATCACTTATTTTGTGTATTCCAATTCTTTTATTATTGTCATTTCATTATTGTTATTATTTTCTTCCTTTCTCTCCTATTAAACTGTTCTTATCTCAACCCACAAGTTTTACTCCCCCCCCACCTCCCCCTGATTCCCCCCACCATCCCATTGGGTGGGGGGGGAAGTGAGCAAGCGGCTGCGTGGTACTTAGCTGCTGGCTGGGGTTAAACCACGACAAACTACAATGGGAAATTGGATAGAAAAGGAATCTTGGTGACGAAACAGATCACAAACTAAGCCTTAGTGACATGCTGTTAAACATTCACCATTCCAAACTATTAATCAAAGAAAATCATACAATGGCATATATAGGAATATTGTTTACACGATATGAAAAGTATCTCCCTGCCCAACACTGGTAAACTCTTAGATGGAGAATACATCCAGGTTTTGGTGCTACACTTTGAAGACATGCTGCAAGAACTGTGAGACTGTTCAGGAGAGAACAAGACGAATGCTGGGGTAGGGTGTAAACAAAAAACTCTTTCTTCGATAAGACTACAGACATCATAACAGTCTTCTATTACGCAAAGGATTTTCAACATGTAGTTGTTGTGCCCATATTGAGTGGCCAGGAAAACACCATGGAGGTGAACTGACTGCTGTTCTGCCTGCTGACTCTCAGAATGAAATCCTGATACTCTTTACATTACTAGATGCTCTAGTATTACAAGATTATTGAAGATGCCTTCCTCCCTCTCCCAAAATGTGATATATTACATTACAGGACATGGAAAAATGCCCCAATCTGAAACAAAACAGGACAGAGCCAAATATTTAGAACTACAGGGGTTTTTGTCTTGCCTGAATGGAAATGGTGAAAGAATCCCGTAAAGCTTGAATCACCAGCCACAGTTTTTAAATATTAAATAAATACTTTTGAATTACTTTGATTTTTCCCACCTTAAATAAAATACAGACAAAAATCACCACTTTAATAGTGGGCATGGTTCTTACTTTTTAAGAACTGTAGTATATTATTTTGCTTGTGAAGGTGCCATGGCTAGTCTTGTAAACTCCCATGCACTCCTGATGTACATATTTATTTGATTGTTAGCTTGAATGAAAGTTTAAAACGTACCCCACACCCAGAAAACAACCCCTTAAGAGTCTGAAGCAAAGCAGAAAGGAAGGTTTAATTCTCAGTTCCTGCTAGGTGGAACAAGACATAACAACTAAATTCCAGAAAAGGATATCAAGGTTTTTTATGAAGAAAACTCTGTGAGAAAACTGATTAAGTACTGGAACAGTTTGCCAAGAACACTGACCATCAGTGTTGTTTTTAAAAACACATTAGTTAGGGATAGTTTAAGACATAATTGACCTAGTCGGGGCAGGGGAATGGGTGAGATGTCCTCTAGCAATCCCTTTCAGTTTTACTTTGTACAATTTGAATGTTGTTTAGATTCTTTTGAATACTGATGCATACAAAGAACAAGAAGCAGCTCCCCACCACCCTGTACACTGTGAAAAGCACAGAGAAATATACCACTTCTGTTCATTCTCAGAGCTCAAACATGGGCATATCAGGAAACATCAAGGAGTTCATAAGCACTGCTGGCAGACTACGTAAATACCTTTTTAGTGTATTCTTTACACATAATAGGTTCCATCATCACACCAATGCTACATGCCTCTGCCACGTGTACTTAACATCTGCCTTTAAGATCTTCATAATTCGAGGCCAGAGAAAGCCACTTTCACCCACGTTTCTGTGGTGTAACAGTGACACCCAGTGACAAGTTTTACACTAACCTCCTGTGAGCATCCAGAAAAACATAATCACTCTTCTGTTTAAAGGTAAAAAGCAGAATTAGTTTGTCTATCAGTTACGCATTTCCTGAGTATGCTTCCCGTGAAAGCCTAGGCAGGAGCTTCGCCTGGAAAGCAAGCTCTGTGCTGCATTCCTCGTATGAATTTCTGCATCATTGAGAGCTCAACAGCAAAAACCCTCCCTCAGCACTACCCCTTTGTGCTGACTGAGCTGCAATAGCCTAACAAGAAATAAGACAAATGCAGAAGACATTTATTACTCTCTCAAGCAAAATTAATACACTTTACATAAATAATTTGATCAAGGCTTGATAAGTTGGAAGCATTTTATAAAGAGCGCAAGTAAGGGAAGCGTCCCTGCCTGTGGCATGGGGGTTGGAACTAGATGATCTTTAAGGTCCCTTTGAAAGCAAACCATTCTGTGATTCTGTGATAAACACAGTCCTGCGCTCCATGCAACTCAAATGGGTAGTGCAGTCAGGTACTAAATGTGCCTAAATGTAGAAGCATTTGGACGTAAATCTTAATTTGGTACTCCCTTCACTTATCTAAGCACTAATCCACATTCTCATGGTACTTCCTTACGCTAACTGGACATACATTCTTGGCTATTACAACCTCATGAACCACTAAACCAAGCTTTTGTGTTGTATGATTGCAACCTTTTCTGAGCTTAAACATCTCATTTAAACATTATATTTGTGGAATAATCCTCCGGCTGTTAAACGTTTGACTTTACTGCATGTTAACACGGAGATGGACTGTCATCATCTCATTTCTTACTTAGTTTGAATCCCAGCAATTAGAAGTGAAATTAGAGGATAAGCATATTGAGATGCTGGTTCAATTTCATTCTCGTATAGTTGGCTCATGACTAGGGTGGCCATGACATACATCATGACCACAGCTCACACATTTAACTAGTGTATGCAGTTACAGTCTGAAAATTCATGCTCGTTTATGTAAATTTCTTTAATTTAGAAGAGTGGACCAAGACCCTATCACCTAATGGGTTGCAGAGAACTGGTGACATGGAGGAAGAAGGAAAAAAAAAACAAAACCCAACCCAAAACCAACCAACAAACAAACCCCAAACACCCTGTCTCAAAAGGTGCATTTCTTTCTTTACACATAATTATTCTTGTAAAAATATTATTATTTCTGAGTCTAAGACATATAATTTGCAACACAAACATCTGCTCAACTGTATCATGGTAAAAAATAAACAAAGTAAATATGAGGGAAGCAGAGAAGCTTAAAGCAATATGAAAAAAACCATATAAATCAAGATGTTAGTATAGACTTTTTAAACATGTTGAAGAAATGTCAGGTTGACACAAGTGGCTGGTGCACAACAATGTTTTATAACGTCATGACTCTTTCCAGTGTTTATAAACATGTCATTTGGAGAGCATGTGCAAGACTGAGATGCTTCTCCTCCTGAGATGCCTCTTTGAAAAAGCCACATGTTGCCTCCTCAATGTCACAACAGGTCCAAGAATGGAAATCAGAAAACGCTGTGCAGTTGGTTGACCCCAGCTGGCAGGTAAGCCCCCAACCCAGTCACTCTCTCACTCCCCCCACCCCAGGCAGAATGGGGGAGAAAATCAGAAGGGCAAAAGCAAGAAAGCTGGGGGGTCAAGATAAAGCCCAGTTTAATAAGCGAAGGGAGAAAAAAAAAAATAAAAAAAACCAACAAGAAACAACCACCACAAAAGGAAACAAAAAACCAACAAGTGACGCAAAAGCAATCACTCACCACCAGCAGACTGATGCCCAGCCAGTCCCTGAGAAACAGCTAACTTTGGAAAAACTTCCCTCCATCCCACCAGAGTTATTGGTGAGCATGACATTGTACGATATGGAATATCTCTTCGGTCAATTCGAGTCAGCTGTCCTGGCTGTGTCCCCTCCCAGCCTCCAACCCACTCCCAGCCTAATTCCTGTGAGAGGCACAGTGAAAAATAGAGAAGAGTTTGACACTGTGCAAGCACTGTTCAGTAATAGCAAAAACACTGGTATGTTATCAACACTGTTTTGATCACCAGTCTAAAACACAGCACCATAGGGGTTGCTATGAAGAAAAAAATTAACTCCATCCCAGCCAAAACCAGTACACACTGGTAAAGGAAAACTTTAGAGAAAGAAAAAAAAACACACCCCCCCCCAAAAAACAAAAAAAAAAGAAAAAAACAACAAGCCTTCTCTCCTAAGCTCTCCAAAAAGTATTGATGGTTTCATTTACTTATTTAAACATACCAAGCAGAATCAACATAAAATGAAGCAAAACAGCCTCTGCTCTGCTGGCTGAACAGACCCTTCCATACTAGGTCCTGAAACATTTTCTTCCTTCTCTCTGCCAAAGCCTCTGGAGCAGTTTGTTTAATTCTCTACACACATTACTATGAGGTATTTTACCCTACAGCACAGTGCTGTACAGTGAGCACATATTTAAACATTATCCTATTATTACAGAATATACATATAGTAGCAAGTATACTTTGCAAACAGCAGTAGTGTTAACATCTTGTACTGCACACCTGCTGCACTTTTTAATTACTCTCATTTTTTTGCAGTTGAGAGGAAAAAAAGAAAAGACACAGAAGTCACAACAAGGATATGTCTGTCAGATGTAGATTTATGCCCTCAGAAAAATACTGTAAGAGCCAGCAATTCCCATAGTATGAAATGGGTATGTAGTGAACAATATTCTCCACCTATTTAGTGCATGTGCAGATATGTCTATATGCAAGTGAGCCTGGCACAACAGAAGCCTGATCTGCAACTGCACCACGTTATATACCAATAATATACCACGTTATCCTATTTTCATTGCCTTTTCAAAGCTTTCCATATCAGAATTGATTTAAGCAAATATTCTCTTGCTTTACATTACTGATTAGATAATTTGGATTATTTGGATTAGCAATTCTAAACCTATAGGTCACCTGCAGCCTCTAATTTATCTTGCATGACTGGTTACCAAAATTAAAAAGTTAACCAAGCACAACTACTGCTCATTACCCTGACTCAGAAAAATCTTGCTCTTGGTATGTGTTTTCTGGGTTCTTTCCCCATCACATGGTTAACAGATATGTGAGATACATTACCATTGGGCAAAGCCATGTTTTGGAAAGAAGGCAATCAAGAACAGCAGGTATCTCACTCACTATGCCTCCCTAAACTGCCCATGGGAACAGGTCTGCCACAAGATGGCAGAGGGTCAGATAAACTGTTACTGCAGAATGCAGTTAAGCAGTCTTCTTTTACACCATAATTAACATAATTAACAAGAGCTAACGTTCTAGATGTCACTTTACTTCCAAGACCTCTTTTAGTGCTGCCTTGCAAATTCTTTACTTTGTGAAAAAGCTTTGCAGAACTGTGCCCTGAATGTCTGCCTGTAAGTTTAAAACTAGTCTAACTATTCCTTCTTGATCTTTAACTAATTATAAGGCAAAGGAACAGCCAGAGCAACAACAGCTGTTAAAACATTATTTTCAAGTTGATATTAGTGAAAATTCACAAAGATATGATTAAAGAGGAAGGGGAAATGCCAGACAAGCTCTGGTATTACATAGGCTAGCAAGAATAGGAAGTTCAAAGCCAAGGATGGTTAAAATAGAGACTGAATCTCTATATTTGTCTCTGTTAGTGGTCAAAGACTGGAACAGGTTGTCCAGAAAGGCTGTGGAGTCTGCATGTGTAGACTCAAAACCTGACTGGATACAGTTCCTAGGCAACCTGCTCTAGATGACCCTGCTTGAGCAAGAGGTTGGGCTACATGATCTCAAGAAGACCCTTCCAACCTAAGCAATTCTGTGAATCCTTTAAAACTCAATGGTGGTTGGGAGCTTTAAATGAATGGTGAATAGCAAAGATGACAATATGATATGGTAAGGATTATCCTATCCAACCTTGTGCAATTCTTATAAAGCCCAGATGGGACTGCTGAGTTTGAGGAGGACAGAAACTATTTTGACTTCAGACCGACAGCAGTACTTAACAACCAAAATGGTTGAGGAGTCATCAAGATTTCACATTTTTTCCAGTGACGCTGTCAGGTGAAGGAAAGTGACATGAAAAAGACTGTAGTTCTGGATGCATTCTTCTTGTGGTTAGGAGATCCCTGAAAGAGCTGCTTTGCACATACACCTATATACACACACGCCGGCCCCATTCCTTAACTCTTTTAGGTTATGCCTGAAGGAACTGCAAGACAAGATTTGTTAGGTGAACTTACAAAAGAGCATAAGAATTGGCAAAGGACTAGTATGAACACCAGAAAGGGTCTGGGCTGCATTTTTGGTTAAAAGATCCCATACTGACAACAGACACGTGGTCAAATACACCTACGTAAGCACACCTCCTGGATGAAGTTACTCAGAGACAAACATTTCCAACATTAAGTCCTAAATTAAGATGCCAACTGAATGAAAAATGAGAGAATAGAAGGAACTAGGCCTGGATGATTCAGAAAGTACATATTGTCTTTCTGTCAATTTGTATGATGGCACTGGCATACCAGAATGGCCCAGGAAGCCTTAAAACATATTACCTCAGTTGGCAAAACTTGAGTAAACCTCTAACAAGCCCAGATTTAAGTGGCAGAATTTGGGAAGCTCCACAAACCAGAAGCATTTCTACAACTGGGTGGAGGGCAAGGGGGGAATGCAGGGCACATGCATGTGGGCATGCATTTATTTACTTATTTACTACAACCAGAAAGTAAGTAGATAAAAATCTGAACACTATTAACACAAGAAGTACTCTAGTCTAGTAAATCTCTCTAGATTAGTGTGATGGGTTAACCTTGGCTGGATACCAGCTGCCCACCAAGGCGCTCTATCACTCCCCCTCCTCAACTGGACAGGGGAGAGAAAATATAACAAAAGGCTCATGGGTCAAGATAAGGACAGGGAGATCACTCAGCAATTACTGTCATGGGTAAAACAGACTCGACTTGGAGAACTTAGTTTAATTTATTAGCAATCAAATCAGAGTAGGATAATGAGAAATAAAAACAAATCTTAAAACACCTTCCCCCTACCCCTCCCTTCTTCCCAGGCTCAACTGCACTCCCAATTTCTCTACCTCTTCTCCCTGAGCAGCGCAAGGGGATGGGGAATGGAGGTTACAGTCAGTTCATCACACATTGTCTCTGCTGCTCCTACCTCCTCACACTCTTCCCTTGCTCTAGCATGGGCTCCTGTCCACGGGAGATGGTCCTCCATGAACTTCTCCAACATGGATCCTTCCCACAGGCTGCAGTTCTTCACAAACTGCTCCAGCATGGGCTCCTATCCACAGGGTCACAGGTTCTGCCAGAAGCCTGCTCCAGCGTGGGCTCTCCACAGGGTCACAGCCTCCTTCAGGCACATCCACTGCCTCCGTCATGGGCTCCTCCATTGGCTGCAAGCAGATATCTGATCCACTATGGACCTCCATGCAGGGACAGCCAGGCTCACCACAGTCTTCATCAGTCACGGCATGCAGGGGAAACTCTGCTCCAGTGCCTGAAGCACCTCCTCCCCCTCCTTCTTCACTGACCTTCATGTCTGCAGAGTTGCTTCTCTTGCATATTCTCACTCCAGTCTTCCAGCTGCTGTCGTGCGGTAGTTTTTTCCCCTTCTTAAATATATTATCACAGAGGTGCTACCACCGTCACCGATGGGCTCAGCCTTGGCCAGCAGTGGGTCCATCTTGGAGCCAGCTGACGCTGGTTCTATCGGACATCAGGGAAGCTTCTGGCATCTTCTCACAGAAAGCACCCCTGCAGCCCCCCCGCTACCAAAACCTTGCCACACAAACCCATTACAATTAGGAAACCCTGTCAAGTAGCTATCTACACCAAAGTTAGGCATGCAAATTAAAAGTAAGCTCAAGGATGAAAAAAAATCTCCGATGAATCAGTAACTTCACAGTGTTGGGGCTTTGTTCCTTTTTTGAGTGGTGGTGTAAAATATTTATAAGGTTTTTAATAATTGTTGCATTTCCATTTATTAGCTCTTCAAGACACTACTGTTGAGAAGATGGCATAACAACCAGGATTAACCAAGCCAATTGACTTGTCCTTTAAAAGAGCGTCTGCAGATGCTAAAAAAGAGCTTAGGAGACAGGAACACCATGTATTCAGATAAATTTTCTCCTAGTACTAATGTAAGATTAATACTTGTGTGCATATTCCTCCAAAACTGTCTTTTACAACAAACGAGGTGTGATAAAGATTTTTAAATCTTCTTCATCTGGCAGTGAGTACTTCAAGAGATGAATATGCCATCATCATTTGTCCTGCTCACCCACACAAACACATCGCTCTTCTGGACACTACAAAGGAGTGTGCTAGTCTAGCAGTAACACACGATCTCAGTGATTAGTTGTATGACACTTAAGCAGAAGTTATTGGTATGTGTGTCCTACATTATGGGAACAACATACCTGGTGTCTCAGAGAAGAACAAACCTCCCAGAATGGGACACTGATAGTAACTGTTTCTCATGAGGGTGCAGAGCTAGCTTCTAGGCCTAAAGGAAGATGCCATGACTGCTTTTCAGCTGCTGGTGGTAAAGAACAGTGCCAAAGCAAAAGAACAGACAAGAGCACTAATGCAGACAGGGATGATTGGGAAGAATTGGACAAAGACCAATAAATGGAAAGAACTTGGCTCTCTGCTCATAAAACATAAAGGCATCTAGGAGATGGGTCATTTTCTCAAAAATAGGCCAGGAGTTTAACAAAGCAGTGTCACTAGGACAAGAGCTGCGAGGAGTTTGGCACTGGATCAACATACCCAGGCAGAGAGACTGCAGACACACTTGCAGTGAACTCAGAAATGTAATGGAATGAAATGTTAACTGAAGCCTAAAGCACTGCCCTCCACACAGAGGTGGCGCAATAACTGGCACATAAACATGTTCATGGTGGATGAAGCAAGTAGTCACAAGATAAATCAAGCAAAATTATTTGGCTCCAAAAAGCATGATTTGCATGAATAAAATGAAATTATTGCATGCTGCGGAAATTAAAAGCCTTCTTTACTTATTATAGTGCAAAGCTAATTATAGTTACTGGAGATTTTTGCTATTTACTCATAATAAGCACCTCAATGCAGCATAATTAAAATGACTGCCAGCTCGTTGGTGTTGACATGCATCAGTAAGGATCATTTCCAAGTCTGTGAACCCTTGTGAAAGAACAGCTGAGTTGAATCACACATGCAGGTTTCCCTCCTGCATGCCAGAAATGCTGAACTCACACAAGGTTTCCACTCATACAATGAGACAGATGCTTCTTTACTGATGTTCCAGAATTGTGATCAACACAGAAAACATTAATTGACCCAGTGGCAAACAATATGTCAAGACCATACTCAATGACACAGCCGTGGCAGCAGCTGCAAGCCTCTGTTCCATTGGAAGCCTGCCACCAACAGTCACCCACGGTGGGGAGACACAGCACCAACAGAAACAGACAAGTTCAGGTACCCCAACAGCACAGTGATGCTGACAGCACAAAAGGTTTGACACCAAAACATTCAAGATCTGAGAGAGAAGGAACTCATGTTAGGCACTACCTGCTAACACTTCATTCAAGGATTGAAGCAGAAATGAAATTTCTGTTTAGCTGTTCTGATGATTTTCCTGGCCTCATTAAGTACAAGGCTTTCACAATTATTTGGCCCACACAAGCCGAGAATGTGCATGAGGTTTAACTCTTTAATCATGGTCATAACAGTTACTCATTTGAGATTCTGAGATGAAAGTAAAATGAAGGAGTGGACCATCCTTTTGCCTAGACTACAAGGATTCCTAATCTGTAGGAAGCCCATTATGAATTCTCCCTCCCTCTTTTCTCTTTGTGTATTAAATAAAATCATAAATCCCTACAGACATATGAACTGGAGTTGCAGTAAAGTTCCCTTCCACAAGATCAAGAATTTTAATAAAAGACATAAATTCTATTTCAGCCTTGAATCACAGTGGCAGCTTCTCAGTGCCCAGATCACTGCATGGTTAAAATGGAAAATACTGTACTGCAAACCTGTCTAGACTTCACATTAAGTATCAGGCTGTTGCTTCATTTTGAAGGTAGGTTTATTTTATTCTTCAGTAATTTTTAGCAACTTAGAAAGTCCGCTGAAGTAAAATGTATAGCACTTTTGGAAGAGAGTTAAGCTGTCATTTTTAAAAGCACAAGCAGCATGTCATAGGAACACTCAGCTAAGAGTCCACCTCAGGCCAAACTGTAAAAATTTGCATTACATATTGAAAAGAGTAATGCAGGAGCTTTTCACCTGTAATTAGTTTTTTTTTTCCAAGATGTATCTTTATGCACCTGCTTCCCCTCGCCATGAATATTACAAAATAAACTACTAATCTATACTTTCAAAACAATACTTTTCCAGAGTTTCACCACATCATTGTGAACACCAGTTCACATATGAAGAATAATATACTCGAGTATACAAATCCCTTTTTTTAGTCCTATAGACCAACAGCATAAGTATCTGATGTACCATCAACATACAAATCCAAAAGGCTGATAAAGGTTTCATAGAATTTTACTTACAAAACTCACCTCAGCTAGAAAGCACAGTATTAACAGAACTCACACTCACTCACTCATTAGGGGGTAGAGGGAAGCCGAAATGTGATCTTTCAAAATTATCTGAGTGTCAAAATAAATCCACAACTATTTTTTTCATATTTTAAATTCATTAATTATTTCATGGAATCATGTGCTTCTCTTTATAGTCTGGCATCATATGCCCTGTCAACTGTAAAAAAAATAAGAACACATCTTAACATAGTTATATCTTCATAGTGCAATAACACAATGTTGTTTAATAAAATTATTCAGTTGTGTGTGTAATTTTAGTGGTTCATCCATTTAGAATTTAGTGCAGCTCAGTAAATCACCATACCTGTTAAATCAGCGCACCACATACAAACTGATGTTACTTTCTCACTAAAGAAAAAGGATCTCATAGTACTAAAGACATCCTAAAAGCGGCTTTTTCCTCTCAGAGCTGTTATTAGTATTATCCTATGATTTCTTCATAGGTAGCGATTTCAATGCAAAACAGAGCTTTACTTGATACATGTGGAATGTGGTATCTATTTCACTATACAAATTCAACGACATCAAAATCAATGACAGCAAAAACCTCAGTTAACTAGCAATGAAGACAGAGGGGTCCATTTTCAAATCCTGAGAATTAATAAAAGAATATTCACTAGGACATCTTTATCAATAACATAACATTTTCTAATATTGCTTTCAACTTTCTCACTATGCCTATGTCTTTAATGAAATCCATTGGGAGCAACAACAGAAGCAGCTTACCAAAAGCTGCTCTCCTGAACTACTGTCGATCGCACAGTGGACATGGTAGCTTACTTTTCAAAGGCAGGCTCATCATTTACAGTTTCATATTCTACACGGGGGGCAACTGTCCCAAAGTGATAAACCTGCCCTGTGGTTTCTATAGTGTGATTCAAAACGATGGCACTCAACTCACTTGCCATCTTTAAATGAATAGATGGCACTGAGGATCAAACGGCAATCTCTTGAAAGCAATAGAATCCTGAAACTAAATTTGGAGCTTGAGCCACTCGGGCCCTTTAATATATGAGCTATTTTGAAAATGCCTTTACACCCTGCACTTAGTAAACTGAGAGAGAAACTAACTCTCAGGGTAATTTTAACTGTTTAAAACCACTGTAATACATAATTAAAAGCACTGGCACAAAAAAATAATTCATTTTGCATTTTTCTTTGGCAGTGTATCTAATTCTTTTAGTTTGGTGGGTGGGGTGGGAACTTTTCAATGGGATTAACACCTCCACATTGCTTTAAGCAAGCTACACAGCTGTAACACAATTATTCAGCACCATACATGCCTAACTTACAAACTAATGTTCTTATTTAGCAGCTTACATTCCATTTTAATTGAGACACAAATTCCCTGACAGAGGCAGAACACTACGCAAGTATATACAATGTATGCCCTAAGCCAGTCTAGTTTACAAACATACCAACCATGCAGCTAAAACAAATAAGGATATAACTTAAAATAATAAAGATACAAATTCTAAAGACCCAGTCACGATTAGGCAATCTGCACCAGGAAAACAGAGTTCCATAAGATTTAATTTGGTATCAGAGGTGTGAAAGACAAAACTATGCACTGTACATTCCCTAAATGGTTAATAATCATGTCATTTACCTGTCTACAATGGATTAGGATAGCAAAGAAAACAGTACATACCTGATGACATATACTGCAAGTGTGACTTAATTTCTGCTAAAAGCTACTTTACTGCTATCACAGGCAAAGTGATACAAGATCACAACTACTTAGAGAAACTGATGCTAAATAGTCCACAAGGAATGGTGCCTTGGCTTTTTCTACCCTGTTGGATAGAGCTACTTTCAAACAGCTCCAATCTCCATTGGCTCCAGTCTCTCTTTAAAAAACACAGCTGACAATTGTTTGATCGTTCATGAGCAACCAGAACTTTTCTGGTAGGGGTAGGCACTCCTATCCACATCCACCTTGTCCCCAAAACACTTGCACTGTTAAGCAGGTGAAGGAGGCTATTAGGAATCATAGAATGGTTTGTGTTGGAAGGGACCTTAAAAGATCCCTTCCAACCCCACGCCATGGGTAGGGACATCTTCCACTAGAACAGGTTGCTCAAAGCCCCATCCGACCTGGCCTTGAACACTTCCGGGGATGGGGCATCCACAACCTCTCTGGGCAACCTGTTCCATACATTTTAACAGTATTTCAAATCAAGCCTTTTTCCAGAAACTACGCAGTTGTTTCAGCAGAGTGGTCACTAACAAGTTGTAAGGTATTTGAATTAGGCCTCGTAGTGTTCAAGCTATTCATAATCTGCAAAAGAGTGCAATGTAAGGTAACTGTATGTAGTGATTCAGCAGCTGGCTAACGACAGTTGTAAAAAATAAAAACACATAAAAATAAAAGCTAACTGAAGACTGCAAGATAATACTTCATAAATGAGTGATTAAAAGGCTGACAGAATTCAGTGTAAACTGTAACGTAATGGAAAAAGTTACTTAAGTTTACATATGTTTTATACATATTGACAAGCTCCAAAGTGGCTATTATCACTCAGGAAAAAAAAGATGTGGGAGTTAGCTGCAGATGGTTTTATGAAAAAAGCATGTCTGTTTGCTTAGCAGCCGTCTAGAAGGCAAGTACAATGTTAGGAATTGTTATGAAAGGAATTGGAACACGAAAGAAAATGACTGTGTCACTTTTTAGGAGTTCTTACCAATGTATCTGAAAATGGACATAGTAGAACTGGGAAAGACACAAAGGTCAGTGGAAAATCATGAAGAAATACATGAATGGCTTCCAAAATAGACTGTGAGTCTGCAGATGATGGCCAAAGAACAATTAGGAAAGCGACTTTCCTAACACAAAAGCCAAAGAGCATGGAATCTTTGAATGCCAGGAGGCGGATTCAGTAAGAGCATTGCATGTTCTTTGTACAAGGTAGGGCTACACTGTGGGACTCACTGGCAGCAGATTCTGCCCTAAGGGTTTATACACGGACACAAAAAAAGCACCTGGACAAATTAATGGGAAAAAAAAAATTTCCTTTCATCTGTCCTCACACTTTTCCCTAAGCTTCCACTATTGACCTCTGTTGGAGACAGGATATTGAGCTAAACAGAGCTTTAGTCTTTATATTATACTCCCTGAAAATGTTGGCCACAGCTGAGTATATAGATTCCTACCACTAGAAAGACTTAGGACTATTGTTTTCTTTTCCTTCGAAGCCCGCCTGCATACTTATGATCTCTCCCACAATGACCGGCAAGCGCCTTCATACGACTCTCTTGTAGAAAGATGTGATAAATGAGTCTCAACAGCAACAAATCAGTCTTACAGAACTGCCTTTGCCTCCCTAATATGTGCTTTCGCCACATACACAGAATATCAACAGCTACCATGTGGCACCACTTTCTCTGCACCAATACTCCAGATAGACTAGCGTGCTGTAAAATGTCTACCAGACACCATCCAATCAGTCTTTTGTGAGACTGGGCTGCATTCCAGCACTAGTTCATGCAGCCGATGTATTAAGCTCCGACTCACATGCAAGCCTCTCACACTTATATAGAGGAATCGGGACTCAGTGTCCACACAGATTTTGAGCTATCTCCAGCTTCAATAAATTCAGCTGCTACAGTTCAGAAAAATTCAAATGGCTGTAAAGAGTCAATGGCTGGCAGGAAGGAGGAACTCTCGAGACAGCATTGCTTCAGCCAAGTCTTGTTTTGAGATATACAGCATAAGAAGATGACACTGGCTTAGCAGGCAAACTAAGTCACAATCTGGGATTGGGTTCACAATTTATATGCATTAACACCTCCTATGTTCACACCTGTACATCTAAATATTTATTATGTGCCTCAGTATGCTAGCAAGCCTTGGGAGACAATGAGACAGAAACATGGAAAGACTCAGGTATGGCAACAAGTAACTTTTAGGCAACCTGCCAAACAGTGGAATCCAGAGCACTGCTAAATTCTGCAAACAACATGGTGGACAAATTGGTATCCCAACAAATATCTATATATTGAATAAAGAATCACTAAAGTTAACCAGCTGAAAACAACAAGCAGTGAGGCTTCTGCTCTGCCTCTCAGAGAATTAGATGCCTACCTCCAACTGCAACACGTAAATCATAAATAAGCCTGGAATCAGGCAGCATTCTTTAACCAGTCTTGAAGCATCTGAGCAGCAAAGGAATACCAAAGTTCCCTATTCTTTTATTACATAGTTTGTCACAATTTTGCTTTCCAAACCGTAGATTTAATATTTGCACCCATCTCAGAAGGGGGGAGATAAAAAGAAAGTATTTCTTTCTTTAGCTTGGTAAGAGTTCTACTTCTCCCCCTCATTTACTCAAGTCCACAATGCTAAAAGTTCATTGTCAATTTCTGTATTTCATTCAGACATTATTTCCACATCACAGTGCTCGCAATGTTTCATCTCAGTAAGTTTTTGGGGGTCTGTCTTTGTTTGTTTGGTGGTGGTTTCGGGTTTTTTTTTAATTATTAACAATTCTTCCTCAGTGTAAGAAGTCATGTAAGAGACTACAGACCGTCATTTCTATTTGCAACATACTCAAGAAATCCTTGCAATTTATTTCTTTTCAGTTGATTCTTGAGAAGGTATGCCCTTGACAGATAGCCTCTCTATTCAGATATATCAGGGCAAGTCCATAATTCTTTAGCATCAGTAACACAAGGCACAAACTCCTCCTGTAATTTACTTCATAGAGTCAGTAGAATGGTTTTCAAGATTCTGCAGTTACTTTCCCGCAAACAAAATGCCTTCAAAATCACAGAAGCATTTGTCACTGCTCTTTGTCAGATAGTGCTGTTTCTTCTGAGGGGACAATCTTCTTTGTACTTACATTGTTTAATGCACCCAGAGGGTTCACAACATTTTCTGTCACAGTAATACCATCTCTTCTCAACTCCCCAAAGGACAGTCTGTTTCCAGAATCCATTTTCCAATTGTTAGCAGGTTATTTGCTAAGTTAGTTATCCTCTCCTCTCCCTCAAAAAAAAGTTTTTTCGGATTTAAGCAAGACATGTCCAGCAGGTCACCCATCTATCAAAAACATCTATCTTCATCTTTCATAAAAGGTTTTTCAGCATAAAAACTGAAGAGCTTCAGCTTTTGCTGATCCAAATGCCTTATGCTTGTTTACTTGGGATTTACACAGAATCATTCCATGCCCTTTGACCCTACAAATACAGGATTCATGCAACAAAAGCCAATGCTGCCCTTTAATTACATGTATGATGTTCAAAAAATTTGTTTCCATGATGACCCATGAATGAGCTGGACTAATCTCTAGTAAAAGTTAACTGCGTAAGTATTACCTGATATAGCAGAGAAGAGACTGGATGTAGGATGCAAGATCTGTGTCTTGCCTTTGAATATCCAACCTCACTTCCCAAGACTTCCGCAGACTCTGTAAAAAGGTGTCATGCTTGCCATAAAACGTCTCATCAACAACAGGAATGTATGAATATATGATGTTGTTTGCAAAGCACAATTTTTTCAGCTGAGAGAAATAATTATTAATGACAGAATCTTTGTTGAATGATATCATGCATACTACAGCACGCCCTTTTGTAATACAAGGAACTATAGAAACTGCTCCTTATGTTAACAAGATCTCTTCATTCATAATGATACATCACTTGTATTTTAAAATAACTTTTTGCCATTTAACCTCTTACATCCACACTGACTAGGAAATAAAACTGAGATGTAAATTTCTTTGGAATTTGTCCTCTTTTCTTCCCCGGTCATCATTTTTATACCTACAGAAAAGCTGCAGAAGCATGACTGCTTCTGCTTTTTTATCATGGGAAAAAGATCTGTGGTTGGAGTAAAATGTAATGGTTTTCACTGGAGGTTACTCTCTTTGCTGCAACTGAGGAGCTTAGGGTAACTTTTATTCAGGATGACCTGTCAATTATTTTACTATAACAGCAGCATTATATAACTATATATGTTTCACTATTTACTTTGAGTTACTTTTAAGGTGTTCTCTCACAATGCTGTATTTTGCTCAAGAGTGACTTTTTCCATACATAAACCAGCCCTGAGACATGAGCTTTTGCTTGGAAATAAGGATGTTGGCTTTGGAACTCAGTTTCCTATTTGGTAATTCCTATTTTTGGTTTATCAAAAACTAGGACCCTTTAAAAAAAGCTTGTACTTGAGGGTAACAGAGGACCCTGCATTTAATGATTCTTAGCAATAATTATGGTTAAGGCAGTATTTGCACTGTCTTATTACACCCTTATTTTCACAGTAACTTCACAAAAGTATTTTTGGCATTATTTTTTCTGGTTGCTGTATACTTATCTGAGACATCATGATTTCATTTAATTTTGCTATTTACTACA
The DNA here is from genome assembly GCF_900496995.4 of Aquila chrysaetos chrysaetos. Taxonomy (NCBI): domain Eukaryota; kingdom Metazoa; phylum Chordata; class Aves; order Accipitriformes; family Accipitridae; genus Aquila; species Aquila chrysaetos. The sequence continues at coordinate 198,213 of NC_044019.1, read as the reverse complement.
GCATCTCCCTCAATTAAAAAAAAAACCACGTTTGACCTACAGACAATAATTTAGAAGGAAGGTAAACCTGTCTAAATAAAAATGATATATTCTTATGGTGTCATTGATGAATTAAAATCAGCAATTCCTCTTCCCAGTTTGTGACATTAACAAGATATTATCTAGGTTAATCTGTTGAAACAAACACACAGCCACTTAATTTCCATGATGAATATGACATTCCAAAATGAACAATAGCAATCCTTTTTCCTTCGTATTTAAAGATCAACAAAACCATGCAACTTCAGTACCAAAAAATCCTCCCTTTTTAATGCAACACAGTTACTGGGATTTTCCATATGCAAAAGTAATGATATGCAGCTGTAACTTAATAAATTTCAGCAAATTTAAGACAGAAAAGTTTCACCCAGTTGTATAATGTACTAAATGCATAACAAGTAACAGAGATTACCTCTTATGTGCATCTGAATTTCCCTGAAAATCTTTTTAACAATGATATTAAAACAATGCTTCGTTTTGCATTTAAGTGCTTTTCCTTATGACTCTTAGAGAAGAAAGCATTATCAGGCCAATCCTTAAACCTCTGTCCTTTTATAACACACACTAGTTACATACTTGCCCATGGTAGTTTAAGTTTCAAGTGGGGTTTTTGGTTTGTTTGTTTTTAAAGTTAATGCAACATAAATGCATATTACTGATAATGGAGGAAAATGAAAATGCATTTGTCTGTTTTCGTAACTCCTAAATCATCCTAGCCTTGATGAAATTTATAAAAGCAATACAGACTTTGCCTATCCCTTGATTTAACAGGGTTGAAAAACCACTTTGAAGAATGCAAGGTTCATTTTTGTGCCTCAAGGCAGAATAAATTATTGTTATGAAATTCTTAACAAATATTTGCCCATCATGTTATAAAGAACTGCAAGAAATGCCTGAATTGCAACTTGCTGAAAACTCAGTAATTGAAGAAGGTATCCCTTCACGTTACTTACACTCGTCTCTAGGCACTTGCTATTATCTTTTGTCACAAACAAGGTATGCAGTTTAACTGACCTTCGGTCTGATTCAGTATGGCTGGAAGTCTGAAGCTTTGCCACATGTGGGGCCGGATCGGATCCACCCAAGGGTACTGAGGGAGCTCACAGAAGTGCTCACCAAGCCACTTTCGATCATTTATCAGCACTCCTGGCTAACTGGGGATGTCCTGGTTGACTGGAGGTTAGCAAATGTTATGTACATGTACAGCACAACCAAGTGATCAGGCCCAGTCAGCATGGGTTTATGAAAGGCAGGTCCTGCTTCACTAACCTGATCTCCTTCTCTGACAAGATGACCCACTTAGTACATGATGGAAAGGCTCAGCAAGTTTGCAGACGACACCAACTTGGGTGGGAGTGTTGATCTGCTTGAGGGTAGAAAGGCTCTACGGAAGGATCTGGACAGGCTGGATGGATGGGTTGAGGCCAACTGTATGAGATTCAACAAGGCTAAGTGCTGGGTCCTGCACTTGGGTCACAACAACCCCATGCAACCCCATAGGCTTGGGGAAGAGTGGCTGGAAAGCTACCTAGGGGTATTGGTCAACAGCTGGCTGAACATGAGCAGGCAGCATGCCCTGGTGGCCAAGAAGGCCAACAGCATCCTGGCTTGTGTCAGAAATTCTGTGGCCACCAGGACTAGGGAAGTAATCATCCCCCTGTACTCAGCCCTAGTGAGGGTGCACCTCAAATACTGTGTTCAGTTTTGGGACCCTCACTACAAGAAAGACATTGATGTGCTGGAGTGTGTCCAAAGAAGAGCAACAAAGCTGGTGAAGGGTCTAGAGAGCAAGTCTTATGAGGAGCGGCTGAGGGAACTGGGGTTGTTTAGTCTGGAGAGAAGGAGGCTCAGGGGAGACCTTATCAATCTCTGGAACTACCTGAAAGGAGGTTCTAGCACAGTGGGTGTTGGTCTCTTGTCCCAGGTAACAAGTGATAGGATGAGAGGAAATGGCCTCAAGTTGCACCAGGGGAGGTTTAGATTGGATAGCAGGAAAAATTTCTTCACTGAACAGGTTATCAAGTATTGGAACAGGCTGCCCAGGGAAGTGGTTGAATCACCATCCCTGAGGTATTTAAAAGACATGTAGATGTGGCACTCAGGGAGATGGTTTAGTGGTGGACTTCGCAGCGTTAGGTTTATGGTTGGACTCTATCTTAAAGGTCTTCTCCAACCTAAATGACGCTATTCTATGATTCTATGATTGTCATATTCCTCTGACAAACCACAAGCAAAGTGGGGATTATTTGGCTGTCAGTTAGATGGTTTCCTCAAAGGGAGTAAAATGCCATAAAACCTTTATGTTTCAAATCTCACTACTGGACAGATAACAGCAAGGCAGATACCAAAAACCTAAAACACCTCTGATGTATTTGGAAAAAAGCTGACATCAGCTGATTCCACATGAATGCCCTCTACCCTCTCCACTGTACATAATGTGCCTGCTGCCAGTCACCATTCTAACAAACTAAAGTTTCTCTGAAGAACAGTAAAAATAAATAAGTTCAGGAGTTCAGGCAACTGCCTCAGTGCAGCCATAAGCAAATGAAATTATAACAACATGACAGGGCTTATGTCTTCCTTGGCCAATATTCCACAGTCCCCCTGCTGAGACCTTGTGGCTGTCAAGTGCTCCTGATCATGCCCCACTGATCCCAAACTTCTTCATCTCGGTGTGTGAAATATCCGCAACGCAGTCAGCAGAAGTCTGGCACACGGTCAGCAGAACGAGACAGCACCACGTTGTTAGCAACAACAGAACAATGTGAGCACACAAGGCAGCGGGTTCAACTCTGGCCAGTACTACATTACATGCACTAACAAAAACCAACAGGATCCTATGAAGACAAGTTTGACGTTTTTGCTATGGGTGGAAATGCTAAAGTTCTCATAACTAAGGAGCATTCCTAGGACTGACTGCAGCAAGAATCCAAAATACTTGGGGTCTTCAGAAAAAAAACTAGCATTTGTCCCCGGTTGCATTATCAAGCAAATTAATGAAGAGTCTTTGAGCTCACAAAACAGGAGGCTTTTTGGGGATTCAGAAATATTAGTCTGTTTCCAAGAAAGCAAACAAGCTCTTGCAGTCTACATGATTTTCAGAGCAAATAAACAGTCCAATTAATCTCATGATCTTCAACGTCCATTTAAAGTCCCCACTTTTCCCTGTATCTCCCCTGCTATGCTTCTAGCCTTGTCTATCAGCAAGCATAGCTGCAAATTCAGGAAGAAAAATGCCCCTATATGGCAGCTGAGGAGGAGATCTGGATGGTCCAAATCACGCCCTTTACAAATCACTTTGCTGATTCATAGGGTCACAATGTAAGAAAGAGATACCATGCTTCTGTAGCTCACTTGCAACACCCTGATGCTTTGGGTTCTTCTGTTCTGCAAACCAAAATCTCCCATCAAGTCCTTCATGTTTTGGCTTCATGTGGTGGATGACTTCTTCTAAAGTTTGCTTAAAACAGCTACCACATCTCCACATTCATCGCACTTTCAACAAATAGGAAGTTCTGCACAGACTCAACACTGGAAATCACAAAGAACGTGAGTTGTATGGCAGCTGCCAAACCACACTCAGTTTGCTAAGTCTATGGAACACACATCACACAATGTAAGTTACACTTACTAGTGTCTTAAGTCCACTTTTCTAAAGTTAACCTACCAGTTGTCTCAATCATCCCATTTCATAAATCAATAACTTCACAGACAGGCACTATATTCTCCCTCATATGCCTCTGGTTTTCTTTTTGTTATTCTTCCCTTGTACTGCAATTCTGCCTTGCATCTATATTCTCTGAATTCCTCTGGCCTTCTCCCAGGGCATATGCAGAAAAAAACCCTGCTGGAACTGGAGTTCTGCCAAATCTAAATTCACTGACACTTAAAGGAATTCCAACTGTCCTCAAATCAGACTGAAAAGAATCTCTAATGATGGCTTATTTTTAATTCTTCTTAAGTAGAGGACTCTAATGAATTTTCCTGATTTATTGGGGGAGTAAGGCAGATCTAGGTTTTCACAGATTCGTTCATGAATACTTCTCACTACATATTGGATGTCATTATTCTACTGAGACTCAATTAGCCCAAATGTTGTTATGACAGTTACAGAAAAATCATATTTTTAGCTACAATTTATAGTGTTCTGTCTCTTCCCAAGCAATCTTCACAGAAATGCTGAAAACTTCAAACCTAATCAGGTAGTGAAAGAAAATCTTTTTGATGAAAAATAAATATATGCGATTGGGAGGGATTTCTAGAAGAAAACAAGCTTTTTACTCCTAGATGTACCCTGCTACTTTAGAGAAGTCCAACTGAATGTATAAGCAAGCAAAAAGCAGCAAAAGGAGGATTTAATTTATTTTCTCTGTTTCATTTTATTCAATTGTAGACATTTCACAAGGAAGTGACAAATAAGCAATGGTCTCTTTGGCCATTTAATACAACAGATGCTGTATAATAATTTTCCATAGGCCATAGCATCACAAATTCACCACATTTGACACACTTTCATTAGCAAACACTCCCCACCCCTGATTCTCTCCTGTCCTTTCACAACTACCATCAATATTAGAATAAACATAGCAACCTGCGAGATGGCTTACAAGGCAAAAGTTATATTCTGTGTGCTGCAACACATGTTCTTACAGAAACTGTTCTGAGAGCCAGACAGGCTCACTATCATAAACATTGGACAGTTGTGGCCCAAAGCAAAAAAAAGACCAAGCATGAAGACACCCCTCTTTTGTAAACATATCTGCCCTTGCCACAAGGGGAACTTAGAATAGGAATATGAGGAGAGGCAAGCAAGTGCAAAGGACAGGGGAAATAAACAGAACAAACAAAGTGTGATCAGGGGTTCCACATGATAACATCAACTGATTAAAAATGGTAAGTGATTAGAAAGCAACAGAAGATCATCCAACAGCAATGGTGGCAATTCCCTCTGAAGACATGAGAAAAAGACTACCGATGTTTAGTAGCAAAGTCATGGAGCAGCAACAACTATGCTATTTACAATAGAAACACATTGCTCAAGTCCTAGGACTATGAATGGATGTCAAGAAAAAAAAATTAGAGGTCTGTCCTGTATCATATGCTGGACTCGACTAACATCAGGTCTACCAGTTCCTATGACCAGCAGTATGTGAGAGTGAGGCTTGCATCATTTTCAGTCTCCTCTCCTTACACAACTCCGTTCCGTCCACTGCTGACAGATGCAGCTAAGAAGGTGTTCTAGAAAATGGTATAAGCTGTTTGGTTTCCCAAACACATTTGAGCTTGTTGCTCAGTTCATCAGCTCCTTTTTACAATCTCAAATGAAACAATATGGACAGAGGAAGAGGGCAAAGCAGTGCTTCAGATGAAGCCTCTACTTCAAAGAAAATGATGAAAAGCCAATTGGTCTTCATATTAAAGGCAGTTCCATATAAGAGGATTTCCCACCTCTTGCCATGTTCCTTTTTTCTGAGTTTAGATTGACTGACTCTATGATCAGACTTAGAACTCTCATTTCATTTAACTTTAGCATTCAAAATTCACAGCAAAGATCTTTTGCAAAGATAATGTTTTACTGGACTAAAGGATATTCAGACTTGCTCTCCCATCATGGGATATAATGACTTCTGTCCTAGCAGCAAAGAAAGACTTACATTTAAAAATAAGCAGCTGCAGCCCTATCACTATTCAGTGAACAAAACCAAACAGCACCAGCTTAGCCTCCATGATGGCAACGAAATCACTGTGCAGTTATAAAAAAAAAAAAAAGAGTTGAAAATGTGTCTGTTATCTCTCTCTCTAATGCACAGTGACAGCCAAACACAAACATATTTTCAAGGGTACTGTGGTGAGCACTGCAAGGAAGAAATCGATGTGTCCAGATAGATCCAATTGTCTAACATTAAACATTTTGTTAGTCTCACCTACAGTAGCAATTACGAGGTTCACAGTATTTATCAACTGCTAGTCTGTTACCATACAGGCCAAGAAAGAAAGCATATTCCCTACTTTCCACTATACTGCCACGCAGCTAAAAACGAGGCAAAAAATGTCCAAAGATTAGTTACCAAAAAACCACTGTTGGCAATAAGACTAAGAACTTTGTATGACAGTGATGTACCTTGACATCTGGGTGATTTGGGTTCTCCCTCATCCCATTTGGACACCCTTGCTATGATGCTTTTGTTCTACCATAATCATTAACCTTACATCCAAATCTCCTTATGTCCTTCTGGAAACAATTTATTTAGTGAACACACACACACTCAGTTTTTCTTCCTCATCTTCAGTTGGACAACTGCCTAAAAGACAGCTAATGAGAAACCTACCTGTTCCTTTGTCTTGCTTAAGTATAATATTGAAGATTATACCCAAGTGTAATATTGAAGCAGTTTCCCAGTTTTTAATCCCCACATGTAAGAGTCCCAGGCCTGCAACGTTTTCCATATTCGCGATGTTGGAGTTTATCCTCTAGGAGATAAGCTCAAAGTGAAATCAGTCGTGAAAACACAAAAGTGAACCCTTCATCAGCCAAGACAGACTTGGCTTGCCTGTTCTTCACTAAACCTGGGAACTTATGTAGAAGTATGTTCATCAAATATGGCGCCAACTGATTTTGCTCTCTTGTACAGGAAGTGGAACAGAGCAAGACACTTCTCTGCCAACAATCATTCTCTGCCCAAACTTTCACTTCTAAGGAAATGCTGCTAAATTTGATGTTGTTCATTAGCCTGCAATACATACCCCATTCTTGGATCCAGAGGGAATAACGCTGCAAGTTGGCACCTTCTGGCACTTCCCTGTTTACATGGAAAACGTGGATGCTTGGTGGCAAGCGTGAATAATCTGAAAAGAAAATCTAGTAGTTATTCAGTACTTCCAATATATGTCCAAGCTAATTTTAAATTCCTTAAATTCAAAATCCCTTGTTAGCTGACTATTTAACAATTCTAACTGAATACTGATAATCACACTAAGTTCTTTTCCTGTATTTTTTTCTCACAACTTTAGCAAAGGCCCTGGGATCTTCACTGGACAATGTGCATGAAAGAGAGAGTAAGCAGTGAAAAGAAAACTCATATTCAATTATTTATTTATGTAGCGTGACACTACTGTACACAGCGCTTGAGCTGCTAACCTTACTCTAAGATCAAAACTCCAGAGGTCAGAATTCCAAACATGACAGCATTAGTCATAAAGCTATCTTGGTCAGCTGCTGACTTAAAATACCATCACACAGACTGACTGTCCTGCTCTCCCCAGCACCCAACATGTTTCTTGGTAATCACTCAAATCACTGACACTTCTGAGCTGTGAGCCAGAACACACAGCACAAAGCACGAAGACCCTAACAAAGCTTTCTTTCCAAGAAGTGACTAGTCATGGGAAGAACACAATTTAATCCGATTTCAACCAGTAGCAGAGGTAGCTGCAGGTTCCTTAAAATGACCTGTTGTGCAGCACCACTGAAGGCTGTCTTGTGTGCCTATATTGTCTACCAGAGCCATAAACCTTCACATCCAAACACATTAATGTTTGAATCTTGAGCTTTCTTAACACCCACACCACCCTGCATGGAACTGGCAGAAAAAAAAAAAAAAACAACTGAGAAAAACTGGTATCAGTTGCATTACAACAAGAAACTGACAGCCACTTTGTCACACAACCTAAGCAAACCACAGCCATCAATGACTTAAGGCAGTTGTTGGGGTGGAACTAGGTTTTATTTGAATAGATGTCACTATATTTTTCTGCTGACAAAGAATGCCAAATTACCTGTCTGTTTCAGTCACAACATGCTATGCCAAGATTACTTCTTTTCTTTCTCTTTGGATTCTAAATTGAGGGGCACTTAAGAAAGAGGGAGGACTACTTCAGCACCAAGGCGCTGGAACATAATACTGAAGACATTCATTCACCTGTTTCCTCTACCACAGGCTAGCTTTAAACTCTGAGGGTAACACAGAATACCAGAATTTTCTAAGGCAACTCTCCTTCTGTAAGTAGAAATAACCATGTTTTCTTCTTAGCTCTTACATATGGTCCTTAATACCACAACCTCCAATCTTTCAACTATTTCAACTGTTGATGGATTTCATCTCTAGAAGACCTCTAGAAGTCAGCAATATATTAGCTCCACTTTACTAGTACAGCACTCATAGAATGGAAGCATGACCTTGTGTCCCAGTTAAGTTCCCTGTCAACACTGTATCTTATATCCCACCCCTGGCCCTCCTCACTTACCTTTTGGGTTTAAGCATATTGAAAGGAAAGCACAGACAGTGAAGATGGATCACAATTTCCAGATACCCTTGTTCAACCAGTGCAAGCCTCTGCTAAGGAACAGCAAAACAGGCAGGGACCCTTTCAAGGGAAGGAAGCTTTAAAGCCATCAGACTGGTTGGCAGAAAAGGTGGTTGGTTTTTGTTTTTTTTTTTTAAACAAAAAGTGTTTCAGGAGTGTCTGACGTTTCAGCATTTAGTATCTTTCAGCAGAACTGCTCTTCCCAGGACAGAATTAAGGAGGACATCTGAAATCAGGATGTGGGTAGCAAGGAGTGCACCTAACACCAGAACCATATCGGGCTATCATCCAAACTACGGTTCTTCAATAGAAAAGCCAAAAAAAGATTATGATCCCCAAATCTTGGAATTGTAATACTTTTCCATGTGATTCTACCTAGTTCTTTGCCCAGCTCTCGCCTAACGGGGAAGCATATGCTGCCTTATATTTGAATCAAATTTGGAGCCTTACTGAGGGACAAGGACATACTAATGAGCCCTAGATAACGAAACCAGAGTACTAAAGCATATATAGAGCCACTCCAATATAAGCTTTTGCAAACCCAATAGCAATAAGAACATTTTTAAAGCTTTTCCCTCTAATTTTTTCCCCCACAATATCTTATTTTCTTACCGTGTTATCACTGTAAATAACAATTATAATGGTAGAACAAAAAGTTGTCCATTGTTAAAAAGAGAAAGAACCTTCACTATTTTTTCCTCTGACTTCCTAAGAGATATGACAGCAACTGGTAGCCTTATGTTTTGTATTTCAGCCCTGATGGCCAGATTCCCTTCCCAGGAAGACATTTCACAAAGCAAAAATTCTGCCTTGTGGATTATATCAGTGGCTTTTGTAAAGCCATTTGTTGTGACATACGGCTGCATGCATGACATGCCAAGCCCTGCCCCATGCTATTACTTACTGCTGCAGCACAGTGCCAAAAGCAGCAGCATGAGAAAATGCAGGGCAGAATTTATGCCTGGAGACACAAGCAGTCTCCAGAACACCCAGAGTAATCAATCTCATGCTGAACTGGAGAAAAGGGTTCTGTCACAGCATACTGCTCACTGGAAACAGAGAAGACAGCAAGTAATCTATGAAGGAAAAGCATAAATGGATTTGAAAATACTCCGGAAAAACCCTTTCCATATAAGACAGCGATCCCTTTGGTGACCAAATGCCCAGGAAGATTTCCATTTCCAATGATTTTCAGGAAATTTATGATTTTATTAAAATGAGATCACATTAAAAGTGGTACAAATCGAACTTTCACCACCATGAGCACAGAGAATCCACCAGCTCTGTGTAACTAGTGTTAGTAATATTATTACACAATAAAAATTAAACAGATTTGTTGAAAAGCAATTCAAAATGTCCTCTAGAAACATGGCAAAACCAAATATCCAGTTTAATTTCAAGGGTAGTATTTTAACAAATACCACATCTCAATTTTTTGAGTCCTATTTGTAGAAGAAATAGTAAGAATATTTAACTAGATATTAAAATAACCTTGGAAATATACTCCCAAAGACTTTAAGATTCTCATGCCTAGTTTCCCTTATGTAAAAGGGAAGTATCGCTCATGTCAGGCAGTATAATTCCACTCAGGGAAATAATTTATGCTAGGATAGTTAATCTGGAAAGTGGAAATTATGTATGAGGACTTCTCACTGTGACAGGTGTCTCTCTATACAGGTGGCAAAATATGGAAATCTCCAGGAAAACCACAGCTTGGACCTGAAAATATTTAAGCAGATAACTGGAATGGTGAGGAAGACAGACTGTAATTTAGAACACCCCCCCCCCCCCGAACAACAACAACAAAAAAAAAAGCACCGAAAATATCTGTCCAGAACACTGATAATCAGAATACTGATTTGAATAGTATACGACCACGTAGCCTGGGCAGTAATGAGTATCCGTAACAGTACATCATTTTGTGGCACTAGTATCCTTCAGCATGTGGGCTAGACATCAGCAGACAACCAGATGGAGGACAGAAAAAAGGTCATGATGGTTTTCTTGTGGTTTCCCAAACCTCTTTGAAAAATGTTTTCATTTATTTAAGACAGAAATCTAGTTAGGACCTTAGTAGTTTCTCTGTACTTTTGGCTGCTGGTTGCTGCCTCAAACTTCAAGAGACAAGAACCAATTTCTCAATCACTAATACGGTATCCTTTCTGCTCTTTAAGCAGTGATGGATCACAATAGAAGTCACATCTCAAAAGCTCTGCAAATAGAGTGAACCTGAGGAGTTTAAACATTTCAAAGACACTTCAAGAATAAAACTACAGCAGATACAAACACTAAACATTTTCTAATATTATTTTACTTATTATTGCTGAGGTACTGGCCTTTATGTTATGCTTGAGCTGCTCAAGATAACACAGGACGTCCATGGCCTACAGCAGTACATACTAATCTTCATGAGGCAATGTCATGAGGCAATGTTTGCTGTTCGTATTTCCTGATACACAGATAGCATTTACATAATTTTTTAATTACATGTTCTAAAGACCTACTGCCTGTACTTAAGAGATGAATTCCAAGAATTCATGACAAGCTTACAGGAATACATGAGCCTTCCTAACCTTAAACCAGCCTTTTAAACCAGTGTTTTTATTCTTGTATCACTGTATGTTGTATCACACGCTACTTTTGAGACTAAAAGGACAAAAACTCAAGCCTCTCATCTGGTTTGGAACTTCCACTTAAACAACAAAGACTTCAGCAAGAACTCTCCCTTCAAGTGAACTGTCATATGTTTTGAAAAGCCACAAGTAAACACTGAAAGTACCTTTAAAGAACAGTTCTGCTTCTAGCATCCACTTCCAGATGAGAGGGAATGGGAGGAAAGACAGCAAAGCTTCTCAGATGAACAGTGGTTGACAGACTTTAAACTGAGATTTGCTGCTAACTATAATAGAACAAAGGTCTATTAGCCAGTAAAACTACGCAAGCCACACATGGTGATACTAGAATGTTTTATTCAGTAGTAAGCATGGTCTACTTTGTGGAAATACTGAGTGCTGTATGGAAAATGTCATTCCACATAGAAATGCTAAGTTTCAACAACAAGTGTAAATGCAAAGAAAAGAAAAACTACAAAATGACCCTTGGCTCATTCAATTGATCAAAACATTTAAAATAAGCAAAAACACTGCTAGTTGCTGAAAAAAGGAAGAAAAGAATAAAAATTGGCTATATTCCATCTCTTGAGAAAGAACACATATACTCTGGTCTTTTTAGCATTTCTCTAGCCTACTGCACCTTCTGTCAGTTGAAACAATATCTAAGAATATTTTAAAAATTGCATTGTGAATACTAGTACTGGGCTTAGCTGGCAAGGGCCTGTCTGTTGACTGGAGACAGTATGTATCCACAGATCAGGTATGACAACACCAACAACTGCTCAAGCTTCACTTACTCTATTCTAATAAGTGTGCCTAAAGCCAAAATAACTATATGTGACAGAGGCAAGTAAAACAAAGATTGACCTTCTATGTTTATATTTCCAGAGTCTCAAGAATGCTTTAATAGCTTAACCTAGTATACACAAGTCAGCTGTTAACGACATCAAGTAAGCTTTTAAAAGTAATGTCAGAATTTGTACCAAGTTTGTTTGCATCATTTCAGATTTTAGATATATTCAAGAGCCATGACAAACGAAAGTATCTACGTCATCATTTACGATGCGTCTACAGGTGTCTGTATGTCAAGTTACCTGTGGAAGACAAGATGAGAAGCAGCTGTTGAGAGTTGTTAATGAACAACCTCACTAAAACAACAACCATGTTTACAACCATACAGAGGGAAATGCACGTTCCTAACTTTGCTGACACAGCTGCATTGGCAAGACTGAGAAAAGAGACACCAAAGGGGACGTTAAAATGTAAGAGGACAATAAACTTGGAACGGTGTAGAAGAAAAGTAAGTGGCCAAAAAGGTGGTCAGATCAGCAAGGGCTGACGAACTGGAAAGGAAACATAAATAGGTGCACTCTGATGCAGACTTCTTCCAGACAGAGATGGCACCTAGAAAAATAATATAGGAGGTTTTTCTTTAAAAAACAGTCCTGTATCACTTTAATTGACCTTAGAATGAAATATCCTCAGGGTGGGAAATGGTTTATCTGTGTCAAAGCAAGACACATCTCTTAAGGTAATGCAACCAGAAAACAGGATTGGTCCTTGAAGAGCCATCCTAAAACTAACTGATCACCCAGGGACCACTGAAGGAAGCTAGGCTTCTTGAGTGATCTCAGTGCATAACACAAACTCATGTATGCAAGAATGCCATTCTTTCTAAAACCTGAAGAGAGAAAGTACTAAGTTACAAGCTGATTCTCTAAAAATATTGAAGCCGGTTATTTAACCTTAATAAAACCTTACCAAAAAAAAAAAAAAAAAAAAAAAAGTCTACAGTATATCATTCTCTATTAGGAGAAAAAAGAAGAAAAGAAAAGGGAAAAAAAAAAACCACCCAACTATCTATAAATAAGCGTTCCTAAGAACCTTTGCCAAATAATAGTTCTCACAAAGGCTTAAAAAGTTGTTTTTCCTGCAGAATGTTCACAGAACTGGTATAATTTGTTATGTTCCTTTAAGTATTTGTTGTCTAAATAGGAGTTACAATTTAAAGTTAATATGAATAACTGAATCACAGGAAAAATACCCTCCAACCATGAAAAATAAATATTCAATATTCTCACCTTATCTTATATTCTTTGTAGTTCTGTTTCTCCACTGCATATTAAGTGGGCCCTGTCACATGAAACTAATACTGTGTTAGCTCTGAAGAAGGGAGGGAAAAAAAAAAAAAAAAAAAAAGTTGTCACTGAACTGGAAGGTGCCAGCTGCAGAACTGAAGTCATCTTTGATAGGATAACTCCAGGCTTACATAGTAAATTCTCTTCAGATTCTGGAGAAAAAGCGTAAGTGACTAACTTTCCACAGATTACTGTGCAGTTCAAGTATAATTTGCTGACAGTTTGGCCACCCATCAGTAACTGTTTTGAAAAACCTGACATTAACAGTGCATCAAAATGCAGCAGATTGAGTAGCATGTAATGTCTTCCAGAATTTTTTCAGAGTTCATGTCAGCAATGCATTTTGTCCCTCAGGCTTTAAATACGAGTTGCCCTGTCTTTCTCAGGTATAGAATCCACCAACTTCTCGGAAAAGACCTGATACTCAAAAGAATGAAAGATGGCACTGAAGGGCAGGGGAAAAAGGGAAAGCAGAAAATCTGGTGGAGAGAAAAATACAAGAAGAGCATGACAAAAAAATACTGCCGTTAGGATATGTGCCATTACCTATTACAGGAGAGAGAGCTCAAACAAAACAATGAAAAGAAAGACTGTCTTTAACATCTGTATAAAAGCACTGTCCCTCCCTGAAGTAGTCTCTAATTCACATTTAAGTAGAAAGGTGATTTGACATCACAATATTAACAACCGATGAAAAAGAATCACAGCAACTTCATTATTTTCAATTGCAATGGGACACAGATCTTGGCATGGGAATGTCATGCTGATTGTTAGGCAGTGTCTGGAATAATAAAATTCACAGGAACCTGACATGAGTTTTAAAAGAATGAGATCTTAAACAGCATCAACACACTACAGCAAGCCAGAAACGCTTCTAGAATTGTAAAGAAACTGTCAAGTTGTTCATTAATCACCTCATGAACAGGTAGCTGAAATTCCTTGGAAACAGAAATGACAACTATGTGGAAAAGACAAAGTTACTGTTGCTTACTGAACTAACAATTGAAGGAAAATGAAGAAAGGAAATATATGTAAGAGAATGAAAAAATTGCAAAAGGAAGGAAAATACCCACTACTACCAGATGATCTAAAAAAACTAGAGTCCAGAATTAGGCAATATTCTGGCAAAAAGTTCAACTTTTTAGTAAAATGTGATGAAAAAGGCAACATGAAAAAGGACCAACCTATATGCCAAATCATCAACTAACAGAGGAATATCAACATGCACATAGTATTTATGAAAAGGTGAGGAGAAATATAATAAGCATCTCAAGGAAAGAAACAAGCATAGCCAGAGAATTGAGAAACAAGTCTTGAAATAACTTCTAATTTTCAAAACTTCCAGCAAAAGATCAATTAGAAGATGACAACTAAGCAGATACAATATATACTCACAGCTTATCTAGTCTGCCCAGTGGATTCAGGGCTGCAAGGTGCAATTTCTAAAAATTATTTTTCCCCTGTCAAATATTCCAATCATGTCTAATGTGAAAGTAGTCTACATTTAAACTGATACATTAAAAGGAGAGTTTTGTGGGGGTTTTTTTGGTTTTTGGTTTTTTTTTTAAGTGCAAGAAGTTTGCATAATGATCCAGTCTTATCACTGGCACCAAATGCATCCTACTCAGACACCTGAAAAGAAATACATGAAACTCACTGCAATTGTGATGGTCACTAGATCCCCGAGTGTGAACGGCTACTGCAGACTTCAGGAAGTGTCTGTCACAACTCATCTATTTTGATGTCCATTATGAAGCCCTCCTGGGGTTAAATAATACACAGATACAAGACAGTTTCACCTCCACTGGAAGGGTTTTAAAAATGAAATTAGACATGTTTTTGAGGCAAAATCTTTCGCAGTTAACTCCCCAGTTCTGCACATATTCCTATAGAATCTGTGGCCAAAGGAACCTCCTCTAAACCATTTCCCATCACCTCCTCTGATCTGTCAACATGAATTGGGCTTTTCTTGTAGTACTACTTGTCCTATACTGAGAGGATAACAAACAACCAACTCAACCTTCTAGATTTGTAACTACAATCTAAAAATCTGTATTTATTTTACTTGCTTAGAACTCTGAACTGTTTCAAAATACAGTATTCACTACTGCACATTCTAGAGTACTGTACTTTACCTATTTCCATCATTTGCCTCTTCTCTCCTAGTATCTGTGGTACAGAAAGATTGGAGAGTCACTTTTTCCACTCTGAGGCTACCCCTCTAATAAAATACTAGAGGCAGAAAAATTCCAAATGCAGAAACATCTATTAGCATACTTACTGACCAATCAGACAAAAGTGGTAAGTTTTAATACATAGAATCATTGGGGCTATAATTTATTTGTAACTGTTTGTTTTATTTTTAAATTACCTTGCAGTTAGAATTAGTTAAATAAATTGAATTCTTCTGAATTGAACTGTCCAACAATCTTCTTTCCTCTGGGGGCATTTTTAGGAAGAAAAATGTATTCCAAATCAGATTAACTGAAAAACCATGAAAAGCATCTTGCTAATTTGACATATAAAGCAGTCAGAAAAAAAAGAAGTCCGTGAGACCATACAACCGCTATGCAAAGGCCTTGCTAGAGAGCTAAATGCAAATACAGTAGATCAAATCGAGAAATACTCAAAAGGCAACTCAAACTCTCAAAGCTAATTGTCCTTATTTGTCTGCAGTTTATGAGGACTTGCCAACAACCTGGAGCAAATGGCATATTAAGCCTCATCTAGGACAAAGGGCCAAAATATACCAATTACAGATTTCCAGCCAGATGCTTTCATTCCCTAGTCTAGATAACATGATTCTTCCACCCTCACTGTTTATCTGCCATTCCCCAAAGAGAAATGACACTTGACTAGGAGGGACAGCACCTATACAGACTATCAAATTCGTGCCAGATACTTTAACTGAGGAAATATTCTCAGGTTTTCATTTGATTTATAATGGGAATTGGAAGTCTTAATATTTGATTCTTATTACATCGCTATTTTCTAATTTACTTTTGTCTAACAACTATGGCAAAAATCATTCTGTCCCTCTGGAAGTGGGAAGAAAAATCAAAATTTTGTTTTCTCAAAGGCAATCCATTGTTGCTCTTATCCAGGTTGTTATGAACTCTAGCTTAGGCTTTGTGCTGGTTGTGGCTGGGATAAAGTTAATCTTCTTCGTAATAGCCAGTATGGGGCTATGTTTTGGATTTGTGCTGAAAACAAATGTTGATAATAGAGAGAGATGTTTTCGTGCAGTGCTGACACAGAGCCAAGGCCTCTTCTGCCTCTCACCTCACCCCATCAGCGAGGAGGCTGGAAGGGCACAAGAAGCTGGGAGGGGACACAGCCGGGACAGCTGACTCCAGCTGACCTAAGGGATATCCCAGACCATATGACATCATGCTTAGCATATAAAGGTGGGAGAAGAAGGAGGAAGGGGGGTGAGGGGAACATTCGGAGTTATGGTGTTTTGTCTTCCCAAGTCACCGTTACGCAGTACTCCTGCTTTCCTGGAGATGCCTGAACACCTGCCTGCCGATGGGAAGTGGGGAATGAATTCCTTGTTTTGCTTTGCTTGTGTGCACGGCTTTTGCTTTACCTATTAAACTGTCTTTATCTCAGCCCGTGAGTTTTCTCACTTTTACCCTTCTGATTCTCTCCCCCGTCCCACTGTGAGGGAGGTGAGGGAGCGGCTGTGTGGTGCTTGGTTGGTGGCTGGGGTTAAACCACAACAGTCCTGCATCACTCACTCTGCCCTTTTTCTTCCGTGCCACTTCACGCCCCCTTCTTTTTTTCCTTTTTCCTTTTTTTGTTTAAAAAGAGAAAGGGGCTTCATACTCAGAGCAACTTGTTCACAACCCGCTGTGGCTTCTATGAAGTTCCCAGATGAGCTCTATGGTAAATGCTCTGATTTGACAAGTTCTGAAGACTCTGTGTTACTACAGGTTGTTTTCCGTACATTCTAGGGAAGTTTTCAAATGATCAGCCAATGCCTCAGAGGGGGAAGTACGCTAGATTTTGCATCTCTCTGTAATTCATCCGCTCAAGAGTAGCTGCTGACAAATACACTACAAATAAGGTCTAAGAGTAGAAGATGACTAATTTTCTGTTAAATGCACCTTCTTACAAACCAAACCTATATGAATGAGCAACAAAGCATTACAACTGACGGTACAAAGGAATAGGCAATTGCTGTCAGATCGTATTTACATTTAGCACTCAGTAGCCAAGTATAGTAACTTTTCAATTCTTTGTTATTTTGTCTAGCAAATACTGGTGCAGGCAATGGAAGAAACAATGAGGATTTCCTTCATAATGGTCACTATTACGGCTACCTCTTTCAGATAATTTCTTATTCATGGAATGCTAG
The DNA here is from genome assembly GCF_900496995.4 of Aquila chrysaetos chrysaetos. Lineage (NCBI taxonomy): Eukaryota > Metazoa > Chordata > Aves > Accipitriformes > Accipitridae > Aquila > Aquila chrysaetos. The sequence continues at coordinate 180,760 of NC_044019.1, read as the reverse complement.
TAAATGAGTAGACAGAAAATGATATATGCATAAGATAAACAGCCAGTATTTGAACATAACAACTACAGAGAAATACACTTCCTATGCATTTCTCCCCCTACTACCTCCTGTAGTACTACAAACCTGTTCAGTCATTTCTAACTCTTAACCAAAATATTTCCAAAGTACTCATGCACCACAAGACCAGAGCAGATGCTGGGAAAACAGTACCACAAATACTCAGTAGAATTACAAAAAGCAATCTTGTTTGAGCTGTGTTCTACTCTTCATCATACTTCTGTTCCACTAGTGTATTAGCAAGTAAGTTGTGATTAACAATTAGACAAACATTTGATTTTATGTAAGCAGGTGAATACCAATAAAATGAGAAGTCTGCATTCCTAAATAGGGAGCAAACAACTCCAAACAATCCCTTTCTTATCATAGTTAATTAACATAAACCAAGTTTAAAATTCAGACCAAAAAATTGTTCAGGAAATTATCTAAATAGACAAACCTAAGAAAAATGCTGTCTGCTTATGGATGTTAAATACATTCCATGCAAATGTCTATTTAGAATGTTTCAGTAGCTGTTTATGCAGTGACAGTACAATTAGTGTCTGCATAACTATTAAAGATCAAACCAGCAATGAATTGCTTAGAAGAAATCCATCCCTTACACACTCACTACATTCCAAAGCGAGTCTTTCTGTAATGTATCGTCTGCTGTAAAAATAAACCCATGAAACATAGTCAGGAGTTTAAGAGGTTAAAAGCTGGAACAACAACAGAAGATTTAAATAGACACAGAATAGCAAGAGCATGGGAACATACAGACTCACCAACAGACGGGATTCAATAGGTATGAACCACTCTACTCTGACATTTCCACTGTTACACTTCCCATAAGCTTTCCTTCCAACTGTATCTTCTGAGATCTCCTTTTACACTACCCGCCCTCCTTGGGGCAAGGGAACCAAAGGGAATAGAGTGCGCCAAGTTCTGAGGATTTTCATATTCCAACCCCCTTTGCAAAAAGTGGAACCTGCGGACAGTCCCTTTCATAAGAAATATCAAATCAAAACCTGATGAAACACAAACGTCTTCACGTAGTGTCAACAATCCACAGCAACCTACATAACAATCAAAAAGCAACAAATCAATACATGCATACTTTTATGACTTTGCCACTCTTTCATTGTACAGATAGGTCAGCCTGTGGTATGACAGATACACCTTCTATGCTTTTATACATCTTGGGCACACATTAAGAGACTTCCTTCTCAGCAGTATTTCTGAAGTAAGAAAAAGATTTTTCTGTTCACAGAAAATAAAAAACTTCACTGTGCAATTATCTGGTTTGATGAATGTTTCAAATACTAACAGCAAGGATTAAGAAAAAGGAAACAATGATATTTCAAACCTTCAGCAGCTTGGCAAATGGAAGCATCAGAAGCCAGAAAACAGATAGTGAGTTTATAAGGAACATGTCTCCGTGAGCCATATGATGGCTCTGCTATGGCACTGGTCAACAGATTTCTGTTACTGCTTATCCCAGTATCAACATTTATGATCCAGCAACAAAAACAGAACTTTAAGTGGGTAGATTCAAAGAATTGATTTGCAGCCAAATGTCAATACAGAAGAAATGGACCTTCAAAATTACACTGATGAAATGACTTGTACTGAAGTACCAATACTAAATTGAATGCTGTGTACTAGAAAACTGCGTTAAATCAGTAAATAAGGATTTTTTTAGCCTCACAAAGAAGAGCAAAGCTCTCTTAGGGAATGTCTATGTTTAGATTAACTAGCAGGATTTGGGTTTGCTTATGGCCATTGACTTTTGGGACATTTAAAGTATCTTGATGGATCAGATGTGTGTTATATACAGAGATTAAATTCCTTCTACTTTAAAAAAAGGGGGACCAACATATTCAGGACCAAGTCACATCCTATTCACTTAATATATGCTGGACTTGGACTGGAATAAGTAACACACATGGAGCAGTGGCAAATACTAAAATTAGTGAAGCAGAGGAAAAAGCATTAGCAGCAGTACAGAAAACAGAAGGGAAGCAAAGGTGACTAACACTGAAGGAAAATGGGTTTGTATGTTGGATGCAGTCATTACAACAGGGACATAAGTGACATAAATGATAAAGGGACACATGCAAAGGGAGAGGTACAACAGGAAATCATGAGATAGTAGGTCATGCTGAACAAATCTGATTAACTTCTGTGAAAAAGTCACAATAAGAACTGATGGGACAGACTAACAGACATAATATATTTGGACTTCAAGATGGCTTATAATACTTCACAGCAGAAAAAGCTAGGGTAAAAGGTCAGTAAATACAGTGCAGATAAACATGGAAATTCTAAACTGAATTCAAAACAAGGTCAGTAAGAAGCAGCAGATAAGTAAAAAAACAGACAGAACACTGACAGCTGTGCAAATGGCTAAGTGTTTGACACCTTCATACTTAGACAAGGTATCAAAGGTAAACAAAGGGACTTCTGAAGAAATTAAAGCTGTGGCCGTAAAATATCAAATTGGAAGGAAGGTTTGGTAATGCAGGTGATTATGGTCAGAGTCCCAGCAACCCTGCTTAAAACTCAAAACTAGATGATTTGCTTGCTGTAGAATATACTCTTCCTGTAAAATATACTCTTCCATTATTGAACTTCTGGGCTAAAAATAGACAACACAATGAGTTGACTTGCAAGAGACTCACTACACTGAAAGAAGAGACAACTGGAAAATTTTGCTGTAACTTGAGAGAAAGTGGTGATTTTCTATCTCTAGCCAAGTCCTGTCAACATGTATTTCTGATTTTCTAATTTTCTAATTTCAAGCTTCACCAACTGGAATTTCCTCTTTAAATCATTTTAGAAGCAATTTAATCAGGATGTTTGCAGGGGAAGCCAGTTTTTGATCACAAGGAGGGCTGTATTTACCTGAAAATGCTATTGCATGAAGAGAAATTCAGTAAGTATTCTTATGTTTACAGTTACAATGAACTGCTTTTCATTCTAAGCAGCATAGTGTCTTTCATTCCCTCTATTTCCCTAGCAGTTTGCTTTACTAAACTGCTATCTATTGTCTTCCTTTTAGATTGTAAGCTCTCTGACAGGAACTGCCTCTTTAAACAAAACAAAAAAACAAACAACAAAAAACTTACTTTATGCAGCATTCAGCATAGTGGGATCCTGATCGTAGACTTCAAATTGAAGATGTAAATGAACAAACTTTAGTAAGGTCTGTAGATTTAATAATATATTTCATACACCACTGGATATGATGACTCTTCCACACAATCAAAAGCAAACACAAGGTAAATTTCTGAGGGTGAAATTAGGCAGGCATTAAGCATGTGTACACCATGAAACAATGGATTTTAAATATGACAGAGGATAGTGGAGTTGGTAGAAGACAGTCAAGTAACCACTCTACTAGATTGCAGCTGGTAAAAGAATGTTTCCATTATTAGAACACAAAAGGATTTTTCTTCATGATGTTTTAAATGTAGATCTTAACATTTGATTCATATATTCCATTGAAACCTTCAACAGATTGCATTGAAATGACAAACAGTAGCATAAGATAATTGTAGGCAAACCTTCAAATGCTTAATTAGTTTGCTCAGTTATTCTTTCATAATGTTGAGACATTAACACAGCCCCTTCCTCGCATTTTTCAGCGCTTGACATTCTTCAAAGTGCTCTTGTGAACTGCAGAAGTGCCAGACATTTGCTCCAAGCTTAATTCAAACTGTATTGTGCGTTATTCTACTTGGGGTTATGGACCTTTCTAAAATTAAAAAAGCTACCTTCTTTCCAACAGAGGTGTTCAATACTATTTATTTACAGAGTCTGCCTATCTTCTAAACCTATTTCTCAGCATTGTCCTGTTAACAGTATTATATTGTGCAATGTACTCTACAGTCGAGAACTGAACAGCTAAAGGCAGAAAACAAAACAAAGGAAGTTCCTCGTTTTACCTCAAAATTCTTCCCCTGATCTATCACTCTTCTCCCTTCATCTTGGTTACAATCTTTTACAAATAATTTTTATCTACTCAAAATTATCAACAGCGCAACAATTTCTACTGCTGTATTTTCCTCAACCTCATCCACAGAAATAAGAAAAGGTTTTTGTGTCTAAAGCTGCCTCTTCTTCCAATGTCTCATACGCAGTAGTACATAATTACATTTTGGTCACAAACACTGTGAAGATCAGCGTGCCTACTAAAGATGAAACAGAAAGAAAAATCAAACCCAGCAACAACCATTGCCTTGGGCCTCATCACTCCTAAATATTGTGGAGAGTTTGAAGGTCCTTGAGACAGTTGTTTTGATAAGCTAAACTGAAGGCTTAGCTATCATGAATCCTTCTCCCTAAACACAATCTGGTCCAAAATTGGTATGTCAAAGCTCATGGTCCTGATTCCCAGATCTGATTGGCTGTCTAACATTCCTATCCTAACCACCTATCATATGTATATCAGCAAATAACCATATTCCTTGCATGAAATCTTATGTTATCTTTCTCTGAAAAATGATTGGCATCACTGGTGTTCATTGCTGCTAACTCACAATTAGCAATCAAGAGTGACTGTTCTCTGCCTCTTCAACTACAAGAAATGGGGGGCATCAAGTGAAACTAGCAGGTTAGAAGTTCAAAGTGGAGGGAAAAAAAGGGGCATAAGTCTTCAGAGAACTTCCTTAAACTCTGGAATTTGCCAGAGAATGCCATGGATGCTTAAATATGTTATCAGCTCAAGGTGTAAGGGGACAAGTTATCAGAAGAGAAACCCATCAAGGACTACTAGGTAGAACAATTGCAGGAAGTCCCATAATTAAAAAGTGTTGAAGACTCAAACAGAATACAGGGGGAGTACTGCTATATGCTTACTGTACATTATAGGGGCAATACACTTGCTATACTCTTACATACTTTCCTCAGACAGCTGCTTTTGGCCTGTGCCAGACAAGATAACAGGCCAACTGGACTTTTAGCCAAATGCTGTACAAGTCTGAATGTTACAGTTCTCAGCTGCAAAACCTGAAGCCACTGCAAATACATGAAGTGATGGATGGATTCCCTTGGGTAACTCTTGGTAGAAAGGAAAGAGAAACAGTACACTCCACAGAATGGCCAAACACAGGAAGCTTTTAGCAAAACATGAACTCCGGAGAAGGAGACTTCTAGCAATGCTCACAATCCTGACATGAGATGCTTAGGTTTAATGGAATGTGCAGTGATGCCCTGACAGCATTTATCAGCACACCAGTTCCAGGGACAGTGCAGCTTCTGTGCTGCACTCTGTGCAGTGCCTGAAAAGTATTGCAGAGATCCTAACTGGACTAGTGTGGAGTCTCTGGTCCCAAACTGCTGCCTCTCTGCTCCCTCCTCAGTACAATTACCTCCATAGTGATCATAAAAAGCTCTTTATGAGGTTTCATAAAGACATTACATGTACTTCTGAGAAAAATTTTTTTAATTTCTACAGATTAAAAGAAACTTGGACATGCAAAAATTATACAGTTTGTTGAAAGTGACAGCATAATTTACTACCCAAGTTAGGATTAGAATTTAGCTCCCAAACACCTTTATCAGGCTTCTTTGCAGAAACAAAGATACGGGAAAAAATTGAGGAATACTCACAGATTAAATTGTTTGCAAGTTAATTGTTGCAAAACCAACTACAACATATTGATGTTTAAATAGCCATTTCTTCTGGATGATCCTTTTTCCCTTCTCCAAAGTCTGTTTTTCATCAGGACAGGAATAAGATGCATCTTTTCCAGCAGAAGGTAGAGTCAAACATTTCCACCTCCTTGTCTCTATTTGAAAGACTTCAGACACTAAACTGCAACCATGTCTGAAATCCACAATTGTATTGAAAAGGTGCAAAAAGTTTCCTTCTAATTAGGTGTCTAATGCAGAATGAGTAAAAATGCACCGGTATACCAGTATTCCTTCACCATTTACATATGTTTTACTCCTGAATCAGAACACAAATCTGAATTTTTGTTTTGAAAATATTTTCAAGCCAAAGTAAGAAGGAAACAATATAAAATTTAAAACATATTTCAAACTTAGCCTTTACTCCAGAGAGTCAGCCAATAGCTTGATGGTCTGCATGTGGACAGCTTTCAATGCCCAGATTACCAACCACTTGACTGTTACAGATTACATGTAAGCGGATAGTTATAACAGAGTTACAAAGAGCCTGCACAAATCTAGTCCTAGAACTAATTCTTTATAACAATATGGTAAGCTCCTTCATTCATAATCTAATGCAATTTCTGAAGATCAGGGAAAATGAAGACTAAGAAAACACCATACAACATTATAAAGAAGTTACTGTGAACTGGGAGCTGGTCTGAGCAGTTGCCACTAGCATCATCTTCTGAAAGTAGAGTAGGGCTGGGGAGCAGGCAACAAAGGGAAGCTGAAAGTAGGAGACTGGCTCTGACATTCTGCCAGCCATGGTACAAAGGTGATAACTGACAACTAATCTTTCTTTAGAGGCTGAAATAAGCCAACAAGTGATAACTTAGCACTGGTGACCATCCGAGTCAAACAAAACACATGAACAGTCCCCAGTGAGAAAAAGGGCAAAAAGAGAAATAAGAAACCACTTACCATAACCAATCAAATCCCTTTCATGTTAAGACTCAGGGGAAGAAAATTCCCTACATTTGAACTCAAGCACTAATACAGGAACACAGACCCTCTTGGACAGAATGCTTGGGACATTCTTGTCCTTGTACACATAAGCTACAGGAATTTACTTATGCTGTTTCCATCACCTAAGAACATTCAAGCATGTCAAGCCTGTTGCTTCCAGTGTTATAGGTACTAGGCAACATCCTCAGATGATCACTGTGTTTCATGACCCCTTGTCAGACTAAATCAAAAAGCAGCTTTAAACCAGATGGTCATGTAGAAATTGCCCAGCCTGTCATCATGTGTGCACTCCGAACATCTCCACTGTTGATAGTGTGAAACTAGCTAAGTAACAGAAAGAATCATACCCAGCACAGTTACATATAAATAAAACAAGTCTTATCAAGCCCTCTTTCTATAACCCTAAGCCCTGCTGACTCTGCAAATTTTTAGTTCTAGCCTCAGCCTCTCTGGACTGTCAAACATGTACTGTTCAGTCAAACCCACCCCCCAAATATGTCCAGTGGCTGCATGAAACAATATCTACATTTTTGCAGTTAGATTACAGCAATTTCAGTCATTCTAAGACTCAGCACTCAACGTCTTAGCGTCTGATGCTCAGAGCTGCTGTGAATTAGTAGTACACATTAACTCAACAGCTTGCCCTCCATCGCATTTAGTTGAAGGCAGAGGCCCAAAGAAAAGATACTGCAGCCGTACAACATTCCTTGACTTACAGTCTTCTAAAAGTACGATCACATATCATTTATTTAAGGCCCAAATTACTTACTGCCAAGATCTTCCAGAGAGCAGAAACAAATTGATGGATAGGCTCACCTGCAGGCTAGCCTGATTAGCAAAACTGAAACTTTTACATTAGATCAGTCTCTTGTCTAGGTGTAAGTGATCTGTAAACCTTCCAGACCTTTCCACAGCCAGACAACATTTTTTTGGCTTTCAATAGCAAAGATCTATAGAAACTTTCAAATATCTTTAAGTCCACAGAAAAGAATAAAAGACTTTAAAGAATTCAGCCTTCTGACCTGGAGAATAGAGAGGTCACCACAGGTAGGAATGAGAAGAGGGGTACAAGTAGCATAATAAATTCAGCTATCCTTGTAGGCAATATTAGATCTGACAGAGCCCACATAGTAACTTGCACTATAGCTAAAAGGCAAAGTCAGAGCAACATGCCAGCATAGCAACTACAAGCACATGTACACAGTGACCCATATTACCACTATTAACTCTCCCTTTTTGCTTTAGAACGTAACCAATGAGCTAACTGCCAGCTTCTCATCAAAATGAAGGATGTTTAATATTTTTAGCCAAGCAAAAAGGGCATGCACTACAGCTGTACATTCAACCATACTCACAGGAATGGAAAAAAGGGAAGCGCTGTTTGTTCCTGCAGAAGAGAGTTCCATCTCATTGTAGTACATCCAATGAGATGTACAGAGCACGTTCAGTTTGAGGCTCCCTGTTATATTATCATAGCTGGCAAGTACAAGTACATACACTATCATGGCACATTATAAGGCTATATGCTTGCCTTTATGTGACATGAACTAAAAATTGAATGATATTTAGATTAATATGGGCCTCTGCAAGGATGACATGTCAATTTGTAAAGCCTTGAATATTTTCTACATTAAGGCCTTAGCTGGTATACCAAAAATTAAGCTTTGAGCACCACATTTAACAAACACATGTATAAACTGAATACAGACAACAGCAAAGGAATAAGAACAAGCAGTTATGTAGAACACAAGATCTGCAAGGAAAAATTGAAATCTACAGAAGATAGAGGGGAGAAAAACGTGACAGCAAGTATTCAAATATGTAAAAGGCTAATAAATAAAGAGGAAATAAGCTCCTTCCTCATGAGCATAGGGGGAATATGAACAAGGCAAAAGGTAAATGGCTCAAATCATAGCAAGGGAAATAAGGTTTAATACTATGGAAAACTTTCTAAGGCTATGAATAGAGAAACATGGGACCAGACTGTCTGTGGAAGCTGTGAAACCTTTGTCTTTTTCTTAATGCTTTGAGCACCCAGAATTACAGGTAGCCAGAACTGGTAAGAATACCAGTCCATCACAGGTAAATAAAAATTTGTATCATTCACTAGAAAAAACATTGAGGGACATTTGTAACTCAAGTTAAATGCTCTTCATACATAATTTCAAGGAAAATTCAATATTATATTAATTTATTTAGTTTTATTTTTAATTTTTTTAATTGCAAATTACCAAGCTAAGATAATGTGAACTAAGGTTTTATGGAGAAGACAGTAAAAGGGCTCTCTACTGCTGTCATACTAAAAAGAGGGAGGCAAAGTCCTCCTGACCATATTAGTCTAGGGCCAACTTCAACAGGACCTTAAAGTAAACAGCTTCCCATTTGCAAAATGGAGATATAGTGAGAGCTGCTGTTAAAAAATTCTATCTAAATGTTAGGGAAGATTATTAGAGAGATAAAAACGTGATCATTGTTTGAATCTACACAGTGCTGTTTGTAACACTGAATTGTTCCCTAGGTCTGACTGGTGAGAAAGTAGCTCTCATTTACAAAGAAAAAAGCCCATAATTGTCAGCAACAGCAAGCTTTACATATTTGCCCCTCCAAAACCACATCCTTCTGAAGTGGTTAAAAAATGAAAGGGAGTTAAAAAAAATGGCTGTGCTGGGAGTAAGCATGGCCTTCACTTAAACAGGCCTATAAATCACTAGCCTGACACTGGATACGAATGATTGCTGGCAGGGCTAGCACTGCTCCAGGCAAACTCCACAAGGACACACAGTGTTATCTATAAGGAAACAGCACCCAACTGACTGTTAACCCTGTGTTCTCTTACCGAGAAAGTTTCTAGTTGCAAGGTAGAGCAGAAGTCTCCTGAATAGTTGTCCCATTCTACACCAAGTTCAACCAAAACTTATGGCAGCACCACAGTAAACTTAATAGGCCACCAAGTCACCAGGACCTTCGTTTTAATTATGGCACAAAGTTTCACTACATTTAGAAAACATTCTTTTCTTAATTTAAATTTGCTTCAGATTTTTTTTTTAATTCAGAAGGCATGACAGGATTTTCCTTTTCCCTCTTCTGTTTCCCTTGAAAAGGGCAAAAAGGCAAGACAGAAAGACAGATAAATGAAAAGAAAAAGAAAGGCGATGAACTTTTTGCCTTTCATTGAAAAACAGAGCACTTTGATGCATATCATTGTTTTCCTTGAAAATTTTCACTTCTAACAACACTATTTTAACCGAAGTAGTCTTCTTGGACATTTGAAATGCTCAAACAGAACTTTTTAAGCCATCACCAGTGTGTAAACTGTGAGTTTATTACGTTTCCACTTTCCCATTAATATTCTTGCTAACATCCTTTTTCTAATACCAGGTACTGCCTCATGGAAAATACATAAATAGTCCAGGGAACAAAGATCAGAAACCAGGTCTCTTCTATTTTGGGCCAGTTCCCCAGACACTTCTCTAACCCATAATTTTGGCATTCTCTGCTGCTTCAACAGGAGTCAGAATATGCCTTAACTCTGAATTGCTTATAGCCTCCAGGCACTTCAGGGAACAGATCAGGAGTCTGAACCCTCTCAGACTAACCTTGAACTCAATTCCATCCATTTTGGAGTATGTGTTCCAAACGCTAGGACGCCAGACAAAAGATTTATTAGCACACTACATCTTACACCCAGAGAATTCTACCATACAGCCCAATACCTGATATCCAGAGACAAGCAGATTTCCAGATTGTTTCGGGTTTGTGCGGCTGAGTTTTGGTAGCGGCAGCTGGTCTGCAGCGGTGGCTCCTGTGAGAAGCTGCTAGAAGCTTCCCCAGCTCCACGTCGGACCCGCCTCTGGCCCAGGCCGAGCCAATCAGCAACGGCGGTCGCGGCTCTGGGAGAACAGAGTTAAGAGGGGGAACCTGCAGTGGGGGGGAGATTGGAATGTGAGAGAAACCTCTCTGCAGATAGAGGTCTGTGAAGAAGGAGGGGGAGGAGGGGCGCCGGGGAGGAGGTTGATGCCCCCGCAGACCGGGGTGAGACAGCAGGCTGTCCCCCTGCAGCCCATGGAGGGGAGCGGGGGGATGCCCCCCAAGATGGCCGCGACTCCATGGGAAAGCCTGCGCTGGGGCAGTCTGTGACTGAAGATCGGCCCGCGGGAAGGACCCACGCCAGGGAAGTTTGTGAGGAACTGCAGCCCGCGGAAAGGACTGACGTTGGAGAAGTTCGTGAAGGACTGTCTCCCGTGGGAGGGACCCCACGCTGGAGCAGGGGAAGAGTGAGAAGTCCTTCCCCTGAGGAGGAAGGAGCGGCAGAGACAAGGTGGGATGAGCGGACCCCAACCCCTGTTCCCCTGCGCCACTGGGGCGGGGGCGGAGAGGGAGAGAAAACCGGGAGTGGAGTTGAGGCGGGAAGGCGGGAGGAGTGGGGGGAAGGTGTTCTAAGGTTTGGGTTTACTTCTCAGTATCCTTGTTTCGATTTGAATGGTAGTAAATTGAATTGATTTTGTTTCTTGCCCAAGTTGAGCCTGTCTTTTGCCCGTGACCATAAGTGGTGAGTGATCCCTCCCTGTCCTTGTGTCGACCCACGAGCTTTTCTTTATATTTTCTCCTCATTCCATTGGGGTAGGAGGGGAGGAGTGAGCGAGCAGCTTTGTGGTCCTTTGTTACCGGCTGGGCTTAAACCACGACACAGATATATAGCAAACTAAGAATCTACACTAAGTATCTACTGGCATGAAGGTGCTCCCTGCTCAGCATCTGAATGGTCCATTGAAGTGCCTGACTCATTCAGCATAAAGAATTAACTGGTTAACCTAGCTGACCTGGAGCATCTTCCAGCATCCCAGTGCCTACTTTTTAGGAAGTGTAATGCCTATATTAGACAAGCCTAAGTAACTTTTTTTTGTCTAGTCCTCTCTTTCTTCTGAATGGCATTCTTATTCATTTCAGTAAACTAAAATTTCATTGTGAGTGTTCCTGCTGCGTAATTCTTAAGAAAATCAACACAAGAAGCTCATACCAGAACGGTCTCTTCCCTAAAATAGAGATGAATGTTGGAAAGGACCAATACAAATAACCAAAATAAGTAATTTAAATATGAAAAAAAAAAAGAAGTTTGAGATGCCTCTCAACATAATCAAGGGAGTCCTTCCTATTAGTGTTATGGAAGCACTCATTCTTACCAGTGGTGTGAATCAAGAAATGGCTGGTTGCCTCTCTGCTGCAGTTGTCGATTTCAGGCAGTGCATTAGTATGTACCTTCACACCTGATCCAAGCTACTCTCTACTGACCTTTCTTCATCCTGTCACTTCTCCTCCTCTTCCCACTTATTTCCTAGGACACTCATGACAGTATTTTCCTACTGTCATAAACTCTATCTCTTAGTAAGCCCATTAATCTTATCGTCAATACAGACAATCAAGTCACTTTTCTTTGGAGGGTTTTCCCACTGTAACCCCAATTTGAGCCTTGCTTCTGAAACCCAGGTGACTGTTAGATCCCAGGCTTCACAGGTACAAGGGCTTAGAAGTGAAACCCTGCACGTTAATTTGATATACTCTGCTGTTCAATCACGTACTGGCTGTGTGTGACAATGCGGGGTACAGAATCAACCTTAATTTTCCACATAATTAATTAAGTCTGCAAAAAAAAAAAAAATTCTTTATATCTGTGTGCAAAAAAAAGTTATTTCATTTCACTAACATCTTTCAGTCTTATCTTCTCCTCTAATGATTCTGCATTACTAAAAGGCCTGAATTTGTCATACTATACTCTTTCATTGGCAGAGTCTTAGTCTTGCCCTTGGTTACTTCCCTGTTGGCTGCAAAGATGGCCAAGTAATGCCTCCAGAGTGAAAGCAGCTTCTGCTCTAGCAGGCTCTGACAGCTGTGGACATCGTCTGGCTCCATTCTCCCTGAAAGCTGTTACTGTCACTTCTGTAATAAGTCTCCACCAGCCAAAGGACCAAATATGCCAATTACAATCCTGAGCTGTGGTGAACTAGCTTGCAGCAATGCAAGAAAAAGAATGGACATGTTTTAGAAAAGCAAACACATTAGCCTTTCCCCCTAGAACTCACAAATAACTTTAATATGAAGTGGACTTTTGAGTGGCTTCAGTTGCTTAAGTCATAATTGGAAAATTCTTTGGTAGTGCCTTTTCTTCTTCTGTTTTTGGTAGAAAACAGAAGTATATGATTTCAAAGTTTTCCTTTCTATCCTGCCTCATGTTTCTCCTCGACTGTAAATTCTTGGACACTTAGCCAGGGTTTACCAGAGATCAGCACTGCTAACATACTGCCAACACTAGCTCAGCAATACAAATTACCGCAACATTAAAAGATAGTTTTAAACTGATGACATAGTAGCTTACTTTTAAAAATAATAAGCAGCAGTGTAAAGGAGCTTCATATTTATTTTGACAGTTGTTACTGTTCCTAAAACTTTTCTAGCTCAACATGTTTCAATCGGACCTGTAATCACTTTCAAGGGTAACATGGCACTGTTAATGGCTGTATCCCAACCATATGGGATGAATGACTGAAAAGTATCTGATGTTTCACAGCAGTAAGGGACAATCTGATTTAAAAACTCAGCACTGACAGTATAAAAGGGTAACAGAGTTAAAACTACTACAGTTGTGCTTGAGTGCAATATTATGCTATACCATCTCCAGTGCCTATGCTAATGTATTTTGGAAGCATCCTGGATAATGCCAAGCTTCACCTACGAAGATGGGCAACAGTCCAACTTTACAGCTCTGGGGACCAGATCACAGTTCTGGGACCACCCCTTGCATGACATTAACAGCTCCTTGCCATCCACACAAACAGGAAGAGCAGCACTTTCAGGTGGATGTAATAACAGCTGGTTCTCTAAGCTGATGGATGCTTACAGTCACAGTGGGAGTCATTCTGCTGTTAGGGCATCATGCACTGCTTGAACAACTGTTTGCCTGCCTCTTCTAACAGAAAAGCAGTGAATGAGAAAGAAACGTGCACCTAAATGTTTCAGTTTCTGCACTTATGCACCTACATGTTTCAGTTTCTACTCCAGTGTACCTTCCTGGGAACTGTATTTCATTAAAGCACTGTGTCCTAAAGACTGGCTCCCTCTAGTGCAAATTGCTAATAATCTAATACTGTAATTTGAAACACCATGCTTCAACTGGTTTTCTTAAATTAGGCATTCCCAGATACCAGACCTCTTGTCTTGATATTTCAGTAGTTAATAATCTTGCACTGAATAAAACATCTGTGATCTGCTTTAGTGGTGAATGTAATAAATACAGATTATGTTCAATTAAATAATTTCTACTTCTCAGTAGGGATTTGATTTCTATAGTTCACTTCCAACTAGAAAGTGCATGTTATTTTAATAGGAATACACCTACACGTAACCGCAACAGCTGCCTACAGTTAACAGGCCGCAAATACAATGCTCTTAAATGATAGAATTTGTATTCTCAGTATTTTTTTTGATCCTGTTCCAGCACTGGTAGCTCTGCATACTGGAGAACACATATAGAAAATGGCAATTACTGATAAGCACCTATGTCGGTACAGTAGTCAACTAAAGATTGAGTGGTCTGCTAGAGATTTGAGCATAGCTACTGGATTCTACATGCAACAAATTTCAACAGAGACTTCAACAAGAACCATTTCTGTCCTTGAAGAGACATAGACAGGCTTCATCCAGATAGCTCCTCTAGGACACTCAAGTGGAGTTCAGAACAGGAAATTGATTTTCTCAAGGTATTGACAAGGCCAAATATCCATCTATTCCTCTCCCCAAAGGCCCGACTCTCTATTCCCTTCCCCTGCTTACATTAGCTCCTACTTTTATTAGGGTTTGGTTTTGTTTTACACTCCTACCCTCCACATTAACTAGGTCTCCCAAGACAAAAAGCCTCAAGAATGAGAGTTTCTAGGCAGTCTGTGCCTTCATGCTCTCTCTCTCTAGGGAGCTTACCCTCTAAGACATAATAAAGTGAACATTTCTTCGATCAGAATAACATTAATGCCATTAACACCAACTCTTAGACATCTCTGTCTATTCATGCTTCATACAACAGTTTACAAATACCAAAGATAAAGAATGAAAATAAAAAGGAAGGCCTGGTGCTTGTAACCCAAAGTCATATGGAAACACACTTTATTTTAAAATAAATAAATAAATAAAGCTCACAACATACCAGATAGGCAGCAGTCAGTGAACGTAATTTGAGATTTACAGGACAGTCTGAAGTGTATTTCCTAGTTTCTATGATGCAGAAAGAGTTTCTCCTCCATGCCTTGGAATGCTATATATGAAAGTTTGCTTTAGGTATTCATACTGATGACTTTTTCTTTTTTTGACTTATTTCCTTTCTTCTAACTACTGAGATGCCACAACATGGGAAAGCTGCGTAAAGCCAGGACTGTGCCAATTATGGTATGCCTTAAGGAGATAAGGAGAATCAATCAGGAGACCTTAAGAAGGAGGGAAAGAAATCATCTTGATATGACAGTCTAGTACTCAATCATGGGTCATGAGGACAAGTGCCAGGAAGAGAAGGGAAGGAGATCTTTCCATTCTGAGTTAGAAATAAAGCAAGCACTTCCACAAGCATGTCATCTTTAAATCCTCTTCAATACTAGAAGCAGGGACAGCCTAACTGCACATATTTTCTGAGACAAAACAAGCCTTAGCATAAGTCAAATAGCCTTGCAAGTTAGACAAGATGTTGGTGCAGCTAAGTAAGATCCTTACCATTAAGCATAATCTCCAAGATCCATCATATTGCTTTATTTTTTGAGACCTCAGCTTCATTATCCAGACGCTAACTTTTAAGTAGTTTGCACTGCAACAACCCTAAACAGGCTGCTAGGCTGGGTTGGGGTTTTTTTGTTTGTTTGCTTGCGTTTTTTTCTTTCTTTTTTTTTTTTTAACTCAAAAAAGTAACCAACCACTTTTCAGTGATGCAGCGTGGGTCATCCTGGTAGTTGTTAAAATAGAATTTTGATATTTGATGTAGCAAAAGACCCTCTGGCAGTACAGGAGGAAAGCACAGAGAATTCTTAAATTTCATCCACTGAAGTAATTTGGTGAGTTTGTAACAGATAATTCAAACTGTTCTGTCTGTTAGAGAGTCATAGACCTATAGAGTTGCAACCAAAGATGGAATTAGATTGTATGCTGCTGGGGTAGAGACTCTTTCTTTACTGTGCATATGAGGAACATAGTGAAATGTAGTCACCATATAACTTTAGGCACCTAACTTTGGACCCCTGATTCCCTTAAAAGTCAAAAGAACTCCAGAAGACCATGTAGTAATGATCAGTCTGGAGCTTTTATTTACTAGGCCTCCTAGCACATTTTTGTATGGATCACAAGTCTATTCATAACTGATAACTGTCTTGGCCCCCATTTGTGGTCAAAATGCCAACTTTGAAAGAGATTGGTACAAAAGTTCTTGCTGCATTCAGCGTATGCCAAGAAGCCATGAATAAATCTAGCTATGAGAACAGAAAGGTGGTGACATTAGTGCCAGATAAAGACAGGACTTGTGTCTAATAACGACAGCAGATGCAGCTTTCCTTCTGACTTTTCAGACCGAAAAATGTTTAATAAAACCAAAGCAGCACCTTAAGAAACAGAATGGAAGCACTTGTAGAATACTTGATTCCAGGTTGCCTAGGTCAGAATTGACTCCATTTTACTATTTGCCTTTAGATGGAGCACACAAAAATGCCAGAATTAGTCAAAGTTTAATTTTAAAAAAGATTTCTGAGCTACACAAGGAGTCATATCCATGACTGGATCTCTGAATATAACACCATGCACACACAATTTTGCCCTTTTTCATTTTTCACAAGCAGCAGTTAGGTCCTTCATGCAGCTATAGGATAAGAAATCTTAACATGCTACCCTGAAGGCTGCTGTAAGCTGCTCTCAGTATCAGAGGTTCAAGTTTCTACTTTGTTACCCAGTTCCAAACGCATTTGAAAGAAAAACAAAACAAAACAAAAAAAAACCAACCCCCCCCCCCCCCCCCCCCCCCAAAACCCTTCCCCAAATCTGCCAGTACATACTGGACACTGATATAACTTGCTCTGAATCTCAGCAATGTTGCTAGTGCTTTAGTTCGAGTGAACTGACATATAAGCGTCTTTGAACTATGTGTTTGTTAAATAGCACCACCTCCAGGAGCTTTTTATAACGACAGGGAAGGCGAAATGCTCTGCCAGGTTCTAACTGAAGTAGTTAAGAAACACACGGATAGTGGTAGCGCATTTTGTAATGGCTTAAAATCCTCCACTAAACTGTCATGTTTATATTTGATAATACATGCAGATAGCCTTTGCTTTATGATACTTGTCACACAAATTGCTAACACATAGTAATAAAACAGTCTATGCTTCCTTACAAGACACAAGAATGCTCCAGCTAAGTATCACAGGCACATCTGCAAAACTGTAAACATCCAAGGACACAGGCAGATAAGTAATCCAGTGGAGATAACATGCAGAGGCAGATGTGTCAAAATGCGTGAACACCGAACATCATATGCATTCCTACTCACAAATACCCAGAACACAGTATTGCACCCTCCTCAGTTATCAGACCAGCTAAAGCACTGAATTCAGTGGTAAACCAGGACCAGTGCCTCCAAGAAGTACTGACAAAGAGTATCTTTGCAAAGCTTGTAGGTCTGCAAAGGTGTTATTCCAGTTCTGCAGCTGCTAGCAGTGCCTGGCTCTTTCGCACCTAAGAAGAAACAGAATCTCACTAAATGGCCACAATGCCTGGAGATACCTCAAGTAAGCTTAACCATCTTCAGTTACGACTGGAATTTAACTGAGGACTAACATGGTATCTTCTCTGTTTGAGATGGTATGTAACCATATATTCTAAAAAAACCATGGGGTATAATGAAGTATGATTATTTTGCTGTTATCGATAATATAAATATATAGTTAAATATTTTCATTATATCTATTTACTCTAGAAGAAATTATCAGGGACAACACAGGAATCTTATAGGACTGCAAATGGCAGAGACTATAACCTTACAAAACATTCCTCAAGAGGCAGCCACTCTAAAAAAAAAAAAAACAAAACCACCAAAAAAACCCCACCAACCAACAACCCCCCCAAAACACAAAACCTCGAGAATATTTGCAACTGGATACCTGATATTTAGCAAGTTCAATAATGCACATTAATGAAGTATTGTGTCTCTCTGAGAAACAATGAGGTCTCAGCAATGGGAAAAATGCCAAGAAAGTAAGTTGTACAGATTTTCATGGGTATCAGACACTACAGTGATTGAGGTACATTTAAAGACCACCGTGGTAGATAGGGCAGTGAGAGTTCTTGCTGAAGAGAAAGGATCTGACTTGATGCTTTGGGGTGGAGCATTTTTTCTGTTTCTCTATTTTTGCTACAGTTTCTTTGCCAGCATCTTCTATTTTCTATTTATTTATAGTTACTGTAGTCTAGCGAAACAATTTTTCTGTGCTGATTGCCTACAAAGAAAGCTTTTTTTTTTTTTTTTTAAAACTGTATTTTGGGGTTTTTTATTCTTTGTAATTGAGACCTATGTGGTGTTTAGTTCTTTACAGCTTAAAAGAGAGCCTGAGTTTAGTTTATGAATGGAGAAATAGAGATATCATAGGAAACAGAAAAATAGTGAGAGTTGATAGTGTGGCTTTCCAGCAGATAGTGTTTTCCATAATAGTTGGTCACTAGTGGGAGGCCCTGCAAGATGAGAAAAGGAGGAAACATTAAAAAGAAGGGAAGAAATTCCAAGTGTAGGAATTAGCATGAAGGGAAGGCAGGAAAATCGAAGGTGGGGAAGGAATCCTTCCAAAATGTTAAATAATAAAATTAAGCTGTAACAACAGCATCAAAATACAGTTAAAGGTAGATTTATAGTCCCATATTTTACCTTGCAGTACGAAATGTGCATTCATTGAGAGTCTGCTCAACTAAATGGTTGCACAGGCAGAAAGGAGTTAGATGTTAGAGAAGACAGTGCAGTCTTATTTCTTTCTCTCACAGATCTTGTTAATGGAAAGTAAAATTGTGCTTATTATTTGAACAATGTCAGGTAAACACTGCATGCAAAGGGAAGAAAAGTAAAAAAGCAAACCTAGGTAACTGCATTTTCCCTCCCTCTTCACGTGCCTTCAGGAAACAGAACAGTAACAAAAATACATCGACTCTTTTGAGTCAAGATATAATTTTCATTCCATGAGTTTGAATCAACTCCACTTTGAATATGTAATCTGCTAGATGAAAAGTGCCAAACTCATCTGTTATTGCTCACAGAACACTCTCTCTACATTATTGATAGAATGACTAGAGATGAGACATGCAGCGATCCTCACTGGAAGACCATTGTACATCGACAAACGAACGATCCATGATGCAGATGACACGAGCACGCCCAGGCCTGTGCTGCGCTGCACTGCGCTGCCCACACAGCTTGGCCTTTGGTTCTGTTTGACTGTAGAAATGATAAACAGAGTTGTTTCCTTGTAAGAAAATCATATAATGGCTCGACTGACTGAAAGGTGAGAATCTCTGCTTATGGACAAGGTGTGCATGGCGTGCTGCATGCGGGTCAGAGTCCTGTTTGATGCTACATTGCTCCCAGCATCTAAAGAGGCATAAGATTATCTATGCTATTCTCTCCTTACAGTGTTAGCTCTAATAAATAACATTTGAAATGACATCCTACAGAGTCTGAGTGCCTTTCTTACTGGGATCAGAATGGACCAAGCACCTCCTAGTGCAAAAAAAACATGCTGCATTTTCAAAATGTAAAGGACAAGAATAATAGTTCCTTGCCTCTCTTCAATATAGCACTACCATTTTCATTAAAATATCCAGTAGCAAATTCTGATTGGCTGCTTAATTTCTGGACTAGTTACTGCAGATGCAGATGGGGATTTAACTACAGTGTTGTTGAGGTACTGGCCTGGGGAGGGCCTACAGGACGCAAGCATGATCTTTGTAGTTCTCCCAATTATTCAGCCAAGAAGACACCACAACTGTATTAAAGCCTTTGAGAAAAGCTCAGGATTTCTTTCTAAAAGCCCCCAAACATTAGTGCAAACATCATGATGGTCCTCAGCTTAAAGAATGTCTTGAAATTATACTCTACATTGCTTTCCCTGATGTGAATCATACCCTGTTGGACTTTATTTAAACATGGAGTATTTTATTTTTCCCTTGGGTTTTAATAGCAGTGCCACGTACGGAACTCTGCAAGGGAGCCCATAAACATACAGACTGGTGCTAGCTTAGCCTTTCACAGCTTATTAATGATTTCTGAGTTTTTCTTTTATGTTTGCATATTCAACAAGCTGATTTGTTAGCCACCAAAAGCAGAAAGAACAGATCCAGATAGTAACTTAAGAATGCACAGCAGGGCTACCCCAGAAGCCACAAGAGTAATTACCAGGGATGCAGACAGTTCGCACCCTGGTCCTAAGGCTTAACAGAGTAGCCTTGTCCCTTTCACACGTAGTCAGGCTCTGAAAGCAGAATATTCTTTCCACCTACTGACCTTGGAACCTGTCCAAGTAACCTGACTAGCACAATACCAGGCAAGGCATTATTTCTCACTCTACCTGCCTCTGGGATAATCAGAGAAAACTCCAAGAGACAGAAAATAAAGGCTGTGAATTCAAGCATTGATGCCACATAAGCAGTGCTATGGGAGTTTTGAACATAAACTGCGTCATGTTCACGTGCTCATGCTTTCAATTTTGAGGGTCCACAAGTAGAAGATACTTGTCTGCTTAAATACTTTCCAGCCTGGTGTTCTTTTAGCTGAGGTTCACAGACTCTGCATACTACTGCATCTATGTGACCTTTAAAAGGTAACTAAGCAAGGTGAAGCTTTTCTCAATTAGTTTAAATTCGCTACACAACCTGGCACCTCAGGCATTTTAAAAGAAAGACAAATTTTCAAAAGCTGAAAGCCATTCAGAGGAAAAGGAAGCATGCAGGACAGACATAACTGCGTCAACTCACTTCACTTCATGAACAGCATTAACACATCCACAACAAAAAGGATCCGTTTGCTCAAAACTATGACTGTGTTCATCAGCACTAACAGAGGCCAATACTGTCTGCAACCTGTGACACAAGCTACCATTGGCTGTTTATGACTAACAAATAAATACCACCACCACAAATTTCCTTGTCTTCCTAGTTGTTGTTCTTTTGTGATCCTTCCATAGGGCAGTAAGCCTGTGCCATGCTGACTCAGTATTTCTGAATGCAAGGCTTGCACAACTTTTTTCCTCTGCTAACAGATGGTCCGTGTGTCAGGTGATGTCACTTCAACACAGCCACCAGGCCCAGACAAAGGCAACTGAAGGCTGCTGAACAGTGGTGGGAGTGCTAGCCTAGCCTTTGTGGGAGTGCTTGGAAGGGAACTGACAGGGTCCTATGGTCTATACTTATCACACTGGTAGAACCAGCAACATTTGACTGTTTCATTAGCACTATAAACCCAAAGGCTTCTGTCCTCCACACCTCTTTCCAAGCAACTTGCAACTACTACTGACCTAATACCATCTCTAGATAATAAACAGGCATCTACTACTCTATTAGCAAGTTCACTTGTTTCTGTGAGGTTCATTGCATTCTTTTGATACAGTCTAAAGAAGGAACCAAAGGGAATAATTTCAGTTCTGAAATAGTAAGACTTCTTAAATATAAACAATTGAGGTTAGAACATGAAACATGACAGAATAGGACCACTGGATGACAATCAGCCTTAATGGGAAAACCAATGGAAATTCTACTTGGATCAGAAAATAAGGAGAGTAGGAAATGGCATATTTGAAAAACCAAAACTCTTCCCTAGCCACCCGAGTACTTCTGTGAGTATCTCCAGTATCCCCTCCTCCACCAAGAGTTTGGAGGTTAACTATATTCTTGCCCTATTCTGACTTCTATCTCAGAGCGGTAAGAATGCTATAAAGGGACCACAGAGTAATGGAATATACAGTCTTTAAGTGAACTGTGAGGACATCAGGAAACTGGACTAGATGGAGCCTCTACAACGTGTAATGGTAACAGCATTTTAAATGGTGGTTGAAAACAACTGCCTGATTCACTCTATCCTCAAACTACTATATGGCAGCAGTGGTTAGGAACACTTCTTTTTTCTGAAGAGAAAGTACTGATTACATTATTTATCCAGTACTATTATACTCTATTCATAAATGAGTAAGAAAATCAGTGATTTCAGGGAAAACAGATATCCAATGGCGGCTGCTATTACAAAGTAAAACTCTGGGCTGGCATTTTTTTAAAACCCTAAGCCAAATCTCTTAGAACAGTTGCTTCAAAATCACTGTCAGCAACATCACCTGAGAGTAAGAGGTATCACCTAATCCTTGCTTCTAAAAGATACCACATGATACAGTGAAGAGCACCAAAAGACCAACAGATGACACGAATCAGTAACATGAACAATGAGATAAAGACCATTAGTGATTTAGCAAACTGCTACCAGCTTTTTGTCTCTTCTTCAGTAAAAATCAGGCTACCTAGCAAGTGCATAGTCTGTGTGCTGGATTTTACAGCTGCAAAACATATGCCTGCCACTGCTGATACACCAGCAGAACAACGTGACAACTGGTGCTCCCTTCCAAGTGTGATAGGAGTGAACCTTAAAAAAAAAAAAAAAAAAAAGGATCCTGCAACATAGTCAAGAAGTGAGGAACAAGGACATCTGTTGGTTTAGATGTTTAAACTGCTTTGAGCTCTTTCCTAAGTGCATCTGGGCTGCTAAGTAAGAAAGTGACAGCTGGACTGGCAGAAATTTTCTTGAGGTCTGAGCTATCAATCCAAGGCAGTTTATTTAGGCATAGGTATTCTGACATGTTTTGCCCTCCAGCTAATCTCTACATGTAAAGATGATGTGCAAAAAGGAATACTGGGGGTAAAGATACCTGAATACTCAAAGTAATAAACAGATTAGGTACTCTAAGAATTCCTTTAAGTAGAAGTATTATAACCCAACACAGAAAATACAGAAAGGTGAGATTCTGACTGCAGTCCCATGACTTCAAACATGTCGTGTTTCCTAGTTCTATTGTGTCAATATTTGTATGAAGTAAGCAAACAAAATGATGTAAGTAGTAAGATTTTTCTCCTCCGTCACTAATAGTACAAAACAGTACATATATTTAAAGAAATGTACTGCTTGTGTTGAAAGTGCCAAATGTATCACTCATCCCTACAAGATTATAGATCTTTCTCATTAATAGCTAGATTGCAATTAAAATATCACAGCACTTTTGCAGACAACCATAAAATATGCCAGTAATACCATTTTATGTTGGACATAATGGGGTCGCCAGCACAGATCACGAACACTGAAACACAGAATGGTTTCAGCCACACGCTAAATCATTTGGTAACGGGGAAAAAAGAAAAGGAGAGTTAGATGAGCAAAAAAGGAAGAAAAAGTGACAGATTTAAGATAAGGACACCTTGGAAATAAACTATTAATCAACTACCTTATGAGTAGAAATGCAAAAAAAAAATTCAGAGTTTAATTAAATCTTTCTTACTCTTTCCATTACATGGTTGTAAAATTCTTCCAACCTTAGTATGATGCAATTAAATAAACTTAAAAGGCAACATAAAATAAATCCCAATTAAAGATGCCATTATCAAGTCAATTCACAAATATAAAGGCAGACCACTTAACTGAATTACCAAAAAACTTAAGAAATGCCATTGTCCAAACACATACATCTGAGTATGACTAACTAGCAGAGCAAAGACAGAAAAGAGATTGTGCTTGCAGTAAATGGCACACTGATAAGCAGATTTATACAAATGCTTTCCTGAACTGTGACAGTAATGCAGCAAAAAGGAACAGAAAAAGGGTGCAATCTCAAGTGCAATTCTTATTCAATCTGATGAGAAACAGAGCTTGTGCTTTAGGTTATGCATACATTTCATTTTCCTTTTCTTTGTTATACACTTCTGCAATTCGGTGGCTCATGCTTAGTCATGGCTTCTCTCTATTTGAGCTCAGCTTTGCTGCCTCTTTCCTTCCCTTCAGCAGCTTGCTAGCCAGTAATTTATTGCCTCCTAAACATTCAACACCAGTCAGGCAGATTTGCATTTCATCTCTGCCACCTCTATACATTCTGCTGCTGGCTTACCCCTGCTGCCTGAATCCTAGAAGCACCTTGCACCTTTAGCACTGCCTCTTGCACTAGCTCTGTTTGTGCCTCTTCGTGTCCTTGAAAGCTGTAGCTGTGTAACATCTCTTTGCTTCAACTGTTTCCCTACCAGTGACTTGTTCTGGGCAAAACTCCCCGAGATCTCCTAGGAATTATGCCAGTACAGGGATCTTAGTAGCCACTCTACTAGGAGCATGTTTGCTTCTACAAAGGAATGATCGGCAAATCTGATCTCAGCCTATAAACCGTGCTGTGAGTGTGCCACTGTAACTCACACGTTGTCATCTCTAGTCTGCAGTAATAGTATTTCTTTTATTCACCATTCTTTCAAGGCAGTGATAGGCTGTATCTTGGCAAAAGAAAAAAATCTGTAGAATTTTTTCTTGGATAGTTTTTGAAGTCAGAAGATTCTATTTCAAGGGACTACTGCCACTGGAGGTCACTATCTCCTGGAGCAAGAAAAGAATATGGTCCAAAATATACCTTGAACCCCAAACAAATCCATTTCTAAGAACATAAAGTATTCCCAGGAATTCTGGCCAATAGATAGGTATAAAGTAGCACATGTAACAAGAGCTACTGTATAGCCAAAGAACAGGCTGCTTAGCATAGCTAATACTGACTTTGGAGCATTTAGTTTTAGCTACATTTTATACAGACCTTGTGCAAGATGCCAGTAAGGAGATTACCTCCACCCCTAAGTTTGACTCGCTGATAGTCTGTATAGGTAAGCATGATGTGAAAAAAACCAAACAGCTTAAATATAGCTATTTACTTACCAGTAAGGGCTTGAGTTGGTGTAACCTACAGTATTTGTGTTTCCTGGCTACTTCCAGTACCAGAAAAAAAATGACTGAAATGGGTATATACATATGCCTAAAAAGTCTGCAGGAGCTGAGATAAGTAGTCAGAAGTCTACTCCATCCCAAATGATTCTACGTTTTTGGTTTTTGGTTTGGTTTTTTTTTTTGGTCTAAAAATTGGGGGGAAAAAGCTAATATATGAATGCCTTTCACAAATATTGTCCATTCTATGACAGGTTTCTTCTTGCTCTTACAAAGGTGATGGTTAGTATGTATCAAAATCTAGGTGCAACTGCTTTGTCAGGAAGCCCAAAACCAACGTCAAAAGAAGAGAAAGTATACTGGGCAAAACATCTCTTCTATGCTTTAGCTAAGGATGTATTACTGTGCAGTACCAAAGCCAGGATATGAGGCTACATGTATTCTTACTTTTATAAAGAATCTTAGTGTGTCTACAATCATAACAACTTACATCTAGCTATGTTCTCATTGAGACAAAACAGAAGAGAATACTAAGAACCGGATTCTTCTTTTACAAGCTTCATTAAGTAATGTACAAAAGTTGAAGCAAGAATTCTTAATATGTGTATTATTAATACTAAAAGAGTAATTACTTTCAACTTTCAGCAGACTGGCAAAGAAAGCAGCCACTTCAACGATGAGAACTTCAACAATGTATAGAATGTTACTGAACATACAACGATGTATAGAATGTTACTGAAAGAAAACTGCAGATGAATCTCCATGGTTTCAATACCAAACTATGAATACTAACAAGAATTCAGATCACAGAATAGTAAGGAAAAACAAAGGAAATCTTTCTAATAAAATAAAAAGATCATTTAAGGAAACAAGTAAAAATGCCAAGAAGTGCCAAACCCAGCTAGGGAACTCTAACATACCATGCCCCAAGTTCTTTGCAGTAGGGGTGATGTTTGAAACATGTATCTCTAAGTAGCACTGTTAGATATAGGACATTTATTTTAGATATCTGGTAACAGTTCTGTCAGACACTGTAAGATCTCCCTCTCCGTATTATCTTCAAACATATCTGAGTGAAAGGGCAAACAGAAATTTGAAAGAGATGATTGCTTCCTTTGTGGGGGATATGGTTACCCACTGAGGCAGGAACATATATGAATTCCGATTTGCAATCATTTCCACTATTTATGAGGTCACTGGACTTGCTCCTGCTGAGCTCAATTTAGCAAGAGCTTTGGCTTAGATCAGTGCAGAGAATATTACAATCACATTGACTTGGTGATGTCCAAACTACCACAGATACGTAACTCAAAACTATAAATAGGCTGAAAGCTATACACGTTTCAGTAGAGCGCCAGATTTAAAAAGCTAAGATGTAAATAAAAATTAAATAATGGCCTTGTCCTGGTTTCACCTGGGATAGAGTTGTCTTCCTAGTAGCTGGTACAGTGCTATGTTTTGAGTTCAGTATGCGAAGAATGTTGATAACACTTATGTTTTCAGTTGTTGCTAAGTAGTGTTTAGTCTAAAGTCAAGGATTTTTCAGCTTCTCAAGCCCAGCCAGCAAGAAAGCTGAGGGGCACAAGAAGTTGGCACGGGACACAGCCAGGGCAGCTGACCCAAACTGGCCAAAGGGGTATTCCATACCATGTGATGTCCCATCCAGTATAGGAACTGGGAGGAGTGGGGGCAGGGGATCGCCGCTCGGGGACTAACTGGGTGTCGATCGGCAGGTGGTGAGCAATTGCACTGCGCATCATTTGTACATTCCAATCCTTTCATTATTACTGTTGTCATTTTATTAGTGTTATCATTATCATTATTAGTTTCTTCTTTTCTGTTCTATTAAACCATTCTTATCTCAACCCACAAGTTTTACTTCTTTTCCCAATTTTCTCCCCCATCCCACTGGGTGGGGGGGGAAGTGAGTGAGCAGCTGCGTGGTGCTTAGCTGCTCGTTGGGGTTAAACCACAACAGGCCTTAAAGACATCATTAATTATGAGTCGAGAATAAAAGGATGCAGCTTATGCACTAAGGCAGGCATACTTAAGTCAACAAAAACTTCAGAAGGTTATGAAAGGCCTCAATTGAAAACAAACAAACAGAAATAATCCACAAAACAGCAACAAAAACCCCCACCTCTCATTTCCATCACAGAAAGAAGAAACATTTCCCCCACCACCACCCCTATCTTCTGAATGCACTGAGCACCATCTCATTGTATGACTTGCACAGGATTCGTGTTTCAGTCTCATGTTTACCTAAAGGGATTGTCTAATGATCACTGAAATCAGGAGAAAGTCAACAGCTATAAATACAGAATGTATCTGTTCTGTAAGATTGTTTCTCTAGTTTATGCATATCTAAACAAACCTAACAAAACATACCTAAATTTTTCATCCCCTTCCTTATAATTTATATATTTTTTTGGCATCCTGTATATCAAACATGGATTTGAAGCAGGAAATGCCACATTTTATTTAACATTCACAAGAATTTTAACGTATACAACCCTAAAAGAATCGTCTCTTCAGTCAATGATGGAAATTAGAACAGACTGCAAGTGTCCTGCTGGAAAATACTATGGCCAACACGTGCACGCTGACTTATCAGTATGCACTCTCAAATGCCACGCCAACAGTTGAGCTCCAGAAAACCCTAAAGAAAATTGACTGAGAGGGGAAAAAGCACCA
Organism: Aquila chrysaetos chrysaetos; assembly: GCF_900496995.4. Taxonomy (NCBI): domain Eukaryota; kingdom Metazoa; phylum Chordata; class Aves; order Accipitriformes; family Accipitridae; genus Aquila; species Aquila chrysaetos. Next base: position 153,396 of record NC_044019.1, on the reverse strand, counting down.
AACAAACTTCAGCATAGAAGTGAAGCAGCATACTACAGAGGAGAAAAAAAAAAAAAAAAGAAAAAAAAAAATCTAAATTGGATCTTCACGATGCTGAGCTTGAAACTGGCCATTACAGATAGAGAGAGACCTTTGAGTTGTCAGTGGCAGACCTCTGAAATCACTGGCTCAAAGTGCAGCAGAAGACCAGAAAACACCAACAAAATGTGGACAGGTGTTAGGACCCAGACAGATGACAGCGTTTTGCTGCTATTTAAAAAATCGGATGACCTGCACTTTGAGCACGTAAGTTGTGGACTCTACATCTCCAGGAGAAGGTAGCACAGTTGGCAGACATACAGAAAAGGACAAGTAAACTGATTATGGAAAGGGAATGGCTGCCTTATGAAGGAAGAACAAGAGGCTAGAACTCTTCAATTTAGAGAAGAGATGAACCGAGAAATTAGAAAACTGAACCACTTCAAAATTGTGAAAGCAGTGGATTCAGTGAATGTAAATCTGCAGTACTGGAAGCACAGAACATTCCTTGAAAGTACTGGTAGATCAGTTTAAAATAGATGTGGTTTTGCATACTGAAGGAATAGGAACAGGACAGACCACAGAGAGTAGCTGGACTAAGCATCTTCTCTCTACTAGAATCTCCTTTTACCCCTGCTAGAGACAAAAATGTTCTAGACCGAACACTGGTCTAACCCCACACAGAAACTTTCTCCCTCCCCAATCACTTTGTGTTTTGGTGCTAATTCTTTCAATTACGGTTTACTTAAGAAATTGGGGGGGTAGGTTGCAAAATTTTAAGTTTAGAATCCTTGGCAATCACAATCATGTTTTATTGATGATATAAACAGAAGAAAATTGTATACAGCACAGAGCTTGAAATTTAAATTTCAGAACGTAAGTTAAGTCTCATATTACAAGTTTTGATGCATCTAATTGGGAGTGGAGAAACAGTATCATTCACGAGAGCCACAAAAGCACACTTTGAACTCTGCTTTCTGCCATGCTTGAAACCAAATAGAATGCAATTTCCTCTATGTTTCTGAAATCAGCTACATGTCAAGCTTCAGCCAATAGGTTACAATTAAAATAATTTCCTGGAAAGTGGAACCCTTAGCTCTAGATTCTCTCAATGAGAGAAGATTAATCACCTGTCAATCTGAATAGCGTTATCTTACAGCCCTAATGAGTATGCTCATCACTGAGCTGATAGGAGAAATAAGGTACAGGACCACAACTACTATCTACAAACATGTTATATCACAAAGGACAAGCTTGGGTGTCTAATTCCAGATGTATTACTGCACTGAGTACTTCTTTAGCCCTTCTCTGGATCTTGCCCCATATTTCAGAAGCAATCTACAATGTAAATCAAGATTAAGATGACACCTCTTAACCAGCACAAAATCTACATTTGCACATGACTTCAGTAAACCTATAATAATCAGATTTGCATGCACAATTTTGCAGACTATCAACACTAAAAAAGGTACAAAGTACATCAAACCATTTCAGCTATTCAAAATTTTATGCTTAATTTAGGACTAATGAATATAATTCTACTAATTTTTGATGTCCTAATTCATAAATAGCAGTAAGATAAAAATTAAAAATGGTAGTCAATGGTTTCATTGGTAGAACACTCCACTGTTGAAACTGCAAAGGCAACACGATATAAACACACAAGCCCAATGGATCCAAGAAAGAATGTCAAAATACACAACAGGATAACCCCTGGAGACTGAATCTTCAATGTATAATGACCAGGTCATATTCTTAAAGTTTATTACAATCTTCTCCATACAAGTTCGCTAAATCATCTTCAGAATAACTAAGTGGCTGAAATGCCACAATGAGGATCAGGAATAGGGTTTTTTGGGGGTTTGGTTGCTTCAGGTTTGGGTTTCCCCCCCGCCCCACTTCTTTTCAATCAAGTTGTTCCATGCATAGCTGAACTGTAGCTCTTGAACTTGTAGAAGTTACATTTGCTGTACTTCCCCTTTCCAACTGCAACAGCTCTAGATCAGGAGAACTACCACAAACAGGAGGGCATCAATATACCTGGTGGCTGCTGCTATAACAGGGTACTCTTTCTTCAGTGGGGGCACTGGGGTATAACCCCTTCTTTTACTCGAAAATCAATTTTCCCAAAGCAGATAGGAACTCAACTGTCTTTGAAAGGTCAACTTTCCTGTTACATTTAACTCAGCTTGGCCAGGAGACTGAAAATTACTGGGCAAACAGACAGTTTCCATACAGACGTCAGAATAAATGCAACATTTCTCTAGAGCCACTTTAAAGCTTTTGAAAATCTTGCTCATTGCCTACCCCACATCAGGCTACATTTCTGTGGTGATAGTTTTGGTCAGGAAGATCTTGCAACCTGGAAGAATTGGACATTATTTTTTCAAAGATTTTTCTACATAACTTTGTCATTCAATGATCATTCAATTGAAACTAATACGCTTCAGTTTTTGCAAACAGCTTTTAAGACTTAGAAACAGAATTGGGTCTTATGATCTGAGCTGTTTGGTCATCTACTGGATGTGAGAAACACCAGTTAGAAGTGACTTCTGGAGATCATCTATCTCAATTTTCTGCTACAAGAAGGTAACTAAGGTATGATCAAGTTGCTCAGGACTTTTCTTGGTCACCTTCTGAAATAATCTCCACAGATGGCAACTCAGCATCCTCTCTGAGCAACCTGTCATTGTTCTTCCAGCACCTTCTCTCCTTGTTTTCATTTATCAGTGTGAACTACAGAACCCAAATAGCTTTTAGAATTCCGAATCGTTGTGCAAAACCACACCCTCACCAGGGAAGAATCCCTGGAAGGACAAAAGGATTCTTGCTTTGCTCTATGACAAGCTTTACACTCACAGTCTGCAACAAAACACATTTTTCTATGTGTCTCTCCTTGGAAAATAAGGCAGCTTACCCACAGTGTGTTTTACTTCTGGAATGAATGAAGGAGGAAGGCTTCAAATCTCTCACCGGTCTTTCATTTCATATGGCTTACTATACTTACACAGGTCATTCTCAGCAGTCAAGCTTTGCGTTACAAAGGGAAGTGACAGATCATCTACTGGATGTGAGAAGTCATGAAAATACACTTCATTCTCTCAATTTCATACAGAATAAAATAATTAAAATAAAATTCTGTGTAAGAATTTACCTGATTGGATCCAGTTCCCCACATTAACATAGAGCTGCTTTTTTGGCCTTCGGAAATGACTAGTGATTTGCTATCTAGTACAGTTTTCAGAACCTGAAATACCTGTAGCAAACATCAAGGTATTGCATCCTATGGAAGCATCAATCTGTAAAAACAAGATACCAATTCCTTTTCAAGAGTTCAGCAATCCAGTCTATTTTGCTAAAGTACCCTAAGGACAAAGGATACATTCCAATTAAACTGCATAGGGCAGCTAGTAAGAGAGCAGCTCTGACTGAGGTACCTTTGACAAGTATTTGCCACTAAAGCTTATTTTTATGCAGCATTAACAATGCAGAGAGTGCCTGAACCCAAGGGACCACAGAACAGAACTGTATGCTTGTAGAAGGTGTTTTAAAAATCTCTCTAAAATGTTTTTGCATAAACTAATGGACAAAATATGTTGTGATGGTGTAACAGAACCAATACTTCCGTTAATATCTATAGAGAAACATTAAGGGCAGAACATGGGTAAAAAAAGAAATTAATTGAAAGGAATGTACAGTAACATACTATTTGCATAGTTTTAAACCTGAACAATAGCTAGTGTATAAATATGCTCATTAGGAAAGTTAATGCTGCAGGCATCAAAATGTAGAGTTTTTTTCTCTTCAAATGCATTACTTCATTTTTCTGAAAAAATATTGCTACATCCCATAAACCAATAATTTAAAAAAATATATTAAAAAAAAACAAGGAAATTTGTTTCTAACTCATCTGAATATATGGAACACAAAGGAATATGAAGTCTGATCTCTTGCAAAAGTTTACATTTCCAGACACTTTATATTGTTTTAAAAATCAAATAGCAGAGCAAGTTTCTTTGGTAAACTCGAGTTACAAACATGAAAGAAATATCAGATCTTCCTTTAACTGATACTATATGTAAACTAATAAATCACATGTGCTTCTTCCTGGTAAAATCACCTTTACAGGGAGTTAAAATTTGCTATTTACTAACTTTAACAAGAAAATACAATATTTGGGTTGAAAGATCTGTAATATATGTTGCACATTTGTCTGTTTTCATGTTTAGGAAACTTCCTTAGCTTTTCATGTCCGAGGCTTTGGTAGAAACCTGTCCATCAAAACAATGACAGCAATGGAAATGGAATCAAAATGTTTCATCTAGAGATGTTGGCTTATTCTTTTTTTAAGTGTAATCTTTGGTTTCATTACACTTAAGTATTTTTTATTGGTGTTTGCACAGAAAGGAAGCAGTGTGCATTTTAAAAGAACTATGAAGAGTGCTACAGACAAAGCTGAGAATAATGTGCCTCTTCTTCCTGGAAAACCAGCCTATAGGAAAAAAAAAAAAAAAAATCTAGTAATTTAGTTTAGCCCTGCGTATAAAATAACTGAAGTCAAGGTGTCTGCACTGTTATTATTTTTTCTGATGTTTTTGACACCAATGTGCGGAGCTTTATGGCATTCATAGTTTCAACAGCAGTGAGATCCCACTTGGTATAGTCGTAATACTCCTTAATATTTTCATTTTGATGTAATTTGCGGCCCCAGCTTTTTAAATATCCGCTCTGTAATAATGTTTAATTTCAGGGGTCACTCCGCCAAGGAGTATATTAAAGCTTATAAAACTCATTTCCAAAGCTCAAATATCAAGCTGTGATCAGGTTAGGAGGGCAGCATCTGTGAATATTTCATCTTTTATCATGCTGATAATAAGGAGATGACAGAGGCACATTATTACAATGAGAGAATTGCTCATTTCAGCCCTGGCTGCTGGAAGCTAGGGTCTGCAGCGTGCGTTACTCAATAAAATCAATTCTTATATGAAAAGCAAGTTTACTGAGCCACCACTGTGTCTTATTTGATTGTAATGAATAATATATGGACCCAAGAGCTTGCGCATCCGGTAGGGAGAGAGAAAGGAAAAGGTTTAAGTTTGGAGGGGCACTTCAGTATAGACAATAATTTATCAAAACTCTATTTTACTGTTTAGAAGTAATGTTATGAGATGGCTCTTTGTTAGACTTATAATTTTGATAACAAATCTTAAAGGTCCACTAACACAAAGACAGAATGTTAGCCTATACTGGCAAAACAAGTTCCATCTTCCATTCATCTATTTATGCTCAACAAATAATGACCAACTAGTGTGACAGTTTAAGGATATCAACAGTTTCTGCTGCACTCTCTTGTATCTTCACTTTGTTTGGCCACATTTCACACTAATCTCTACCTAAAGAAGAAACATTTGAGAAAAGTCTAGTCTATCACCTTTTGTAAAAGGGGGAAAACACCCCTCTATTAAAAAGTAGTAGCATCACACCTATTTTGAGAGGGACATAAGAAAAAAGGCTGAAATTACTCTATCTCTTGGGTTGTATACTACTACTATTTTTGCTTGAACATATTTATGCCATTTGAAAACTGCTTACTAAAAATGGAAATTTGGATAACTTCAGAGAGCAACACATATGTTTTGTCCAAATTTGGTAAATTTAACCATTGGTACTGTCGTATCTTCCCTGAACCCATTTTATTCAAATTTCATTTGTTTCATGATTAAGATGTCAACCTGAAACAGCTTCATATCTTGTAAGCTTTGAAGATTTAAAAAAAAAAAAAACAAACCCAAAACACACACAAAAAATCCAAACCCTAAAAAAACACGAAAAACCCCAACCAAACAAAAAACCCTATCAAATACCAAGCAGTCTTGTGCATATTCACATACAGAAGTTTATATACATTCCTCATAATTTGAAATACACATTTTCTGTTATTATTGGCATTTCCTGTTAGATATTCTTTTAAAATAAAACTTTATATATAAAAACTATTTTACAGGTAAATTTTTTATTACACGTTTAAATTTTCACATCATGAAAGCAGCTGAACTGGAAACTGAACTACCAGAATAAGCACCAAGACACTGCAGAAATGCATAACTATGTAACTGCATGGTAGTTTTATTTGGAGAAATGGATAAAAATGTTCTATTTTTCAGGACTATTGCAACATAATACCAAACCAACCTTTTACATCACTGGGTCTCATAAGTGCAGTATATAATGCTAGGTTTACAAAAGTAGAACATAATTTGTCTGGATGCTTTTCTCTTAGTAGTATCTCTAGTCAAAAAGTTCACATGCTTTTTATTTACTTGCCCCTTATCCAGCTATTTTAAATAAGACAAACAGCTCCTGGATTCCCATTTTCCACACTTTGCAAACATGGCAGATTTACCCCTGCCACAGTTACACACTGACTTCTGTGTCATGAAGTACAGGTTATGAATTGGAACTAAGGAGTAAGGATTTTTCAGACAAATTCTGACTTTCAGGAAATGTTGAAAGGGGTTATGTTACTGTTCTCTTTCTTTTCTTCCTTTTTTACTCCTCCCCCCCTTTTTTAAAAAAGCATCTCAGTACTAAACTTTCACATTCCCACTAAAGCTTTAAATCAACGCCTTATAGGCAAATGAGTCTCAGTATAATAAATTATTTACTATTAGCAACAGCATTAAACAGGGCCATTTCTTTTCTGAACTTCTGGGAACAAATGGCCCTCATCACAAAGATAATATGACTTTAATTTGTCATTATCACCATGCTGTGATAATGACCTATCATTTTGGCACTTGTAAGTCTGAGTTGTATCTGTTCCCATCCCTTGCTGTAAAACATTTAACTCATTTACATCTAAATATTTATTCTGCCTGCTTTAATTTCTCTCCCTCTGCTTACACACTATCAAGTTCAGTAGGGTTTTGTTTGGGTTTTTAAAATTATTTTTATTCCAAGTTTTTAAAACTTCTTTTAGAGGTGCAGTTGAGACAAACTGAAACAACGTTCCCACCTTTTTAGAAAGGGAATTAAGGAAATGATTGAATATGAGTGCCAGCAATATCAGGAAGCTTCCCAAAGTTTACACACATACACTCCAATTCAATAAATGCAGACTAATGCTTATAAAAATCACAAAAAACAACCCTTGGGTTGGAAGGACTCCAGGAGGTCATCTATTCAAAACTCCTGCTTTGTGCAGAGCTAACCTCAAAGTTAAATCACGTTGCTCAGGAGTTTTCCAGAAGGTTTTGATAACAACAGTTGATGGAGATGCCACAGGTACTCTGGGCAACCTGTCTGAGCGCTTACCTGCTATCTCTGTTAAATTATTTTCTTTATGTAAAATCAGTTTTTCCTTGTTGCAACTTGTGACTCCCGCCACTTGTCCTTTCACTGAATCTCTGAGAAGAGTTGGGCTGAGAAGATGTGTTAAACTCTGCTCCCTTAGCCTTTCCTTATATGTCATTTTATTTTAGAGTGGAACAATCCAAACTCTGGAGCACCTACTATTGTCTTCCTATTACAAACTAGTTCCACCAGCGACCATTTGTACTAAGGTTTCTTGAAGTTTGCTTAAATTTCTTTAATATATTAAACTGTTGCATCGCATGCAACAGACTCAGTTTCTGCAGCTACAATGAACCCCCATGCAAATTCACACTGCATTACTGTAGTTGATCCATGTGTGTGTGCTGCCAATAAATATCATTAAAATTATTTTGATCTCTTAATTGTTGAGGAGTTCTTAAACTGATCTTCTGTACAGTAGTAAATTTTCCCTAACAGACAATCTTTGAGTAAACAGGAGAAAATAACTACGTATCAATTCCTGCAGTTTGCCTGACAACGTATTTTGTATCCTACAACTGAAACACAGGAAATACAGATCCAAAGATACAATAAAAATACAATAGATATGCAGATTTCAGTGAATACTGTCAACACAAAAATAAAAAGCTTTTCCCTATAGAAAAAATTATTTAAAAATCACAAAACACTCATTCATATGGAAAAATAGTAATAATTAAAAAAGAGTACCCTGATTTCTGTAATATAAAATCAAACTATTCCAATAACCACCAGCTGCTCTGTGGATGTCCCAGATAAAAAGAAAAAAAAAATTAGAAGGAACTGGAAAACACTTTCTTATAAGTGAGAGATCCAAGCTTGGATACTAATTTTTCTAAGGGGAGCCAGAGAGAGAACTACGTGTCAAATGTATCCGAAGCGGTTAAAACCAGTCTCTCACATCTTCAGCATTAACATTTAAAAATGCAACCACTAATCTGAACTTCTGTGACATTATTTGGCTGTTGATAGCGCTAAGGTATGAAGATGAAAGAATAGAACTCATCTATGATATACTATCAGGGGAGCAAAACTCCCTCTTCCGAGTTAAACCTGCACAAAGAACATGACTCAAAACACAATGTCCCCTAGGAGACAAGGCTTTTTGAACAATGCCTGTATTTCAATATTAAAATCAAAGAGATCTGTGTGTGAAATAATTATCTTGAAAATAAACACCAAGGTACAACTTAAAAAGATAAACCCCATACACACTGCATCAGCCCCTAAAGCATAGGTTTTAGGGTTGATGGCCTGGGATTTGTCGTTTGCTGTAAAAGACCACAATTTCCTACTGGCTTCCCCCCAACCCTAAAACTCTTTAAAAATACATAATTTGATGGTATAATTATGCATACATAATCTCAAGTCTATTTTATCACAAAGGTCATTTTATAGCAATTAACTTCGAACAATAAGTAACTTTCCAGCATCAGGGACGGTTATTTTTAATGAAACATAGATCGCAACGGCAATGTTTTCTTCCTACCCTCAAAACTTCTCTCAAAGTACAGGTCCTCTGTGCAAGACATGAAAATAATTCCTTACCATTTCATTCCTGCTCTTTAAATTCCCCCTAATGCAATGTAATCATGGTGGCCCCCATTTATGATCAAAATGAAAAAATCATTTTAAAAAATGGTAGCTTCACATTGATTCAACTTCAATAACTGGGCCTACAAAATAGCTTAATTAGCCATTTGAAATGATTTTCTTACTTATACCTTTCGTTACAGCACAGAATTAGATTCACTATTAATGCACAAAGCAGCACTTACTAGTGAGTTTATAACCTTAAATACTTGATTAAAAACTGCTATTTCCATTTACAGAAGGTATTACTGTAGTCAGTAGCTTTTAAAGGGCTTGTTAATGGCTTACTCTTTCCATTCATCATCAAAATTAAAGTATTACTAGTGGATATGTTTTATGAACTTAAGTCAAGAAATATGCTTATTCAGCTCTAACAGCCCACCTGCAAGTGATATTTGCTCCTGGAAATAAGTTTCTGCTATTCAATGGTTGTAACAGTCTTATTAATGGAATAATAACTAGGGGAATGTTATTAGCACACCTTGGCTGATGGGATGTCTACTCATGACAAAGCAGAAGTTGCACTTGTGCAAAAAGTTCACCGAACTTACAATGGGATGTTATAGAGTGTGAACATGAATTCTTAAATAAAACCCCAAACCCCATAAAAACCTACTTGCAGGTATTCTGTTTCACTTAGAATGCAACAAACAATCCAGTTTACAGGAGGTAGGGGGGGAGCTTCCAACTGTTAGGAAGATCTTATTCCTTTTTTATACCAATTAGTCTTCATAATGTGGAATTATATTAACTTTCCTAAGATACATGTATAGTTTACATTGTATACTGAATAGCCACACTTGAGTAAGCAAACTAAAAGACCCCAGCTCATCACAAAGAGAGGGACAGCCCAGCCCTGGAGATAAGGGCTTCGCTTCTCAGAATCCTAAAGCTGTCCACAAAGGATAAAAGTGATCCCTGGACAACCAAGATAACAGCAGCATCCTAGCCCCTCTAACATATCTTTTAAACCCTCCCATTCTCTGGTGTCATAGATAAGTAACTATAGCAAAATCGACTCCAGGAACATCTGTTTCAATAGAGAAGCATAGAGAAGGTGTGGTTTTAGGTATCTGACACAAGAGGTGCAGGGACAAGAGTGATTGCTGCTAGAGAACACTGAAAATTAGCCATCAACATTAAGGGGAATAGCAGCTGTAAAATCTTGTTTGGAGCTCTAGCAAATTTGTCTTAATTTTGCATTCTTACACATTTGCTAAGGTTCGGGCCAAAGCCCACACTCTTTACAGAACAACAGGTTTCTCTCTACTTCACTCTCCTGTTTAGTAAATATTACCTAAGCCAGTATTGTACAGTACACTGCAGAGAAAATAGACATAGATTAGAATGATAGAGAGATAGTCTTTGCCTCTCAAACACAAACCTTCCAGGCAAGGAGAATTCATTCTGCACACATTACAGATATGTACTTTTTAAAGGGGTGGGGAGAGGTAAAGGAAAAAAAAAAAAAAAACCCAAAACACTACAGTGCTCATCTTTTCACGTGGACGCATTATTTGCATTTCCCCTAATTTATGCAAGCTCCTGCAGAATAGCTAGGTGTTATTATTCATTACAATTTTCTATTACACTGTGATAAATGACACCCCCAGGGGTAGAGCTGCTCTGCGAATGCTTATTGCAGTCATTTAAGTAGGAGGTGATTTACCTTAAATAGGTTGTTTCATATAGCTATATGCCATGGCTATACAGGCCTGCCACTGCTATTCTTTTCAGTGCTGGAATAACTAGAGTTTAATTGAATTATAACTGTTCCGTGTATGTATTACACTGTATCCTGTTTATTATATCTTGCAAAATAAGACAGTATTAATTCCACATGCTGCAGAGCTAGAATCCTTTTATTCTGTTTAGAGATTTGACTTTTTTTTTTTTAGCTTCAAGTTTAACAAGGGTTGTTGATTAAAAAACAGACCATCACTCCCTAGAGACAATTTTACAGAATACAATCTGCAAGTTGTACTAGTCAGTTTCTCATGTATCAAAAGCAGGCTTCTTTCACCTACATATTTCAAGATACCTTTAATTCAGTACTCGACTTATGTACAGATGCACCATACTGTCCAGATAACGTAAGTGTTTGGACAAGAATCTGACAGGAGCTCCTCTTAGGGGTTTCGCCTTGTCTTTCCTACTGCTGTAAAAACCCCACAATTTAAGAGCATGTATAAGGACATTTTGTTCCAATTGATATCAATATGACAGATATTGAAGCCTATCAATAGTCTGAATACAGTCAATGTAGTTCACTGTTTAAAAACCACAAGGTTAACTCAGAGAAGATAATCTATTGATTAAATGAAACTATGAAACCCCGGTGAAAAGTGAACGGAAGGTAAGAATAAAGAAATGTACAAAAGAAAATAAATTCTTCTATTGAACAAAGAAATCATGTAGTTAGTGCTCTTTAGCTTTTTTCACTATGTTCCTAAAATTATTTAAAAAAAACCAAACAAAACTTAAAGCTGAAACACTTCATCAATGGCCCCAGATTTAACATTAATAATTCTCAATGCTGTTTTTCCACCACAAGCAGTAGAACTTCTCTCAAATTCAACAGTTTTAGTTTTGTTGTTGTTCCTTTCCTAGTATTATCATCATTATTCAGGAAATGTACAGAAGCATTTGCACTACATATGACCTATATAGTTCTGACAATGAAAGAGTTTTCCTTAATGCATTTCTTACATATTGAGAACAAATCTCACACAGCTGAATTTTGTTTGATTGTATAACAGCAATAATACATTTTTAAACACATTACAGGAGGTTTAGAATTTCATTATGCATTACTAGTAACCCAACAATATTTTCCAGTTTATTTTGATTAAAAGTGAAAAGCCGGAAAGTGAAAACCCAGAGCAAATAACATGTTAAATATAGAATTCCATGCTAAAGCAGTAGAGACTATCTGAAGTTAAAGATCTTACTCCCATATAAAATTCAGATGAGATGAACAGCTAGGGAAATAGCCTCATGTATCATTGTTTTTTCTGATGTGAGACAAAGCTGTCTGTTTTCAGATTTTGGCCTTCAAATGCAAGTGCCATTAAGGGTCAGCTCCAGGCCTAATAAAACTGTTTCACAGTACCAGAAGCCCCTATGCTACAGAACACTGGGGGAAAAAAAAAAAACCAAAAACCTCATGTAATCACACTGGACATTATAATGAAGCCAGTACACGAACGTTTTTCATCTGATCCTGTAGAACAAAAATTCTAAAGATAAGCAGGAGAAGCATACAACAGAAAAGGTGAAGCAAAGCTCAACTTTTTAAAAAGACATCTGAGGTACCTATTGGCAGTATAGCTTTGTATAAGCCACCTACTCTCGTGAAAGTACAAAATCATCAACATAAATTAGGATGCTAAAACTGTATCACCCATGTATGTGCACTATAACAGTAAAAATGTTGATAACTAAGCAATTTTAAATAGAAAAGTAAATTTACTTGATAACAGAAAACAGTGACCCTTGCATTCATCTGCCATTATCATTACTCTTTAAGTGATCATCAGCATCAATTCACAGACCCAGTTACAGCAGGAGTTTACACCAACTTTGTCCAGCAATTTAAATAAGTCTTTTAAATGGAAAACAGTAATGAATTGAACTCTAGCTTTCTACAGTAAATGAGTAAGCCAACAGGCAAAAACTATTCTGATGAGAATATGTAAAGCAATTAAGCTTTAACTACTTTTTAAAACAAATTCTTTTAGATGCTAATGGCCATTGTTTTCTCATTCAGTAAGTAAAATTTTGTGTCACAAAAGGTTAGATGATTGCAAAGATTTAATTGAATGTCTAAAAGAAAGGGAAATGTTTCTTTAAAAAGCTAAGATGGACCTCTTACCACATTCCTACAGCAAAATGTCCTGTAACAATAGAGCTGTGATTTGCTGAAATTAAAATGCTATTATGGTGGAATTAGGGCTTCAATATTTTTAGCAGCTTAAATAGGCCTTCCATTTTTAAAGGACATCTGATAATAGATAATTACATTTCATCTTAAAGAAACTGAGTTGTTTTCTTAAGGAAAAATACTTTTCTTTTTTCCATAGAGGTTAAAGCATAGCCATCATTAGTAGCAGCAATAGGCTTTAGGTGCCTACTTCAGCTTGGGGGATATATATTAGCATATAAATAGCCGTTGGTGGCTGCTTGATTCTACCTATTTTATGTTTCAATGTGGCATCAGAATGCACTTAGCAAGAAACCTGGGGGTGGGGGGGAGTGAGGGAGGAGTTCTGTAATATGGTGGTTTTACAGAGGGGGCATCTTTTGCTATTAAAAAATCCCCTGTTCCTATGTTATGGGGTTTTCTTCATGTTTACTGTATCATTTCAATAGTCTAATTAACGAGTTCGAAAGAGCAAGCTGACACTAAGAAGAAGGTGCATTGGTTTAAGCAGCAGCTCTTTTCTGAGAATATGAGAGTAAGCCAAAGTAGTGCATTTTCTACAAGATAAATACACTTATTCATTTATTTGATATTTACATGAAATGTGTCTAAAATAATTTCTACCTTTTTTACTGATGGAAAACAATGGAAAAGCAAGGGGTCATTATTACCCCGCCAACACTACTTTCATGCAATACATTTCCTCGTGGGAGGCAGACAGGGAAGGAAAGCCATGAGCATTCCCTGTCCTCTGTTTCAGACTGACCTTCAAGATTTACGGCTTTAAAATGTTAATCATCATGAGTGACAATTCCTGTGTCACTAAGTGGATTGTAACAGCAGAGGGAGAAACATTCTTTTTAACAACTTTCCTCACAGCCAAGGAGGGGTGACTGAAGATAGAGCAGAGGTGAGGAGATGGCTCCTCTAGGAGAGCTGTAAGGGCAAACATGCTTCAGTCAGTGCATTCTTATTAGGGAGGTGATGAGGGCCTGCAGCGAAACAAGCCTGCCTAGTTGCATACGAAGACCCTTTATTGAATCACAGCGTGCAATTGGTCCAATAGCATCTCTCAACCTCCCACTGACCTAGGCTCTCAATACACGAGCGCACTAGGCAAGATGATATGACCAATCTGAAATCAGAAGCACAGCTGCACCCAACTCAAAACTGCCACACTGTTCCTTCACAATCACGCCAAGTATGTAACAGGAAAGCGTATCTGTATTTGGAGATGCAACAGGCCCATTCAGGCAATTTCAGCGGAATTAAAGCATGATCCATGAAACGTCGTTAGGGTACATCAGCTTTAGCAAGCAACTGCATAAAAGTAAGATAGTCACCCTTCAAAAGTAACTGACTTCCAATACTACACAGTCTAAGCTCTGAACTTTTCAGACTCCTTAGGTAGCCCTACATGATTTGCAAACATAATACAGGACAGAGGAGAGCCATACCCTTCTGGAGAGGTAGCTGCTGCTGGCAGCACGTAAAACTCTATTAGGGCTGGCATTCAGATAACTGAATCCAACCGTTCATATCTACGTGTTTTGAAAATAGGAGCTATATATACACATCTTGCATGCTATCGATGCATACTCATTTCTAAGGAATCGCATCTGTCATGTTCTGAAAGGTTTGTTATAATTAGAATGCAGCCAATACTGCAGGCAACGCTTTCATGAACGCTGCTTTGAACATTCTGCCTGCCAATACTAAGCCCTTCTAATCGAAGCTTAGAATCTTCTTTCCTCACCTTGCTTCTTCATTTTGGTCTGAGGCAAAGTCTCCACTAATTCAACAACAAAACAATTCGGTCCACAGGTGGCAAAATAAAATATGTATTTTCTTGTACCACAAGTACCAATGTTTGAAATGCTGGTCGAAAAAGTACAGTAAGAGATTTCTAGATTGGGCCGATTAAAGTGGCTATTAAAAGTGTTACTGTTTAATTATAAACAAAGCATTGAAAGAAATTAAATACCAGTCCCATCAATTTTAAAATTACCATCTCGCTCTCAGTTAATCAAGTCAAAGAAAGGTCAAAGACCTCTATCTTCTAACAAACACAGTTCTTGATTCATTACATTAGTCAAAAATTCTAGATTGTAAAAATGTGACATAACCCTACTATTTTATCTGCATCATTATAATTTTTAAATATGTTATTTAATCTCCATGACCTTTGCATTACAGTTTATACTGAATGAAGCAGGGCCAACACCCTGCAAATGAAATGGGAACCATAACCAGGCACTTCGGATGTCTTTTCTTTATTAAAGGGCTGGTGAAAAGAATTATTTTTTAAATTAGTCAAACCTACTTTTATGAGTTTTAAGTCACTAAACCAGAACTAAAATATTTGCACAGTAAAAGAAGAAACACAGAAATATAGTAACAGAACATTTACAATATTTCAATTCTTTGTTAAGAAGTTTCAAATAGAGATAAATGCCTCAGAAAGTATAAAACAAAGACTGGCAATACGATTGGTTATCTGTCCAGTCAGACCTGCAACTTTGTCCCTTCACTAGCCAGAGATACAGGTTTTGGTTATTATGCCAGTAGGCACAGCAATATCACACTAGCCAAAAAGACCTAGATGAAAAAAAAGAGGTAAGAGAGGATTACAACACACCAGGAAGGAGTAAAATTGGAATTCTACCCTGTTACCAGAAAACAAAACTGGTTTGAAAATACCAAATTTGTTAACCTCATGCAATCACAGAATATACTGAAATACAGTATCATTAGAAGATTCCTCAAGAGAAAATAATATGTTGTTGGGTTTATTTCCTAAGCCCAATATGAAAGCCTACCTTGAACTTGAAATAATAATCAATTGCATCAATAAAACTTGAATAAAAACAGTGAAAAAATATTTTAAATATTTAAACATTATAAGAACTGAAATGTAACAGGGCAACAAACAATGCAGAAGTTTATAGTTTCACCACACATATTAGAACCCGCTTCAGAATCAGAAAAAGACAAGCTTCAGCACCACTTGCATTGCTTATTTCCTAAACCAATTTACATCATTTCAATGAGCTTTCAGGTACCTGTGCAACAGAAAAAGGTATCAGGCAACTGTTCGTTGAGGACTTCAGCTACAACAATAGAGATAACTTCACACGACCCCGAAGGTCAAGCTACAAGCATCAAAGCCCTGGTAACATTTTACACAGGACAAGAAAATTACAAGTTCCTTCAAATTTCTTCCAAAATTTCTTTTCACACGTCTTCCAAAGCAAATAAAAAAAATAGTTTTGCAATTTTTATCCATAGATACCCACTTACGAAAATAAAAATGTTTACCTGGCAAACCTAACCTTGCTAGGAGGGGTTGCTTATGCTGAGAAGAATTTATGTGGGTTGCTCATTATTGCTCTGAAGAGGAATATAGGCTTAACAGTTCAGAATGGCTGATAGCTTGAATGGTTTAGAAAGAGAAAGGCTAACACTGAAAATGCAAACTGGATAACCAAGAAGTATGGGACTTCAGAAATAAAAAGTTTCATGATTTTCAAATGCAAAACCAACAAAGGCAAACAGAACACGCCAACGCTGAAGTAATTAAAAAATGGTATTTTCTGATTTAATAGATACCAGCTGAACATTCTTATACTACTGCATCATTTTCTTGAAAAATAATTTTTTAAAAAAGTATACCAACAGTGCAACCTATCTCAATTTCTAAAGTACTAGTTTTAAAAAACATATTGTATGTACAGGAAGTCAGTTACTCCTACGGGAGGATCAGAGAGCTTCTAATGATCTAAGCATCGAAAAAAATATTAAAAAGTGAGTGGGAAGCTATGATATCATAAAATGGTTTTGTTATTATGAACAAACTACAGCAACCTTGAAACATGCAGGTCATATTGTAGTCCAGCTGTCTTGAGGAGAAACAGTTTTGATTAGAAGCTAACAAGCATCAGTTATTTGGTCCAGCCAAAAAGTCACTTCAACCCCCCTACACCCCCACCCCCCAAAATTAGCTCGATCTACTTAATAGAACTGTGGCCTTCCTATTTAAAATTCTTGTACAAAGTTAAGTGGGATTGGCAACTGATAACTAAATTATGCAGTGTACAGTAAAATTAGGGTTTGCATTTTTATTGCATCTGTGCTGGTTGTGGCTGGGATAAAGTTAATTTTCTTTGTAATAGCCAGTATGGGGCTACGTTTTGGATTTGTGCTGAAAACAAATGTTGATAATAGAGAGAGATGTTTTCGTGCAGTGCTGACACAGAGCCAAGGCCTCTTCTGCCTCTCACCTCACCCCATCAGCGAGGAGGCTGGAAGGGCACAAGAAGCTGGGAGGGGACACAGCCGGGACAGCTTACTCCAGCTGACCTAAGGGATATCCCAGACCATATGACATCACGCTTAGCATATAAAGGTGGGAGAAGAAGGAGGAAGGGGGGTGAGGGGAACATTCGGAGTTATGGTGTTTTGTCTTCCCAAGTCACCGTTACGCAGTACTCCTGCTTTCCTGGAGATGCCTGAACACCTGCCTGCCGATGGGAAGTGGGGAATGAATTCCTTGTTTTGCTTTGCTTGTGAGCACAGCTTTTGCTTTACCTATTAAACTGTCTTTATCTCAGCCCATGAGTTTTCTCACTTTTACCCTTCTGATTCTCTCCCCCGTCCCACTGTGAGGGAGGTGAGGGAGCGGCTGTGTGGTGCTTGGTTGCTGGCTGGGGCTAAACCACAACAGCATCTATCACTTTAATTACAAAAATAACTGCAGATTCTGCAAACCATTAAAATTTTTGAAGAAAATTATGAAGAAAATAAATTAGGAAGCCACTCTTCCAGCAAGCTTCATACAAGCAACAAATGTGGTTAAACAAAGTTCAGGATGGTGAGAGACCAGGAATCTGACAGAAGACTGCTGTCAGCAGGCTCCAGCCGTCACCACAGACACCTTTTTTCTCATTAAAATGCTGGATACAAACTCCAGTTACCTGACAGAAGGGGATACTGCTTGTGTAAGGTCAGCAGCTTCGGCATGCAAGAACATCATTAAATCTACAGATAAAACTAGTTCTTAAAATATCAGCTTAACACCCTGACATTACAGGAGTTCAACAAACATACCAAAAAATCTTATCTGCCAAACAACACAAGGCTTGTCTATTATAAACATCAGAATTGTCATGGTTTTGTCTTCAAGAGACTTGTGAGCTCATTAACTACTGGTTAGTTCACTAATGATTAAGCAATTCTATTGGGACCATTGCTGTTATGGTACAAATCAACAACACAGAACAGAAATGAATTCCAAATAAATCAGATTTCAATTCTTCTAAAGCATATCAAAATGACCACACATAAGCAACAAGAGCAACAACAAAAGACTTGAAGATCATCCATGTCTGGGAAACAATCTATCTGAACGCATTTATTTCTCACGTGTTTGATGTATTCTGCACACTAAGATTTGTATTTTATGTACTTACATAGAATTACGTATTTATTTATATATTGCCATAGTACTTGAGCTTTCAGATCTGATAACTTATTGTGAAAAACATGCAAAACAAGCTTGGCTGTCTAGCTCCAAACTTCTAGCCTGCATTGACATACTAATGACGAACAACAGAGCCACGCACTTCTCTGACAGCCATACACAGGAGAGTCTAAGGGACAAAACCAACCAACCAACCAACCAGAAACATAACAACAACAATGAAAAAACCCAACATCAGATGTAATTTAGATCTGTATTTCCCAGACCAGGGATATTTTTCGTGTATAAACATTCTGCCCTTTCAGAAAAATCTCAGAATAGTGATAGGGTTCTGTAATAATTATACCATAATTACTTTCATACCGTTTCTATAAAAATATCCCTAGCAGTTAGACAAACATTGGCCTAATGATCAAAAGTTTGAAAGTCCCACAAGAACAAGGATTTAATAGTGCAGTACGACAATGCTTCTAACACTGTACAGCTTAATCAACGTAACTGTGAAGCTAATTTTGCAGACAGAGTTATGCTGTTTTACGTCTCACCTTACTAGATACCGCTCTATCTGTAACCACCTAATTAGAGAAGAAAACCAAATGGAAACCGAACAAGTGCAATCACAGGCATCCTTTTTCAAGGGAACACACCTTCAAAGGAGCCATCACATGATAGCTGAAGTGCTCTCCTGTGGCAGGAAAGCTCAAGGTGGTATAAATATGGCAGCCATTGTATGCTATAAATCAGGCTCGTCTTATGTAAACAGTGTACTTTTCCTGCTCTTAATGAGACAATCTACCCCTGCATGGGAGAAGCTAACAATAGAAGTGTCTTTGATGTGATTCACGTGAAGCTTTATTTTCAATTGGAGCAGCTTTGTTGCAGGCCCTAGCCCTTTCATCTCAAAGAAAAATCTAACATGTCTTACCTGAAAACGTAGGGGATTTTAACAGGCATTCCCAGTTCTTCTGTCTAGATAAATAAATGGTTCTGCTTTTACTCTCATCCTGATCAAATAAAAGCCATTAGTCTGAAAGCAATCTTTGTTTATTTCCCTTCCTGAGATAGAGTTGAGATGCTACGGGTTTCACAACTGATTCTATTATGCACATACGTACTTTTTGCAAACATAAGCATTTGAAGAACATATACCTTGGATCAGAAACATTTTTATTTTAATGTGGAGAGCTATCAAAAATCCTCACAAATTATTTTAAAATAAGAATATTTGTAGACTGCAGCATTTGCCCCTAAAACTATTTCATCACCATCCATTCTCCAGCTATAAACAAGATAAGCAAAAGCACTAACTGCTAGGATACTTCTGAATTTCTGAATTACGCTTTAACATCGGTTAAGAAAAACTTAATGACACTTTGTGAACTACCTGCTTTACTTCCAAATACATTATTTAAAGTTATACAACCAAAACCAAAACCCCAATAGGTAGGACTTTCTCTTCAAAGCGTAAAGATCTAACGTAGTGCCCATAAAAGTGAAAATAAAGATTTTTTTAAAAGCTGTGTGCCACTAAGTTATCTTTAGAAATTTTAAGTATCTTCATAAAAAGTTATGTATGTATATATATATACATAAGCAAAATCAATAAATAGAAAATATTTGTACCAATGCATTTAAGAATATGTCTACATTCTTTTCAGGCCATTTAGTGTTGTTGCAACCATTCATATTCTCTTAATGCTTTCTCATTGGGTGCGTAAAAAACCCAAAATTATCTTTTCCTTTATCTTTTCTCAAAGCCTTTAATTTTGTACCTACAACAAACTGCAGGAACAAAGTCCAAACTGCAGGCTTAATCAATTACCAACTACAAAAAAATCTTCTCAAGAAAGCACAATTTTTTGAGATGGTAACACAGGGGAATAACAAGGTTGTTTTCCACAGCACTCATTAGCTTCAGTATCAGCTGAACAAAACCAAATATAAAACTTCCGTTGACCTCAGTGATTTAAGAATTAAGCCATCGAGCATTGGGGGGTTTTCGTTGTTTGTTTTTTTAAACTGTATTTGTAATCTCAATGTAGCAAAGGGATGCAACTGACTGGTAGAAATGAAGCAACAGATGCAAAATAGGAAGGTTTTGTTTGTTTGTTCTTTTTAGGTTTTATTTCTTTATAAAGTGGTTTTTTTCCCCTGGAGCAAAACAAAACTGTTAGCAACTTAAGACAATACATAGAAAACAGTTACTTATTAATTTGCATACAGTTGTGTCTTTGCCCTAATGCCTTAGACTTGAAAATTTTACTTTAAAAAAAACAGGACTATCAGTAATACTAACTCTAGCTCCCCTAAATGTTCAAAATTTATTATGAATTTGTTAAATATTTAGGAATGATCAGTGTACACAAAATCCATATGGGCAATCCACATAACCGCAAGAACTACATGTAAGCAAAACATTCTCATATGATAGATTTTGCAGAGCCAGGTCCTCTATGAAGGACTGCTGGTAAACTTTCTCAGTTATGTCACGGATATATTTTTAATCATAACAAAAAGAAAAATTACTTTTGAGAAGTAGGCTTTGGAATTGCAAATATCCAAGCATTAGTTTCTTCAGGGTCATCAGAAGAAGTCAGGTTAACGCTGAGTTCTCATCTTCCCTCCTTCCTGCAACAGCAAACCAATTTGCACCAGTGCACTAAGAGTTAGAGTTAGCAGTGCTTTGGCAGAAGAGTAGAGGCAAGTGATGAATTACCATGCCAAAGCTTCAGTAGGCACCTTTCTGATCCTCTGTGCCTGCCCCAAACCTGCCAGGTCCCATGCTAGAAAGAGCCTCAGGCTCTGTGGCTGGATTTCTGATAAAGAATCTGGGCTCTACACAGTGCTGCTCTCACAAGATTCCTACTCCCAAGAATGTTTTCATAAATACATTTTTGTTACTCACACAGTAACTACACACACACACACACACACACACACACACACAAGTATCTCTTTACTGAAGTTGTATCAACAAAACTATGTGAAAACTTTTAAGAGAAAATTATTAACTCCCACCGTTCTGGAGGGACAAGCCCACACCAACAACAAAGCAAAGTACATATATTACCATGTGATCACACACCATGGAAATTAAGTGAAGGGTGGAAGTTGATTTCTGCAAGGCATAGACCTGGCTGCAGAGCTGTATCCTCATCAGGCAAACCTCATCAGCAGAGTTCTCCTTTTCTGAAATTCCATCTTGAGGAGTCAAGCATAGATAAGATATCGTCTGGCATCTCAAGTTACTGAAGAATGAAATTCCGCTAAAATACTTAAATGGCTTTAAAATTGGCACTTAGTGTCTTGAAGAAATAAGATCAGAAACAGCTTAACCACATACATGTTTTGGAAAAGCAAACTGTGGTGAAATTCATCCACTTTTCCAGCTGCCTCTCAGTTTAAACTGAGCCATTTCATATGTTCACTGTTACTGTGATCGCCCTTACCACAGGTTCATTTCCACTCTCCAAATGAAATAACTCCTTCAACTTAATTTGAGAAAACAAACCAAAGTCACAGACCAATATACAGAATAACATTAAAATGTGCTTTAAAGGGACAAAAACAGAGGAGAAAAAGCCTTGCAAGGGATGAACCAAACTATCACTTGGTGCTTCCCATGTTCCCCAAAACATATGAACACTATAGCTATATTTCTACACAGTCATCCTCATGTACCTTGGGACTTAAAAAAAAAAATAAAAAAATTTAGGTTTGAAATCAAATCTAGAGAGAGTTAGGCAATTTAACACTGCTCTGGCTGTAGAAAAAACTCCTCATCTGCTTCATTCCAGTTTACGCTGGTGTGGTTTTTTTCCTGTTGGGAGGTAAGTAGGTATTGTATTGCAAAAGCAACCCAGAAACGTATTTCACATTCTGTTGACTGAATGGGTGGGAAATGTACTACGAAGATAGACAAGTCTCCGGAGTGCAAAAACATCTGTAATCATAATTAAACAATGAAGTGCTGGTAGCATCTGTTTCCTCACAGCCTTGCGGGGCTTATGTATAGACTTGAGATGGTCTCAGTATACTGGTCAAAAGGGTTAATTATTCTACAATGGGAAGCAGAAAAAAGTAACACTCTGAGGGGGAAGTATCACTAAGGAAATGTACATTACCAAATCAATGGCCAGCAACTGAAGAGCAGATTCACAGCAGGCTGCTAACCATGAGACAAAGATTACAGCTAGACACATCTTTCTGGTAAGGACATCAACTCAGAAATAATAATGCTGAGGTAGCACATGCTAGAATGGATGGTGTAAACAAGAAAAAGAGAAGGAAAGAAAATTATGAAGATGGAAAAAAAGATGCTCTCAGCTGATACTTATTCATTCTACTAAGTATTTTAAGTTCTGTGAGGTAACCTGGGGGAGGGAGGGGGAGAAGCTTCTTTCTAATCACACTTGAGGAGATGAGGCATTTCCCCCCCCCCCCTCTTTAAAAACCATCTCTATAGAGGTCTGTGTTGCAAAGCAGTCCATAAAACTTAATGGTTTTTAAAGGGTCACGTTCACAGGGCCAGACACATGTATTCTGTTATGACTGTTGAACTTATAAAAATGTGTCATTTTGAATTGTGAAGATGAACTATAACACAGTGAGATATGTTCAGTTTCCTAATGCCTTAAGAATATTTTGTTCACTGTATAGTTATCACACACTTATTTCTGCAAGGCATGCTGCTTCTTGTACATGTCAGCTGAAACGACAGCAGCCCTATTCAAAGACAGATGATGTACCTCCCGCTGTGCTAGCAAACAGACACTCAACAAGACTTGACTTTCACTGCTAACAGGCATGGACATTGAACTTTGCAAATGAAGCCTCAGACTGAAAGAATGTGTCCAAAAAGCCCAAAGCTTCAGACTCCAAGTTGTAGTCTCTGCCTCTCAGCTTGATTGAAGCAGTTCTCTCAGTTGGCCTTGTTCTTTCCAGATCTTTAATTCAAATTGTGAGTCAAGGAAAGATTTGAAATGGGAAAAGACACACAACCTGACTGTTGACAGTCAAAAAAGTAACATTCTGGAAAATCAATATAGTTTTTGTTTAATGGAAGAGTAATGTGATTCCCCCTTAAAATGGAGACAACAAATTTCCTTTATTTTTCCAGTATTATACCATTATATTGCATAAGAGGTTTTTCATATAGACTTTGGAATAACTGAAATAACTTTGTATGTTGAACTTGATTTCTTTATAGTAACACAGAATTTCCTAGTTAGTTTATCCAAATAATGACTTGGAAGGCAAGTACAGAGACCATCAAGGGCTATTTCCCAGAACTGGAAGGATGACAGTGATTCTGCACTTTTATCTACCATTACTTAAGATAACTGGAGCCTGATGACCGATAAGACATTCTTAAAACAAACAAACAAACAAAATATCCAACAAGTTGAATCATGGAAGTTCTTTTCGAGTGCCAGCAGCTGATTCCACCCTTTAGATACGCACTTTCTTGAGGTTTATGGTAATAAAAAACAAAAAAAGTAATTAAATCATTGGTACTTCAGAACACTCAAGTTACATAAGAAAGAATTTTCTCACCACAGTTCCAATGGCATTTGGTAAAAGACTTCTTCTGAAAAAGACAATCAGGAGAAAGCAGCACTGCATTCTTCATCCCTCAAGGAAGATCTCTATGATGCTTAGTAGCTTTAAGGAAATTTGAGTAAGTTCTTTAGTCAAAACCATTCACCAATAAATGAATAAAACCATGCTGGGAATTTTTATTTCTTTTTTTTTAGTCAGCAGTTATCTCAAATTGTTATCATTAAAAGAAAAAAAAAAAGACACTAATAAGTTTTTGCATCTTATAGATACCTCAGAGCACAAAATATAGAGAAACAGGATTTGATTCTGCTATTTACCACAGTGTAAACCAAGTGCAATGCAGAAGAATCCAGTGTAGATATTCAAGTGTAAATTGGTTTAAGTTTGGAAGTGAATAGAGCCCTATCAGAAGGGCAGCAGGAGGGCGACAACAATATCTTTCTTTTCCATAGACTTCTATAGTTTCATAAATAACAGTGGTCATCCATCCCTGCCCAATGATTGCTTTCACCTGGTTAGTCATCTGCATGCAAATTTGGCAGAATAATTAAGATCCAAAGTTCTATCCAATTTCATTCAAAAAATCCCCAACAAAGGAAAACCCAGCAAAAAAAACCCAAACAAAAAACCACACCCAAACAAAACAGAACAAAAAAAAAACCAAAACCCAACTCCAAAAAAACAACAGCTAGATAGAGGAAAAACATTCAATTTGTTGTCCCCCATTGAAGCAAACTCAACAATTGCCCATCTCTTGGCTGCAACTCTACATATGGTTTGCTTGGAATCGGTCACAACACTGTGCTGCCCCAGCCCCACTAGTAGTTAAACAACATAAGAGGTAGGTAAAGGTAGAGGAATGAAGAGCTTAGGGCATGTGAGAAGAACTGGTTATCACCAAGTTTATGTACTGAGGTTACAGTACATAAACAAATAAGAAGTGAGAACTATTTACTCACATACTGAGGTGCTAGGAGCGTATTTTAACCTTAGTTACTCTTGGGTGTAAGTCCTTTCCTATAGGATTCAAATTAAAAACCAAACAAAAAAGAACATACACACACACTGCCGAGTCAGGCTTCTTAAAATTAAGGATTCTGTAAAACAGCATGGTAGCCCCTGGGTTCTCACATACAAATAATAAAAACCTGCTGATTTAAAAGCTTATACAAATCTTCTTTTAGATTTATTATAAGCACACCATAAAAAACGCAACTGAAAGCAGCAAAGAACAAGACAAGCAATAAATGATGATCTCTAGGTTTTCATAAATTTTTTTTTTTTTTTTTTTTTTTTTCAAACATTCACAGACAGATGGGGTTTCTTTCATTTTTCCATTCTCTGGCAAACTGATTGGCCTGCTTTTCTTTGGCATATCATTAGGAAATGTGGCATGTTTACTGATTGAGGTATTAGGAGACTAATACAAATGAAGAAAACAGAAATAAAGCTGAGTCTTTTTTTCCATTTGCTGTCGAGAATACTTGGCTTGCTAGAATGCTGCCATTAGGCTTAAATTCAATAGTGAAAACAAAGTAAGTTATTTTACAGTCCCAGTTAGAGTCCATTCGTTCTTTGACATTCTGCTTATGAGCTTCCTAAGAACAGAATCTCTTATAAAAGAAATCTAAGTCAGAATTTTTTTATTTTTTAGCAACACAAATTGTGGAATTACCACCTGATGGTAACACACAAAAAAATTACATAAACAAAGGATGGTTCTGACTAGAGAACTGACTTCCTCTTTTACAGCCCTGTATCAGGAGTTCACAGTTCTAATCTATGCATTCTTGAGAGGTGTTGGTACCATTCTTCACCACCATTTTTCAGGCTGACAAAGTCTATACTTGGAAGAAAACAAGCATTTCACCTCTCAGAAAAAGTAGAGCAGTTGCTGTGTTCTCTAGGAGTTCAGGAAACACTGTCGCTCCACAGAGCAAAAAATCTCCTGGGATATTGAAACGAATGGATGGGATAGTGCTGACTGCAGCGTAATTGCTTTCCTTAGAGGCAAGATAGAGCTAATATACAAAATACATAAAGATTCTACAAATTTGTGATTGCTCTAATTAATAAAATCTAATCTAATAATTACAAATTATAACTTACTCTACAAGATACCTTGGGTTAGATTTAGAAGACACTATAAATCTCCTTGTTTTGCCTATTGACAATTGTATTGTCTCACAACTGTCAAATTCCTGAATTCTTCATGCAGATTTGTTTTAAATGTCTTAAGTGACAGGATTTCACCTATTTACTTAACATATCATGCTATCTATAGTCATAGTCATGTACAGCTGTGGGTTAAAAAGTTTTTGCCATTCTCCAGCTCAGTCCACCTTCTAACTATAACTCTATGATTAACCATAGAATCTCTTCTTCTGGCAGAAAGCCAGAGAATACTAGACCCTCCTGCAACAAGACAGGAAGGCAACAATACCCTTTCTCATAATCAAATTTTTCTAAGGTTTACAGGCCTCCAAATCTGAAGACCAAGCTGCAGTTTCAAACAAACTGAGGAAAGTTTATATCTTCATATAAGCAGGTACCTTTTCCAGACTGTTGTTACACTTCAGAGTTTGAAATTCAGCCTGTTCCTGTGTTCTGGTGCTACTAACAAAAAGGTAACAATTTAGAATTGCCCTCTATTTTTCCTTACTTGAGGCTGGTGTAGAACAAATGTTTGACACCAAGAGACTGTTGTCATTTGGGATGTCTGAAATTGAGACATTTTAGTTTATATAGACACCTTATTTGATAATTTTCTTATATTTTTTGTTTTGTTTCTTGTATCTAAATATCAGCTGGAATCTTCCCTTATAATGCAGTATCATCACGCCCATATGTATTTCAGATGCAAACGCCTGCTAAGCAAAGAAAGTCCAACAATGACAATGTTTAGTCCTAGGCAATAAAATGAAACAGGTCATTTAATCTTAAAATGAAAATTTAAGCCAAACATCTAGACTAAGGAAGGAAAAAATGATCAAGTCAATTATAAACAAACCCAACTTGTTAACTATTTACCTGTTGAAGATGTGCCTGCTTAACATTCTGAAGACTTCATGTTACTGCATTACTCTAAAAACAAAAGCATTTGACTCTATCAGACATACTCAACAGGTTTAGATTTAGGTTGGAGCAGAGAAACAGCAAAGCAGCAAATCCCTTTGGGCTACAGACATAGTGCAAGAGTAAACACTTATGTGTCCTATAATTCTATATATTCCCAGAAAGCACCAAGATGAACATTTTAGACAATTTTACTCCAAATGATAGCTAACTTTCCATTTTGTAAGTATTGCTTCCCTATTGCAACAGGTTAGAAAATGAAAAACCTAAATGATACTATTTTCAAAGATGGTGATAAATCTCACACAATTGTTAAAGTTAGTAAGAGAAAAAGATGAACAAAATTTTTGAAAATAAATAAAAAAATCAGATAAGAGGTAAACCAGAAGATTTTATAAAAAAAAAATTATAGAAGTTAGGCAAGTTATTTAGTTTGGCCTTTAATTCACTTGTATTTTAACTACAAAAGTAGCTTTGTTAGCTTTCTGTTGCTACAAACATAGCCCAAATAAGTATCATTGTATAACAGATCACTTCCATAACTATGCACAAATGTCAAAGTTTGATTCTATCAAACCCTTTAATTTAAGCACGTGGAACAATTCAAAAGTCATTTTAACTTGGCTTCTTTGAAAAATATCCTTCAAAACCGTGTCAAGCTAAGCTGCAACTTGACTGACTAACATTTGAACCCTCAACAGCCTAACCTTACTTTTGAAGTGACAGAGTGCATGTCAAACATGAATTTCCTAAGCTTTAGCTTTAAAGAAATTCACTCAGTAAAAAGGTCAGTCCAGACTACAGTTCATTTTGTGATGAGAAATCAGAACCGGAGAAACCAGTGATAGAAAACACTTTTTAGAGGGAAATTGCAACCAATAAAATCAGGTATAAGCAAAATGCCTTTTCTTGTTATAACTGGCATTTGACAATACAGTAACCATATTCAAACACATTAGTATCTCCACATGTATTTTGTTAGAAACTATTCTAACATACAATTGGAAGATGCTTATATCTAGAGCAATCTAATACTCACCAATGGGGAGCACAGTGATCTTGGAACCCTTTACCTTGAATTTTGCTGCATGGGGGCTCTTCTATATGGACCTGCTCCACCGAACCTTGTATGTATTTTTAGCATACAACGTACTTCCTTCCTGGCCTGACAGGAGCAGCAGCAGAGATTTTAGCACCACAATATAGCAAGAGAAGAGTAACAGAAAGATGGAAGCTAACCAGGCCTCTCTACAGACAAGCTTTCTATTATGACTGAATCCATTTAGATTTCTTCAGCTATCACAACACACAACCTGTGCATGAAGATTAGCTGATTGCTTAAAAACATCACACAAATTTATTAAATTAAAAAAAAAAAGCAAACTCAAAATTTAAGCATTGTATCTACCACTACCAACCACAGTAAGGGTTATTATGAAAAGAAGCAAAGAGGAAGCCTCTTGCAGTATTTTGTTTGTTCTACATTTGATAGCTTTTTAGCTAACCAGGCAATCCAAAATGTATAGCTACAGAAAATTGTGAAGAGGGATTCAAAACAAGAAAGGAAACTGGAACAAAATTCAACGTAGATGTCCTCTACTTAGTATATAATATTTGATTAACAAGACAAGACCACACCTTAGAGCTTCACAAACCAGTGCAAAAATAACATCCTCAACGTAAGAGAAACATACACCATAAAGAACTATTGGAGCATCTGTGGGAATTTGTTGAGCAGGAACTCTATTCTTTTCTGTGGTCTCATATGCTAGAAGGAAGAAAGTAGGCAATTATGAATGGATCACAGAATTTATTTTTATATACGTAGTAGGGTAAGACCAACTTCCTGCTAAATGGAAACAGCTTGGTATCTAATGTTCAACAACTGCAATTTTATATAGGGTTTGGCTAAACATATTCTGGATACACTAATGTAACTTAAAGGAAAACAAAACAAAAAAACCCTAAAAAGAATTATTATACTCTTACATCTACCCAAATATTGAAGGCTGCTACTATTATGCTAAGAAACGAGACCCACAAAAGTTTAATGCTGTTTGCACTTATTTCCATAGAACAAATAATCTATAATTAAAGTGATGAAATACATATGTTGAGCATGCTACAATACATTTTCTTACATGTTTCTACCTTACAGAATTCAGAGTAAATTTGGTTTGACTTTATTGTCTAAAGTACGTTTTTACATTACAAATCATCAGTCTGCTGTGCATGTTATTAAAATCTAGGAACTAGAGATTATGATCTCTGTCAAAAACCACCTATATTTCTACAATAATACTGCAAATCTGAAGGGATAATACCACATGACTTAAGTTTAATTACAAAGTCTTTCCGAATATTTTTTCTGCATTTGGAAATACTAAAAATGTAACATTTTTTTACGTGAACATTCAAAATATCAATATACAGAGAAAGTAATGCAAGATTTCTTCTTTCCCAACAGACAGAAAGACAGATTAATTAGATACAGCTATGTCAGTATGCTGGTGTACAGTATTTCATTCAGCCAAAGATAGCTGAAGTCATCTCACTGTATATGGATCTCTACACTACAACTGGAAAAAAAACCTGCAGTTAAGAAAACGGCTGGCTAGTAATATATTTAAAACCCCACCTGACATGATAAATGAAAGAGAATAAATGTATACAGCTAGTGAAACTTCCAGGGAACAGGGGGAGACTTCAACACTTTTGCTGACAGTGACTTTACTGTCAGTGGCCTGTCTCTCTCGGAGGCAGCTGTCAATCATAGACCATCTTTTTCTCCCAGAGGAGTTCATTGTGCCTGCAGACAGTTGTGGAATAACTGCTCCTAGGCGTCAGAGCGGCAGATGGAGTGTATCTGTCAATCATTGTCACTAATTATTAACTTCTGTCACTCAGAGCAAGGCAACATATCTCCGCCTGATCCTCTGTGATTTGATCTGCTACGCCACCTCAGAGACAGACAGTTCAACCTTTCATTATGTGTCACATACACAGCGCTCTGCTGGGTCAGCCCTCGTGACTCAGTGTTCCAGCAGAATTCTATTTTAGCCACTGAGCATTACAGGGAGAAGCTGGCACGAAGGACACACTCTGCGTTCAAATGCAGCGGTCGGTCATTTTCTGTAAACATTTTGAAGCTAGAGAAGCATGGAAATACCATTCTCCTAAGTTTTAAACAAGGGGGGGGGGGGGGAGGGGAGAATTGAAATATAAGCCAAGTAACTCAAATTTTCACATGATAAGCTACGCCTTGTAATTTACTAAGATGTTAATTATCTTATCTCAAAAGACTTACTCTGAAAAGAGGCAACTTCTAATGGCAATTATTTACAACAGTTAGTAAGGTTAAGGGGCATGGACCAGATAAGAAGGATCACCCCTTCCTTTTCCATTGGCCAGAAAAATGACTAGAAATTACCATCAGTGATTTCTGATTGATCTTATGTTTGCCTGCATTTTCTATCTTGGAATTATGGGTACTTTATTAAAATTCCATGCAAAAACATTGGCCATGCTCACTAAAGGAAAAGGATCAATAACTGAAACATATTGCTGCAGGAAAAGCATATTCTCTGTCTCTTTATATTTTCAAGTATACACTTGATATCCCTCTAGAAATTCCACTTAGCCAAACCCAATGCAGTATCCCAAGGTTGATCATTTATTATACAAAGTTTATGATATAAAAGAAATCATAATGCCTTCAGCACTTAAAATTCTATAAATCCAAGAGACTCCAGACACTTTTTATAAAACCAGAAAATGTTACAATTTTTCTTCAAGCATCTGTGCTTTGGGAAAAGTCTTATGCACAGACCTATTTAAACAAAAACACCCCTCTGCAGGCTTAAGTCCTCTCTCTCCTTCGTTTTTAGTATTGGCAAATTCACTAACAATGATGAAGTTTGTTCAGGCATAAAAAGCCGTGTGGATTTTTAACAAACTACTACCGCTATATTCTAATATATTGTATTCTACCATATTCTAATACAAGAAAATGCAAAAATGTAGATCTCAAAAAGGGATTCAAGCCACAGGTACAGATTAGGGGACAAGATCTTGGGAGAAGAAAGCTTCCGAGAAGGACTTAGGGAAGCACTCCACTTTAAGCTTCCACTGTGGTGTTGTGGAAAAATGGATTAAAGCAGTAACTGGGTCCATGTAAGAGTAGAGAAGACAGGGGGAAATTCCATTATTGCAGTATGCATCAATTAATCAAAGCAAGTGTAACGCAAGTTCTTCTGGTGTTCCATTTAAAAGGGATAACAAAGACTTACAGAAAGAACCTCATCATTACAAGTGACCTGCAGAACTCAGTATTTTTTGTTTAAGAAAAGACTCTGAGAACTAACTTCATCATCATGTATAAGGATCATCATGGAAAGAAAATTATGAATATTCTGCAGGCTTTAGAATACTGGTCTGAAAAGAAAGAAAACAGAGCTAAACACATACAAATTAGACATTGGGGGAAAAAACCTTAACACCCCACATCACTTCTTAATAGTGGAGGTGATCCAGTTTAAATAGCGGATTGTCCACACTCTCTTGGTATTTTTGAACATTTTCCTCTCCGGACAACCCAATTTAGCTGAGTACAGTGCATTTTTAGAAAAGTTAATGGGTTCAGGAAGGCATTAATGGTTGAAATACAGTATTAGCCTGCCCCATTTCCACTGTTCTCCATCTTTAAGTTTCCTAAAAAGTTACTAAATTTCAAGTTTTTAAAATTTAAGCAGTTCAGAACTGCTAAGACATTGTACTCATGTTACATTCTATTAACTCCTTTATCCAATACCACTTAGCCCGACTACAACATCTCAATAGCAAGCTACGCCACTTACTTTATTTCCTTTGCTTCAATTAAAAAAAAAAGTAACCAATAAAGTTCAAATCATAAAGACTCATGCTAGACTTGAAAATTCTTATGAGTGCACTCATAAGTCTAAACAGCAGACTCTTCATTCATTATCTTCCCCTTTGAATACTAGATGACTTTTCCATACCAAAGCATACAGATCGCAACCAGCCCCAGGTTCAGTACTTCCCTCCCCCCAACAAAACAACAACAACTGGCAAACAACAAAAAATGAGATTTATTTAGGTATTTGTTTTTAAAAGCTCCTGACAATTTTGATAGGTCTATTCAAGATCCTTACCCACTTCTCTCTTTGAATACTTCCGACTCAAACACAAATCAAATTTCAAATTGATAAACAAAAGAAATAAAAGGAAGACATAGCCAAAAAGAGGAAGCATCACTGGAAATTGCATAGCAAACTGATACTCCAAATCTTGGAAAATTTTCATTTATTTCCTCACACATGCTCATTTAAAAGAAGATACATTTCAGTGCCTCTAATTATAAGGACTTTTGTTAATGTACAGTTGTCATTGGAAAACAGGAACAAAAAAAAGACCACGAGATTATTTGTTTCCTCTGGTTTAGACCCTGACCATCTGCCATCATCACAGCTCAAAGTACATTTAATTTTCTTTCATAACCTTTGACAACAAGAATCACTAACTGTATTTTAGTTGAAGAAACTTTTATAAAATATTACAATCAAATCAATTGCATTAACACATTTGAACCTCTAAGTTCACCACAATGGAAAACACAATACTTCTTTATTATATCAGCTGTCTGGTCATATATAAATCATCTATAACTAAAACCAAAAGTATTGAGAGTACTATTTATCCAGAGTTAGCAAAAGGAATTATCTGACAGCTGAAAATGAAAAACCACTAATAAGCATTACAGTGTATTGAAAAGTTTAAACAATGTGATTAAGGAAACTTTTGCAATAATAAGGAGTGTATATGATTCTATTTTACCTTGCTAACAAAATTCCTCTGGGATTTCTTATTCTGTTATACAATAACTAAACTGGAATATTATGTTAAACAAGTCTCACATTCTACCTGTATTCAGCATATATTTAAAATTAAGAGATAATGTTCTTTTCAGTGTATTGCACTTCACTAAAGCATTCGTATTTTCACTCCAATTATTTGCCCAAAGCAATAAACAAAACAGAAGGAAAGTCAAAAACCCTAACTAATGCCTTGGCCATTTAGAGGCTTAAGAGATGCACTGTAAAGACATTTAAACCATCTTTCATAAAGTTTATTTTTAAGAGATGAAACAAGGAATTCTTTAGAAAGACTGAGTAGAAAACTCTGTGGAGTACAGTGAAGAGATGGCAGAAAATAGTGCATTTACCATATCTCCTGCTGTAAGAAGCCAGTAACAAAGAAAAGCATGCAGTGTAATCCTTCAGGAAACAAACAACATTGAAAAGGAAAACTGCAGCACAGATAATAATTACGTTGCCTATACTGTTCGCTTAGCGATTACAGAATTAAAACCAAAACAAACAAACAAAAAAAATCAATCAAGATGTGTCTGGGAATAACGTGCAGATAAGAGCGAGCAGAATTTGTCACTTACGTTATTTGCTGTGCTCAGCAGTGATTAGACCCTACCAAGTAACCAAAATATTATCAAGATACAAAAATTAGACCAGATGATTGTCACTGCAATGCAAGGTCTGACAGCAGCCCCACATATTTACCTAGAAAACACCACACTTGATAAATATAGTATTCTCAAGTCATACAGAATTACAGTTTCTTTATATTTGCATTAAGCCTAGGTTTTAAACTGTATTTATGTTCCTTATTTAATTTTATTTTAGGGCACTATTTGCAAGTATTCAGTGATGAACAAAATGTTCCAGTAACTGCTTTTGCCTGGTACTGCCAACATGCCTTTTGCACCGTACCAACCAGCAGCTTCACTACATCTGAAGTAGAGACAATTACTTAATGTACTTAAAGCCAAAATCCTTGAATTTGAAGTTTTCCATAAATTTCTTCAGCATGTGTACAGCAATCTGCAAATCGTTGGCAAGTATGCTGGCCATACAGCTTGCAATTTACTACTTATCAGTCAATAAGCCCAGACATGCAAATACTTTCTAGCTGAGTATAATGCCCTGGTAAGCTACCATTCCAAAGCATGATGAAATTTTCAAACAAAACAAAGTACACACAGACAGAAATAGTATTTTCCAATCTCCAAACCATTAAAATTATTACCCAATACTACTTTAAATACTTAAGGTTCAGACTTGTATGCATCTGAATCGGCATATGCAGTCCATTTGCTTCCATAGAGTTATAATGCAATGACGCAAATATATAAAAAATGCATCCAAATGTAGGTCTTCATTTTGCTCAGATTTTAAACTGCATTTAGACTCAGCCACAAGGAGGTCAAATTCATAGTTCTGTATTAACTGCTGTTGATGTCAAGTAGATTGTCACAGGAATGTATGAGGGTGTAAGTTTATCCTACATTTCAAATTCATTTCAGCTAGACGAGGCAAACTAAAGTCTCAGACACTCCCCCCTTTACACTATTTCTAGTTTAATCACATCTCAACCTACAGTGCTTTTCTTCAAACCATTCCTGGATTCAATACATTTCAAGTATAATCAATGGAGGAAATGAGATGACAAAAGCATGTGTTGTGACCACTTGGTTTAGAAAACAATTTTCTGAATCTTGACAGTTCATGTTTCCAAGCATGACAATTAAAAATCTCAAGAAGCCATAACTGTTGTTCCTAACATCATTGTGAGCACAACTAAGTTTTACTGGTTTGGTCATGTACATAAGCATAAAGAGCCACATGTTCTCCACTTAGATGTTCAAAAAAAAGGAACTATAAAACTCAAAAGAACCATTTAGCAATAAATTTACAAGTGGGACCTATGAGCTTAATTCCCAAATGCTCTACTTAGTTGCCAGTCAGCTCTGAAGGGTACCTGAATTCCCTGTGTATCTAAGCTTCCACAGGGCAAATTCCTAAGGCACTTGAATTCCGGCCTATCAATACTGCATATAAGTAGACCTTCTCCTTGCTGTATTCTGTATGAAAAAAGACTAACCTGCCTTGGTTGTTTAATGAAGTCAGGCATCTGAATCCTTAACAAAGTAGAATCTTAAGCCCATTGTTTTCTTCGGCACTTTCTATTTGCTGGTTAAAGCAATTCAGTAAGCAGGCTATTGCGGATCCCAGTTTAGGGCACTGGGTATTTTTTCTATATGGTACAATGAAAATTGAGATGCTTAAGATTAGACTCCCCATGTCAAAATAAAGAAATGTGAGGTGACTGTTTCCAGCATCATCACTGGAAAAAGGACAGCATATTATGCTGTGGTTTAAGATGTAAGTGATGGGAACTATGATGCTGAAAGAACAGCCTACTGTGTAACCTAGCTTTTTTGGCATTCTCAGGCTTTGGTCTTCCCTTCCCTGTAGGCCTCCCATGCTTCCATTTAACATCAAATTTTGCTCTCTTTACAAACAGTTATAAATACAGGTATATAGCTAAGAACCCAAAACACGGTTAAGAACATAAAAGAAACTTGAATGCTATTCAAACTTCAACAGGCTTTTAGATATTCTGATAAAAGAATCTGCAATATTATGAGGTGACCAAGGATGAATAACTTTATCATTACAAAAGAGGAGTTGTGTGGCAGTCACGTTACGCACAGACATTGAACCAATCAGGAATAGAAAATGAGCACAAGGTAGAAAATTTTTAGAATTAGGCTAATATTATAATTCCCCTGCTGTCACTATAATGATGGAGAGCAGCACCAGAAGAATATTCATTCTAGTAATGCCTTTCCTAGACTAATAGGAAAAAAAGTATTCTAATGTTGAAAATTAACATCCTGCCCTATTGCAGTCAGAGAAATATTTTGCAAAACAAAATGTCAGAGTTGCAGCAGTTCCAGAAGGACATTTTCTTATTCCCCAGAGAATTGAGGCTGGTAATAATGATAATAATTTTTATTATCGTAGCAACAACAACATTTCATACCGAATAAGCTGGGATGCTTTGTGCCCTCACAGAAACGCACGAAACCCCATAGTCTTAATGTTTGATTCTGAATATGTCTGTCAGGAAACAAGCGCAAGCCTTCAGCAGCCGCGGCTGCCTGATTAGTCTCACAGTCACTCCAAGGAGCTATCAGCTTCTCAGCGTGAAGTTCTCCTGCATCACTGCTCCAAGCCTTTAGGCAAAGGATTCTAATAATGAGTCACAGTGCCGTGACTGAGGCCACACTTCTGCTCTGGTGAGCTGCTTGCTGAGAGGGACTGCATGCTCCCTCATTATCATTTTACAGCTTTTTTTCTTTTTTTATTTGTTCTTTTGTATTCCTTTTCCTTCCTCCAAACGCTTGGTGCATTTCAGTGAGAGTACTTAGTGCTACCACCAGGACAGAAGCCATATGCTCATGTTTAATAACCTTCTGGTGTGAGGTAGTCATAAAACTTAAGGTAAGGCAGAGTATTATGCAGAAGAGTAAGATAAGATACAGTCTTCTATCACATCCTAATAAATAGACGTAGACATCCTCTTGCAACCAACAGAGGTTACAAAGGTAAAATATTTTACATATTTCTCTTTTATTAATGCTATTATGCAGAATTAAAAATAAACAAACAAAAAAGGTGACTCACTTATTTAGCTCCACCCTAGCAGCTAGGATAAAAAAAAGATTTTTTTTATCCCCCCACCTATATTCTTATGCACCATTGGGAAGGCCAATTCCTTTAGAATTTGATGAATGTTACTTAAGCCAAAATGTAGTTATATCAGTTACATCTCACACACACACAAAGCGGTACTAATTTGCCATTTACTAATTGCCTGGCAACATCCAATTCAACAAACATACTGGACGAACTTGCCACCGGACTTAAAATTTTTCATGCTATTATGCCACTCCAATAAAACACCCCACCGTTTTGGGACATACCTAGATTACATGCAGTGCCACATGGTGTTGCTACAACTCTTACTTGTTCATTCTTTGTGTAGCTACAAACTTTTTGTTATTTCAATGTTCTTTACATAAGGTCTAGATCTACTTGAGTGCTAGCAAACTTTATCATTACTTCTCTAGAGAGGAAGCATGATAGTAAAAAAAATGAAAGATTTCAAATATGCACATACAGTTCTGCTCAACTGAATCCCCAAAAGACACAGGGAAATGTAGAAGTGACTCCAGAGCATATAGAAAACAGGCAGCACGACTACTCTGTCATGTCAGGAACGCTGAAGTTGCCTTACAGATACTCTATCTATACATTTAAAACTAAATGGACAGAGGAGCTACAAACAACCCTCTACAGAGCTATGTAGTTATATAAACACATACCTTATTATTACATTATGAGATACTAAAAAAGAAATCCAGTGAGAGTAAAAGATGGGAACTTCAATAAAATTGTGGTAACCATTTCCTATTTTATCAAGAGTTACATGCAGTAGCTTCTGTACAGGATTAGAAAAACCTGAAAACCAAACTGACCGACTGACTGTATGCTCCGATCCATTGCAGAGTCAAACATCCATGCAAAGTACACCACTAATCTGAAAAAAGGCCAGTGAAGCTCTCCAAGTTCACCTCCAGCTTTTACCTCATGACAAAATTTTCTGAAAACAAATTTTTTCAGAACTATACATGTGGAACATTCACATACACGGTCTGTCTTTGATCATTCTTCTCTCTTTTTTGCATTTGCATTTTTTGGTGTCCTGGCAATTAGGCAAGAATAAGGCAAAAAACACTCAACTCCCTTACAATAATGGCAAAGGCTGCAAGTCTTTTCCTTGATTTGCCAGCTAAGCAGAAGAAAAAAAAAAAAATTAAAAGGAGGGCACACATTAGAATTTGCATATTTTCTCTTACACAGACCCTATCAGCACTGTTACTGGAAAGAATAAAAAAAAAAACCAAAAACATGAGAGGAGAGTGTTAAAAATAAAAAAAGCTTAAGTTAGCGATGATCTCAAACGAGCAGTATTTT
Source organism: Aquila chrysaetos chrysaetos (assembly GCF_900496995.4). NCBI lineage: Eukaryota > Metazoa > Chordata > Aves > Accipitriformes > Accipitridae > Aquila > Aquila chrysaetos. Next base: position 115,478 of record NC_044019.1, on the reverse strand, counting down.
TGTGTAATCAAAGAACAGCAGCACTACAGAAACACTGAATATGACAGCACAACCTCACATCTCCCCTAATTTTACATGATTGGAAACCTCAGGTGCAATCATGCATCTTTCCTTGGGACATAGATACCTTCAAATCAATCAAGCTTACTTAAGCTGACTTTTAACTGCATAGTTCGGACAGATCTTAGCATGTTCCAAATACATTAATATTTTCTCCACTTTTAACATAAACTGCGACTCCACTCTGCTGCCACAATATTAGCAGCATCCCAGTGAACTAGTTTAAAGATAGCTCAGGTGTACCTACATAAGCTGCAGTCACAGAAGCCATTAAACTGTAAATATGCTTATACCCATGACATTTCCCTTTTTTCTTCACTTGGATATCAAGCATACTTTCAAACTAGCAGCACATGGCAGTGGGCTAAAGGGAGTAAGCTTCACAGATAGAAAACGTAAGAAAGCAAAATCAAACGCGTGTGGGGAAAAGCCTTGAAACAATGAGGCTGTGAAAGTCAGTCAATGCCGAGTGTGCCTGTGCTACACTGACAGTGCTACAACATTGGTATTTTCAGTATGACTTTTCTCACGTTATCGATATAGCATTAAAAGGAAGAAATATGGGCAAAATGTTAGCTGAAAAAGATGTGATGAGCTTGGTAAACGTCTTCCACCCCACATCTGTGAGAACATGTAGGTCTGCAAGGAGCACAGCTGGACCATGAAATTCAGAGCTTCATTTAAATTCACACTCTCTTTATGGTATTTTCAATGAAGTTTGAGAAAAGGATATGCTCTTACATGGCATTTTGACATTTCAAACAAGTATTATTTGAAAAAGACACTATCAGAAAAATAGAAAGAATGCAACACAGAAGAAAAAAAGATTATCCAACCTTCAACTGAAGGACTCTGCTGCAGACATTGAAGTGAAAAAAAATCACCTTTCTGTTGTCTTGAAAACAGGTTTTCCAAAGATGAGAACTCCCCCAACAACTCTTCATTCATTTACTTTTGACAGATTTCAGGGATCCTCATCTCTCTTCAAACATGACTGCTTTCACTGTCACTACTCCTGGTGACATATAAACATAGCTACACAATAAATAAAGCTTAATCTTTCTCCTGCTCCTTGAGTTTTCTGATTTTTTTTTTTGTTAATAACAAATAGTTCAGGTGACGATGCATTTCTGAAAGTCAAAACAAATGCAGGTTTTGAAGCTTTTTAAGAATGTTACCAAGCCATCTACTTGGTTGGAAATATATTTAAACTAGGTAGCATTGAAAATTCTATAAAAACAAGTAACTTTATTAAGTCAAATGTAAACCCTCATGATGGGTTTTTCTTAACCTCAAAAGACTCTTAACTTGGCTTTTGATTTTTTTTTAAAGTGAACTGACCATTTATCTTCATCCTGAGAAGCTGTGTGATTTAATTGCAGTGGATTTCCTCTAAATTTAACTTTATGTCCCTGAGAGAATTATGTGGTACAATTCTGTGTAAAATTACAGTTAACTTATTCACTAAAGGATTCTTGTATTCTTTAAGACTGATGTGCTGTGAGCCATTACAGGCTAAACTAAGTTGACAGACTCTATTAAAGCGCAGTACTGTCATGGAAATTGTGATCTTAACACAAGTGCATGTGACGGATACCAATTACTTTGCTCTTTTTCATAAAAAGTCTGCATGACATAGGAGTTATTATGAATGACTGATAAGATCACTGAATGCTTTACATCATGATTTTCAAACATGATTCATCCTTCATCACAGAGTAAGCACAACTGCTTATCTATCACATTATGACCTGTTGTATGCAGGAGAGGCAGATTAAGCCAGTCACCTCCTAACCAAAGTTACTATGAGATTGTGCTAATTGTCACTTATGGAAACTGGCATCTTTCTTCATGACAGTAGAAGTATGCTTAATAATCTTAACATCTCCCGTTCAGAAGCATTAACTTATTAGATGAGAGTCTTTTCCAGAAAGCAATTATTTTAATCAATGCTACATCATATAAGTTATCATCCCTTAATAATTGTCTTTAAAAGCAATTAACTAGACAGTTGTTTCTAAACACCCTAAGATCAGTGCTGCACTGAAAAGGAGGGTACTACTTGTTCAGTGTGCCACTTACTGAGAAAACTCCATTTTCAGTAGTTCAGAAGCAGGAAAAAATATATATGTAAATGCATTTAGAAACAAAGGGAACACTGTAAAAATTAAATGCCTTCATCACAATTCAGAAAACTGTAGAAGAGATTCTTCTGCTTCTCTGTACTTAAAACACACCAAATACCAAGGTCATGTTCTAGGTTGATTTACTTACGAATAAAGATAAATGCCAACTGAATAGCAAACATTGGACTCGCTCCTTCCTGAGTTAAGCAGCTGTTTAACTGTTCGCTGTTATCTAACAAAATAAATGAAGGACTTCAAGAAATGAAAATTTTAGTTTTATTACCAATGAAGAACTGAAAACCTCAGGAAGTTTTCACTCCACACTGCTGATGGGTGATTCCTGAAGATTTGGCTTCATTAAGCTGTTGTTTGGCAATTATTGTCTGATTTAGAAGAAGTTATAAAGCCCAAAACATTGTTAAGTCTCTGACTTGTAAGGAATAACTTGGGTATTCAGAAAAATGCATTGGAGTAAGAATGCATAAGCTTGGTCATCCTACACACCCCACAAAATTAGATGCGGGAGTGACTATTTAGAATCTCGGCCATAAGCTACATCTGTAATTGCAAGAGGGCCCCAGCGGATACTTCAAAACACATATGTGAAAAACCAAACAAATCGCAATTCTACCAAATTACATAAATTTACAATTATCCAATAAATCAAAGGTTTGAGCAATGAGTGTGGCATGGCACTCAACTATACATATTGTCCTCCTATAAACGCATATAAACCAAATGCTGACTTGAGTCATGAACATTCATTAATATCCATAAAGCACTTCTTAAGTTTTAGAAATGATTAAACTAGCCAAAACGGACATATGACATATGATCAGTGTTCATTTGAGGATTTTCAGGGGTCTCCTCTGGTGGGTTGTTTTTTAGGGTTTAGTTTAGGGTTTTTTGGTTTTTTTAAATGCTTACAAAATAAACAGATTTTTACATTGCTGGCTTTCCTTCACATATTACGAAACACTTATTAATCTTAAAAATGAATTCACAATAGTCCATTTAAAGATAATCCTCTACACAAGCTTCTTCTGAAGACTCAGTTCGTCTAAATACAAATTTGCAAGATGAAGCCAGAAATCTTTTGAAAAAAAAGAAAGAAAAAAAAACAGAAAAAAAACCCCACTCAGAAAGCCTTCTTGTATGTCCTGTGCTCCAACGCGTTAGAAATACTGCAAGAACATTCCCTCAGTATCTTTACTGTGCTCCCCATGCACTTGTGGCTATAGTCAAAAGACTTAAAGAAGTTTTTAAGAAAAACGAATTAACCAAATTTCCTATAGTATTAAGTAGATGGAAAAATAATACTACAGCTGTGCCTGTTAGAACCACAAGAGAATTTTTCTTCCCGCGATAAATTAGGAGGTTTTTGATATAATAAAAAATGTATTAGGAAATATTTTCAATTCTCTGAAAGAAGTTAGTACTTACTCTCCTCCTGCCCAGAAGCAGAAAACGTATCAGCTCACAGTTGTTCACAGCAGGTTTTCAGTGGCACAGTCACATATCAACATTTTGCTCATAAACGCTTAAGTACATTGCAAATATGCAAACATGTAAAAACTGTGACTATTTACATAAACTTTCTCCCTTACAGCTCTACTAGACTCTGTGTGTAACAGATTCTTTAAAAGAGAACAAGACAGCCATCTAGAGGGCAAGAAGAATAAACTATCTTTAGATCACAAGGGAACACTGAATGACCAATTCACTCACTGTAAGCCAGAAAAAAAACCGGGCAAATAGATGTGAATCTAAGTAAAAAGGATCCACATTACTGTTACCCACCAGGGAGTTTATTTTTACTTGGTATTTCAACATAACTCACTTAATAACCCTGAACTGCAACAGTGACAGTTTTCTCCTCTTAGGATGATAACTTATACAGAAAGTACGTATTTTTATAAAAGCAGAATGTTTTTCACTGTATGGCATAGAAGTCTAAAAAATTAAAAGCACTGATCCATAATTAGGGGTAAGGATGTCAGTTCTGTCTAGCTTCTTAACTACATTACTGTACTCATCATTTCCTTCTCCCATACTGACTGGCTCTGGTGTACAACACCACACAGCACAAAAAGGCAGCTAAACTAGCAGTGAGCCTCCTCACTACAGCATCATAAAACAGCATTTATGGCCATAACGCCCATAGCAGTTCATAACTGATAAGCTGTAAACCTTCACAGTAAGGCATAGAAGTGGGAGTTCCAAATGGAGCATCTTTAGAAGTAGCTATTTCTTGGTACATCAGAGAATTGGATATATTTGGGGATTACAGCCCAGTAGGAAAGGATTCTGGCTAATTCTTACCATTTACTCAGATCAGTTCCTGGCAATGGGAAAGCTTAATACAGTTCTATTAGTGTAGTTGTTTCAGAACAGATGTTACAGATGAAGAAAAATGTGCAGAAGAACTGAAGTATCATTTGAAGAAAGTACAGAGAAAAATCTAGTTTCTAGAGTTTTGATTCAGATTGGGCAGAAGGAAGATTGTGGGACAAAACAAATAATTAATCAGCAATGCTTTTTTCTCTCTCTGGACCGATCGATTTCCTTTTGGTAGTCTCATTTTCTACCCTACCAGAGATCTAACTGTTCTTAACATAGCAAGCCCACTGTGACCACTGCAGGCCGTCTCTTAAGCCTACTGTGGCTACCTAGCATATTTTTCATCGTATAGGGACAAATGCATACAAAATTCTCTCATATCTCTCGCCATTTCCACAATATGGAGTAAAGGTCTTGAGTTGTCAGTCAGGAATTGGGGGGTGCATGGGGTGTGGAGGAACATTTAATTCTACTGTATACTGATTTAGGAAAAAAGTCTACAGAATACTGGTCACACTGAAGTACCTCATCCCCTAGATTTCTGTACGACCCTGAGACATTTCACATCTTCCCTTTGTTTCATATCCGACATGAAGTGCAGGTGGCCTGCTTACTGACACCAGGAAGATACAAACTTTTAACTAAATCCAAAAGTGTTCTTTAAAAGATTCTTTACACTGGTCTTCTAATGATAACCTCTTCCCTAGTTTTGCAATGGTTTCAACAGGCTTTTCGATCACTGGTGTAGCTATAAAAAGCAAAATACCTCCTCCTAACCCCATTACGATGAAAGCTTTAAATTTTATTATTCATTTTTAATGGGAAGAAGTTAAACTCCCTCAGGAATCATAAAAGGTAGGTTTTTGATCTATCAGCTAATGGAAGGTTGCTACAGAGTCATGCCTTCAGCAGACAGTCTGAGGAAGGGTATACCTTGTACTTGGATGACAAGAGAAAGACAGATGTTGCCCATTATTATTTTGAAAAAAATAAATTATTTCATTTTAAACAAGACTATTTTAGGGGTTCCTCTGTTGTTTGGTTTTTGGTGTTGGTTTGTTGGGTTTTTTTCTTAATCTCTTATCAGTCTTTGAATAGCATTTAAAAAATCATGTACCATCAACCAAAATTACAAGCTCAGACCAAGACACTGTCTTAAGATAATTGTCTGTTTAACATTTAGATCATCCCACACAAAGGTAACATTTCTGTTCATCACTCTGTAGTTAAAAATTGTAACATAACCCCTGCTCTACACAGCGTCATTTTCGAAAAGCCATTAACATCAGTATTTGCATCAAATACCATAAAGGTTATATATATATTAAAAAAAAAGGGGACGGAAGACTGCAAATCAGATCACCTTCCAGGTCAAAAAACTGTCTGGCCTAGCACCTGGTTGATCTTCAAATGAGATTTCAAAACCTGATGAATGACTGCAACAGCTCAGAAGATGGCTCTGAACTATGAGTACTATCAGCCTAGGAGCATGTTTTTATCCCAGTGAGTTCCAGCTAACAGGTATGTGTTGACATGTGACAAAAGCTAGCCTTGAGACACTGGGGATTGGAAGTGTGACACATGGAGGCTCACAGAATTTTTGAAAAGTGAATGTGCTTACAGGGAAGTGAGATTTTTTTCCTTGCTTTCAATGATAATCAAAATTATCAGTCTCCCAAAACACAATTATATAGGCTTATAAATGCAAATATTTCCTTTTTGCTTTACTGTTACAGATTTCAGATAAAGAATAAGCAGCTGGCAGCCTGAAAGACATGGGGGGTGTGGGGGGGTGGACACAACATCAACAATAAAAACTCTATTACAAAAAATCAAAGTGAGAAGCAAGATGTGGACAGACTGGAACAGTTTCACCTCTCAAGGTAGGAAAGAAAATGGAACATTAAAGAATCAACAGCTGCCTAATTTACAAATTTGCCACTTTTTAATCAAAGAAAGTCCTACCTTAGGATTGCAACAGACTTCAGAAGAAGAGTTAATTCACCTCCAGACAATTCCGTTATAAAAGTGAAGTGTGTAACTTCAGGTATTTGTACTTGCTAGAAATAAATATGAAAACCTATTAAAAAGGCTGCATGAGTTCTAGGCCTACGTAAAAAAAAAGTTTATCTCCTGAAGCTGAGCTCTGTTCCTGAACTTGGAATATTGTTTATTTTGCCATGAAAAGAAAACAGCTTCCAGAAAAATCACAATTCAGATTCTTTAGTCTGGATCTTGCAAATACTTCACCCTTCAAAGGCCTCTGCTGTGCCTCTGGCATTTTCCTAACCTGCTGTTTAAACACAAATTTATTTTAATTGGTCCTTTACCTCCTGAATGGTCCCAGCTGCTTTTCTTCACTTGGCCTCACCAGGTGTCTGAGAGGTAAATCAGGGTAATTAGTTCTGAATTACCTAGCTGATTGCTGAAAAAAGTGACATTATCTAAGGTAAAAAAGGAGGAAGGGAAGTTAGAGTCTTCTAACATACCACACAAATAAAGGACAGAAAGGAAGAGGGCAGCCAGGACAGTCTTTTGTCCTCCATCAAGTCCACGAGGCTAGCAAATGTGGTCGTACTCCCTGCTACCAAGGACAAATTAGTTGCTCACAAACCTAATTAGCAAGCCTAATTTTGTAACAATTAACTATCCAGTAGCACTTACTGACTGCAGCCTCAGTAATCTGAAGAACACCACCACCAGCAAAAGAGAGAAAGCAGCAAACCAGCCTTTAGGAGGTTTCATCAGCTCTGAACCTATTTTCTCTGTAACAAACTACAAAAACCTTTCCAGATTTGGTCTAGCTTAGCTTGGACTGATTTATTAATGCTAGCTGTGAATGTACTTCTATAGAATTTTGTGTTTATGTTGTAAAAGTGTCTTAGCTAAGTAAATGGCAACAAAAAAAGACAGAAAATGTATTCGCATACAGTAGGTACTGTTAAAATCCAAGTTAGAACTTTTGAAGACCCAGTGTCACATTTTGTATTTTATTGTATTTTGGTGGGTTTTGTTGTTGCTGTATGTATGTGTTGTATTTTCAACTACAATCCAGAACAAAGGTCTGTTTTAAAGAGTCTGCTTCTTATTTACTCAAATCAAATTTGTCATCCCAGAGCCCATATGAACACATTTTCAGGATACCTCTTAGACTGGATGAAGAAATGATATACAATTAGTAACTGTAAGACAGTAACCAGGTTCTGAGGCTGCTGAGCAAATTGTTTTAAAGCCAAGTCTTTCTGTACTTGCACCAACTGTGATTACAGAGAAAGGCTGCTGTGGCACAAGCCTAGTGACTATGCTACTTTTCCTAGTTGACATGAAGTATCCTACTCAGTAATCGCTTTTGATTGTATAGTATGTTACTCAATCATTCTGTGTATGTACAGACTGGGAATAATGAGCAATCTATTTGTCACCTGGGACAATACTGGGAAATTGTCAGCATTAATTACATTATCAAATTTAAAATGGTCTATTGTTTCAGTGACAAGTTCTATAAATAGAAATAGCATTTGTTTAAAGGGCATGGCTAGCAGCGTCAAACAGCAAGCACTCAATACTTACTGTGTAGTTCAGTTCTGAAGAAACATACACCAGACAGACTACATTTCAGATTCTTTTCCTCCTCATCTGTTTTTTCCTCTCTTCCATAGAACTTTCACAGTGGGAGTGGGGAGGAGGGACAAGTTAAGATCCTCAGCTGTGCTCAGTTAACATTGAAGACAAGGGAAAAATAACTACAAAAGGCTACACAAGTAATTCAATAACTGCAGAAGTAATCCCAATCCAGGCACACACAGTTTGGAATGCTGTCATGACACATGGAAGTCCTCCCTTAATACTTGGACCTAGGAACCGCTCATGATGGCATGTGTTCAAGAGTACCCAGAGGGAAATGTTTTCTAAATGATGCACAGAAATCTTTAGCCCAGTAAACAGTCAATATTCATGCCATGCAAAGGACTGAGGTGTTGTGGATATTTGTTCATTAAAGTGAAGAAGTGCTTTGCAATTTGTATTATCACTAAATATTGAGGGGTTTGGTTGGGGGGTTTGGGGTGTTTCGTCTTTTTTCATTTGATACAGCTCAGATCTTCTTTCTGGGATCAATGTTGTCCCAGCAACAATGAAAAATAAAACAGTAGTACCTTTATTTACATTTCTCAAATACCATGAAAACCATTCCCAGGCAGGACCCAATCAATATTAAAGACTCAAACTATGCCACTCTGCTTGAAGCTACAAAAGATTTTTTTTTAAGAAACCAAGAAATTAGTAGCGTAACAAAGTAGCTAAAAATGATGTTGCACTTTTTGATATATATGAATCGCATAGCTATGGATGTACAGTAAGTGCCTAACATAATGACATAATGAGTCATGACTGGAGCTGGAAGGCTTATTTGCCCTTAAGTGACACAAAACCAGGGAATTAACATCAAAGTAGCTTACATCCAATATAAGATATCTTGCTTCACTTCACAGCAGGTTTTTAAACTCAACTGTTAAATGATGGAATATTGATCTATTCCTCTGTGAAATAATGAAACTTGAATTTTTCAAAAGCACATCTTATTTGCTGTTTCAGTGACATTTCTTTTCATGCTGAATATATTATATTGTTATAAATTCTTTAACTAATATTTCACCCCAAACACAACCATCTGGAAGGTGAATCACAGAAACAAAACATTAGCTGCTTATGCCCAGAAAAATTACAGTTTTCAAAACAAATATCAGAGCTGAGTGCAAAGGCAGAAAATATCCAAATTGCAAAGTAGCAACTTTGACTTCTATTTATAACCACAAAAATGCTTGTATTTAAAAAAACCTCTTATACTCAAAAAAACAATCTACCTTCCAACTAAAATTGGAAAGAACTTACAAATTTAAACAAAATCATACCGAGACTATGCAATCTTCTCTGTGATATGGCTCGCCTTCCTAGTTTTACAAGGTCTGCATTTTTAAAATGGTGCCATTAATAAAGCTGTGTACCTGGAGATACACAAGACACCTACTAGCACCGTCTGTACATGGATTTCAGACCATACCCAGAAAACAACCTCGGGTTAATTAAAAACAAAGACATTGACATTTCTTTCCTTCTCATGCTTAAGGGATACCTGTTTACACATTAAGACCAAACTGGGCAGCAACATAGAGCTTTGAAGCTCAGGAGCTGTGAAGAATGGCAAGTAATTCTTAGATCCCAGCAAAAATGGAGCTAGTTTAGCCATATGTTAAGATAAGCTTGGCAGATTTGCTTGGTTCCCAGTAAAATTAGGCAATCTAACCTTTAAAACTACAAAATTAGTTAAAACAGAGATATACACCTTATTTTGCCTTCAATTTAAAAACATTATATACACATGTTTACATGAATATGAAGCTTTATTCTTAAGGTAATCAGGCATTTTGCTTACATACCTCACATTCCCTCAGGGAATAATACCAAACCACTTACAGAGAGAAAAAAACATTTTTCTCACTATTTTTAAACACATTTCACACTACAGACCACACATCTATGCCTGGTGGTCCTACCACCTATCTCTCTTCAGTGACATTGTATTTTGAACCTCATATATACTGCAAATTAGAAAATGTTTCATCTGTTGCTTATGCTCTTCAGCTAGCAGTTAGAAATATTTTGCAGCATCACAGAGCTGCTGGATGTATGGAGCCCCCGAACGTCATCATGTCCAATATTTTGCAGCATCACAGAGCTGTTGGATGTACAGAGCCCCTGAACGTCATCATGTCCTACCGCGCCCTCAAAGCCATCGCCAGCGCTAGATCAGGTCAGCCCTAGCTTTTTCTAGCTGAAGGTTGAAAACATCAGAGGATGGAGACCCATAACTCTCTGGGTAACCTGTTCCAAGTACTTGCATCACCTTCTCAGAGAAGACTTTTTTCCTTAGTATCTAATCTGATACCACAACTTGATGTCACGCTGCAACTTGATGTCACTCTCCCTTATCATACCATCAGCCACTATCAAGAGTGTCTTGGCTCTGTCATCTCTGTACCTCCTCTTTGATGGTCCATTTACACACACATGGTGAGAACAAATGTTGAAGTTAAAAAGGATATCGCATAGTTGCAAAAACAAGGTGAACAGTCATATTGGAAATAAGGAAACATAGTAATAGTTCTAGACATGAAAAAATACTCTGTTCACAACACAGAGGAAAAAATCTAACGTGATGGATCTTGGGCAAAAAACATTTACTCTGCACTTGAACGAACCAACAGGAGGACAAAATCCTATTTATCCAGACAACATAAGAGAATTTTACCAAATGTAAGCTGACTCAAAAAACACTCCAGCATTCAGAAAAGGCACCTCTAGAACTCCTTTTTAAAGAATACTTCTCTCCTGCCACCCATTTCCAACTCTCCGGGTAGAAACCAGTGCTGGGAAAGCAAAGAATAGTGGGAAAAGGAAAGGAAGGAAGAAGATGGCCACATACACAGTAGCAGGAGCCAGTGGAAACGTCAAGCAAGAAAAAAATAAAAGAAAACGCTTCACCTGGCATCCAGCAACAGCATTTGACAAAACAAAAAAGTTTAAAGACAGTCTTCCTCAGCTGCTCTTTTCTAAAATTTAAGGCAGCCTTCAAGGAAAAACTACAAACACCTCTGAACTCGTCCTGGTGTGCAGCAGCACGCGGATGTATGTCCGTCCCAAGTAAGACCTACTTGAGACATGAAGAAGATGGCTTTGGGAAAGGCAACTTTTTTTTTTTAAATCTCGCAGACACGTTACAAGACTGCCATCTACCGCGAGTTGGTACTCAAAGCGAAAAAAGCCCCGCTCTTCCGCACGAAAGGGAGCACAGAATCTTTCGTCAATGCGAAAAGAACCACACACGCACGCAGGTGTCAGGCGGTACGTACTCAGAACGACCGGCGGCTCCAAAGCCTGTCACCTCCCGCACTCCTGCCACCTCCCGTACTGCGAGGGCCGGACGGAACGCTGCCCGCCTTCGGCCACTCGGCGCGCGCTGATCCGCGCCAGGCATCGACACGCAGCGATCCGGCGGACGCCCGCTACCGCAGCGAGGCTCCGCTCAGGCGAGGAAGGGCCCGCCAAGGCGCCCGCCCGCCGCGGAAAACAACGGAAGCGGGCGGGAAAGCGCCCGCTCCGCCCGGAAGCTGAACGACAGTTGCCTTCGCGCCATTTGGGCGCCCCCTGCCGCCTGGGGCAGCCACCGCGACCCCGGCCCGGCTCGGCTCCCGCGCGGGGCCTCTGGCAGCACCCGCCGTCGGCGCCGCAGTGACTCTTCTCTCAGCGCGGGGACGAGGTGCCTCGGAGGGAGGAGGGCCGCTCGCCGCAGGCCGCCAGGCGACGGGAGCTCTCCCGCGCTTCCCTTCCCACTGCCTGAAGGTAAGACCCCGTTCCGTGTAGCCCCGCGCTTACAGCTGCTGTCCCTTAGATACGGAGTGGGTGATTCAGTCACGCGTGACTTTCGGGGAGGTCTGAGAGGAAGGGAGGGAAGACCGCTCGCTCCTCCAGCCGAACGATAGGCAGATTTAAACCTTCAGGACCGCAGATAGACACCACCTTTTATTACCCTGCCCCCTCTTCCCACGCCGGGCCTTTCCTTCCTTCCCTCTCCTGTGCTACAGCTGGCACAATTGGCAACTGGAAACCTAGCCAGTGATTAGCAACCCTTAGTCTGGTGCCAGACAGCTCGAAGCTCTGACACGTATTTTGTGAGGGATTGCCTTAGTCTTCAACAGAAAGAGATTTTATTCCTCCTCCCTGCAGGCTAGTCACCTTTTCCCCCCATGCCCTCCTGTGTCTGCACCTTTTTTCTCTTTTGAAGCACACATCCTCAGTTGTTTGCGAAAAAGACTGCAGAGCAGCTGTACCACTACAGGTTCAGAAGGGAAAAAAAAGGCAGAAAGGTGAAGCACCAGTTGATGGTCACCTTTACAGTTTCAGTCCTTTTATTGGAGAGACTGTGATACTGCCTTCCCTTATCTCTAATAGGATCTCTCCCTGCAGCAGGTCAGTACAGGAAGGGGAGATAGGTCCCTACACAAGGGAGAAAAAGCGTAATTCTCATCCTTTCCCCTCCCTCCCTGGCAGCATAAAGATTTCAGCAGAAACCAAAAGCTGCCTTGCTAAAGCAGCAACAGGTTAAGGAACATGCTACTTGAATAGCAGCGTCTGACTTAACATTAATCAATTTAGGAAGGCCGTTAAGACAGTAAACTGAAGAAATATCATGCTCCTTACTAGAGACAAATTTAACTTTTAAAGCTAATATTGTGCAGGTAGTAGTGAAAATGATCAGTATTCTGTTTTGAGATGCTACCATTAACCTTTAGTAAATGCAATCATTCAAGAGTAAGGTAATGCTGACAAAAAAAGCAAAACAAAACAAAACAAAAAAACACCACCAAAAAACCACCACAACATGCACACCAGAAGGCTGAATTTCAGAACGCAGGCTAAGGCTCACCATTAATCAAAAGAAAATAACAAGTCACTTCATCATTTATATGCCTTTAAAGTCTAGAGTCACCTTCTGAAAACTGAGTAGTCAGTTTGGAGTCAGCTTTTAATGGAGAGGAAAGCAAAGGCCGACTGAAATTTTTAAAATTTCACATGGGAAGGTGGTATTTAACTTCTTTAAAAAATACTGTGAGGATAACATGTCTTCTTAAAATTTGCTTAACCATATAGGCCTTTATAGACTTTTGTTGAAGTGTCTCACCCTCTCACAGAAACAAGTGTTACAGTTTGACCATTTTTCATTTTATTACATCATGTAGAGAGCAAAGACAAAGAGAGGAACATACATGTGTACTTAGAACATGGAAAACTCACTGCACAAATGGGAATGATTTCTTCCTTCCTGTGATCTTGCCAATTACTTTTCCTCTCACCTTGAGTACTAGAACACTGTGATAGAGCTTGCAAGCTACAAAACCCAATCTTACAAGCTTGCAGCACTTCCTTAAAAAAACCCTGCAGCTCCATTACCAAAAAGGGGCTCAGCCTAAGTTCAGAACTACAACCGCTATTAAGAGAACCGAACTAGAGCACTTGAATTCCCAAGTCTCGTGCTGACCGTGGTAACTTTTGGAGCAGATCCTTTATGTATTTAGTATCATACAACATCTTTAGAACAAAAGAAAAACATTTACACAGTATGTGCATACACCCCAATGTTAATGCATGAATATTCATTTTTACATAGTTCAATGAAAATCCATTCTATAAGCACAGAAGCAATCCCGTGGTTATTTCTGACCACATAAATACATCGGTTGCAGAGATCGCTTACAGTTCCAGATCTTCTTGCAGAAACTTTTATAGTGGCACTTGTACAGTCGGTTGGTCCAGTGGCTTCGCAAAACCTATACGCACATAGGGACAGGTAAAAAGAGGCAAGATCTTTACGGGCCAGCAGCTGAGCTTACTGCATAGCAAGGCTGATGTACAGTATGACATCTGCAGTAATAATACCAATACCAATAAATTAGATTAAAACAATTCAGATATACTTCCCATAGTATGAAAGCCAGCATTCACAAAATCAGAAAAAACCCACTATTCTATTCAGATTGCATGGCAACAAACAAGAAGGTGTTTGCCACAGTACAGAATCAACGCACTTTCAATGTCCGGTATTATTAGTAGGTTGTAGCACACTGATATATAATTGCCGTGCAAGGATAACGCCCTAAGACATTTTTCTAGGAATTGGCTTGATTATCAGTCAGAGGGTAGAGACAGATTCACCATCAAAAGCCAGTAACTTTGTAATTTCTTCGCTTGGGAATAGCTGAAAGTGGTTGCTTTATTCCAACAGGTGGCAGACATTTCAGTTTAGTTAGCCATGCAGTTGTTTTGTGAATAGGATTAATCACACAGATTTATGACATCCATGTTTTTGCAAAAGAGAGCAGGTAGTTTATTTCTGGTTTTAATACTTCCCTTCCATCAAAGGGGGCATACCAAGAAGCGTGGTCTGAAAGCAAAGTATCACGATCTCTTAAAATGAAGCTCCAGGTCAGCTCTCCAAACATAGAATCACTAGAACAGAGCTCTACCTTGCATCCACTTAACAAGTACAGAATTCACGAGAATACTCTGAGAATACCGACGAGAGCAAGAACTACTTTATGGAATGATTTGTGAGACCAGCCTCACCAAACAAAAAGCCTGAGTTTCACAAGCCTAAATAATAACACCACCTTTTTTGTGTGTGTGACAAAAGGATAAACTTAAGCAAAAGAGGATATTCTACAGATTAATGAAAAAAAAAAAAAGAAAGAAAAAGTTGAGCAAGTGACTATTCAAGTGTTTCACACAAAACTCAACTCAATCATTTGTAAGCTTTGACCGGGCAATCAGTCAGAGACAGACTGTTAAAATAGGATTCCAAACTGAAAAACCACTGCACTTGCAATAAACCTGGTTTAAACCAGCATTTCTAACTCCACTGGCCTCAAAGTATTTTTACAGTAGTTTCGGTTGTCCAACATGAGTTACAAGCTGCTGTTCCACAGTTAGTGCCACTCTTCTCCTGTGAAACATACTTCAGGCTTTCAGACTACTCTTCTCTTGTTCCACAAAACTTTGGAGTGAAGAGCTGACAAGTCTATCCAACATCTTTAGTTTTCCTCTAGACTGCATTCCTAGGTGTGCCATTGTGAGTCACTGCTTTCATATTTGAGGTGCTTGATTGATGGTTGCAGATTCTGTGGGAGGCAACACCTACTTCAAAGACTTCATGAATGGCTTTGCGGAAGCAATGAAAATTGTAGTCTATCAGACCTGCCAAGAAGGAGAGGGAGGGGAGAGGAACAGCTGTGCTCAGCTTGGCACATTTATGTAATCAACATAGCTTCTCAATCAATATACAGTGTTTCATTTACCCAACAGCTATTTTGCTACTTATTTTAGTATGAATTTGGATTCAGAAGACTTAACAAAGTTTTACTGATGCCAGTATTTATTTAGACTGTCTCAGTTTTTAGAAAAAAAGGTACTCATTTGAAATGCAGGGTGTGTATTCGTAATTAAACAGCAGGTGAGGGGACAACACAAGACTCTACCCCCCAAAAACATGCTCGTACAGCACAACCATCACTTGAATGTTATCTTGCCCTTTATGTCATTGATATATATCCTAACTGCGGTGAGAAAAACTTTGAGATCAAATACAGTACAGTTATTAAAAGAACACATCTGCTTTTTCTCTTTTTAAAATGCCAAGGTAGGTACTGTCACCATTTAAGTCAAATACTTTGAAATTAGGGCCTACGCTGTCATTTCTACGCTGTCATTTCTACCCCGTAACACATGCAAGACCATTCATACTATCATCTCCTACAGGTCCAAGCAACTATATAGCTGGTTAGACCTGCAATGTATTAAATACCTCGTTCTAAGTTCCTACCACATGCTGTACTAGCCTACCACTGTTGATTTCTTCAGTCATATGTTAAAAAAAATTTCATCAGTTCAACACGTGATAGAGAATATGGCTATTCACAATAAAGGAGCTGTCAAGCAGAACGTAATAAGCATTACTCCATTATACTGATTCCACTATAGCAGATGGTAGTGACACAGGCCACAACTACACAAGTCATTTCAGCAGGAGGACAGCAATTAAAGTGATGATTCACAAGAATAAAAATAAGACCTCTTTATACCTATCTCTGGGAAAGGAGAAAATTCCTCCCAGAAGAAATTAAACAAATTTAGTTACACAAAAATATAGTTGATAAAAAACATTAGATAAAAGCTGTTCATTGGGGGTGGGGGTGGAGGGAAGTCCTTACCTTTGCGCTCAAAACTCTCTTCTCTAAGAATGCAAACTAATGCCAAAAACTTTGTTACTTCCTTTAAGTACAGGACTGTTGTGTTATTGAGCTTGATAATTGCCATTGACTCTTTATCATAAGCACTTCCAGTGCCATCTTCCTTTAACCTAAGAAAGAAGGAGTTAACCCAAGACATAATCTAGTAGGCATGCATATGTAACTTCAAGACAAATACCTGTTAAATGCAGTTAGAAGAGTATCACTCATACTGAACAGTGAACAAGCAAAGAACCTGCAATGCAGGTCTTAATACTATTGTAAGACCATTATCACACCTTAAGTTTCTCAGGAAAGCTAGACCTAAACAGAGTAGAGGCCTTCACCAGATACTGTCTATCTTAGATGAGCAGTTAAGAGCAAGCTGTCAGCATGCATTGTTTTGATATCAAACTAAGAGCTATAGCTGTTCAGTCAATACTGTTTTCAGCTTACGTCTGAGCATTCTTAATGGAGGTATTGTAGTACATTAGTTACAGCATAGTTTACCTTCAAACCAAAGAGTCACTGCTACTCACTGTCTAACTGAGTTTACAGCGCCACAGTAAGGTATCAGGTGATTGGTTTACAGATTCTAATGCAGGACTTCTATGCAGAAACATCAATGGAGTGACACCTCAGCAAAACTACTTTTGGTAAATTAATACAAAGGCTTCCTTAGTGAGGCCAGGGTGTGGGAGTGCAACAGGGAGCAGGACACTTTTTGGTCTTAAGCTAAACCAGCCTGCATTTACAAGAAAAGATTAGGATGCTGCTTTCTATCTGCAAGTTTTTATTGTTAGTTAAATTACTGTAGAAGCAAAAGACGTATCGCAAGCTACTTCTAAGCACTCACTCCTGAAAAAAAAAAAACAAAAAAAACCAACCAAAACAGTTAGACAACCCTGGGTTGACCCGTCAGCAGACAGACCATTAAACGTTGCAGTATTTCTTGGCAGCACTGTATTTTCCAGGCTACAACCACAGTTCTAAAATAAGTTACCACTCCTCCAGGGCTGCTTCAAAAATCCGTTGTGAAGTATAATTCAGCCGTAAATTGTGAGAAACAAGCAGTATATGCATCCCTCAGAGAAAGTCAGCAAGAGCCAAGTTGACCTCACAAAAGCTATTCTGCTCAGATAGCGGCAAGTCTCAAAGCAATGTGACTGCAGGTTACACTTAGGAGCTATGGCATGCTATGGACCCCAATTATTTGCAGGTATTAACATACTTGCACCCACCATGCCAAAAGAGACACAGCAGTGTTCATATTTTACAGGAAACACCTGACTTTTACAAATGTCAGATGGCTGTCTAAGGCCATGAGTGGAGGGAAACTGAGTACAAATGCTCAATCCAGCTGCCAAATCATTTGGCTTTATATTCTAATTACTTACAGAACCAATGTGCGCTACAGACCAATCGATAGCATCTGGCTGGATGACAAAGCCAGCACCACTTGAACAGTTTGCAACCTATTCTACAACTTTTAAGGACTTTTTTCCTAAGAGCATTCATCACTTACCCATATATACAGGAAACATCTATCACTACATCAATCATGTCACAGCACAACTCATATGACTGCATGTCCACAGGGGAACTGTCTGTTGCGATGTAGATTTTGCTGACTACATCGAAGAGAAAAGCTTTTTCAATGCCTGAATTCTTCAGAAAGAGAAAGAATTTGGATGAATTTTTTAAATAACTGCATTTTTAAAATCTCAAGTAGAATTCATACACTTTCACATTCTTAATAGCAGGAAATGATTTAAACATAACCAATTTAGAGGCTTAAGACAGAATCAAGATTTAGAGCATACAGTTTATAAATACAATACCCTTGTTGCCATAGTACATATCAACATCACCTTCTAGTTGACAAAAATAAAGCTGAGGACTCAGTTAGAATTCTTTTCAGTTTATTATTTACCAGATCATAATTAAGATTACATTTTACTATGCTTCCAGAACCCAAATTCAGCAGTTTTCCTCTTCTGTGGTTCTATTAACTCCCGAAAAGCCACACATTCACATCCACCTGATGGACCAGGCTCAGAGACAAGTTACTTCATGCTAGTATGCTGACACTTATATTTTA
Organism: Aquila chrysaetos chrysaetos; assembly: GCF_900496995.4. NCBI lineage: Eukaryota > Metazoa > Chordata > Aves > Accipitriformes > Accipitridae > Aquila > Aquila chrysaetos. The sequence continues at coordinate 97,014 of NC_044019.1, read as the reverse complement.
TGCTTGTGTAGTATCTTGGCAGTTCAGTTTCTGTGTGTGGCAGTTGCCGTGTAGTTTAACATGCAGAGCAAATAAAGTCAGCTTCTAAACTTATGACTCCGTGAAGACTATCACATTATGGCAGTTATGGGTATGGAAAAGCACCAAGCCAATTGTACCATCCCATTTGTAACAGAGCACTTTGACAAAGTGCACGTGCTCATACTAAGTTCAGAAGCTTTCTGCTGTTAAGCAAGTTACCACGTGTACACTATGGATTTCTGGCAAAGCTAAATTTCTATTTAGGCACCAGAAGCATTCCTTATCACTTTTTCCTAGCTAGTCTGAATACCCAAGACAGTGTCCTGAGGACATCCAGATGATCCTTTTGGCATCAGGGCCATGCTCCATAGCCTCATGGCACTAAGCAGGGTGACCATTAACATGCCCTTCATCCACTGGGCCAGGTTATTACAGACAGTCCTCTACTAACACAGGAAACAAGCATTATACAGTAGCATGGGGCGATACATCTGACCCGCACAGCTCCTCTCAATCGCAACTGGCTTTTTTCATGTTTTCCACATGCCTGCAACAGCCTTACAGACATAACTTTAATGAGACAGGCTACTTCAACCTTGTCTCTAGGGTGACATTTTATCTGATTTCAAGTACATAGCAGCAAATTTCTATGTCACAAATTCTGTAAGAAACACAAACACTAGAAGAGTAAGGGCAAAAGTCTCACAGGCCACATGAAATAGACAGTTTAGTTCAAGGCCAAGTTCATATTATGAAAAAAGTCTCTTGCCAGTACAGCTACATTAGACTAAGTGCCTTAGCAGACTAATCAGTATATCGTGCTGGCAGAAAACTTCTGTATTAACAGTTATAACCAGCCAAACTATGCTTTGTCAGTATTTAGAGAAACCCACACAAAGCACACACCAGTACAATTTAGCTGTGGTAAAAGGCTTCTAATGCAGACAACTGGGCCAGCAGAATACACCAACAGGAGTGCCACCTGAATCTCCCAAGGGCAGATCTAGCCAGCATTCCTTAGCAGAAGGACTTGCTTTACCATTCTGCGTATTTCACTCAAAGTTCTGTTAGATTAACACTTACTGATATAAAGATATTTAGTAGATTTTCCAGCGTTGGCAGTTGCGGAATGAGCTTCTGTACCACTTTACTGAAGGCTTCAAATATTGAATGGTCATAGATACTGGTCAAATAAAAGCTGAGTTGAGGAGGGAGGGAAAAGTAATAAAAAAAAGAACAAAGATTCAAGAGTATTTCAGAATTGCAATAGAAATAGTAAAGGTATGTTTTCTAACATTCAGGCCTGATGATTTAGCTGGGATGCCTTTATCACAATTATACCTGGTCGCTACACCAAGAACCTAATTTCTGAGCGTCTGGAATAAACACAAAACTGAATTCCTCCATCCAGAGAGGTGCGAGAACAGAGAGGAAAATTTGAACATGCTTTCACAACACACTTAGCCTACAGAATGCTGATCACAAAGGCATTAAATACTTGACCAGATTTCTTCAAGTCCCATTCCTGGCCTTCCACTTTGTTCACACTACCACCAAGAGACACTGGCAGTACTTAAAGGCTCCACAAGAATCAAAATAGCAGTAAAAACAGAGAAAAGATAGCTCATTTTAAAGGTGTTGGTAGAAGACACCTTAAAAGTGAGCCAAATACCAAGAAAGAGACTAAGCTTTTAAAACAATCACACTGAAAAGTCAGTGCTAGCCAGGACTAGAAGGCAGGCAGCTTCCCCTCTCCTTACCCTGTCCCTCCAGGCCACGTGTACAAATTCGGCCTGCTATGCTGGATGAAAAGTATGCAAAAGGACCTTGAATTATCAGGAAGTTTATTAATAAATCTGTTGATTGAAATCCAGTACAGTAGCCTGCCTTATTTTACTCAGCCTAACAGCTGAGGCTTGGCCATAAATTCAGCAGTGTGTTTTATAACAAGAGTTTGTGCAGTATTAAGAAACTCAAGGCCTTGCTCCGGTCCGTCCACTATTACATCTAAAAGCTATTAGTCTGTATGCATATCAGCAACAGTAGAATCACATATGCCAGAATCTTTTACTCACCTAAGGTGAAGTTTTTCAAGACCAGCATCCGTAAGGTCATCATTAGCCCTCTGATGAATATCCCTCTGAGTTTCTATTTTATGGTCATCTGATAAACCATCAACTTTATGAATAAAAACTTCAAAGTTCATTTCTGGGTTGACCTTGTAGGCTTTTGAAACTGTAATGTGGAGTCTTGTTAAAGCTTCCATGTAGTCATCCTGTAAATCAGTTTTGGCAGGAATGAATGACAATGCTATATCTCTGATAACTATTCTGTTCTGCACAAGGACAAAATATTTCAGTGCAAGAACTTCACTTCACTTCTGTAACTAAACAGAAGTATGGGAGAAGAGAATACCTTGGAGTGTCAGAAATCCAAGTAGCTTAGATTCTGTTATGTCAATTAAGTTGCATTAGCCATACAAGGCTCAGCTACACAAAACTAGGCTTCAGAGCAAAAGGCAGGTTACAGTTCAACTCCAGCAGAAGGCGACAGTGATCTCCAAGACAGTCCTAATGACCAGGTAATCTCCCATGGTGCAATTCCTAAATTTATTAGAAGCTACCAGATACCCAATAATACCAGTACTTGAAACTGAGGTCAGAAGTGTGCTGTTATTAAATGAATTCCGTAGCAGTCAACAGCAGAGGGAAGGAATAATTTAGACCATCTAAGCACAGCAGATTCTCACTATTATTGTAGAAAAGGTAAGTTCTCAGGTAAGGGTACTCGCCCCTTTCCACTCTCTCCACCAGGAGCATATGTTCCAGTCAATTCACAAAACTGAAAACCATACACCAAAAGTTAGATTGCCAACACGTCCTTTCATACATAACAGATGTTTTACAAACTTATCTAAAAATATAAATTATTAGCTTCCTGATCATTCCTCTCACACACAAAGCAAAAGAAAACTTCCTTGTGATTCTTAGTGATTTGTATTTACCTGGGCATCAATAACATATATTAGAGCACCTGTTCCTCTGAAGATCATCTCATAATCAAATGTTGGATCAAAAAAGTCCATCTGTCCAGGAAAATCCCATATTTGGAAATTCACAAATGAACTGTTGGAAATATCGTCTTTGTAGATCTTGTTGGTACTTTCCAAGAATAGAGTCTCATTGGGAGACATTTTGTGAAACACCACCTGTTAAAAGAACACAAATAATAGTCTCAACTTTATCTTATTAGAAGAGATTGGTAAACTTTCTGCCACTTGAATCTTACAAATAGGTTTATCCATTCTAAAGTGTACAGTTTCCTTCTGGTAAATAGACAGCTTCCTGCATCAGCTAAGGAAATAACCTACCCTTGACCAGAACCAAGGAACTGAATACAGTTAAACATTTTAACAAGTCTAAATAATACTACTGGCTAAAGACAAAGACATCCCAGTTATTCTTTCTTCGTTGCAAATCTGACAGTATTTTCAAATTCTGCTACATTAGCCAATTCAGATCTGGTATGAAGCCACCGTGTTAATGAAGCAACTGCAAGCTTTTAAGAACTGTTCCCTTCCACTCGTAGAAATTCCTAAAGGAAACTTTGCTTTTAGTCTGGTGCCAAGCGTTACAACACAATATAATCAGACTGTTCCTAAACTTCAATAAAAGTGTACAAAAATAACATCTCAGTTTTAGAGACCCAGATAGCTAGGTAGTTTGCCATCTATTAACAACTGAATTATGTTTGCTGACCCTCTCAAGTACCCTAAGGAAACGATGAAAGTTCTATGCCAGTTGGTAAATGGTTTAGCTGCAGTGATGAAAAACATACTCATTGCTAGTACTCAAAAAGCCCCACTGGGATTTTAACCCTTCCCTGAACAAACAGAACTAGCACGTAACCCCACAGCAAAGCAGCCTGTAGCAAAAGCAGTCAGTTTCAACAGTGAAGGTTGCACTAAAGCAACTCAACCATATATTGCAAAAGTTACTACAAACACGAGGTGGTCAAATGCTAGAACTGCAAAAAGAAAGATGTTTCCTATATAGCACTTGGTAATTTTTTTTTTTTTTAATGTTTCACACAGTTACAGAAGCTATCCATTAAAGAGACCTACTGCAACAATCTCAGTCAGAAAAACTGCAAGACAAACAACTCCACACCCAGTATAGTTAATGGATTCTTTACTGAGGTTCAAAGTAGTATGTCAGCCTAGATTTTTAAGACCAAGGGAAAAAAATTGTTCCCCAAGGCAAACGTTTGAGGAAGCCACGATCTAAACGAGGTTTTAAACAGCAGGACATTTGTATGGAAAAGTAAAAACAGTTCTATATATGTAGCAGCTGTATTGCAAGGACTAAAAATTCCTCAGGGTTTGCAGCACAGTTTTAAAGCATTCTGAAATCAATGTTCCTTCTATGGAACTCAGCGTCTCCCACAGGGAGCAGGATAGAATTAGTGAATCCAGTTTAAAGCAGATGAGTCTGAGAAGCAATGCCATCATCCCCCTTTCCCCTCCTTCCCAAAGCAGTGTGTTACATCAGATTGATGTTCCCAATCTGTTTTTTACACTAATAAGGGAACCAAGACACAGTTCTAATCAAATTCCATTTCTATCACCTAGCATATACCCCTACTCTTACTTGCTTTACAGAGCTTTGATAAAGCAAATAAAAAGGCTGTGGGAGCATCCGATTGGAAGCATGCAGCTCACACTGATGCCAAGCAATTTTGACTAGGCATACACAGGCAGAGCAGACAAAGCTAGTAAAATTCTAAGAATCTGCTGAGTTTCCTCGCTATAGCTTTTATCATTCCCAAGTGTTCCTTTTACACCTTCAACATCCAATGGTCTCGTCAACTTCCTGGCAGACTTCCTGCTTTTACTGTCTTTTAAGAACTTTTCACTGTCAGCTTGAGCACTCTTAACAGTAGGCTCTTCCAGTTTGGGGTTTTTTTTTTTATCCCTCTGAACATCCCATTCACATCTGACCTGCCACAATCTCAGTTTTCAGGGTTTTTTTTTTTATTTCCTGATGTGTCAATCTTATCTCTACAATAACTTCTTTACAGCGGCACTTGGTTTTATTTTTGAACTGCAGCAGTTAAGCTGCAATCCTGATGCAGTATTTCTGAACCACCCCTGTGTTTCTGGACTGCCCTTGTATTATTTTTTTTTTTAAACTCACAATTTCTGTCTCAATTTTCCCTTCCTTGGATCTGTGAGCTGAATTTGTCCGACATATTCATTCCCACCACCTTAAACTTTGAATGGACTCCCCAGGGAAGCATGTGCTTGGTTTTTGGTGGTTTTTTATTTTACAAATCAGAGAACAGCCATATTTGGAATTTCACTACCAGCTGAAATGTTGGCCTGATCCACGCAAACAAAAACGTCCCAGACCACCAAACAATAATCCTATACGTCAAGTGACAAACATGACTTCCACAACACCCCTACTAAGAGAACTTATGATCAAATATAACCTGTCACCACAAGACACTTTATCGAGTACATTGTAGCAACACCTGTAAACTGCAAGAAGAATATCTAATGCAGGAATTGCAAGTTGCTGAGAAAGTAACAAATCTACTTTAGTTCCCCCCCCCCCCTTTTTTTTTTTGACACTTTGTCTGGAAACTTGAATAACTGGTTTATATCTGAGAAATCTACATCCTTTTCCTCAAAAGGGAAATAACAACCAGAGCCAGAACTTTTCTAAGAATCTTCACAGTGCAAGTAACACAAAGGGAAGAACCCTGCACTGGGAGTTGTCCCAAGCCACCACGAAAAGCATGCCTCAATGAAGTCTGTACAGCTGAAGCAGGCAATTTGCCCTTTATAAACAACCAGTCTCCCCACTGCAGCACAGGATCATTCTGCACATAAAAATAGGCACCTTTACCTATAAGTCCAAATGCAGAATGGGTTTTCAAACTCCTTTTTTTTTTTTTTTCCAGTCATAGTAAACCCCTTTTTTTCTTGAGGTAATATTAGACTATTTCTATTGCCCTGATGTCCAGAAAGGAATTTGCACAGGCAGATGGAAGGAGGTCCCTGAAAAGAGAGAGAAAAGGTATGGTATTGCAAGATGGTGTTGAGAATCTACTAACTGGAAGCAAACAGCTGCTTCACAGGTAACAATGAGAAGCGACTTCCAAAGGATTCCCTAACAGCATAAGACATACAACCATTTTGTCAATTTCACGCTTTCCAGAATCTTTGCTTTAATTTTATGGATTTCTTAAGCTGCTATAATGAATGAGATGGTCTCAGAAGTAGCAGCTGTCTTTTTTTCCAGAGGAGAGATTTGGGTAGTGTGGGGTAACAAAGGAAGAGGGTAAGTACAGCGAAAGGAAAACAAAACAGACAAAGTTTTTAAAGAAATTCACTAGTTATTAGGAGCACTACATTACATCTCACTGTAAAATTTTTTAAGTATTAGAGCTTGCTACAGAAACATGACAGACAGCTGGTTCTGACTCCCTACTCCCCCAATTCAGTTCATTTAACACCTTTAAAGAAAAATGGGAGTAAGTGAAAGGTTTACAGCAGCTCCAAACAAGCTGCTGCTTTAGGTTCTACCACACACACAAATTCCTCCCCCCGTAATACATTTATGGTAATCTTGTGAAGGCAGAGCAGCAAGCGTGGTGACCACAACAAAAAACACCCAAAACAAAACAAAAACCACACACACACACAAAAAACCAAAATCAGGTACTCTGAATTCTTTTCAGGTTCCTATTACATAAGGACAGTGCAGTAAGTCCAGTTACGCAAGTCATAAGTCTGCACAAAAATTTGCACAGGTTATACCAGTACGGAAAATCCAATTGTCCAAAGGAAAAAAAGAGTTCCTCCTCAGCACCACCGTTTTTTTTCTTTTGTGAGAGGCCTCCTGTTAATATTGCTCTCAGTAGAGGGCTCAAATGGTTTAATAATTCATGTTTTTCACACAAGTTTCTAGATTCCCACAAAGCCAGTACTTTTCCCAATACGGTGTTCATCATGCATACCCCCACTCTCTGGCAAGACGATCAACAACTAGTGCCCAGACAGAAAGGTCAAGTCTGGTTATGACCATTTTTGGACTAGTCAGGTCTAAGAGCAGGGACACTGTTGAAACTTCTTGATACTCAAAGAGTATCTCAAATTATTGCCACAGTTTGTTCACTCAGGCAGCAGCACAATCAGCTCCTAGGTAACAGAACCACAGCTTCTAATTCCCAAGCCAGATTGGCAACGGATCGGCAAAAGATAAATTCTATGTCCTCTTATACTCAACATCACACTGTTCCTTTCCTGTAACAACTACTTGAACGGGTCCTCAGAGAACTGATGCTACCAACCTTGGTCATCACAAAAAAAAAAAAAAAAAGTGTCCGAAACCTACATCTATAAAGTGACTTGTAAAGTCTTAAAATCTAGCTGCAATTTGGAGTTACTGCTTCCCTCTAGCTTTTAGGGTTCACTTTTTTCAGCTGTGGATAATAAAATAAGATCTCTAATGAGAGTCTACAAGGAGCGCCATTCACATGACTAAAGACAGAAAAAGACTTTCAGTACAATCACTGCATTTGCACATACAGTGGGGGCATTAGGCCTAAATAATGGGGAATAACTGGAAAGACTGAAAAGCAATGACAGCCCAGTCTGCCACTGTATTTCAGAATAGCACAATGGAAAAAAAATTCTCACTAACAGGTATGGTAACTTTTGCAAACCTTGTGTAAAGAAAGGCAAGCCTACAGCAAAAGATAGGAGTCTTCAGACTACAGTTTAGAACCCATCAGTCTAGTACAGCCTATGGATTGCCAAGTAGTCTGCATAAGTTGGCCAAAAGAAGCAGATTCATACCTGCTATAGCGCAATGTCCAAAAAAGGCTTCTCTGCATAAAACCTTTACAGAAATATCCGAAGGATTCCACACTTGCATTGAAGTAAGTTTGAAGCCCCTAAGTCTAGAGCTTGAGAACCACAGCATTTGACTAGTAACGCCTTCCCATAAAAGTATCACCTAAAAACTTCATAATAGGGACTGCAAATGCAAAACTTGCAGTGAGGAACAAAGATCATTCTTAGCGCTATGCTTCTCTTAAGCAACGTGGCAAACAAAAATAGTCGGTTTTGTCTTATTTTTATTAAGAAACGCTAGCAATTTCACAAAGCTACCAACAAACCTAAGGCACCGAAACTGTTTTATTTCCTCTTCGACCAGCGACTCGTTCGCTTGGTCTAGCGTACTAAAAGAAACCAGAGACTGTCTTTCTGCTCGTACAGAAGCAGAAGTCTCTTTCAAAGGATCAAAAGGCAGAACAAGAGCTCAAGTCATCTTCTGACCGGAAGCGCTAGCTAAACACCACACCTGTACCGCTCCCAGTGCTTTCACATCCTTAAGAAAGCACTTCACGGTAAATTTTACACCAATATCTTCACTTTTCGTTTCTGAAGCATTCAAGCGAAGAACTACAAAGGCTACAATCTATGCTACACAACCTTCCTCTCTCGGGGAGTCCGTTCTGCGAAGTAAACGTCCTTAAGCAGGAGCCTCCCTTCGCTTCAACTTCGCCACACGCGCCCGCATTAAAAAGCGGAAATTGCCGAAAGAGCACCACAGAAAGGAGAAAGAGCTCGGCGCCGGAGAGGCAGCGCGGCAGGCAGGGGCGTCGAGCCGCCGGCTGCCCCTCACCTTCTGGATGGAGGACTTCCCGCTGCGCCGCAGCCCCATAAGCAGGATCCGCGGCTTGGAGTCCGCCCCGCCCGCGCCGCCGCCGGGCCCGCCCGCGCCGCCGCCGGGCCCGCCGGGCCCCGGGCCTCCCTCCAGCTCCGCCTCCTCCTCCTCCTCCCCGTAGCCGAAGTCCTTGGGGAACGAGTCCGCAGCCCCGAAGCTACCCCCCACCAACGCTGGCTCCTCAGCCGCGCCCGCCGCGCCCGCCCCGCCGAACTGCAGCGCCATGTCCGCCCGAGCCCGCCGCCCTCCAGCCACCAGCGCCCGTCCCAGGGCCTCCTTCTGCTCGTCCAACCCAACCGGACACCCCACAGCCTGCCGCGGATTGGCTGGCGTCGAGCTCCCCGGCGCCGATTGGCTCGGGACGGCAGCGAGGTAGGATGGCTCCCGTCAGACGACCCGAGTCACCTGACGGCGCTCCCGCACGTGAGCGGCAGGGGCGGGGCGAGCAGCGGCCCGGGCGGCCCTGGGCGCCGCCGGCGGGGAGGGGCCCGCCGCCCTCCCGCGGGAGCCAGCGCGCGGCACCCCCACCCCGCGGGGCGCCCCGCGCCCGCGCCCCTGCTGCGGAGACCGGCCGCGGGCACCGGCCCGGCGGGCGCGAAAAGAAACGGCAGCCGAGGCAGGGGAGCTGTCGCTGAAGAGGCCGTCCCCCTTCCTTTCCCAGCCAACGTTATCTGCAGAGTGAGGTTCCTCGCGTTCGTCAAATAGTCAGGAATTTTCTGCTGGCATTGCTCACGCAGGCAGGCCGCTCGATTGAGGTTTTAACTAGTAGCGGTTATTTCCTTACAATCCTCATTTAAGGCTCGCAAGACCGAACTGTTTTTAGAGGGAAGCAAATACAGTTACGAAAAGCGTAAGCGTGGACCACTGCCCTCACAGCCAATGTCTCGGCCACGGAGTCCTTCGTGCCCTGTGACGACCTCGACAAAACACCTTACCTGCCTGCCACTTCTTTGGCAAGATGTGCCTCAAACAGCATTTATTTCTGTCTTCCTCCAGTCACATTACTTGCAGCACATGTTCAGCTGTATGATGCATTTTCTACAGCATTATCCTCTCCCTATTTCCACCTGCTGCAAATTGGTACTAGGTGTCTGTTCTAACTCACAAGTGAGCTTTCTTCTCCCCCTCGTTGCAGAAGGTGGAGCATTTTTTCTGTTTGGGTTTTTTTCAGGGTTTTGTTTGTTTGTTTGTTCAGGGTGGGGGGTGTTGTTGTTGTTTTACTGATTTAACACAGTATTTTCCCCTCATTTACCTCTCTTCTGGTCTCTTTAGATCAATAATAGGTACAGTAGTAAGGTAAGCAACTATTACATTCATTAGCCCTTGATTTCAGTTTGTACACTGCCTGTAGCAAAAGTTGTGATCCATCCTACCGCACCCATAAGACAAGCTGCAAAACCCATCCTAGAAACAGAGAAGTTAAACTAATAGCCAGTAGATCTAATACATAAGACAGCTACTGCACTTTTTCCCTCCCCTTCCTTTGTTTTTCCTGTCATCAGTTGCCTTTAAACTACCGGGTTTTAGGATAGGAAACAGATGCAGCTCTTTAAAACTTTTTTCTTTTTTTTTCTTCTTTTTTTTTTTTTTTTTTTAAAAAGGCCAATTCTGCATTCCAGAAGAATTGTGAAGCCAACTCAGGGAAACAGGGGCCATAGAACATAGAGGTGAAATTAGAAGTCACAAGTCACACACCCACCCCTCTTGCATTTTCTGCCCTGCCTAAATTTTCTTTTCCCAGTGAGATGAATCAGAAAGCAGAACTCTCTGCATTGTACTCTTACATGTGCCACTCTAATTACCCAGGACATCCATTACAAGTAAGAATTTTGTACTCTGTTCAGAACTGCCCAGGCAGTATCTGGATCAACTCTCCAAGGCCCGGTTTCTGAAACAGGATCGGAGACATGAACCACATGGAAATAGGTACACCTCATACAAATTAAAAAGTGTAAGTTCACTTTGCATCTCCAACATTGTGCTATGTCCATCACTTAACATAACTATACTCACTCCTTTTGTGTCCCTCTGAGTAGACAGTTACCCTATCAGCTTCAGTAGAAGCCTAACCTCAGTGCTGAGCACCAACTTAGAACATACCTTGGAGGTCCTGCTTTAGTTTACAGTGGTCCATCTGTGTCATGTCACCCCCACCAGTTAAAAGAAAACCAAGAGAGAGATCAGCAGCTTAACAGGACCATTGACCACGATATGAAATTTACACAGAGTTGGCAGGCACAGTTATTTACAAGTTAATCATAACTATCAGCTTTTCTTAAATACAGAAATCAAGGAAGTTGGTCAGTATGCTTAAACTCTTCAGCTGCTGCTGCAGCTGCACAATAATAGCTGTACACTCATACTGCATTTTTTTCTTTCTTTAAGATCATAAGGTAACAAAGTAGACATGCAGAGTTCACACACACACATAAAAAAAAAGACTACAGTTCTCAGGAAGCCCTTTATTAAGTCAAGGCATTAAAGGAGAAACTACTGTTATTCACCATGCTTCTCGTCTTGAGGTGGTTCATACTGAGCCAGCTGTGGATTTAAAGAGAGGAATTTAGTTAGCTGCAACATTCAGAGACACTTTCTACATTAAGAAATGTAGGAAAACATTTGGTCTTGAAGTGTTCCATTTACTTCGTGCATTTTAATCCATCACTGATATTTATGCAAGTCCATTTTCGAGTCAGGCAACAAAGTAACCCTTCCCTCAAAACATCAATTTGTCACATTGTATAATCATGCAGCTATGACAAGGAAGCTTTTTAAACACACTTTCAAGCATATAGGTCTTGCCCTTAATTTCTGCCTGTTTCTTGTTCTAGGTCTCATTAAGTACTTTTCATCTCAAATAGCAGCTGATAATGATCAGTGCCTTATAAGCTTTGATTTCACTGAAATATGATTAAATGAAAGTCATTCTCATAGCAACAGTACCCAAACTAACATTCCCTGTAATCATTCTAGCTTTCATTATTCTTTGTGGAGAGTATGGCCTAGGCAACTATGCGCTAAAGTATGACCTTTACGTGTAAAGTTATTTCCAAAGAAACATATGAAGGTGTTTACTTGACCTCAGTTACATTAAAGGTAAGCTCAAGCTTCAAAACAGTTCAAGCATTAGGACTGAGTCTCTGAAATACACCAGTTCAGTTTCCTCAGTTAAGATTCTTTCCCTCTCCCGCAAATTGTGGAGTAGGTTGAAAATAAGCAAAGTACATAAAGTTAATACCCATGTGTTCCTCGTAGCAACACTAAATTACAGCAATCACTATGCCACTAACAAGAACCACTGTTCTTGTAGATTTTACCACAGATGGCCAGTATACAATCCGAAGTCAGGTTTTTTTTTTTTTCTCCCACAAAGGGCCTAACTATTGACTTCCTGTCCCCTGCCCCACCCAAATACCTGACATTCTGACCAATAAATGTAAGGAAAAGAACAGATCTTCACAGATGAATGCAAGGGAAGACCACCACCTATTTGGACATGATTCAAGTTACCAATAAATGCACAGTTAAAGGCATGTATTTTATGCTACAGGACTGAAAAAAAAAAGTGCTAAACAGTAGTGTTCTCCCTGCATTCTGTCTGTGTGAACTTCTACAGTGTCAGAATGACAGGCAGAAGATGGTAGAGAAAAGAAAGGGAAAAAGCAAAAACATTAATACTGGAAAACACACAAAGTAAGAGTTATCATTTGAAGGCTGAAGAAGGTGAAAGCACAAATAAACCCATGGTTATGGAAAGGCTTACTTTCCTGGAACAAGTTTTGACTTCTTTAAAAGATTTCTTTAAACAAAGACCCAGGTTACTCTGCTTTCATGTGTCTACTTACTATCAGTTGCATTTTTAAGTCGGCTACACCAAGTGAACTGCTGGTCTATTGCTACTCCCCCTAAAATTCTGCTCTTTGCCATATTTCCTAGTAAGAAATAACAAATGTAGCTGTAAGGACTCACAGTGGCTAACAGAGGAGGAGGACAATTACTAGGACAGTAAGAGGGCACTCCAGACAAGAAATACAAAGGCATAACACCCAAGAAACCCTTCTCCCAAGACTAAGGTGAGGTGGTTGTCTCCCGGTAAAAAAAAAAACAAAACGCATAGGGATGTTCACATATAACAACAGCCATCCTCTGCCACCAAATGCATGGAAACCTGTAGCGGCACATAAGCTACTAGCTTATTAAGGTTTCCTTCAGTGTTGTTAGGTTTACAGTCAGTGCTGTCTCATAAGGGGAAGTTGTTCACATCTCAGAGCTGTTTCAGACAGTCTGCAGACCCATTAAAGAATGGCTCTGCCTTAGCTAGCACATCAGATCCACTGTTGTTGCAGACAGAGGAATACCAGGGTTTGTTTTGCCCAAAAGTGCAAATTACTGTTCCACATAGACATGAGTGCCTCCATTGGTAACATCCTGCCACGTACAAGTCTGTGCCAGGTCACACAAACTAATATATAATATAATATATTATATATATAATAAACTAATATATATAATATATAATATTCCTCCTTCAGTTTACCTTTTGAAAGCCTTTATAATAGATACATGAGCTTTTTTCTTTTTCAAAACTCTTGTGGAAGCATGAGCTACATAATATCAGACAACTTTCAGACAGGACTGAATAAAGACATGGGATTAGCCTCAATAACATACACGTTCACTAAATAAATAAATAAAAACCCTAGTTTAGCAACACTATTCTATGTTACAGAACACAATAAGTGTCCCATCAAAAAAAAATAATCTTTACTATGATCAATTCCATTAGCATTCCTCAGCCACGAGGCTAAACAATGCAACAACATTTATCAGTTACTCTAATGGAAGAAAGTTAGCTGTATTCTAAGTATTAAAGTATTCTTCTTGTGTAATATGGAACTACTGAGGAACACTAAGTAGACTTTTACCTTGGTTTTCAGTTTTTTATTTTCTTCCAACACAGCTTCGTATTTTTCTTTCATCTCTGCCACTTCCAAGCGAAGTGCCTCTATTTCTGGATTCTCAGGAGCTGAAGCTCCCAGATGATGCTTCAGAAAGCTGATATTTAGATGTTAAGTATTTCTTCAGTTAGACAGCATAACCACACTTTAGTTTTAACACTTATGATGAAGTTAGTGCTGCAATACACGTGACCAAAATTGCATTAAACCACTTAAGATTACTAGAGTGTTTTCCATCCTACAGCATGAAGATATAAAAATAAGAAAGCTTTTCAAGTTCATTGGTATATTAAAAAACCCAAAAAAACCCAAAACAAGACATCAGTACACACAGGACTAATTCACATGTTTTACTACACCCTCCTCTTCTTTTCCTCTCTTGAACACAGAAGTTTTGAAGAGTTAAAAGGAATAACCAAAAATATAGAAGCAATAGCCAAAAGGAGAGGCTACTTAAAACCAGCAAGAAACAAAAGACCTTAATTTTCTTCCCCTCTCATATTATTGGGGGGGGGGGGGGGGGGGGGGGCGGGGAGGAAGCATGAAGAAGCCGACTTCAGAAGCCACAGATATTATAAGTACTCAAATCTAATGCTGTACGTCTATGACATTCTGTAATGGCCTATAACTTAACTTCAGAATTGCTGGCATACTGATACGCACAGTTCTTTCATCCTGCCAGACTTTGTTAGTTTGTAAGAATGCAATTATTAGCTAAATTGCATCCTTAAGTCATGTTCTCAACATAAGTCTTCTAAATGAGCCTCTCCACCTACAAGTCAGAAGCACTACTGCTGTTTCACGTGAAGTCTCTGCAAACAATTCACAGAAGAGAAAAAGGATACTCCAGTGCACTATTTGGTTTCTCTGGCTCTTCATATAAGGCTACCAACACTGCAAATAGAAAATATTCAACAATTGCAGAAGTTCATGCAACTCTAAGTTTTTAAAACATGTACCAACAGTCAGAAGGCATACAAGTTGCATGCTGCATTTATAGCACATTTTTCTGCTTAACAAGATTTTCACCTATATACTTTGGTGTAAAGAATAGGTCTGCTGTACAGGCGGGAACAGAGCATCCCACCCAGTTACAGCTAGACAGATGTTTTTTTTATCCCCTAACCATAGTCTTTGGCTATTCTAGCACAGAACACAAAACAACCTAGACAATTTTTACATATTCCACACACAATCCTAATATTGGCTTTCATCAGCAAAATTGAAATTCTAACTATTTTGAGACTCTCCCTTCATAAACCATTACTTCCACTTAAGCTACATCTTTGAACCACAGGACACCATCAGCACTTCCATAACTTTCAATACAAAAGCCAGCCTCCATTAAACACCTACAGTTGCAAAAATAAATGGCTACCGTCAGAGTAAGTGACACTGATAATCTTTACGGATGAGGGCTCTAGCAGCCAACAGAGTGCCAGGGAGGTCAGGCACAAGCAGCAGTACCCCAACAGCTTAAATAAAACTAGCCATACACATACCAACTCCATATCTGGAGAACTCAGTCACACAGATACTCAGGAAGTTCCCAGACATAACCACTTGCCCCTCACCCCAGGGGCACATACATGGCTATAGCAGATGTCTGCTTTCATAAATACTTTGAAGCCCTTCTCCCAGTTTCAGATGTCCAAACTGCACAGCCGAATTGGTTTTAAGCTAAGCACCTAAGTTAAAAACAAAATTAGGATGCCACGATGCTTGAAAGACTTGATTTGCCATCCGATAGGATGCTTCATATTACAATAGAAAGAATACAAGTGGTACCCACACACCAGGCCAAGAGTCTTAGTGCAGCACCTATTTACTTGACATCCTAGATCTGCTGCTCCCTCTTCAAACAGCATGTTTTTCAAGCAGTAATATTAACAGGCTTTCTCCACATACTATTTGAAGGCTCTCAAAAAGACTTCAAAAGGATTTAAAAGACACTAAGCCATACAGAAAGCCAAAGTACGCATCAAGTTCAGCATCATCATCTTCCCCATTCTGATACGGATAGTCACTCTCCCAAAACTTACAGGTTCATTAGTTTGAGAAGCACCAAGCTCTACTCAAGAAAGGGTCTTTTTAAATAGAGTGTTTTTAAGAGCACATTTACTGTTATTTTGTCTCAAGCATTTGCTTTCTCTGGACAGCTCTGGCAGAATAACAGCCCCCAAGAAGTTCAGCTGTTTCCAAAAGCAAGCAAAGGGAAAAGCGCTTTGGCCGAGTAAGAGAAGTCTCACACACCACGGAAGGGGAAAGGAACCGCCTTCCTGTCCCTTACGTGTCTCTACCACTCCGGTTCCACACACGTCTCTAGCAATCGACCCACGCGCAATGAACGCGCGAACTGCCAGCAAGGAGTGAACGCACGGTGGTTCGCAGGCGACGTTTCCAGAGAGGCCCCCTGCCCCCCCCCTAGCGCGCACCGCCTCGCCGCCCGGCTCCGACTCCATTTCCACCGCCGCACCAAGTCGTCCGGGCGAGTTCCGCTGCCGGCCGCCACGCAGACTGAGGAGAAAGAGCGACCGGCTCGCCGAGGCGGGGAGCCGGCGCAGAGCGCCGAGGCAGCCCGAGGGGCGGCCGCACCACAGCCGTGCCAGGACGGCAGCTGCGCCGCGGGAGCGGGACGCCCCGAGGGGAACGGCCCCCACCCGCAGAAGCGCCCGAAGAGCCGCCGGCGGGATCCGCGGGCGGCACGACGCGGGCCGGAGACTTACCCTTGGTGAGCGTGTCCAGCACCCCCGACTTCTCCAGGTACCGGCGGAACTGCTCCCGCTTGGAGTCCGCGGCCTGAGGGAGGACGCCCACACGGTCAGATCGGCGGCGCCCCCCCCCCCAGCTACGGCGGCGGCTCGTGGGGGCAGGCCGGCCCCCCTCTCCGCCGCGGAGGCGGCACGAAGGGCCAAGCCGGCACCAGTCCACGGCCTGCCCCTCCGCGCAGACGGCACGGTAAGCCGCACCAACCCCGCGCCGCCGGCTCGCTCCCTCCTACCTTGTAATGCGCCATCTAACCCTCAGCGCGCCTGCACCCGGCCTCGCGCCTGCGCCCTACTCTTTTACGGCGCGAGGGCTTCCCAGCGGTTACCACAGCGACGGGACAGCAGCAACGCCCTCGGCCTCGCCCCGCGCGGGCGGCGCAGCAGGATCTCGCCGCGCTCCTTCTCTTGCGGGGGTCTGCGCCGCCCAAAGAAAGGCCGAAGCCGGCGCTGTGGCCCCTGCCCCAGCAGCTCTGGCCGTTGTCCCGCTCCGCCCTGCGCTCTTCACCAGGTACGGAAGTGCGTTTCGGACTCGGCGGTTCCGGGGCTCGCTGCCGCCGGCCGGGCCGCGCCGCCGGCCGGCCGGCCGGCCGGCCGGGGGGGGGGGGGGGGGCGGCCGCGACGGTCGGCCCCCGGGTCCCCCCGGTGAGAGGGCGCGCTGCCGCAGCGGGAGTCACCCGGAGGGCGGGGCGGTGGCCCGCGTCCCGTCGTGAGAGACGTCTGGCATTCACTGTGCCTGCGGGCGGCGAGGTGCCGCTGCCCCTGGCAGCGCGGCTTTCCGTCAGATCGGGTAACTGCGGTGCTGGTGGCTTGAGCGGGAAAGGGAGCTGACTGAAAAATCGCGGGAGGAGAAAGTTGCAGCAAGCTGTAGCTGCAGAGCTGCCTACCCAAGGGGCTCCGAGGGGTTACATGCGGCGAAACCTTCGCGTCGAAAAGAAAGTCTTTCGCCTTAGCCTGGTTTAAAAACCGGAAGCGGTTATACCGGCTTATTTTTGTGAAACGCTGCGGTACCTGCTGACTGATAAAATCTGTTGATTATAAAAATAAATAAAAGAAACAACCGAATAATCTTGCACCTGCAGTGTTAGGGTCTTTCCACACTTTTTCTGCACGCTCTTCCGCAACGTCTTCAATTTTCACTGGAATTAAGTTACGCTTTTCTGTTGGCAAGGTGCTGTGATGAAATAGAATGCCTGACCCATGTCCACACAACAAAAGTTAATAAAAATCCTCTGTCAGCAGCAGAAAAACAAATTATCTTGTGTTTTGTGTAAAATCAGCTGTGATTTTATGTTATCTTGTCTTGAACCAACAGAAGTGCAAATGTCATATCCCATATGTGAGCATCTAAATGCTAATTTTCTATTATTTAGACAGTAGGAGCAGAGTGCATTAAATACTAGGCTTTCTATTACAGAGACATTAAATGTAAAGCATGCATTAGCACAGTTATTACCCACAGAAACTTACGCATCAAGAAATGCAAGAATTAAAGCCACAGTAGCAGCATTAACTCAGCTAAATCACACTATACATTTCATTCCTGTATATTACACAGTGTTAAATTTTACAGTGTAAGCAGAATTACATAGGGCTGTATTTATGTATACACGTAGAGTGATACTAGACGTGAGAAGAATAGCTGCTGGAGAGAAATCTACAGTGAACAGTTTTAATAGTATTAATGCGTATTTCTTATGTGGACAAATTAATGCTGCTGCTGCAAGCAGAAGAGCCTTTAAGGTTTTCTGGCTCCTTTTTTTCCTAATATTGTACAGTCTTCAGCCAATCTGAAACATGGCTGGCTTGTAAGCATAATGATAATGCCTATTAAGAATTTAATGATGCCGTAACATTGTGATGCTACATCTCACATATTATTTTCCAGTACGCATACAGTAAGTCAAATCCACTAGTAAAAAATATATGTGTATACGCTAATGGATCCCAGATGTGACCACCTCACTAAGTATTTACAGCCTGTCAGTGCTGTGCAACTCAAGTGAATGTATTTCATTCATAGAAGTCTCGATTACAAATGTAACATAGTATTTTTTTCATCTTTCCCTCCTTCATTACTTCAAGATGTTTCATGGAACTCGCCTTATACTATATGGACTGGAGCGGCAAGTGGATGAATGTCCTTTATTTATTACCCCCATAAAAAGCATAAACGGAAATGCTCCTTCTAAACAATTATAAGCATTCTATGATTTAAAAGTCTGTCAGAATTTGGGGGACAGATGGACCCCATAGCATCCAGAAAAGGAGTAGTTTTACAGTTTGATAAACCTAATACATATTTTTTGACATTGTAACTGAAAGTAGGAAGGTACTACCATTTTTTTCTTTTTTACCATATTAAGCCTTCTGGTTTGTGAAATCCAAAATTTCTGATTAATAAATTTCAGTAACTTGTTTTCTGATTAAAAAAAAAATAAATGCTAGTTTATTAGTGTTACGAGGTTGTGGTTTAACCCCAGCCAGCAACTAAGCACCATGCAGCTGCTCACTCACTTCCCCCCCAGCCAGTGGGAAGGGGGAGAGAATCGGGGGCGGGGGGGGGGAAGTAAAACTGGTGGGTTGAGGTAAGAACAGTTTAATAGTACAGAAAGGAAGAAAATAGTAATGATAATAACAATAATAAAATGACAATAATAATAATAAAAGGATTGGAATACACAAAACAAGTGATGCACAATGCAATTGCTCACCACTCGCTGACCGATACCCAGTTAGCTCCCCAGCAGCAATCCACTCCCCAGGCCAACTCCCCCCAATTTATATACTGGGCATGACATCATATGGTATGGAATATTACTTTGGCCAGTTTGGGTCAGCTTTCCCGGCTGCGTCCCCTCCCAACTTCTTGTGCCCCTCCAGCCTTCTCGCTGGCTGGGCATGAGAAGATGAAAAATCCTTGACTTGGTCTAAACACTACTTAGCAACAACTGAAAACATCAGTGCATTATCAACATTCTTCTCATACTGAATCCAAGACATAACACTGTACTAGCTACTAGAAAGAAAATTAACTTTATCCCAGGCGAAACCAGGACATGTGCATAATCTCAGAATTAAAGCTCACAACTCATTTGTAATTCATGATGCTTTAAAAATGTAATAGTATATTTAATGGTAATAGTATATGATAAGAGATTCACTCTGATTGTTCTGCTGAGGAAGTCAGTGGTGATACACTGAAAAAAGCAGAAGGTGGAGTCAAAGAATTAGTGATACATGTATCAAGTGTTTTGTTCTTTTTGTATTTAACACAGTTCAAACAGCAGAATATGTTTGACATTCTGCTTTCAGACAGCTATCAAATGTCTGTTTGAATTCTCAGAGAGATTAAGCAGAAACATATTTACCGATAATTAATTTCTCCTGAGAGCGCCAGTGCCATCTTTAGCCTAATGTCATTTACTGTTCTTCGTAAAATAGAATTAGACTGTAAATTTTGTCTTCTACCTTTATTCAGTTTAAATAGTACCAGCTGTGATTTTATGCCTGACTTTTCCTAATATGTGGACTTACACGATGTATGTTTTCCTTCTTAGCTGGAAGGGTAGTGTAGAAGTTTATATGCTGAGCTCTAAGCCATCCTTTCGTTACAAAGGAAGTAACGAGACTGTTTAAAAGTTACTTAGCTAATATTCAAAGGGCTTTGAATATTTCACTTTTCTATCTACGTGAAACAGCTGGTTAAAGTTGAACAATTTAGCTACTATTATAGATAGGTCTTGCTTATGTCGCAATGTCCAATAATTATCCCAGCATTGACTAGTGTGATTGACAGATTAACTCACACTATATTTGAAGATCAGTGGGGGCACGCCTGCTGCTGGCATTACTTGACAGCGACAGTCGCCTAGACAGAGAGAAAGGCTTAGGACTATTGCAGTTTCTACTTTGCTTAGATTCTGAGCTCACCTCCTCTGTAGAGTCAGGAGTGTCTGCTCGGCTAGAATTTTCGTAAGGAAGTTGGGCTTTGTTTGCACTGAAACTGCTTTGTCTTCTGTTGCTGTTCTTTGGAAGAGAATTTGTTGAAGCTCCTGCACTCTCAACCATTGCTGAGCAGTTCCAAGATGAACCAATTCCATGTTGTCTTCTGAAACCAGTAATAGGAAAAGTGGTATTGGGTCGCAGTGAAGTTTGAGATGGCATTTCAGCAAAGCTTCTCAAGCACGTGCTTAAAGCTATATCTGCATTCTGAGTAACAACAAGGAAATGTTTCTTTTCAGCTTCTTTTTGCACATCATGCGCTTCAGTCCCAAGCTCACCAAGCAAGCCTTCATTATTATTTGTGCTAGTATTTCGAGTCTGATTGTCTGAAGCATTTGTAGCTGGCCTCCTCTTTGGCGATTTATTTTCCTGATTGCGATGGGTGTAATTGCTGCTGCTTTCTGTACAGTTATTTTGCACAGACTGAAACATGGGAGGAGAATTTAGAACCGGGTAGACAGCAGTGTCAGTTTGCTTTTCCATTAAAAAGGTATAACCGCTAAGTGCAGAAGGAAGAGTTTTTTGAGGGGTGGTGGATACTCCCAAAGAAGAGTGCGGTATCACAGAGTATTTCTTAGATTTGTTTACATAGAAATTGTGAGGGTCGTCCTTGTTTTTATTCTGTCCACAGAGTCCCATTTTAATTTTTCGGAATCCTAGGTGGATAATTTCTAGGATATTTAAAAGCAATGATACAGTCGCTATTGATTGCATGAATAATATGAACACTGTCTTTTCTGTTGGTCTAGATACAAAGCAGTCGACTGTGTTTGGACATGGATCTCTCTGACATTTATAAAGGGGATCTAGATGAAAGCCATAAAGAAGATACTGCCCAATCATAAAACCGACTTCCACTGCAGATCTTGTGAAAATATGTATCACGTAAGTGCAGAGCAAAGAGCCTCTCAGAGGTGCTTTGTTTAGCTTCCTTTGATCCAATTGCCGGAGTTCTCTCTCCAGTCTTTTCCGATTTTCAGTCATTTCTAATTCAGTGCTTTCAAGTTCCACTCTTACCTGAGCTTTCTTTTTTTGCCTCTCTTTTTCCAAGGCTCTTAGTCTGTATAAGGCATGACCCATATACACCAAGGAAGGGGAAGACACAAATATAACTTGCAAGACCCAGTATCTTATGAGAGAGATGGGAAAGGCCTCATCATAGCACACGTTTCTGCAACCAGGTTGCTCAGTATTGCATATAAATTCTGATTGTTCATCGTTCCAAACATCCTCAGTTGCCACTCCGAGGACAAGCATTCGAAATATGAAGAGGATTGTTAGCCAAATCTTTCCAATAATAGTGGAATGAATGTGGACCTCCTCTAAAATGCCTCCAAGGAAATTCCAGTCTCCCATGGTTATTCTGCCATCTTAACACTAAAATGTATGGGAGAAAAAAGGTATCAAACATTGTAAAAGCTGCAGTCCTTCCTTAATGCATTACAAAAAAAATGACACTGGGAAAAACCATCGTATCTCACATTGTAACCATGGCAACATGACCCACTGCTCATTGATAATCTGGGTATTCTCTCTCATCTACAAGATGGAGAAGTGCATCATCTGCCCATGTCTAATTTATCAGTAAAAGACATCCTGATAAGCATATCACTATGAGGTACTAAGCACCCTCAGGTGGCATCAAATCAGTGGAAACTAAGGTGCCTGACTTGTAGGATTTTAAGAGCATTATGCAGTTTGGTTTAACCATCATCTGACAGCAGTGTGAGAGCAGTACATTTATATTTAGGACACTTATGAAGATAGAAGAATATTTCCCTGTCCTCCTTTTCAGATGTTCCGAGCCCCACGTCGCAGTGGAAGTTATGGTCATGTCCAGTTACTGTTTTGCAGCAAAAATTGGTTATACAAAGGAACTCGAGAGGGAATAAGACATCTTGCCAAAATTGCATTGTTAAATTAAAAAATATGTTTAAGCACATAATTTGGAGCAGGCAATTGCTTTTTGTTTGCAGATGTCAATGAAAAAAATCACCATGATAGGTCCAGTTTCCACTGATCATTGATACCTGCATTTGAAATACAGAACAGAGTGCCAGAGTGTCAAGCATTGCTATCTTTGGCCCCGACTCTGTGAAAAATAAATGATTTATGCAAAAATTCTCTACCAGCATTTTCCTAAATGATTATCATCTGAGTACAGATAAACTCGTAATACTTGTGTGTAATTGCATACTCACCTTTCTTTCCTATGTTTGTTTCTTTCTCCGTTACAGGATACTACATTGTGGACAAGATTTTAATTCCTCTTCAGTGTTTATATTATTGTATACGCTAACAAAAATCTTTTTCTTTTTTATGCACAAGGATAACCAGTACGTCTGTAGATTTACCTTTTCATTGTATGTACAGTACCATTCAATAGAATTTAGTTATATTAAAACCAGAATAATCTGGGGTTTTTAGGATAAAGGTGGTTTATCGCAGTGTTTTCTGTTCAAATGGGATTCATTTTCACCCTGTAAAACAGGAGTGTTAAGAAATCAAATGGAAGTTGCAGTCTTATAGCCGCAATACGACGACTATAGAGGAAACTTTATGTTTTAAGGTAGCCTACTAAACATGAAAATACCCTTGCAAATCAGTGTACAAACAGGCATGTTAGACATTTTTTAAAGATAAAAAAATTAAAAATAAACAGCAAATTAAAAATAAAACATACCTTTCTTTACAAAAATGTGTAAAATTAAAGATCTGCAGCATCCGATAAAAAGTTACAACCCCTCCCATCTTCTGTCCGTGTGAGTAAATTTCACATTTTAAGCAGATTATTTCACTACGGGAGCAAGTAATGGAGTGCAAGCTTTGCACATTGAATTTATATTTGCTAGGGATGGAGGGAGGAGAAAATCAATCTGTTGTTCAGTCTGCTACCGCTCCGAGGATAATTTAGCTATGACCAGTGAAAGAATCTCATTAAAAAATCTAGAAATGAAAAATCTGCAGCTCTAACTTCCTTCAGATTATCTTCCCCTTCGCCTCCCCAGCACCTTCCAAGTTTTGGGAACGATCTCAGCCTCAGACAAACAGGATAAAAGAAAACTTTTGGATTAAGTTTTAGTTTACATATCTCAGTAGCAGCAAACACTCAGCTTGCCTGTCCAAAAGTGAAGAAGGTAAATCCTCCCGAATACTGTAATTGTAAATTTCTGCAGTCTGTTGTCCTGGAACAGTTTACCAGCACACTTCTGATGTAAAAACCCAATGGTAGTACTTTTGGCCCCTGCAGACTCACTCCCTTTTCATAGACATCGTCTGTCTTTATATTCTATGATTCTGCACCTCTCATTTATTCTCCTTATGCCATTTTACTTGTCATACTGACTTCTTTAAAACAGCCCAGAACGTGGCAACTGTTTTACACCATTTTCCCCATTCATATAATTCAGTATTTCTTTTTAGGAGCAAGTCATTAGCATTCCAGTCTAAGTGTCGGACATACTAAAGGTGTCAGTCGTTCTTGCTAGTGATACTTATGTATAGCCTGGAGAAACAGACCAGGTGACACTAGTCCCCTTTTTATCCCAGGCCTTCAGCTACCCCTCCGCATTACCTCAGCAGGAAGAACACTGAGAACAGGCTGAAATATTTTCCAGTATAAAAGAGCGCACAAACTGCCTAGTCTCAAAGAACAGGGATTTTCTAGGTGTTTAGGAAGGCAAGGGCCACATATATTAATTGATATAATTGTTCATGGGTTACAACCTACTGTCGTTAACTTTTTCTTTTAAATTCCTCCCATTCCTATTCCTTTCTTTGCATCAGATGGATCGTTGCAGCAGTCGCTCTGCGACTCGGGTGAATAAATGGGTTTCTTCTACTGAAGAACCCGCTTACTTATGGTAAAAGATTCGGTGAAGCTATACACTATACATCCTCCCCATGTCAGCGTGTGGCAGAATTAGAAACGGAACCCACAGTTGCACCTTTACTCCACAAACTTACCATTCTTTGTGTCTCCCTAGAGGAGAAAAAAGGTGGAGGCACTGGAACAGAATGAATACTCCCTATCCTAAATTACCCTTCACTGAGTTTAAAAAAGAAAAGTTTAATGTGAAGAAGGAGAAAGTGGAAGAATGGCAGCGAAAGTTCTACAGGTTAAAGGTACATAGAATCATACAATGGTTTGGGTTGGAAGGGACCGTAAAATACCACCTAGTCCACAGCCCCTGCCATGGGCAGGGACATCTTTCGCTAGATTGGGTTGCTGAAAGCCCCATCCAACCTGTGTTTGAACTGCTGATGGGGCATTCACAGCTGCTCTGGCAACCTGTTCCAGAGTCTCACCACCCTCATCATAAGTAATTTCTTCCTTTGCTTACATAAAAATTCTAAGAGTAAATGCTATCTTTAAAAAGTCCGCCCAGCACTGAGGGATAGATGGCAGCTTGTAAGCTGACGCACAAAAATTTAAGAGACCTTAAAATCTACCTGAATTTTTTTTTTGAGCCAATCAGACAGCTACAGTGTATTTTGGGGACTGATGATAGGCTGGAGAACACCCTCTCAAACACTCTAAACTTCAGGAAATGTCAGCAAAAGACATTGGGGAGAGGAGAGGGAGAGAGACCTCATTTTAGAAAAGGAAAGACTGGCAAAGAAATATGCTTGTTTTGTGTACAAAGATTGTCCTGGAGCCAGCATTATCAGCCTAATGGCCAAGGATATGGCCTTGTTAGCCATGCCTGGTATTAATGTGTAACTCCACTGCCAAGATCAATATGACTTTAGAAGTGTATCTAGCACCATAATGCTCTTTTAGATGACTCTCCTCAGCACTCTGCAAAAGTGTATCGCTGATCCAGGTGTCCTGTGTAGGATAAATAAACTTCCTCTGCTGAGAACTCTAAAAAGCTAATCGTTATCTTTTAATTTTGGTGCTGAGGATCAGTCAATAGGTCACGTCCGATTTCATAGTTAAATGACAGCTTGCCTGGAAGTATTCGATCATTTTGGCAAGCTATGTCTACAGCCAGCCATTTCTATTAAGTACTTAAAGCAGGTTTCTAAACACGTCTCTTCTATCGAGTACTTAAAGTAGGTTTCTAAACGTTTTTCTGCTATTGGTGAAAAAAATTTGAAGTCCATTGAAGTGGTCCACAGACCCCTCCAACCCACCTCCTGCAAAGATGTTGAAGCTTTGTTTGAAAATCCTAAGTGTTTGGTAAGACTGAACTACAGTGGCTGGGGATCTACTTGTTCTGTAAAAGATAAATGTTAAGATGAACATTTAACGATCTGCACATAATGTTCTGGGATGCATTATCTCATTTAAAATGGTATTTCAGTCAAATGACAATTTGACAAGGCGGGAGAGAAAATGAATTCAAGCACCAATGACAATTTTATAGCGCCAATGCTGCTCTTTACCTTAGTCCAGACTTTTTGCAGATGTGACTATTTACACAAACTGTCATACCAACGTTCAGTGTTTAGTAACAAAATACTTATGTAAGGAGAGAATAGTAATTTTTTTTTCCAGGTCTAGAAGCTACCTCACTGGCTTTTCATCAGTGGTGGGTTTCCTGCAAAACATCGCCCAAACTTTAATGACTGTATTATATTTTCTTAGCTTGGGGTCAAACACCACAGAAATCATTCAATTGTGGAAATATTCTCTGAAGATCAAGACCTTTTCATTCCTACTCATCAATAATGTGCACTTTATGTGTACAATTGATTTTTATTTTCTACTGTATTTGTCTGACCCACAATGGCCAGCTAGATAACTAGAGGCACAAAAATCAGTGATGTGTCCTACAGGCTTTCTGGGTAATGTGGACTCACTCCCATAGTTTTCTTACAGAGTGAAGTTAGGATCACAAATGATAAACTGCAACAATGAGAAATCTGGACAACTGTACTACTCAGTGTTGTCTTTAGGACCACCAAATCCAGCGGTACTGTGTTTGAAGGCACACCAGAGAATACCATATAAATACTGAGGCACACGCTCTTCACCTTTGTCCGTTTTCTGTGCTGGCTTGTAGATTCACTTTGGATTGCTAAGATATACATGCAAATCAGTAGGTGCAGATTTGTGTTTTTGCTTTCACAAGCAAAATTTCTGAAGATGCCCTGGCATTTATCCAAAAGGTCTAAGGTGGTTTTTTGGTCTTTAATCTTAGATGGCGTGCTGTGTTTCCACTTGGGACTTCCCTTTTCCCGCACAAGTTCTTCACTATGTTGAAAAGAGCCTCTTGTAAAGTAAGCAGGATGCTTGTACTCCCCGAATTCTCCATTCCAAGATGTTTACAGAACACTCAGAAAACAGTTTCTTGCTCTTTAAGACCTGACTGTGTAGAAATTTTGTAGATCTGAGGTGGACACTTTTAAATTGCATCCTTACAGCCGAGAAACATCCAACTGGATGAGCCTCAGCATTTTCAAAAAAAAAGGTAGTTGCTTTTCCTTGAAGAGAATTTGAGCGATATGCCAGTTGGTTAGGTAGCTTGGACTGCACATGTTCATTACGTGGGTAATAGGCTAAAAATCATAAAAACTATTTCCTCGGCTGAAATGTTTTACCCTTTTCCTGGCCACTCAGTGAGGAATTTTCTGGTTAGTCTTTAGGGTGAGATTTACTGACCTGAGGAAACAGGTTTTGAGGTGCTGTTAAGTGACCACAGGAGGAGCGTTCCCATTTGTCACAAATTTGTCACCTCTCTCTTCAGCAGGTACCGGTTTCCTTAAGAAAAGGATGGTTGGTTGTAACAGGTGTCACCGGCTCTGGATGTTTGCCCGTGGATCTGCAAGGACTAAAAATATCAAGTTATTGTCCCTAATGCGGATGAACTGGTTCTTGTGGGGTTGTGGGTAGATTGGGTGGAAGTGCATTTTAGTTCAATAATTGGGATTGATTCATGCTTACGGTCATGTTAGTACGGGGGCTAAAACCAAGCTTATAAAAAGCAACTGTAATGTGTTCCTGGTGTCTGTCTGCATGTTTTGCTGAGATTCCTATCGAGGGGCAAAACATTTTGAGCTGCGAGCAAAAATTCCACATCTTATCGGTTTCCTGCTTATATGCGCGTGGGCGTTTATTGTTTAAAACGGAGGGTTCAGAGTTTTTAATTTACCTTTTTTTTTTTTCCCAGAGGTTGCTGTTGAGGGTTTCTCACTGAGGGCCTTATGGTTCATTACTTTATTTTGTGGGGCTTC
Organism: Aquila chrysaetos chrysaetos; assembly: GCF_900496995.4. Lineage (NCBI taxonomy): Eukaryota > Metazoa > Chordata > Aves > Accipitriformes > Accipitridae > Aquila > Aquila chrysaetos. The sequence goes on along the minus strand of NC_044019.1, from coordinate 69,342 downwards.
GTATTTATCAATCAGTGTTTCCAGTTCAGTCATCTACCGATCATGGCACAGGATTTAAAAATCTAACCTTATCCAAAATTTTTAAATCCCCAACAATGATTTGTGTTCCAAGATTTGCAGTTTATCACTTCTGGATTCAGCATTTAGAGCTCAAGGATTTTGACCTTTCTACTGAACAGGTGACCATAAGCTGTAAGCCCTGAATCCCACACAGTAGGCTGCGAACCCTTCTTTGCGGTTTGTAACTGTAATGCACTGGGGCTGGTATTTATTACAATCCCAGTACGAAAGGCACTTGGACTCCATATTGGTTAAATTTCCATTTATTGACATTAACTGTTGTGGTTTAAGCCCAGACGGCAACAAATCACCATGAGGCCGTTCACTCACTCCTCCCTCCTGGTGGCATGGGGAGGAGAAAATATAATTAAAAGCTCATGGGTCAACACAAGGACGGAGGGATCACTCACCAGTTATGGTCACAGGCAAAAAACAGACTCAACTTGGGGAAAAAAAAAATCAATTTAATTTGTTCCCAATCAAATCAAAATAAGGATAATGACAAGTAAAACCCAATCTCAAAACACCTTCCCCCTGCCCCTCCCTCCTTCCTGGGCTCAAGTCCTCTCCCGATTTTCTCTCCCTCCTCCACCTCAGCGGCACAGGGGGACGGGGAATGGGGGTTGGGGTCCGTTCATCCCACCTTGTCTCCGCCACTCCTTCCTCCTCAGGGGGAGGACTTCTCACTCTTCCCCTGCTCCACCGTGGGGTCCCTCCCATGGGAGACAGTCCTCCATGAACTTCTCCAACGTCAGTCCTTCCCACAGGCTGCAGTTCTTCACGAACTGCTCTAGCGTGGGTCCCTTCCATGGGCTGCAGTCCTTCAGTCACAGACTGCTCCAGCACAGGCTTTCCCACGGAGTCACGGCCATCTTCGGGCGCAGCCACCTGCTCTGGCGTGGGCTCCTCCATGGGCTGCAGGTGGGCATCTGCTCCCCCACTCCCCTCCATGGGCTGCAGGGGGACAGCCTGCTGTCTTGTCTCACCATGGGCTGTAGGCGCATCCCCTCCTCTGGTGCACCTCCTCCCCCTCCTTCCTCACTGACCTCGGTATGTGCATAGGTGTTTCTGTCACATTTGACTCCCTTCTCCACTGCAGGTTTTCCCTTCTTTAATATGTTATCACAGAGGTGCTACCACCATCACTGATGGGCTCAGCCTGGGCCAGAGCTGGGTCCGACTTGGAGCCAGAGAAGCTTCTAGCAGCTTCTCACAGGAGCCAGCCCTGCAGACCAGCTGCCACTACCAAAGCCCCGCCACACAAACCCAATACACTAATGCTAGAAGGAAAAAGAGCATAGTGTGGATAATCATACATCCCCTCAGATTCTGGGAACCCGAATGTGCAGAATCGGAGGAACCTCTTATTAGGACACAGCATGCAGTCCAGATCCTGTCCCTGGGGAGGTTCCACTGACATCTCAGTCTTCAGAGCTCTTACGGTGCTTTTCTAAAAAGAAAATAGTTCTATTAGTCATTTCTACCATCAATCACACAGATGTTTGCATGAGACTCTCCCGCTTCACTTGAAGTCAAGGACACGTGGCTGGTGTTAATTGCCAGTGCCAAGTGGGAGCTACCTGCAGGCTCTTTCGTTACTGTTAGCCAGCTAAGTTTATGCTGAGACCTAGGGATACGTGCGGCACAAAGGAGGCCTGACAGCTAAGCCATACAGGCAGCATAGCACAGGCCTGCACCTTCCTACATTAACTGTTACATGGATCACTAACTCCTTGAAGTACAATACTCTTCCAGTTAGGATCACTACAGTAACCTTTCCTTGTGCTGCCCAGCATTCAGCTCTGATCTGAATCCGCGGTTTGATACGGTGCAGGCATGACACGGTCAGGCTGCCAAGGCCGCAGTCGAGCGTAAAGTGGTGAAAGTTTCATGCAGGGCTCTAGTCTAGGGCTAGGGCACAAGTGCAGACAGATGAGATCAGGGGTTTTCCTGTCAGATATTGGAACTGAATTCTACCTCTCAAGGAAAAAGCAGGGAGAAGGCTAACAGCTACTCCCTGACTTGACATATCGAGGGCAGCAGCAGGAGCTGGCCTTCCTCACTGGCCTGCCAAATGCTGGGCCAGTAATGACTTTTGAGGTGTCACAGAGGAACGGGACATGTACTAGCTCTGAGCCCCTCAGCAGACTCGGGCCAGGTGTTGTTTACATGGATTAATTACTAAACTGCACTCTGTAATTGTCTGTGACAGTGCCCAAGGGAAGGAGGTTATTCTTTGTGCCTGAGGGAGCAGGGGTTGGCCCCAAGGTTTCTCAGACCCCCTTTTCATCCCTGGGTGTTCCTGGAGAACCTTTGTGCTGTCAGCAGGGCTTCAGGGGATTTCCCTTCCATTGTCATGGACATTCAGGGTGACATTTCCTACCATCCCAGGGACAGCCAGGGCCCATCCAGGCTGTACAAGCATACCAGGCTGCTCCTGCGTTTGCTCGCAGCACTCTGAAATGGGCCCACTGTGGCTGGGGCAGCAGGTCCGGGTCTCTGTGGCTGGTGCTGAGGGAGCTTTTACAGAGCAGGCAGACGCCTGCAGGTGATTTCCTGTCGGCCGCACTGAGCTCTGCAGCACGTCTTATAGTTCCTCTGGGACTCTCCCTTCAAGCTTTCAGAAAGCGTAGCTCTGTTGCTCTGGCAGGCTCTAGTGGGGCTGATGGTCTTGGTCCTTGTTCTCAACAAACCACAGCTGTTGGCCACGCAGCAGGTGGGATGGGGCTGCCACTACAGGGCAGGTGCTGCGCACAGAATTGGCTGGCTGGGGGCAGCTACTTGGAGGTGGGGGGGGCCTGCTCCGCACAGTGCCATGCCACGCGGCGGCGGTCTGGGACAACGGAGACAGCAGGCATCGCCCGCTGGGACCAGAGCAGCAGCTGCAACCGCAGAGAAGGTGGGCTAGGACGAGGGATTCATGTTCAGGGCTGCAGGTCCAGCATAAGCTGCGGATCCACCCCTGGCAACGCAACACAAGCGGTGGGGATGCGAGAGGGCTCTGGTGGCACACGGGCCCGGGCCCGAGGAGAACCACACTGGGGCCGCTGCGGGGGGCAAAGTGGCACACCACGGCGGAGGGAGTGCTCACTGGGCCAGGCAGGCACCGAGTGGGGGAAGCCCTGGGGAGCGTCCCGGAGAAGAGGGGACTGAGGCGGCTCGGGGCCGCGCGAGCGACGGGTGTAGGGTGATGCTGAAGAGCGGGGGGAGGAGAGCTGGGGCGGTATCGCAGCTGAATAGGCCAGTCCTGGGAATTCCAGGGCTGCGCTCTGGTCTCCGCGGAGCTTCCGGGTCTCGTGGGGACGGGGAGGGAGAGGGAGGAGGAATGCAGACGCCATCGCCAAAGGATTAAAAACTTAGAGAAGGCAGGGGCGCGCTGCATAGTCTCCCGGCACTGGAATTCTGGGCTGCCATCTTGCGCCTCGCGGCATGCCGGAAGACTACATCTCCTGGCACTGCACTGCCGGGCGGCCATTTTGTGCCGTGCAGCGTGCCGGGTGGTGTAGTTTTCCGGCACTGGTGTCCCACTGGCCGGTTTTGTTTTGCTCAGTAGGTGAGACACGAAGTCTGCCAGCACTGTTGTCGCAAAAGTGGGGTCCTTTACCCGGTGTGCGAAACACCAATATACACACAGAGCAGAGGTATTTTATTCCAATTCATGTTTGCGCAAAGATGGGGGCTAAGTGGTAATCCACAAAGCTAGCGCACCTCATGCCTAAACGGGCAAGCAGTTTATACAGTTCAGTTATACGTATTCAATTTCCAAAGCTCTTCCCCAAAACTATTACTGGTAGTTACTTATCTACCACAGTTTGTATTGGGCTAAAGTTTCCCCGCTTCGAATAAAAGGTACAGTGTTCTCTTATTCTACCGCACATGCTCAAGGAGGGGGAGGGGGGACTAAGTCTTTTTGGTCTTGAATTGAGTCGGTGGTCATGATCTCCTCCTGCCACCTTTACCTTTCCTCCAGTTATCAAAGATTTTTGCTGACTTCATGCCTATTAGCAATTATTCAACTTTTCGGTGCCTCCTGGAGTAGGATGTTCCCTTCTTACCAGTCTTCTAGTTCTTCAGGGGCACAGTCATTAGCAAGGCATGCCTTGTTTATACAAAGGGTATCTTGTTTCACAAGACCTTTGTGGTCTTCTTAGGGTGGCTTAAGTACATCATTTCTTAAGTACATCAGCACTACACTGCAGGACACCCATTTTGTTCTATGTGTTCCTGAAATCCGGAATAAAACTCCTTAACAGCAATGAGAAGTTAAGAAGCAGGCACTCCTTTATTGCAGCGCTGGGGACACGGGGGATCGCTCCACCTATTGTGTGCACCTGTCTAGTCTAACTGTGCAGGTTAAATACACACCTGTTATACATATTCACTAAATTTCTAGAAAATGTTATACATAATCATTAACTTTCCGATAAATCATTAGCATATGTAAATGTCTCTTCACGCAGGCGCAGTGAAGGTCTCTGGTGGTCTTCAGAAGCCCTCTGGTGGTCTTCCATAGTCTTCCTCACTTGTCCGCTTCTTGACCTCTCTTAGGTGATTCTGCGCAGTACGATTCTCAACATCATCTATATTAATTTACATAAAAATGCATACTATGTCTATTCTTAAATGTAACCTTTCTAATAATAGGTCCTTCAGTCACACCATCTTATTAATATTCTTATGTTAAAACAATCATTGGTTAATCTCACTTAACTCTACTGATTAGAATCCTTGATAATTAGATCGAGGTGGGAAGGGTAAGGGGTTTCCAAGCAGCAAACTGGTGTCCATAACGGTTTCCTTAGTTTCCTAAAACAAAACACTACAAATCAACAAATCTTTGTCAAAGTTTCTGTGGTTAACTGATTTTAGACAATACTTGAATTCTTATGGTTACACATAGTACATTTTCTAAAGTTCCTAAGTTCCTATGACTACATTTCAAACTTAACACTCCCATACCTATGCTTCACAATTTTCTACTTCTTAATCAAACCAAACTCATTTAAGTGATTAAATTTTTATTTCTTTACCAGAATATTTGCCACATATGCACCATGCAAGGAGATGTAGTCTTCCATCTCTATACTTCAAGGGTGCCATAGAACTTTGCACCTCATGCTGGGAAGAGCAGCTTTTGGTATAGCCCCCTTTAAACTGTTCTTGTTGTCTCAGATCCACTCCTGAGGCCCTTCTGTTTTCTCTGAGCCTTCTTTTGTTCCTCTGCCCTGCTCAGGATCTCCCTCGTCCTGTTGATACCGAAAAGCCGGTTGAAGAAACTCGCCAAGACTAAGACACGTTTTGGAGTTTTAGAAAGCAGGCATTCTTTATTGTGGTGCTGGATGCACAGGGGATAGTTCCACCTAGCATGCATGCCACAGCTTTAGCACTAACAGGTTATACAGAATAACTAATTGCATATTAATCAGATTAGTATACATATACATAAAAATGATTATAACTGATTATCATAGTCCTGCCTACATCCGATCATGCGCAATGGAGGATCCATTTGAGTCAAAGGGCTGCTTTTGCGACCACCGACCCATTTGAAGTTCTTGCTGGCTGTCGTTGAAGTCTTTATTCTTGTCCTTGTTCTTTGATCTTGAAGCTTAACGCAGTTTCAATCACATGTGGTCAGTTTCAGCATTGTTCTCATCTAGCGTACAGGAACATCTAGTCATAAGACCAAAGAACTGCAAAACTTATGAATAATTACTAGTTAATCACTTGACTACACTTTTGTAATTATCTCCCTGGCTACCCTTTGTCTATTGTTTCAACCATAATGTTAATATATGATCATTTATCAAATCTCACTTATACAGTTATCTAGCAGCAAACCAGTTTTCACAGAAGGTACAAAATATTAAAACCATAAAAATTTGAATAAACCACTTGAAGTGTATGGACATATGCTATCGGTTCCCCCCTTTCTGTTTGAGGCTACTAATTCTTTTAGTAGTCTCACCTGAATACAGATCGTGTCACAGCTCGTTTAAGACAGCTAAAAGCGACACAGATTATAACAATGATGATAACAATCACATTTTGCAAAAGCCCAGCTAACCATCCAGTCAGAGAAAATCCAAAGTTTTGAAATATTTTGTTTAGCCAAAAACTTTCTATGTTTGATCTCAATTCTCTACTACTTTGAGCTACATGTCTTATTCTGTCTATCTGATGGTTTAAATCATCTGTCACATTTGGTATGTAGATACAACACAAATCATTTGAAAATCCAATGTACCCACATACTCCATGTTCTTTTAGTAGTTGTAAGTCTAAAGCTAACCGATTTTGCAATGCCATTTTACTAGTAGCCTGTACTTTTACATTGAGTTCATTTAGACCACTTTGAGTAGCATTAGCTAATGTTTCTACTTGAAGTGAGAGATTGTGGAGAGTAATTTTATTTTGAGGAGCTGGTAACTGTGGTACGAATATAGATTCCAATACCCATCCTATTTTGGTTCCAGTACTTGGTGATTGCCAGGAATCATCTTCTCGTTTTACCCGATTCCACCGTCAAGGCCGCAAGGGAGATTTCTTCCAGAGAGGGCATAAATTTAATAAGCCTATGTGATAAATGAATTTAGTCCCAAACAGGATTCCAATCAAAGTTTACAATTTATTAAATGAATAAAGGCAAGCAAACAGCGCTGGGTGCATCGGGAGTCTCTGCTCTACCAAGATGCACACTGTGAAAAACCACCCAGCTTCTTTTATAGTCTAACATTAGTTACATCGTGTCCTTCCAAAAGACTCTCCACCTCCTGGTTGTGCAGGTGCAGTAGTTCTCCTAGAGACTTCTCAAACTCTCCTCATTGGCTGAGGGGTCTTCAGTTCTCCTAGAAACTTCTCGAACTCTCCTCATTGGCTGAGGGGTCTTCAGTTCTCCTAGAAACTTCTCCAACTCTCATTGGCTGAGGGGTCTTCTATACAATGTATCTCCTCACTGCTCCTCGCTGCTCAGGCATGACAGCAGACATCCTGTGCAACAGGCAACACCCTGCACAACACCAGCTGTGGCCATCAAAGCCTAAGCAAGTTCGCAACAGACACCTTCCCCCCAACAAATGCATATAACAAATTGCTTACACACTGTGTGAAAAATAATCATGTCCAAAACAGGATTCTAATTAAAGTTTACAATTTATTATATGAATAGAGGCAAGCAAACAGCGCTGGGTGCACCGGGAGCCTCTGCTCTACCTAGGCACACACCGTCAGGTCTAATTGTGCAGGTTAAGTACAGGTTCTACATACATATTCACTAGATTCCTGAGAAATGTTATACATATTCATTAGTTTTCCAGGAAACTATTAACATATGTAAATGTCCTTTACGCAGGCGCATTGAAGGTCTCTGGTGGTCTTCAGGAGTCCTCTGGTGGTCTTTGTGAAATATATTAACCTGATTCGTGTCAATATAGAACAACGATAGGGCCGCATGGTGAAATGTGACCCTCTCTGCATATGTAATCTTTAACCGTTTTGCTTGATCTTGTATAACCGTAGGCCTAAGGGAAGTAGGAGAGTATGTATATAGTTCTTGCAAAAGCCATATAACAGTAGGGAATTACAAAAGTTGGAAACGAAATAAAATCAGACATCAAGTAGAAGTCGAAAAAATACTTCACACGGTCTCTCGGAAGTAGCGGAATCCTATAGTTGCAAAGGTTTAAAGAAAAAAGGGGGGGGATTGATATAGAGAACAAACTGCTTATTGCTTAATGATTGTCTCTCTGTAACTTTACATACCAAGGACTGGTGTTTGTCAAGGATTAAGCCTGTCAGAGACTGGTACTTAGGAATGATGAGCAAGAAGGAACCAAGAGCGATCACAAGACTTAATTAAGTGTTCGATGAATTTACGATCTTGTTAAGAAGACACAAGTAGAGGCCTTGCTTGAATAGATAAGGCCAGAAAAGATAAGAACTCCTGCCTTTTGTTCCCATCCTTGTAGATAATTTAGCTTAAACTAACCATATGGTGCTATACCACTAATGAGAACTTAGATAATAAGAACACTAACAAGCACTAAGGTATCCAAACATGTAAAGGACCATACTGCGCAGAATCACCTGAGGAGGGTCAAATAGCGGACAAGTGAGGAAGACTATGGAAGACCACCAGAGGACTCCTGAAGACCACCAGAGACCTTCAATGCGCCTGCGTAAAGGACATTTACATATGTTAATAGTTTCCCGGAAAACTAATGAATATGTATAACATTTCTCAGGAATCTAGTGAATATGTATGTAGAACCTGTACTTAACCTGCACAATTAGACCTGACGGTGTGTGCCTAGGTAGAGCAGAGGCTCCCGGTGCACCCAGCGCTGTTTGCTTGCCTCTATTCATATAATAAATTGTAAACTTTAATTAGAATCCTGTTTTGGACATGATTATTTTTCACAGTTGGGGGCTCGTCCGGGATGGTCTTAGTTCCTGAATTCTGACTTAATCTAGGAGGGGCGCCCCCACCATTTGGTGGCTCCTGATCGGGTCGGGTCGGGACTAACGCCATCCTGAACCTGAATAGGGACAAGCAAAGATTTGATTTTTTTTGAGCTCCCTTGCCGGCTGCAGCAGTTTATTTTGCCCGTAATTCTGCGCGCGAAGATCCGAATGAAGACGACGGAGTCGTAAGTATTTAAGGGGTATACCGTTCAGTTGGGTGGGATTCGGTCACCTGTATGTGTGTAAGAGTGTGACTGAGACGAAACTTAGTTTCGAAGCGATTGTGGAGGTCTTCTAACCGCGGTTCCAATCTCCCGCGAGGGACTTGGCCGGTGAAGGACCGAAGTGACTCCTATAGGATTCGTGGGTGGGTGATAGGTCCTAAAACCCCTGCAAGACACTCTTACCGGTGACCAAGGGCTGTAGGAATTGCCACAGTAAAATTCCTAAGATGGGTCAGACAAAATCGAAGACCAAGGACCAGAAGAAAGGGAGCAAATTACCAGATATACCATCAGAAAGTCCATTAGGAGTAATGATTAAAATTGGAATGAAAGGGGCCCCAGAAAAGGAAAAAGTGAATTAAAATTGATTCAATATTGCATGATTGAATGGCCAAAGGAGCCTTTAAGACCACATGTCTTTTGGCCCATTTTTGGATCCTTTGAAGACTGGATTTGCCAGGCTTTATATATATATGTTAACTCAAAGGAACCTTTTAGTCAGGAGGAAAGTGATTATGCAGGATTATGGATCAGGACTTCATGTCCTTTTCCAGCCTCAATACTTACATTAAAAACAGATGAGAAGTTTAAGGGAGAAGAAGGAGATACAAACGAAAAAGAGAAAGAAAAAGATGATAAATGGGAGCCACTAGATAACCTGCCGCCTCCATACCTTAACAATCTACCTCTGGCGGTGGCTCCCCCTCAGGTGGCCATAGTACCCCCACCAGTACCACCGTTGTCCCTGCCTCCACCACCAACAGCACCGGAATTAGAACTACCTCTGGCTGCGTGTACCAGAAGTAGGACTGCCGTATCTGAGGGAGCTTCTTTATATCCCTTACGAGAGGTACCCCTCGGAGGCAATCAAGGAGGCATCGGGTTTGTGGCAGTCCCATTAAATACCACAGATGTAAGAAATTTTAAGAAAGAAATGGGGACCCTATTGGATGATCCCCTCGGAGTAGCTGAAAAAACTAGACCAATTCCTAGGCCCCAATACTTATACCTGGGAAGAAATACAGTCCATTTTAGGGATCTTATTTACTGCTGAGGAGAAGGGAATGATTAGGCAAGCTGGGATGAGAATTTGGGAAAGACAGAATCAGGCGGGACCCCCGGGAGACCAAAAATGGTCAAATGTGGATCCCCACTGGGATCATCAGCAACCCCAAGGAAGACAGAATATGAGGGACTTAAGAACATTAATTATACAAGGAATAAGGGAAGCGGTTCCCCGAGGGCAAAACATTAATAAAGCTTTTAATGAACAACAAGGGAGAGATGAATCTCCAACAGAATGGTTGGAAAGATTAAAGAAAAGTCTACAAATGTATTCTGGAATTGATCCGAATACAGTAGCTGGAACCGCACTCCTTAGAACACAATTTGTGGCTAAATCCTGGGGGGACATAAGAAGGAAATTAGAAAAACTGGAAGACTGGCAAGAAAGAGGATTAGAAGAGTTACTTAGGGAAGCACAGAAAATATATTTTAGGAGAGATGAGGAAAAACAAAAAGCAAAAGCTAAGATCTTTGTAGCAGCAGTAAGAGAAGGTCAAAAAAATAAGACCCCGTCCGGGGAGAGAAGAGAAAAAGGAATAGAGAAAACACCCAGAGGACAGCCTTATCGAGAAAGATTTACAGTTCCAGTTTGTTACTATTGTAACAAAAAAGGACATATTCAGAGGAACTGTCGTAAGCGGGAGCAAGATGAAAAAATATTCAAAGAAGAATAGGGGTGTCAGGGGCTATATCTTCTGGGGACTTCAACATCAACGGAGCCCTTGATAAAATTATTAATTGGTCCCCATAAGGAGGAAGTTTTATTTTTGGTGGACACAGGGGCTGAAAAAATCCACTATTCAAAAACTTCCGAAAGGAATAGAAAAAGGGAAGGGTTATATGTCAGTAGTAGGCGCAAAAGGGGAACCTTTTAAAGTACCCGTTTTAAAAGATGTAGAAGTAGAAACAGAAAAGAAAATTTGCCTTAATGATTTACTTTTGCTCCCTGAAGCGGAATACAATTTATTAGGAAGGGATTTGATTTTGAAATTAAACTTAGGCATTCAAAGTCAAGGGGATAAATTGCAGATTAAATTATATACTCTAACACAAGAAGATGAAAAAGCCATTAACCCTTCAGTATGGTATAAGGAGGGGGAAATTGGAAAGATAGAAATGGACCCCCTAAATGTTCAAATAATAAATCCGCATCGTCCAATTAGAGTCAAACAATATCCTATACCAATGGAGGGTTGAAAAGGGTTAAAACTTGTAGTTGACAGACTTCTGGAAAAAGGAACTTTAGAACCATGTATGTCACCTCATAATACACCCATCCTCCCAGTAAAGAAACCGGATGGGTCATACAGGATGGTACAAGATTTGAGAGCTGTAAATGAGCGAACAATTACTAAATTCCCTGTTGTGGCAAATCCTTATACTTTACTGAGTCATATATCTCCCAAACATACTTGGTATAGTGTGATAGATTTAAAGGATGCTTTTTGGGCCTGCCCTCTGGATGAGGGATCTAGAGATTATTTTGCTTTTGAGTGGGAAGACCCCACAACCGGACGAAAACAACAATTAAGATGGACTGTGCTACCACAGGGGTTTACAGAGTCACCCAATCTATTTGGACAAACTTTAGAAAAATTATTACAAGATTTTACATTACCCAAGGAGGTGAAATGATTGCAATATGTGGATGACTTATTAATAGCAGGAGAAACTGAAGAGGAGACCCGAGAAGCTACCATTAAATTGTTAAACTTCCTAGGGGAAAAAGGATTAAAGGTGTCCCGATCAAAATTACAGTTTGTAGAACAGGAAGTGAAATACTTAGGACATTGGCTGAGTAAAGGAAGGAAAAAGTTAGATCCTAACAGGGTATCTGGGATACTGTCCTTGAGACCTCCACAGACTAAAAAGGAAATTCGACAAATATTGGGATTATTAGGATATTGTAGACCATGGATTGAAAGTTATAGCGAAAAGGTAAAATTCTTGTACGAAAAACTAACTAACAACCAACTTAAGTGGTCTACAGAAGATGACCAAAAATTGGAGGAAATAAAAAAGACATTAATACAAGCGCCTGTATTGAGCCTCCTAGATTTAGAAAAACCTTTCTATCTCTTTGTGAATATGTCAAACCAAACAGCATATGGAGTTCTTACTCAAGACTGGGCAGGAATAAAAAAACCCATAGGGTACTGTTCTAAGTTACTTGATCCAGTAAGTAGAGGATGGCCCGCTTGTCTCCAAGCTTTAGTTGCTACGGCATTATTAATAGAGGAAGTTAGAAAAATTACCTTCAATGCTCCTTTAAAGGTGTACACCCCACACAATGTCAGAAATGTGTTACAACAAAAAGCAGAAAAATGGTTAACGGATAGCCGGGTCCTAAAGTATGAAACAATACTAATTGATTCCCCTGACCTGGAATTAAAAGTGACCTCTTCTCAGAGTCCAGCACAATTTTTGTTTGGGGAACCATCAGAAGAATTACAACATAACTGTTTAGAAGTAATTGAGACCCAAATCAACGTGAGACCAGATTTAAGGGATACTATGGAAGACTCCTCTGGTGGTCTTCCATAGTCTTCCTCACTTGTCCGCTATTTGACCCTCCTCAGGTGATTCTGCGCAGTATGGTCCTTTACATGTTTGGATACCTTAGTGCTTGTTAGTGTTCTTATTATCTAAGTTCTCATTAGTGGTATAGCACCATATGGTTAGTTTAAGCTAAATTATCTACAAGGATGGGAACAAAAGGCAGGAGTTCTTATCTTTTCTGGCCTTATCTATTCAAGCAAGGCCTCTACTTGTGTCTTCTTAACAAGATCGTAAATTCATCGAACACTTAATTAAGTCTTGTGATCGCTCTTGGTTCCTTCTTGCTCATCATTCCTAAGTACCAGTCTCTGACAGGCTTAATCCTTGACAAACACCAGTCCTTGGTATGTAAAGTTACAGAGAGACAATCATTAAGCAATAAGCAGTTTGTTCTCTATATCAATCCCCCCCCCTTTTTTCTTTAAACCTTTGCAACTATAGGATTCCGCTACTTCCGAGAGACCGTGTGAAGTATTTTTCGACTTCTACTTGATGTCTGATTTTATTTCGTTTCCAACTTTTGTAATTCCCTACTGTTATATGGCTTTTGCAAGAACTATATACATACTCTCCTACTTCCCTTAGGCCTACGGTTATACAAGATCAAGCAAAACGGTTAAAGATTACATATGCAGAGAGGGTCACATTTCACCATGCGGCCCTATCGTTGTTCTATATTGACACGAATCAGGTTAATATATTTCACACACTGCCACTTCAATACACCCTTTATTCATACATACTAAAGATCACCCTGTTCGTAACCTCGCTTAATACTATGATAAATGCCTCAGTTCTCCCCTAGGATCTCTTGTGTGACACTGCACAGTTAACAACAAAACCGGTTTTGGGCTGGCAAAAAAGAACTATATACATATCATCTGTTTCCTCCTGGCCTGTGGTTATACGAGGACCGACAAAATGGTTACAGTGAGGGTCACGTTTTATTATGTGGCCCTAGCATTGTTTATATTGACACGAATCAGATGAACACATTTCACAGCCTATAAGTCCATTGTCTACTTTTGACCTTCATGGGAAGGTGAGTGGACCACGTACCATCACTACTCACCCAGACAGTTAATCCTAAACTTTCAGCCTGTCCTTTGATACAGTCAATTCCAGGCCAAACTTTCCTTCCATTATTAAGAGGGGACCAACTATCATTTAAAACATTACTATAATTTCTACAAGCACATCCCCATCTTAGAGCTTTAGCTACTGGATAAAGTCTTTGAACTTCTGGGTCATAGGAATTACAAGTATAGACTTTCGTACAGTTCCATTTAGGATGTGTGATTTTCTCTGTTTGTCTAGTCCAATCTAAATTTCCATAGATAGTTCTGGCTCTGGGTGGATCTAACAAGGGCCCTGTAACTCCAGTAAATTCCAAACACCATTCTATATTTTGAATATGATCCCAAGTTCCTCTCTGCACTTGTCTCCCTGGTTTTGGCAATTGGCAGCCCCAAGGGGCTGTGTGGATTTTTTCCGTGGTCTCTCTCCCTGCTGCTATTTTTTATTTCCTCCCTACCTGTCTTGTAGCCCCTTAGTGTTTTTTTCCCCCTTCTTTCTCCATGTGTCTCTGTCGGGATCCCAGTCTCTGTTCTTTAATTCCTCCCTCTTCTCTGTAGCCCACCACTATTTTGTTCCATTCTCCATCGCGCTCTGTCTGGTCTCATGTTCCTGCTTACCAGTTCCTCCCTCTCTGCCCCGTGGCCTGTTGCTTCTCCCCATTTTACTTCTGCCTCTCACTCTGTCCGGATCCCTGCCCCTGGTTTTTGAGTTCCCCCCTCTCTGTCCTGTTGCCCGTGCAATCTTTTGCCTTTTTCCGTCTCTCTCTAGCCAGCTCTTTGTCCCTGTTCGTTAATTCCTCCCTCTCGCCCTGTGGCCTGTCACGTGTGTCCTTTCTCCATCTCACTGTCTCTGGTTCCCCGATGACCCTATTTTAGAATTCCTCCGCCCTTCTTTCTGTACACATTGCTATTTGTCCTGGTTTCGGCTGGGATAGACTTAGTTTTCTTTCTCGTAGCCGGTATAGTGTTACGTTTTGGATTTAGTATGAGAAGAATGTCGGTAACACACTGATGTTTTCCATTGTTGCCAAGTATTTATACTAAGTCAATTTACACTAAGTTTAGACTAAGTCAAGGATTTCTCAGTTTCTCATGCCCAGCCAGCAAGAATGCTGGAGGGGCACAAGAAGTTGCGAGGGGACGCAGCCGGGAAAGCTGACCCAAACTGGCATTCCATACCATGTGATGTCATGCCCAGTATATAAACTGGGGGGAGTTGGCCTGCGGGGTGGGGATATCATCGCTGCTTGGGAACTGGCTGGGGATCAGTCAGCGAGTGGTGAGCAATTGCATTGTGCATCACTTGCTTTGTACATTCCAATTCTTCTATTATTATTGTCATTTTATTATTGTTATTATTATCATTTTCTTCCTTTCTGTCCCGTTAAACTGTTCTTATCTCAACCCATGAGTTTTACTTCCCCTCCCCTGCCCCCCCTCCCCCCCCCCCCCCCGATTCTCTCCCCCCTTCCCCCTGGGTGGGGAGGAAGTAGGTGAGCGGCTGTGTGGTACTTAGTTGCTGACTGGGATTAAACCACAACGCTATTCTTTTTGCTCTCCAACTCTCTTTTTTTTCTGGCTCTGTGTCCCTATTTCTTAATTTTTCCCTCTCTGCCCTGTAGTGTGTAGCTATGCGCTTTGGTTTGTGTTGTTCCACCCTGCCACTGCCACCCCCCCGCCCCAGCCCTTCCCTCCATCATTTGCTGTCCGGGCTCCCTGACCCTGTTGCTTTGTTCTTCCCTCTCTACCCTGTTCTTTGACACTTTTTGTCTTTCTCCATCTCTCTCAGTCCAACTCCCTGCCCCTGTTCTGCTTTCCTCCCTCTCTTTCATGCTGCCCGTCCCAGGTTTTTCCTGCATCTCCGTCCTGCTTCCTGGCCCGCCTTCTTGGTTGGTCTCCGTGCCACTCCCCCTCCCTCTTCGTGCTGCCTCTCTTCCTCTCTCCCTGCTGCTTCTTTCTCCATCCCTGTTGGGCTCCCTGTCTCCGTCCTTCTCTCTGGGACCTGCTCCCTGCTTTCTCGCACTTTCTCGCTACACCCTCGCTGTCCAGCCAGCTGCCGCTTTTCTCCTCTCTTCTAGTGCTCCTCAGTTTTGGCAGCCCCGACGGACCGACTGCCAAGGTGTCCCAGGGGCAGGGGGAGCGTCGGGGGGGGGGGGCCCCGAGCTCCAGAGCAGACTCGCTCACAGGACTCGTTAGGCACGTGACTGAATAAACACTCGTGACTGAATAAACACTCGCGGTCCCTCCCCTTTGCCCTCCAGGCTGCGTTTGGGCTCCCTTTGCATGGGGCAAGTGATAGCATATGTCCATACATTTCATGTGGTTTGTTCAAACTTTAACTAGTCATTTTTCATAAGTTTTGCAGTTCTTTGGTCTTATGACTAGATGTTCCTGTACGCTAGATGAGAACAATGCTGAAACTGACCACATGTGATTGAAACTGCATTAAGCTTCAAGATCAAAGAACAAGGACAAGAATAAAGACTTCAAGGACAGCCAGCAAGAACTTCAAATGGGTCGGTGGTCGCAAAAGCAGCCCTTTGACTCAAATGGATCCTCCATTGCGCATGATCGGATGTAGGCAGGACTATGATAATCAGTTATAATCATTTTTATGTATATGTATACTAATCTGATTAATATGCAATTAGTTACTCTGTATAACCTGTTAGTGCTAAAGCTGTGGCATCCATGCTAGGTGGAACTATCCCCTGTGCATCCAGCGCTGCAATAAAGAATGCCTGCTTTCTAAAACTCCAAAACGAGCCTTAGAGAGTTTCTTTGACTGGCGTTTCAGTATCACGAGGGGCCGTGAGGGAGTCCAGGGGAGGAGGAGGTGAGGCACTGGGGGAGTCGGGCCATGCCCCCCCGGTTCCTGCTGGGCCCCAGGTGCGGGCAGTGAGGCTGATGGCGACGGCCCCTCCCTGGAAAAGGGGGGCTGCCGGGGGAGAGGCCGCGGCGGGGCCGGTGGGAGCCCAGGCAGGAGTGGAGCAGTGGCCGGGCTGCGGCTGCCCCTCGGGAGATGGTGAGCGGGGCCGGGCGCCCCTCGGACCGCAAACGTCCCAGGCGGGGGTGGCCCGGGGGAGGTGGGGGCCTGGGGGCTCACGGGGGGCTGGGAGCACGTCGGGCGAGGGGGGGGGCCCGGGCCCCGTGGCGGGGCTGCGCAATCGCCCGGCGGGTCCCGGGGAAAGCCCCGAGGAGGACGGCGGGGTCCGTGTCGGACGCACGGAGCGGCAGCGGGGCGGGGCCGCGCTGTGCCGGAGCGGCGGCGGCGGGCACTGCCCGGAGCCGGCGGCGGGAGCGCGCCGGAGCTGCCCGGAGCCTCGGCGGGGATTGCAGGTGCGCTGGCGTGGGGTGGCCGGAAACGGAAGCGGCGTCCCCTCGGTGTTAGGCAGCAGAGCGGGCTGCCTCCCGGGGCATGCCGGGAGCTGTAGTTTTCGCGGACTCGGCAGCCGGGCAGCAGCGTGGCTCTCGGGCGCGGCGTAGTCCTCGCTGCCGCCGGGGCCCCCGGAGTCCGACCGGGTCAGACTCAGGAGTGTCGCCGGTTTCGCGTGGTTTTCCGCGGGCTTCCCGCTGCGCCCGCTCCCCGACCAGCCGTGCGGACGCGCCTCCCGGGCGCATGCGCCGTTCTGCGCGTGGGGCAGCCCAGCGTTCGCGCGCCGGCTCCGCCCCCTCCGGCGCATGTGCGGTCCCCGGGAGCCGCGTGGTGGTGCGCAGGGCGCGGGTCTCGGCGGCAGCGGGCGAGCGCCGGGACCGCGGGTGAGGCGAGCGATCTCCTCCGGCGGGGGCGGGGGCGGGGGGTGCCTCCTGCCCGCTGGCCGCCCGGGGCTGCCGGGACGGGAAGCTGCGAAGCGGCCGCCGCGGCAGGCTCCCGGTCCGCCGGAGGCGAGCCGGGCCAGGGCAGCGCCGGGGAGTTCCCCGAGAGCCGGTAGAAGGGAAGAGGGGACGGAGGCGGGCACGCCCCAGGCGCGGCCAGCGGGCGCCTCCCCGAGTCGCCAGAGCTCCCCCGGCCCCGCTCGGGCTGTGCGGCTGCCCCCAGCTCCAGCCCCTCCCCTGAAGCCTGTGCTGTGGCCGCAGGCAGCCCCCGAGCCCTGTCGTGAGGGCAGCAAGCCGGCCCCGCGGTGTTCTCGAGTCTCCCTTAACGTGGGTGCCGCTAGCAGTGGCGCGGGGAACGAGCGGCGTCTGCGGAAGCCCCTGCGGAAGGAGGGGGCTCCGGCCAGGGTCGAGCTGCGGTAATAACGGTCACTGCTGCCTCTTTCTCTCTCCTAGAGGCCACGCTGTGGGTGCAGTTGTCCGTTCGTCCCCCGGGGATGCCATTGACTGCAGCAGCCTCAGGCTTGCGTGGGCTGTCTCTGCCTGGCCTCCCTCTCCTCGCGGCGCGGGAGCGCAGAGGGACAGGCGGAGTGCATACTGGCTGTGGACAGGAGCTGCTGAAGCTGGAGAGGCTAGAGAATGTTAAAGAAGAAATGGAAGGCCATCCGGCTGGCAGCTGCCTTCTGCTGCAGGCAAGAGAGACCCTGCCTCTCTGCTTCCGGAAGGATCCCTCTTCATAGTCCACAGCAGGTCAGACCGCCAACGTGCACCACAGGGTCTGTATGCATCACCAACAGCACGGTACAGCCACGTAGTGTGCGAGTGAGCGAGGCTACGTGTGTAGAAAGCCTCGTCTTATGAGAGCTGTGAGACATCCATGTATTCTTTTAGGTGGAGGACAGTCAAGAGACAGGAGTTACAGAAGAGGAAGGGAAGAGAGAAGGAGAAAGAAATGTCTGAACTGGCAAAGGCTTCTGGCAGTGCCGAGAGCAAGAGCTGTGGTAATTCCCAGTCCCTCCCTGCCCCTCTCCTGGCCCCTTTTTTCCCCAAGTTGCTGTGATTTTTTTTTTTTTTTTCTTCCCTGTACCTCTCCTCTTCTGCCTATTCTCTTGTCCTGCTCCTTCTTCCTCTCTCCCTTTCTCTCTTGTTTGACTGCTCCCTTTTTTTTTTTCTCTCTGGTTTCTTGTCCTGCTCCCTCTCCCTCCTTTTTTTCATCCTCTGTCTCTCTCCTGCAGCCCATAGGTGTTTTTTTTCCTTTTCCATCTGTCCTGGTTTTAGCTGGGATATTTAATTGTCTTCCTAGCAGCTGGTATAGTGCTATGTTTTTAAGTTTGGTATGAGAAGAATGTTGATGACACAACGATGTTTTCAATTGTTGCTAAGTAATGTTTAGTCTAAAGTCAAGGATTTTTCATCTTCTGATGCCCAGCCAACAAGAAGGCTGGAGGGGCACAAGATGTTAGGAGGGGGGACAGGCAGGGCAGCTGACCCAAAGTGGCCAACAGGGTATCCCATACCATGTGATATCATGCCCAGTATATAAACTAGGGGGAGCGGGTCTGGGGGAATTGCCGCTCAGGGGCTAACTGGCCGTCAGTCAGTGGGTGGTGAGCAATCGCATTGTGCATCACTTGTATATTCCAATCCTTTTATTATTACAATTGTCATTTTATTAGTGTTATCATTATTATTTTTTTCTTTTCTGTTCTATTAAACCATTCTTATCTCAACCCACAAGTTTTACTTCTTTTTCCCGATTCTATTCCCCATCCCGCTGGGTGGGGGGGAGTGAGTGATCAGCTGTGTGGTGCTTAGTTGCTGGCTGGGGTTAAACGACAACACCATCTGTTTGTCCTGACCTGCATCCATCTCTTTTTTTTTTTTTTTCCCCCTACAATTTCTCTGGCCTGTTCCTTGGCATTCTTTTCCTCTCTATGCCTGTACGTGCCGCTCTGCGTCCTTGCCTTCCTATCTCTCCCTCCTTCCTTCTTGTTTTCTCTCTATCACTTTGTCTTGCTTGCTGTTGCTGTTTTTTTTTTGTTTGTTTTTTTTGTTTTAATTCTGTATCTCACTGTCCCCATCCTCCTTCCTGTTCATCTTTTACTCTCTCTGACCCTTTGTGCTGCTCCCTGGCCCTTTTTTATTCATCCTCTCTCTCTCTGCAGGGCTCCTAATACCTGTCTCTCTTTCTCCACCCCCCTATGCTTCTCACGGTCTCTGTCTTTCTCTGTCTCTTGTCATTAGTCTTGTCTGTCGCTCTGTCTTGCTTCCTGTCCTGTCGTTTCTTGCTGTGTCCCTTTGTCCTGCTCCCTGCCCATATTCATATTCCTCTCTGTCCTGTTGACCATCCCAGTTTTTTATCTCCGTCCTGCCACTGTCCTGATTCTTCTTTCTCTGCCCAGCTCCCTGTCCCTTCTTCTGTCTCTTTTTCCTCTGTCCCTGCTGCCTATTTCTCTATCTCTGTCCACATCCCTGTCCCTTCCCCCCTGCCTTGCTGTTCCTCTGCCCTGCTTCCTCTCAGTATCTTTTCTGTCTTTCTATCTCTGTCCCATTCCCTCTCCTATCCTGTCTATCTGTATCCCCCCATCCGGCGAGCTGTCCCTTCTCTCCTTTCTGTCTTCCTCAGTTTTTTTTACTTTCTCCATATCTCTCTCCCGCTGCCCATCACTTGGGTTTTTTCCCCTCTAATGCTGGCCTGCTCTCTGTCCCTTTTTTCTCTCTCTGTCCTTCTGTTATGCTCCTTGTGTCTGTTTTTTAATTCCTTCATCTCTGTCCTGCAGCACATTGCTATTTTCTTCTCCTCTTCCATCACTTTGTCCAGCTCCCCATCCTTGTCTCTCTTTCCCTTGGTTCTGCCTCCCATCCTTTTTTCCTTTCTTGCTCCATCTCTCTGTCCTGCTCCGTATCGCTCTCACTCTCTTTCTGTTTCTCTGTCCTTCTCCTTGCCATTCCCTGTCTTGTTCCCTCTTTGGTTTTTTTTTTTTTCTGTCACTCTGTCCTACTCCCTGTCACTGTGTTTTCTCAGTCTATCTCTGTCCCGCAGCTCAGTGCTTTTTTCCCCCTTTTCCAGCTATCTGTCCTGCTGCCCATCCTAGGCTTTTTCTCTTCCATCTCTGTCCTACTCCCCGTCTCTTCTTTTTGCATGTCTTCCACTTTCTCCTGCCTCCCTGTCCCTTTTTTCTCTCTCTGTATCACCTTGTCTTGCTCCCTGTCTTTCTCTGACAATCTGTGTCCTGCTCCTTGTCCCCACCCACCCCCGTCTCCCATCCCTCTTCCTGTCTCTTTTCTCTTTCTATCCTTCTGCCCCAATGCTTCTTTCTCCACCTCTGTCCTGCTCCCTGCCCCTTGTTTCCTCTCACTGTCCCTCTGTTCTGCTTCCTGTCCCTGGTTTTTGTGTCTTTATTTCCCTGTCCCACTGCCTGTCTGGTCATTTGTTGCTATACCTCCCTGTCTAACCAGCTCTGACTTTTTCCCTTTCTCTCCTCCTCTTCCTTGCTACCTGGCCCTTTTTCTTCCTCTGCCTCTGTCCATTGCTGTTTATTTAATTTTTCCTTCTTGGTCTCTTTGTACTGATCTGACCCTTTGTTTCTTTATCAATCCCTTTTTGCTGTTCCCTGTCCTTTTTCTCTCTCTGTCTGTGTGTTCTGCACCCTGTCCCTGTCCTCCTTTCTCCCTCCTCTCCTTTCCCCCTCCATCTCTATCCCTCTGTCCTGCTCACTGACCCTATGTTTTCTTGTGCCATCTCTTTGCAGGGCTTCTCGTCCTTATTATTTTTCTTGATTTTTCTACCTTCCTGACCTTATCCTTCTACCTTCCTTTCTCTCTCTGCTCCTCAATCTTCTCCTTTGTCTTATTTTTCTTTCTAGTTCTCTCTCCAGCTCTCCACCACTATTTTCTTTCTCCATTTCTCTGCTCCGCTGCCCATTCCTCTTTCTTTTTGTATCCTGCTGTGCTGCTCACTATCTGTCATTCCCTCCCTCCCTCCCTCCCTCCCTCTTTCTCTGTCATTATACTTGAGTCCCTCGTTGTCTCTCCAGGACCTG
This sequence comes from Aquila chrysaetos chrysaetos, assembly GCF_900496995.4. Lineage (NCBI taxonomy): Eukaryota > Metazoa > Chordata > Aves > Accipitriformes > Accipitridae > Aquila > Aquila chrysaetos. The sequence continues at coordinate 48,039 of NC_044019.1, read as the reverse complement.
TCTGTCCTGCTCCCCATCCCTAATTTTCCATTTCTCTGTCCTGCTCTCAGTCCCTCTTCTTCCTCTGGCTCCATCTCCCTGTCATTCTCCCTGCTGCTCTCACTTGTTCTCCACCCCAGTGTCCTGGTCCCCATCCCTCTTTTTTTTCTCTGTATCCCATTTTCTTGCTCCCTGTCCCTCACTTGTCTTCTGTATCCTTCTCTCCTTCCCCCTGTCCTTCCTTTGCCCTGCCCCCCTCTCTGGCCTGCTGCTTGTCACTGTTTTTTTTTTTCTTTCTCTTGCTGTCTGTCTGGGTTCTGTCACTCTGTCTTAATCTGTATCCATTGTTCCCCCCGCCCCATCCTTCTTCCAGCCTGTGCTTTCCTCTGTCTATCCCTCTGCCCGTAATGCTTCTTTCTCCACCTCTCAGTCCTGCTCCCTGGCCCTTTCTTTTTTTCCTCACCATCCATCCTGCTTCCTTTCCCTGGTTTTTCTGCCTTTATGTCTGTCCTGCTGCCTGTCTCATTGTTTCTAGTTATAACCCCCTGTCCAGCCAGCTGTCCCTTTTTTCCTTTCTCTCTTCCCTACTCTGGCCCCTACTTTTTCTTCGTCTGTCTCTGTCCAGCAGCCCATCACTGTTTTGTTTTGGTTTTTTTTTTTTTCCCTTCTTCATCTCTTGTCTTAATGTACATCTGGTTCCCCCCTCCCCACCACCCTCAGTCCCTCTGTCCTGTTCCTTATCCAGCTTTTTGTCTTTCCATGTCCCATGCTCTATCCCCATCTTTTTTTCTCTCTTCTTCCTCCCTTTTCTCTACATCCCTTTGTCCTGTTGCTCATCCGTGTTTTTTCCTTTCATTCCTCTATTCTGCTCCCTGTCCCTTACTACTTTGTCAATCCCTCTGTCTTGTTGCGGATCATTATTTTTGCTGTCTGCGTCCCACTGCCCTGCTTCCCATTCATCTCTTTTGGCTCTCTCCTCCTGTGCTGCTCCCCAGCAGTATTTTGTCTTTCTCCAGCTCTCTGACCTGCTCCCCACCTGCCTCGTCTTCTCTCTGTCATTCTTTCTGCTTCCCTGTACCTGTCTCTGCAATCTTGTGTCCCGCTCCTTGTCCCTCTCAGTGTATATATTCCCCGCTGTCCTGGTCCCCGTCCCTCTCTTTGCCTCTCTCCCCCTGTCCCTGTTTGTTCTTTCTTTCCCTCTCTGTTCCCTTGTTTTATTTTTCGCTTCCCAGCCCTCTGTCCTGCTCCCCGTCGCTGTATTGAACACGGGCGGGGCCGTGGTCGGAGGGGGGCGGGGCCAGCAGAGCGGCGGCGGCTGCCCCGGCTGCCGGGTTCCGTTCAGCTCCGCTCCGGGCCGTGAGGGAGCGGGAGACGCGGCGGGTCGCGGAGGTGGGATCCCCCGGCCGGAGCCTCCGCGGGCGGGTCCGGGCTCTGCTCTCCCGGGGCCGGCGGGGGCGGAAGCTGCCCCGGGGTCGTTGCGGGGGGGGGTTCGGGGCCGAGCCCGTGTCCGGCCGGGGGGGGAGTGGGAGCAGGGGCAGCCTCATCCCGTCCCCGGCCGCTCCTCGCTGGGGCCGGGCGGCCTCTGCCGCTCTCGGCGCGGGTCGGGCAGCGGCGGCCCGGGGGGGCTCCTGCGGCGGCGGGTGGGTCCTGGTGCCCTCAGGGGCGGGGAAGGGCCCCGGCTGCTGCCGGCAGGGGGTCCTGGAGCGGGGCCAGGCTGGGAGTGGCTGGGCCTGGCTCCCCGCGGGGGTGCTTCGGCTGGGCCGTTTGGTGTGTGTGCCCGGCGCTGGCGGTGATGCCGGGGAAAGCAAGCCTGAAACAGCAATAATGAAGCGATGCCCTGCCTGTGCTGGGGCTGCCCCGCAGAGGTGTGGGGCCGGACCCTTTGCAGTTCACGAGCACTCCCCAAAACTGCGTGTGGGGCACCGGGAGTGCCGGGCTGTGGGGTGGCTACATTCCCCCCAGCATTGTGCACGGAGACTGCAAAGGGGGTCAGCTGGTTTGGGGGCCAGAAATGGAGACCCAAGTTTTCTGTTCCTGGGGCTTGAAAACAGGCTCGTGCGGCTGATTTTGGGGCTCGCAAACAGACCGAGCTGTGCGGCTTTGGGTCCAGAAACAGAGGTCCGGCCCTGCATTTTTAGGCCTTGAGAACAGGCTCGGCAGCCAGGTTTTTTGGCTCCCAAATGGGCCCTGAGTCCGCTGCTGTGGGGGCCAAAATCAGAAGCTGCCTTGGCTGGTTTGGCAGGCGGGTGGAGGGTGTTGGGGGCTGCGGGGGGAAGCAGGGGGTGGGCAGGGTGCGTGGACCCTCCCCAGAGATGGGGGTCTGGCTGTGTTGGATGCCGAAGTTCGGGAGGCCGGCGCGCAGCAGGCCGAACTCAACATCTGCGATGGTCTGTGGGGGGAAGGGTGCTTTTCAGACCCCACGTGCCCTCTTTGAGTCCAGCTCTTTCTTTCTGCGCTGCTCAGAATACTTGTTAAGTAATTAATCGCCCGAACTAACGAATATTTATACGGCATGTAACTCTGACATTTAATCCCAATGCTCCAGTTTTGACAGCAGTTGATACACAACCTTACGGAAAGCCCAGGCCGTTGCACGTAGCTGGAGCTTGTAAGGAGAAGCAGCTGAAATCAGCCGGAGCTTCAGCGCGGAGCTGGGGCTTCAGCGAGCCAGAACTGTAGCAAGCGGGAGCTGGAACAAGGCGGGGTGTCCGTTGTCTGGAGCGTGCATTAGCCAGAGGTGAAAGTACCTGCGGCTGTAACGAGCAGGAGCCGCGATTAGCTGGAGCGTCCGTCGGCCGGACCGCGCTCCCAGCACGGCCGAAGGGCAGCCGGGCGCAGGCAGGGCTGTCCTCAGCAAGCAGCTCCGAGCAGCAGGGAGGCGAGCCGTCCTTCTGCCGGCGGGGAGCCCGGCCTCTTCCCTCGGGGATGCAATCCATGCCACGCTCCTCTCTCTGCGTGGAGGGTCTCGCCCGGTCCGTTCCCGCGGGCAGAAGCGAGGTGGGGGTCCCCCGGCTCTCCTGGGGCAGCCCCCGCTGCGAGGGGGCGTGGGCGAGGTGTCGTCATCCCCTCGGTACCGGGCAAAGGGGAGAGAAACCTGGGAGCTCCTGGAGTGCGGAGAGCCCTTCTGGCAGAATCCTCCCCTGTCTTTTCACCGTTGGCTGGGTGTGACAAACAGGTTCATTTCTTTGTCTCCTCTTTTCCCAGTGTCACCTTCCGCATCACACGAAGAAAATCCTGCGTGGGTAATTCCGCTTGCTGCTCAGGTAATCGCATGTATCTGGCTGGGGGAGCGGAGAGAAACACTTGCGAGTTTGAGGGCGCTACAGATGCTCCACATTAAACCCACAGAAAAGGCAAATTTGCTGCTAGTGCAGAAAAGCTGATGAAAAAATTGCTGTTACCAGATAGTGCTCTGTTCCTGAACTGGTCCCTTGATATGTTTTTGTTTTAGGTGAAAGAACGAAATTTCGTGTGTGGTAAATTCAGAGCTGCCTGTTAGCTTCTTTAGGGTCGAGTCTTTCTCTTCTCTCTGTTCATACTGATTTTTATGGGCAAGTTGGAAATAGCCTTTTATTTTTTTTTATGTATAATTGAATTTTTAGGAATATGTGGTGTCCCTGTAGTTCACTTTTGAGCACCTAGATGCCAGCAGAAATATAATGAGTGAAACATGTTGGAAACTGGTACTTAAACTTGATTTTTATTTGATTTTTTTTTTTTTTTTTCTCATTAGAGTGTTGATGGCATGTTGTCCCGTGGCACAATCCCCATTCTGTTCAGCGGAGTCTTCAGTCTAGGACTTCTAAGTAAAAAAAGTTTGTCCTTCCAAAAAAGGACTAGTCATTCATCGGACCGAGGCATAGACTTGGAGAGTTGCTTAAGTACGTGATCGGAATTAAAGCCAACTTTCAGTTGATGTTGCTGCTGTTGGTCTTTGCTTTCATTGATTTCTCCACCACTCCCTCATGGTTGGGAGCTCTGAATCATAATTTTTTTCAGTCTCTAACACATTTCCCTCCCCTCCCCCCAAAAAGGAGAGGCAGTGTCTAAAAGTTAATTAGTTTCCTCACAAATGCGTGAGTAAATAAAATTTGAGTTGCGATGATTAAAACCATAAAAATGACGCCAGTCTTGCAGATCTGGACTATTTCTGAACAGGCATTAATCACACGCAAAAGTCATCAGGGTGCGGATCACCTGCGCTTCATGCTCTGACGAGACAAACTGCTGAGGCAGGGATGAGCTCTGAAAGAAAAAAAAAAAAAAAGCTACAGGGTCATGGTTTTGTTTTGTTGTTGTTTGTTTTTAAAAGAGTGCAATATTGAGTGGTGCCAGCCTGCAGAGCTCTTCTGCTGCCTGACCTCTCCTTCTCTTTCATGGCTGTAATTGTCGTTTGGATAATTGTAGAAGAGCAATTAAGTTACTTGCCTCTGTGAATGTGCTGGTAATACCAGGAAGACAAATGCTTGAACCAGTAGTGAATAACTTGGCTACAAGTAGAATTTCTGAAGGAAGAACAGCAGCAGCAACAGGAAGCAAATAGCAAGTGACCAGAAATTTGCGTGCGTCAAACGCATCAAAGCTTTATTGCCAAATGTTGTTTGGGAATATGTTCCAAATGGCTTTTTTTGGTAAACATAAATTTTTAGGAAGTTCAGGGTTGTGTGTGGCAAAAGGTGTCCCTCTGTGTACGCGTCCTGCTACGGTAAATAGCATGGGTCAATGGCAAGTCCAGCGGCAGGGCTGTTGTTTGCTACTCTTGATGTTGCCATAGTAGTGTTGCGGTATTTAGACTTTAACGGACGGTCTGAGGAGTGGAAGGATAATGCCTGTTTTCTGTAAGGGCTCAGAATACCAACCCTTTTCTCTGTCTGCCGCTCCCCTGAGCGTGCGATGAAGCTGTTTTATTTTTCTCCCTTGTTCCTGGTCTAAATAATTCTGGAGCTGTTGCTGCTGTGGGTTTGCAATTTGTGTTACTGCATTTTTGTAGCGTTCTAGCGATGGGTCGTTTCTACTGTGGCGAAGCATCGAGATGCGGTTTTCGGTGTAAAGCGTCAGAAACTACATTCACCGAAACCGGTAACTCGCGGCGTAGGTGAAACCGATCTGGCGCGTGCGGCTGTGCTTGCAGGGATGCTCGGTGGCTCCTCATCAAAACGGCAAGGGGTGTGTGTGTGTGGACATCTGTAGGGTTGCGCTCTGGGTCCGAGAGCGTTAATGTATTTTTGCTGTTGGAAGATGGAATGGAGCGTGTGCCTGTTCAGTGTCAGGGCAGTCAAAAGCCAGGAGGGACCTTGAGTGGGTTTGGTGGCACAACTGCGGTTTTAAAAGATCTTGACCGTTTGGAGCTACGGCCTGGAAAAAATCATTCCTTTTTTGTAGCAAGGGAGTTCGCAAGGACAGATGTGTTGCTGTGCTCTTAATAGAAATATTTGTGACATATAGGGTGAGGAAGTCTTGGCTATACTTAGGCTTGAGAAAATGTATGTAGATACCTATGTCTGTCTTCTGCATGTATCTAAGAAAGTGAGTTGTAGTGAAACTAAACCTGCTAATGAGTGAATAAGAGAAAAAAAAAAAAAAAAAAGGCACGGTTGCCTAAAAAATGCAAAAGCTCTAGTGGCCTGTGTCAACAACTGTACCGAAGGTGATGCAAAAATACTTTTTGCTCTGCTCCGTTGTACTGTCTTCACAAACCTTCACAAAAAAAGGCAGGTTTGGTTTCCTACCCAGCTTTATGCTAACGGGTCTTTTCTTCTCTCAGCTGGATGTCAGCTGGCACCGTGTTGCCGTGCTTGCCCTTTCTTTTGCCATGACAATACGAGACAGATGGAAAGAATCCATAGTGGTCTGCAAGTACAAGGTACATCTGTGATGTGTGTCTGCATTTTTCCAAAGGTACTTGCAGTATGGACTTTAACATTAAGAGTGTGCTGTAGGGTACAGCGTTCGGAAGATCTCGCGATGTTATGGAAAGGTAGAAGGCTAGTCGTCGCCTTCCTATGACGTATCAGTGATCCCACCTACTGTTGTTAGTGTAAAAGGAATTAACTGCGCAATAAAGGGCAGAGTTTGGCACTCACACCATGTGTGCTATCTGTCTCTTCCCTGGTCCGGGCCGACCAGTGATCTAATCGCGGCACCTTGATATGTAGCACTGTTACATAGTGGTGACCCCAACGTGTTTGGTCGCACAGGCGACGATGGAGCTTGCGCAAGTGATTAAGGTATTAAAGGTGTTAGCTGATGAGGTGGGTGCCCGCGGTTCGATTAGGAGGGGCCCCATGGGCGAATGCATCCGATGGATGCTGCGCCGGGGGGACATTGGGTCTCCTAGATAAGTTTTGAGCCCCCCAAATTGGGGAGAGATTCGGGAGTCCTTGCTCCGATCTGAGCGCGGAGCTGCTGAACGATCGCAGAGTTGGGGGAAGGTGGAGCAGGTGGTCACGGCGGGACGGGAGGCTGAGGCGTGCTGGTTGGTGGCGCGAGCTGCTGTGTCTGCGGATGCAGCGCCGCCTCGGGAACAGCGGGGACAGTGCCCTTGGGGACAGCGGGTCAGACTCAGAGCGGGCGACGGTGGAGCGGGACTCGCAGAGTGGTCCGTCCTCAGTTGCGGACATGGGCACGGAGGGTGCGGCGGAGACGGAGGTTTTTCCTGCAGAGGCGGCACCAGCGGGACCTGATGCGCCCCCCCCCACCCCCCCAGTATCCATGAGAGGAGTTGGGGCGGGTGGTTCGGCAGCTCATGGGGGAGGGACGGTTTGCAACGCCTCAGGCACAGGGCATGTGCAGGCGTGACTTTATGGCAGTTGCAACAACTGCCTTGGCTGCACTTGGGCGTGTCGCGGCCGTGGATAGAGCGGACCCCCCCTTGCGTGAAAGTTCGGCAGTTCTCGGATTGCCGAGAGGTTTACTGCCTTTTTAGATCGGCTTCAGCTTGCTGTGCAGGCGGCAAACCTCCCGGAGGCGGCTAAAGAGGCGATTGTGCTTGAATGTGCTAGGGCTCAAGCTAACCCACAGAGCGCAGCGCTTGTCTCTCATTTGCCAGCGGGTTCGTCCCTAGGTAACATGATACGCCATGTACTGGAGAGAGAGCAACAACGGGAAGCACGTCCAATAGTGGCGGCCTTGCAGCAAGTTTTGCAGGCGGGTACAACCTGATACTGCTTTTGAGGAGGCAGTCTGTAAGCAGGCCGCTAATGAGCAGGATTCTGATTCTGATAATAATTCTTTTGTATCAGGCAGGGTGGACTCTGAAAAAGAGCTGGATTTATATCCCTCATTATCTCCACCGCTGCCTGCCGCGGCCGTCCCGCCACTGCCTCCCACGGCCTCTGCGCGGCCGGGACCGCTGCCGTGCCGCCGCCATCCCCCACCCCCCCCACCCCAATCCCCTGGTACTCCCTCTCCAGGGTCTGCAGAACTTACAATCAGTGCAGCAAAGCCAGGTTCCATTGTATCTCCTTCTCCTGCTAATCCCTCTAACTCTGTGCCTCTGTCTAATCCATGACGATTCACTTAATTTGGGAAAAAATACACATAGTTTGATGCAATGCTGTCGAGAAAAAGCTCTACAGCAAGGAGATACCATGTTTACTTTTCCTGTTGTATGCACACCTGCCTCAAGAAATGCAAGAACCTCAAGAGTTAGAGTTGTTAGGATCAGTCATCATGAATCCCTGTGTGATGTTTAATTACACCTATAACACCACTCGAAAGGGTCAGAATGTAAATGCTATTTTGCCTGTATATAGAAATGCTACAGCTTGGTGTAACTATATCTATTCCAGAATATCACACTCTTTTTTTCTATTCCAGCTGCTTTACCTACGTGGATGTTTTTAATTTGTGGGAATAGAGCGTGGGAGAGGAATTCCATCACAACTTAACAGGAGGCCATGTAGCCTCGGACAACTTACGTTACTAACACCTGATATCAATATGATTCACAGTAAAAGGCTCACGATAACTGACACAGGTTTAAGTGGATGGCTAAAAAGTTTGAGAATTACGGGATGGTTGAAAGATTTGCTTATGCGTGGCTTAGTTATTTTAATTGTAATATTAGCAGTTGTAATGATTGTACCACGTATCATAAAATAGTTGAACGTATGATTGCAAAAGCATTTCATGTAACTTGGCTTGCATAAAAATAATTAAAAAAAAAAAAAAGAAAAAGAAAAGGGGAAATTGTGGGAGATTTCATAGAAAATGGGGGAACATTTCTTTGAGCCTGATTATTTAGAGTTAGCATAAGTAGCCCGCAGTCAACATGAGTGGACCGGAGTACACTCCCTTTAAGCCACTACAGTATTTGCATGTTACCGTAGACACCTATAGTAAATATATTCTCGCTACAGCGCACAGGAAGCAGAATAGCTTGGCGGTTGTACAACACTGGCGTGCTTGCATAGCCCAACTGGAGATTCCACGACACATCAAGACGGATAATGGTACAGCTTATACTGCGGAAAAGGTGAAACAATTTTGTGCAACCTGGGGTATAGCCCTTGTACATGGCATTCCTTATAATAGCACCGGCCAGGCCATTGTAGAACGAGCACATCGAACCTTAAAGACCCTGCTAGATCGTCTTAGGGAGGGGGACCACGCGGAGCCCTCCTGCTTATGGGATAATTCACCTGTTCTCCGTACACAGCGTCTCCTGTTAACTGCATTAACTTCATTAAATCAAACAATTCGGGGGGACCTGGACCAGACGACGGTGCAACGACATTTTACGACTACGGAAGAGAAAGGCCCCTACCCACTGGTCCGTGTGCGTGATCCCCAGACACGACAATGGGACGGACCGTTTGAGCTGCGTTGCCTCGGGCGGGGGTACGCCTGTGTACAGACACCTGAAGGGCTACTGAAATGGGTCCCTAGTCGTATGGTTCATCCTGACCTAACCTTGTAGTGTTTGAGTGTTTTTCTTTACAGATTGCTGTTATCCTTTCCTGGCTTGTGACGCCTTGGGTATCTGCTACGAATTTCTGACGCTGGAGCAATTAATAAACGAGATAACAGAACTGCAGAAGCAAGAAGGTGCTGCAAGACCTTTATAGCAATTAAGAAAACTGTCATTTCAGCTTGGAGTATTTCACTGCGGGATGGGGACTTAGGAGTTGGTTTGTATCTTTGTTAAAAATCGGGGTTTCTTTTATTCTTGTGTATTTTATTAGGTATAATGTTGCTTTTACTGTGTTTAATTAATTGTGTTCATAGATCTTGTAGGTCACCTTAGCCAACATAACAGGTCAAGATTCTCTGTGCACTGCAACCACATAACAAAGCCCGTGAACCAATAGACAGGATGGCTATGACTCGTGCGGCACGTCTGGCCAGCGACCGCATGTGCCATAGGCTCCCTATGTTTCAACTGAGGCGAATTTTGGCACCCGCTGGCCACGCGTGCTAAAATCTGTTCCTCTGCAAGTCTACAAATACCGGGATTTTCCGAAGAGCATCGGGCTGGTGTACGGCAAGGTCATCGTTGCCTCTGTGGGGACGCCCACGTAAAGCTGGCACCTACCGATTGCTGGGCTGAGTTCGCGGATGGTGGTGACTAGATCTGCTAATGCTCTTTTTATAGAAAAAGGGAGGGGGAATTGTTGTGGGAACATTTTCAGCTAACGGTCACAAGAGCATTCCAGATGCCTTTAGAAGGCCTTGAACAGAATAAACAAGAAGACAAAAATAAGAAAGATACCAATTAGAAAAACACAGGTGCACATTCCACGATAAAGAGAACTTGGCACAAACAACCTCAATTCGGCAGTTTATCTTGACCAATTAGACTGAGATAAGTCTCGTATGTTTAGTTAGTATGACCAATTATATTTTATGTTTATGCGCGTGTGCAGTGTTGATGCAGCCAATCATTGAGTGCAACTGGACGCGTGGACAGTGCATGAATAGTGTGTGTAACCAATGGGAGCTAGTTGGACATGAGGAGGGGGAGATGTAGGGTACAGCGTTCGGAAGATCTCGTGATGTCACGGAAAGGTAGAAGGCTAGTCGTCGCCTCCCTATGACGTATCAGTGATCCCACCTACTGTTGTTAGTATAAAAGGAATTAACTGCGCAATAAAGGGCGGAGTTTGGCACTCACACCATGTGTGCTGTCTGTCTCTTCCCTGGTCCGGGCCGGCCAGTGATCTAATCGCGGCACCTTGATATGTAGCACTGCTACAGTGTGCCAACTCTCCTTTTACATTTTTTTACATGAAATATTTTAACGCAAATACTAGCAATAAGTTCTGTTCTGGAGCATGTTACACCTATGCAAAGTTTACTTCCCTCCGTTTATTTTCTCTTCCTGAAAGCATAATCTTCTGTTTCTGTGCACTTGCTAGTAAATGATACAGTGAAAATAATTTTGTACTAAAAGAGGGAAGAAACTGTTCGTAAGAGTTCAGCTGTTCAGAAGAAACAGACTTTGTTTTCATGATAAAAGCTTTTTGCAGTCAATGAGTTTTTTAAAATATCTTATAGGAGTACTCGACAACCTTACTGAGATAACTAGCATCTGTGCTAAAAGCAATCGAGGTCAAAGAAGAGACGTGGACAAAACAGGACAAATTGGCGTCACATCTGTGTGTTTTCCAGGCTTTCCCAGGAAGCACTAGCAGCCTTGTAACTAGTGGCAGTGAGTCCTGATTGTTTTTGATGAGTTACTGCTTCAGTAATGTATTTTTTCCTTTAACCTACAGCGTGTAATTTTGACTTCAGTTGGAAAGAGATTTTCCAAAATGGAAGTCTTTGTCACTCAAAGAAATTTTGTTTTATGAGCTTCCCATCAGAGTGGATCTTCAGAGGTGATCGACTTGACAGTAGAAGTCATCAGTAACAAGACTTTTCACTCTCTTTAAACAAATGAGGGAAAAAAAAAAAAAAAAAAAAAAGTCAATTTCCTTCCAAAGACCCAAGCACAGCCCATCTTCCTAAAGTTGATGGCATCACTGGTCTTTGGTTTCTCAGTTGTAACAGTCACGACAACATGAAAATGTGTTGCTCTGCATGCTTCAGTACTGCCCAAAGCATTAGGAAATCCGCCAGTCCTTTTTGGTAGTCTGAGGTATTGCAGCACTGGGGATTTTACAAATTGACTTGCATTGTTTAAACTGTAACTGCCAAATAGCTGTAGTATATAATTTATTAGGTGTACGTAAGCAGTTAACATTTAGAAAAATACCTTAAAAAGAGAGGCAACTGAATGTTATGGGTTTTCTTTCCTGACGTTTTGACGGAGTGCTCTGAAGTACTTTCTTTCTGTCTGGTTTTCAATGGTGTGTTTCCCTGGCAGTTCAGTAGCACCTCACTTGGGCAGCGCAGCTGGCCAGCTGTTCCTCCTCATTACGTAACACACACAAAAACCCCTAGTCACATTATAACTGTGTACTTTGGAGATAGATAATTTAATGGTATGAGTTCAGAGCTGTGCAAGTTAAGGTAATGGAAAAGGAAAATCAAATTACACTATACATTTATAGTATAAGTATTTTTATTGGATGTATATAAACATGGGCACACCTTTTTAGTGTAAAGTGAACTATTGAGATTTATGCTATATTTTTCATTTTGCTCTTTGAAGTTTTCCACTTCACTTTCAGCTTTATTCACCAAACAAGCAAGATGCAAAGCAGCAGCAGCAGCAGCAGCGCAAGGGCTGTAGCTGTTGCGGTGGATCCGTAAGCGTAGATTCTGATTGTGTACAACCTCATCCCGCAGCCTCCCAGGGTTATCTCCCTGCAGCAGTGCTGTAAGGAAGGGAGGAGATGTTTTCCAACCCCTGCAAGAGTGTTTACTTGTATGCTAAGAAGGCGTTCAAAATGGTATCAATTAGCCTAAATGCTGATTTTAAGTGTTCAAATCGCTCTTAACTTTCAAAGGAGGTGGTGTATTTCGAGCTGACCTGTTTACCTGGAATCCTCCTTTAGCTCAGCGACTCTCCTTGTGCACCCCCAGCCTCCGCTGGCAGGGCGGTATGAGAAGCTTGAAGGTCCTTGACTTGTTGCTAAGCAGGGTTTATACTAACTAAAGCGTCGGTGTGTTGTCAACGTTATTCTCGTCCTAAATCCAAAATGGCCCTGTACCAGCTACTCGGAAGAAAATTAACTTTATTCCAGCCAAAACCAGGACAACCCCAACCCCCCTGATTCTGGGTCTGCAACAGGGGAAAAAAAACAAACGAATTTGGGATTCCTGGGAAAGCCAAATCCGCCTGGATCTGTGCAGCTGGAAAGCAAAAACCCCACCCCATTTTCATGCACAAAACCACAACCAAAAGATCACCCCTTTTTATGTTGTGGAAAAGCACTGAAACACACCCCAAACTGAGTATTTTGAAAAAGCCAAAAACTCACCAGTTTGGGGAAGATTGGGGGTGAAGCACAGGCAGTTTGAGGTGCATTGCTGGGGGTCCTTCCAGTGTGGATGATCTGGTGTGGATTCTCTGTTGCGGGTTATCCCAGGTGAGTTACCTGCTGTGGATCATCCCGGGTGGACTCCCTGGGGTAGGTCATCCCCGCCCGTGTTCCCCCATCCACCTTTGTACCCTCACCTATCCTCCCCCCGTGTGTGTTTCTCCCCCATGTGCCCCCCGTTGCTCCAGCCCGCCCCCTTCACCCACGCGAGTTTTTAACCCGTGCGAGTTGTTTCCCCCCCTGCGTGCCCTGCTCTCCTATCTCCTGCCCCCGCCCCCCCCCCCCCCCCTTTCCCTCCTCCATATGCCAGCCCCCCCCCCATCATCTGTCAGGCTCCAGACCCCTGGCATGCTGCCTGCACCCCATTCTCTGTCATTTTTTTTTTCTTTTCCTTACAAGTTGTTGTTGTTGTTGTTTCTTTTTAATTATTAAACTGTTTTCGTTTCCAGCCACAAATTTTCTCACTTTCGCCCTTCCGATTGTCTCCCCATCCCACTGGGGGCGGGGGAGCGAGTGAGCAGTCGCGTGGGGCTTCGTTGCCGGCTGGCGTTAGACCACGACACGAGGTGAGTCGCAAGCCCTGCCTGGCTAATGCTGGAGGCTCTCTGCGTTCCTCCTGCCATCTTGACGGGCCGTCCTTGTTCTTCATTGCCGCTTTATAGCGAGCGCCTCTTGCTCCGTAAGCAGCAGTACTTGGGCCACGTTGCAGGCAGCAAAGGGCAATTGTGACACTTGCTGGCGAGAGCAGCAAGGAGTGCGGAGCTGCGATCCTGTAGGGAGCAAAGATGGAACCTCGAGGGCTCTGCGGTCATCTGCCGAGAACATCTAATATCCCGACGTGCCGCTTTGCTTTCCCTGCTTCACGTCTAATTACTTTGCACGCCGGAGGGCGGGGCGGTAAGTAACACCGTGCAGCGTCTCTTCGATCAGAGACAAGCCCCGCACAAGAAGCCTTGCGTGCGTGCAGGATTAGGAGAGCAGAGTTGTGATAGCACAGAGGTGAGGAAGGGTGCGCCCCACCCCAACAGAGCCCCAGGATCGCCAGGGTATCGCTCGCTTGCAGGTGGGCCGCTCGCATCTGGTCCGCTGGGATGCGCCGTTTCCTGCTGAACAGAGCTGCCCCCCTGGCACGAAGCAGCTTTGCGTCTCTTGTGGCCTGCCTTCAGGCTGTCACCTGAACCAGGTGTTGGGTTTTTTTGGTTTTTTTTTTTTTTTTTAAATCTCTCGCCAACATCTGTTGGCTGGCTGCTGTCACTCCCAGAACCCTGATGCTGTATGCAGACGGATACAGCAGTCCCTGGGGCTTGGTCCAGGGGAACCCCCCCGTCCCCCCTGCCCTTTGCAGGTTCCCTGTGCTGCTTCTCCTGTCTAGATAAAGGGGTGGGGGGGCAGGGACAGAAGCGACCGCCCGAATTGTCTGTTCTTTGCGCTTGACTGCTGTAACTGCTCCAGCCCCTCGGGTGCTTTTTGGAAGGGAGGCAATGAAGGTGACTGCCCGGGCTGCGAGTGGGGAAAGGGCAGGGCAATGTAAGCTGTGTGCCCCCAGTAACTAGTTACCGCCTGTGGCTGGTCTCTACTGGGTTGAGCTGTCAGTCATCTCTCCTGCAGCTGATGCTCAGAAGAGGATCGTTAAGGGGATGCTGCTGCGCGGCGACCGAAGGTAGGAACTGGCGTTCGGGAGGCGCGCATGCGCGGTGGCGTGTGTGGCTGGGACCCTGCTGTTGCCTGGCAACCGAAGCGTGGTACAGCTGCTGCGGACTCGTGCATGCGCGGTAGCGTGTTTAAGGGTGCTCGCCGCTGTTGCCTGGCAACCAAAGCGTGACATTGTCTCTCCGCAATAGCGCATGCGCGTAGGGGCGGTTTACGGCACTCCTGCTGTTGCCAGGCAACGAAAACGCTGTACAGCAGCTGCGGAGGTGCGCATGCGCGGTGGGCCTTTTACGGCGCACCAGCTGTTGCCTAGCAACCATAGCGCGACACGTCGTCTCGGCAAACGCGCATGCGCGGCGGCGCGGTTTACGGCGCTCCTGCTGTTGCCAGGCAACCAAAACGCTGTACGGCAGCTGGGGAGACGCGCATGTGCGGTGCGCCTTATACGGCGCTTGCCGCTGTTGCCTGGCAACCAAAGCGCGACATGGCGTCTCGACAACCGCGCATGCGCGGCGGCGCCTTTTACGGTGCTCCAGCTGTTGCCTAGCATCCAAAACACTGTACAGCAGCTCGGCAGCCGCGCATGCGCTGTGGCGCGTTTACGGGCGTCGCTGTTGTTGCCTGGCAACCAAAGCGCGACATGGCGTCTCGGCAGCCGCGCATGCGCGGTGGCGCGGTTTACGGCGCTTCTGACGTTGCCCGGCAACCAGAACGCCGTACAGCTGCTCGGGAGCCGCGCATACGCGCTGGCGGCGCCTTTCACCACCTCTCTTTTCCGCCACGTTGTGACCAAAGTTCGGTACTGCAGCTGGGGAGCCGCGCATGCGCAGTGGTGTGTTGTGACAAGCGCTCCCCGCTGCCACCCTGCGACCAATGTTCGGTACTGCAGCTCGGAGGCTGCGAGTGCGCGGGGCTGCCCCTGTCCTGCACGTGCCGACCGATGGTAACGGCAATGCAGCACCGGCGGGAGGTGCCGCCGCGCTCATTGCTTCCTCCCGGTAAGGAAATGCCGCCAGAAAGGAAAGCTAGCGTGGGCTGTCTCTGCCTGGCCTCCCTCTCCACGCGGTGCGGCGCGGGAGCACAAAGGGACAGGCGGGGCATTTACCGGCTGTGGGCAGGAGCTGCTGCGGCTGAAGCTGGAGAGGCCAGAGAAAGGTAGAGAAGAAGAAATGGAAGGCCGGCCGGCCGGCAGCTGCCTCCCGCTGCAGGCAAGAGAGAGCCTGCCTCTCCGCGTGTGGAAGGATCCCTCCTCGTAGTCTACAGCAGGTCAGACTGCCGAGGTGCACTGCAGGGTCTGTATGCAGCACCGACGGTGCCGTACGGCCACGTAGTGTGCGAGCGAGTGAGCGAGCGAGGCTCTGTGCCTAGGAAGCCTCGTCTTGCAAGACCTGCGAGACACGTGTTCTCCTAGGGGGAGGAGGACAGCCATGCAGCCGGAGTTACAGCAGAGGAGGGGAGCGGGAGGGGAGCGGGAGAGGAGCAGAAAGAAGCATCTGAACTGGCAAATTCTCCTGGCAGCGCCAAGAACAAGAGCTGTGGTGAGCCTCGGGGCCCCGTCTCTCTCCCCTCTTCTGTGTTCCGGTCCCTCCCTGGCCCTGCCCGGCCCCCTCTCTTTCCCACACCGCTGCCTTTTTTTTTTTTCTTTTCTTTTTTTTTTTTTTCTCCTTTCCTCCCTTGTACCTCTGATACTGAAAAGCTGGTCGAAGAAACTCTCTAAGGCTCGTTTTGGAGTTTTAGAAAGCAGGCATTCTTCATTGCAGCGCTGGATGCACGGGGGTTAGTTCCACCTAGCGTGCGTGCCACAGGTTTAGCGCAAACAGGTTATATAGACTAACTAATTGCATATTAATCAGATTAGTATACGTATACATAACAATGATGGCAACTGATGATTATAGCACTGCCTACACCCAATCATGCGCAATGAAGGATCCGTTTGAGACGAAGGGCTGCTTTTGCGACCACTGGCCCATTTGAAGTTCTTGCTTGCTGTCCTTGAAGTCTTTATTCTTGTTCTTGTTCTTTGATCTTGAAGCTTAACGCAGTTTCAATCGCATGTGGTCAGTTTCAGCATTGTTCTCATCTAGTGCACAGGAACATCTAGTCCTAAGAGCAAAGAACTGCAAAACTTAGGAGTACCTACCTCTGCTAGTTAATTGCTTGGCTATACTTTTGTCTATTGTTTCAATCATAGTGTGAGTGTAAGATTTCTAATAATTATTTACCAAATCTCACTTTTACGGTCACCTAGCAGCAAACCAGTTTCCACGGCTGGTACAAAATATTAGAACCATCCAAATATTTAGACGCGCCATACAGAATGTATGGAAATATGCTGTCAGAGGTGGGTGTCCCATGGGCAGGGGGAGCATCGGGGGGGGCCCCGAGCCCCGGAGCAGACTCGCCGGCAGGACTCGTTAGGCGCGCGACTGACTGAACGAACGCCGGCCGGCCGTCCCCTTTGCCCTCCGGGCTGCGTTTGTGCTCCCTTTGCACGGGGCGAGGGGCCGTGAGGGAGCCCAGGGGAGGAGGAGGTGAGGCGCTGGGGGGGGTCGGGCCATGCCGCCCCCTGTTCCTGCTGGGCTCCAGCTGTTGCAAATATTCTGGTAAAGAAATCAAAATGTAATCACATAGAAGAGTTAGGTTTGATGAAGAAGTAAAATTGTGAAGCATAATGTGTAGGATTGTTAAGTTTGAAATGTAGCCATAGAAGCTTTAGGAACTGCGTTATGTGTGACTATCAGAACCTTAATATTGTTAAAGTTGTGTTGCCGAAATCCGGAATAAAACTCCTTAACAGCAATGAGAAGTTAAGAAGCAGGCACTCCTTTATTGCAGCGCTGGGCACACGGGGGATCGCTCCACCTAGCGTGTGCACCTGTCTGGTTTAACTATGCAGGTTAAATACACACCTGTTATACATATTCACTAGATTTCTGGGAAATGTCATGCATAATCTTCAACTTCCCGATAAGCTGTTAGCATATATAAATGTCTCTTTACGCAGACTCAGTGAAATCTCTGGTGGTCTTCAAAAGCCCTCTGGTGGTCTTCCATAGTCTTCCTCACTTTGTCCGATAGTTGACCTCTCTTATGTGATTCTGCGCAGTCCGATTTTTGCCATCATGTATTAGATTACATAAAATACATTCTAGGTTAATTCTTAAATTTAACGTTTCTAATGATTGGTCCTTCAGTCACACCACCTTATTAATATCCTTATTTTAAAACAATCATTGGTCGATCTCACATAATCCATTAACCAGAACTTTGATCAAAGTAGGGTTTCTAAGCAACAGAACTAAGGTCCATAACGATTTCTTAAAACAAACCACTATAATTAACCAATCTGTGTTAGAATTCTATGGTTAACTGACTGTCAACAATAATTGTATTCTTATGATTATGCTTAGCACAGTTAGTAATGTTCCTAAGTCTCTATAACTACGTTGCAAACTTCACACTCCTATCTCACGATTTTGTTTTAATCAAATCTTTATCAAACTATTTGCAACAGTTGGAAATAGCGAACCCTAGAACCCTCACCAGGAAGTTACTGGTTTTTCTATGTTCTGTTTCAAGAAACGAAGGAAACAGTCGTGGACACCAGTTTGCTTCTTGGAAACCCCTTACACCCTTCCCATCTTGATTTGAGTATCTGTCCTGGGTTCAGCTGGGATAGAGTTAATTTTTACAGGAACCTGGGAGGTGGGGGGGCATAGCCGGGGCAGCTGACCTGAACTAGCCAAGGAGCTATTCCATACCATGTGACATCATGCTCAGTATATACATGGGGAGTGGGCCGGGGGGAGGGCTCTCCTGCTCTCGACTTTCGGTGGGGGAAGTGGCGGAGCGTCGGGTCCCGGGTGGTGAGCAGTTGCACTGTGCATCACTCTTTTCTGTATACTCTTTCATTAGTACCGTCGTTGTTGTTGTAACTTTTTTGCGTTGTCCCAGTAAACTGCCCTTATCCCAACCCTCGAGGTTCCAGTTTTTTTTCTTTTCTCTCCTCCGTCTCCCCCCTATCCCACCGGAGGGGGCGGGAGGAGTGAGCGAGCGGCTGCGTGGTCCTTTGTTACCGGCTGGGCTGAAACCACGACAGTCCTTTTTGGCGCCCAACGTGGGGCACGAAGGGTTGAGATAACGACAGATCTGGCCAGAGAGTGTTGAAACAAATTTGTCATACGCATTCCTTATATTAGATAAATAGATGTTAGTCACAATGTTGATTAATTTGTTTACATGGTGGCGTTTTGTAGGTCCTTATATGCTCTATGTATTGCCTGTAGTTACGTTTCTCACCTCTGGGAGAGTGATTGGGATTATCATTTTGCTGTACTGGGCAATGTCGACTTGTGAAATGATTACATCACTGGTCATGAGGTTAAGCTGGTATCTGTATGAGGCAGTGATATCATTTCCATACTTTGGGCACCTTCTATCGGATTTTATTGGTAATTACAGCCAATCCATGGGGGAGTTAGGGGGGGATACTTCCCCCCGTCCGTTCGCCTCCCTTTTCTCCTTCCGACTAATTACAACAGCTTTTGAGAACTTTGAATATCCTTGGGATGCACAAGCCACTGTGCTGTTAGTGCTATGCCTCCTGAATATGTTTCAGGTCTTGTTTAGGGCTACAAAAAGGCTCTTTAAGAGTACCACCCAGAGATCTGCCCCAAAGCTGGATATTCATGGGTGGCACGGCATGTGGGAGGATATGGGCAGGTATCTAGAGAACTTCTCACCCCCAGTGGTTTGGAAGTTCACTCCTGAACAACTACAGAACCCTCATGAAGTGGTAGAATATTTGAAAGAAAAATGCTGTGGCTATTCCAAAGACGTACAACTCGCTGCACTGTGCTGGGCCCTGGCCAGTATCTACCAAACACTGCTTGATATTATGCAGCACCCTCAGGGAGAAAAGGGGGAAAAGATGGAAAACAGGGCAGCAGGCACCGTGGCTACCCCTACCCCCGGCAACAGGCACCGTGGCTACCCCTACCCCGGCAACAGGCAGCGCGGCTACCCCAACCGCAGTGACGGATACTGCAGCTAAACCAGAGAACCAACCTGTGCCAGTATCAGTCGCCCCTGTACAGAAAAAGAAACACACAAAGAAATCAGTTCGCTCAGTGAGAGATGAAGATGAACCAGGGTCATCACGAGAACAGGAGGAAGAGGCAGAACCTGAAATAATCACCCGATCTCTATCCCTGAGTGAGTTGCGTGACATGCGAAAAGATTTTAGCCGCCACCCAGGTGAGCACATTGTTACCTGGCTGCTCCGATGCTGGGATAATGGGGCTAGTAGTGTGGAATTAGAGGGTAAGGAAGCCAAGCAGTTGGGATCTCTGTCTAGGGAAGGGGGCATCGACAAGGCGATTGGGAGAAAAACACAAGTCCTCAGCCTCTGGAGGCGACTTCTGTTAGGTGTAAAGGAAAGATACCCCTTCAAGGATGAAGTTACATGTCACCAAGGCAAGTGGACCACCATGGAGAGAGGTATCCAGTACCTGAGGGAATTAGCCGTGCTGGAGGTGATTTATAATGATCCAGAAAATGCGCAGTCACCCATAGACCCAGATGATGTCCAATGCACACAACCCATGTAGCGGAAGTTTCTACGAAGTGCACCACCAACCTATGCCAACTCATTGGCAGTAATGTCCTGGAAAGAAGGCCATGGACAAACGGTGGATGAATTGGCTGTCCAACTCCGGCAATACGAAGGAAGTCTCTCTTCCTCCCTACGGGCCTGTATCTCGGCTGTAGAGGAATTGTCCCGAGAGTTCCAGCAATTCAAAGTGGATATGTCTTCCTCCCCACCTGTACAGGCCCGCATCGCAGTTATTGGGAGTAAGCATTCCTCTGCCCAAGAGAGAGGAGAGAGAAAGTACACACGACGGGCTAACCTGTGGTTTTACCTGCGTGACCATGGAGAGGACATGAGGAAGTGGGATGGAAAACCTACCTCAGTCCTGGATGCACGGGTACGGGAGTTGCGAGAAAAAGCAACCAGGAAAGAGGATTCTTCTTGGAAAACTGCTGCTCCAGTTTCCTGTGAGGAGTCCCCCAGATGCAGTAGATGGGCTGATCACATTTCTGATCCTCTTGAAGGGACTTCTGATTCACGGGTGCGAAAAGTGAGTAACGAATATTCTAACCAGGATTAGAGGGGCCCTGCCTCCAGCCAGGTGGAGGAGAGGGACAACCGAGTCTACTGGACAGTGTGGATTCGATGGCCTGGCACATCAGACCCACAGGAATATAAGGCTCTAGTAGACACTGGTGCACAATGCACCCTAATGCCATCAAGTTATAAAGGGGCAGAACCCATCTGTATCTCTGGTGTGACAGGGGGATCCCAAGAGCTAACCGTATTAGAAGCTGAAATGAGTCTAACCGGGAATGACTGGCATAAACACCCCATTGCAACTGGCCCAGAGGCCCCGTGCATCCTTGGTATAGATTATCTCAGGAGGGGATATTTCAAGGACCCAAAAGGGTACCGTTGGGCTTTTGGTATAGCTGCATTGGAGACGGAGGAGATTGAACAGCTGTCTACCCTGCCTGGTCTCTCTCAAGACCCTTCGGTTGTGGGGTTGCTGAAGGTTGAAGAACAACAGGTGCCAATTGCTACCACGACGGTGCACCGGCGGCAATATCGCACCAACCGAGATTCCCTGATCCCCATCCATAAGCTGATTTGCCAATTGGAGAGTCAAGGAGTGATCAGCAAGACTCACTCACCCTTTAATAGTCCCATATGGCCCGTGCGGAAATCTAATGGGGAATGGAGACTAACAGTAGACTATCGTGGGCTGAATGAAGTCACGCCACCGCTGAGCGCTGCTGTGCCAGATATGTTAGAGCTTCAATATGAACTGGAATCAAAGGCAGCTAAGTGGTATGCCACAATTGACATTGCTAATGCATTTTTTTCCATCCCTTTGGCAGCGGAGTGCAGGCCACAGTTTGCCTTTACTTGGAGGGGTGTCCAGTACACCTGGAATCGACTGCCCCAGGGGTGGAAACACAGCCCCACTATTTGCCATGGACTGATCCAGGCTGCACTGGAAAAAGGTGAAGCTCCAGAGCACCTGCAATACATTGATGACATCATCGTATGGGGCAACACGGCAGAAGAAGTTTTTGAGAAAGGGAAGAAAATAATCCAAATCCTTTTGATGGCTGGTTTTGCCATAAAAGAAAGTAAGGTCAAGGGACCTGCACAGGAGATCCAGTTCTTAGGAGTAAAATGGCAAGACGGGCGTCGTCAGATCCCTATGGATGTGATCAACAAAATAGCAGCTATGTCCCCACCAACTAATAAAAAGGAAACACAAGCTTTCTTAGGTGTTGTGGGCTTTTGGAGAATGCATATTCCAAATTACAGTCAAATTGTAAGTCCTCTCTACCAAGTTACCCGGAAGAAGAATGATTTTAAATGGGGGCCTGAGCAACGACAAGCTTTTGAACAAATTAAGCGGGAGATTGTTCATGCAGTAGCTCTTGGGCCAGTCCGGGCAGGACAAGATGTTATAAATGTGCTCTACACTGCAGCTGGGGAGAATGGTCCTACCTGGAGCCTCTGGCAGAAAGCACCTGGGGAGACCCGAGGTCGACCCCTGGGGTTTTGGAGTCGGGGATACAGAGGATCCGAGGCTCGCTATACTCCAACTGAAAAAGAGATATTGGCAGCATATGAAGGAGTTCGAGCCGCCTCAGAAGTAGTTGGTACTGAAACACAGCTCCTCTTAGCACCCCTACTGCCAGTGCTGGGCTGGATGTTCAAAGGGAAGGTCTCCTCTACACATCATGCAACTGATGCCACGTGGAGTAAGTGGGCCGCACTGATCACACAACGGGCTCGCATAGGAAACCCCAGTCGCCCAGGAATTGTGGAAGTGATCATGGACTGGCCAGAAGGCAAAAATTTTGGAATGTCGCCAGAGGAGGAGGTGACACGGGCTGAAGAGGCCCCGCTGTATAATAAACTGCCAGAAAATGAGAGGCAATATGCTCTGTTCACTGATGGGTCCTGTCGCATTGTGGGAAAACATCGGAGGTGGAAGGCTGCTGTATGGAGTCCTACACGACTAGTCGCAGAAACTGCTGAAGGAGAAGGAGAATCGAGTCAGACAACGGGACTCACTTCCGAAACAACCTCATAGACACCTGGGCCAAAGAACATGGCATTGAGTGGGTATATCACATCCCTTATCACGCACCAGCCTCCGGAAAAATCGAACGATACAATGGACTGCTGAAAACTACATTGAGAGCAATGGGGGGTGGAACTTTCAAACATTGGGATACACATTTAACAAAAGCCACCTGGTTAGTTAATACTAGAGGATCCACCAATCGGGCGGGCCCCGCCCAACCAAGACTTCCACATACTGTAGAAGGGGATAAAGTTCCTGTAGTGCACATGAGGAGTATGTTAGGAAAGACAGTCTGGGTTAGTCCTCCCTCACGCAGAGACAAACCCATCCAAGGGGTGGTTTTTGCTCAGGGACCTGGGTACACCTGGTGGGTGATGCAGAAGGATGGGGAAGTTCGATGTGTACCTCAGGGAGATTTGATTTTGGGAGAGAATAGCCAGTGAACTAGGCTGTATGATATTTAACTGCTAAATAACCTGCCAATGTATGTCATTGTATCTATAGTGTCTATATGCCATATCAAGGGTATTACTGTAAGAATTACCCAAATGACTGAAGAATGGACTTTGAAACTGAGCCAAGAACAACAGTGATAGAACATGAACTGGCGCCCAGCAATTTCCTCAAGATCAACATCTTCGACCTGCAGACCAAGGGTGTGGGTTGCATCAAATGTACCAGCCAGAAGTTCCAGAGACAGCATACAACAACCCAACACCTCACACCATCTCTCTTATCCTGAAGAAGTGTTACAACAGATGGAGCCTCAAAGTCATGGACTAAATAAAATTGATGGACACATTGGAGGGATAACCCATTGACTAAGGGAATACTATTTGTATGTGTGTGTGTGTGTGGGGGGGGTGTCCATATACATATATATCTATATATAAGACAAGGAAAGTGGTAGCGGTTGATTGGAAAATGTAGGATCTGGGCATGATGTAAATGGTATAGAATAAGGGGTGGATAATGTCCTGGGTTCAGCTGGGATAGAGTTAATTTTTACAGGAACCTGGGAGGTGGGGGGGCATAGCCGGGGCAGCTGACCTGAACTAGCCAAGGAGCTATTCCATACCATGTGACATCATGCTCAGTATATACATGGGGAGTGGGCCGGGGGGAGGGCTCTCCTGCTCTCGACTTTCGGTGGGGGAAGTGGCGGAGCGTCGGGTCCCGGGTGGTGAGCAGTTGCACTGTGCATCACTCTTTTCTGTATACTCTTTCATTAGTACCGTCGTTGTTGTTGTAACTTTTTTGCGTTGTCCCAGTAAACTGCCCTTATCCCAACCCTCGAGGTTCCAGTTTTTTTTCTTTTCTCTCCTCCGTCTCCCCCCTATCCCACCGGAGGGGGCGGGAGGAGTGAGCGAGCGGCTGCGTGGTCCTTTGTTACCGGCTGGGCTGAAACCACGACAGTATCGAAGATTCCAGTCAGTAGAGCTAAGTGTAACTGACCAATGATTGTTTTTAAATAAGAATATTGATAAGGTTACACAATCAAAGGACCAGTCCTTATAAAGGTTAAATTTAAGAATGAGCATAGTACGCATTTTTATGGAAAGAGCTTATGTAACAATGACCTGACAGAAAAAGTCTGTAAAAACTGATGGATTTTGATACTAGGCGGGACACGCCTCTGGAGGAGCGATCCCCCGTGTCCCCAGTGCTGTGATAAACGAAGTGCCCGCTGCTTAACTTCACGTTGGTGTTAAGGAGTTTTATTCTGGATTTCGGTAACGGTTTTGGCGACCCAGACGGGACCTTGCGAGTGAGACTGGACGAGATCGAGTGTTGATCGAACTCTGGCCGGCACTGAGGTATTCTCGGGGAGAACCATCACCCTCGACTCACAAAGCTCCTCACAGCGTTCCCTGGAAAAAAGGTAAGGCGCCGCTTCTTTGGAATTTGTTTGGAAAGCCTGCCCGTGAGGCGCGGCGAAAGCTTCGCAGGGTTGGGGCTTGGAGGGTACCCGTTTGCAGTGGAAGCCTAGGCGTCTGCCCGTAAGTCACGAGCGAAAGCTATTGCTGGGTTGGACTTTGTGTATTATTTGGGACAACTGTCATTTGCATTTGTTTGGTATTATTTGGTATTTGAATGTATATCAGTATAATGGCATTAGCAAAATCGTTTAAGGATAAGAGTGCAGGAAATGGAACTGCTGATGAAAAGATACCAAAAACATCACCGTTGGGATGTTTATTGGCACATTGGGGTGAATTGCAGGAAAAATGGGAAACAAACAGAACTTTGAGTTATAATACTGTATTGCAATTACTGTTTTTTTGTAGGAGAGAGAGTAAATGGAATAAAGTGCCATATGTAGATTTGTTCTTTTCAAGGGAACGTATCTGACGGGGACCGGAGGGGAGTCTCCCAGCAGAACCTCTGGTTACAGCTAAACTGGGAGAACAGAAAATTGAATTTGAATTGACACTAGAGTCACCTTTTCAGTTTTAGATACCTTAGAGGGAGGGTTAAGTTTTGAAGAAATTGGTGGTGTTGGTTCAACAAGTGAACGAGAAACTAGACCCTTCTTTAAATCTTGAACAATGAAATTAGGAAAACAATGCGTCACTCAGCAGTTTTTGTATGTGCCAAATTCTCCTAAACTCCTGTTAAGGAGAGATCTATTGGAGAACTTAGAGGCAGAAATTAAATTAAAAAATTTAATTAGAGAGATTAAAATTTTAATTCCAGAAACTAAACGTATCAAAGCAGTGGCTTTGTTGTTACAGGATGGTTACCAAAAGCCGAAGATTATACCGGTCAAAGTATAACGCTGTAATTCCAATCGTCTGGACTGGGAAGTTCCCGGTAAATCCAAAAAGCAGAACCTGTGAGAATTGATTTAAAGCCAGGATCGAATCCACTAAGAATTAAACCATACCCCCTAAAACTGGAAAGTCGGAAATGGTTAGTATTGATAAGACAAAAATTTTTAAGATGTAAATTGTTAATAGAACGTGAATCCAAATATAACACCCCGACCTTGCCTGTTAAAAGGCTAACGAAAAAAGATTATAGATTAGTTCAAGACCTCAGAGCAATAAATCAAATAGTACAAGATATTCATCCGGTAGTAGCAAATCCTTATACTTTGTTAACAGCCCTAACAGAGAAATGAGAATGGTTCACAGTGTTAGACTGAAAAGATGCCTTTTTCTGTATTCCCTTGGATCCCAATAGTCAAGAGCTTTTTGCTTTTGAATGGGAAAAGCCTGAGACTGGGAGAAAAACACACTATACGTGGACAGTCTTGCCTCAAGGCTTTAAGAATAGTCTTACCATTTTTGGAAATCCATTGACATGAGAATTAGAGATTTGGAAGAAAGAAAATAATCAAGAAATCTTGTTGAAATAGATGGATGATCTGTTAATTGTAGCTGAGGTGGAAGAACAATGCACAAAGTTAACTATTAACTTTTTGAACTTTTTGGGAATCAGTGGATATCGAGTGTCAAAAGAAAAAAGCCAAAGAACCCGGAAAGAAGAAACTTATTTGAGTTTTAAAATCCTAAAAGGACAGAGACAATTAGGAGCTGAGAGAAAAGAGGCAATTTGTCATCTCCCCAAACCTAACACCAAAAAAATTAATGACGAGCATTTCCGGGAATGGTTGAGTGGTGTCACCTGTAGATTATCAATTGCGGCTTGCTGGTCCGACCTTTATACGAGCAGCTCAAAACCTCAAGCAGTGGGTTGGACTGATGCCGAGAAAGCTACTTTCAAAGAATCGAAACAGGCTGTAACGGGGGTGCCAGCCCTAGGCCTGCCCGATCTCACAAAGACATTTGAACTTTTTACTCGTGAAAGAAGAGGTATAGCTCTGTGTATCCCGGCCCAATATTTAGGGCCAAGTGGGCGAGCTGTGGCGTACTTCTCGAAGCGATGAGATCATGTGAGTCTGGGATGCTCTGGTCGTCTGAGAGCCGTCGCTGCAACTGTGCTACTGATCCAGGAAGCTCGTAAGTTCACCTGAGGACAAAGGATTACTGTGTGTTTCCCATATGATAACCGTTGTGCTAAAACAGAAAGGGGGGGCATTGGTTACCCCCTAGCAGAATGCTGAAATACCAAGTGGTGTTGCTGGACCAAGATGATGTTTGCTTAAAAACTCGTACCACCGTTAAGCCTGTTGCGTTTTCAACAACCGATCGAGTTAAAGGAGAACTGGAACGCGACTGCTTGCAGACAATCGAAAGAGTTTACTCCTGCCGACCGGATCTCTGAGATGTGCCACTAGAAGTAACAGATTGGGAACTATATACCGACGGAAGCGGTTTCACCTGTGAAGGAAAACGTTTATCGAGATAGACAATAACTACCAAGGAGGTAATTGCGTTGCGAACTTTGCCTTCGATGATATCTGCCCAAAAGGCTGAATTGATAGCTCTCACTCGAGCTCTGGAACTAAGTCAAGGAAAGCGAGCCAACATTTGGACAGACTCAAAGGATGCTTTCGGAGTAGTACGTGCACATGGAGCGATACGGAGAGAAAGAGGACTGTTATCTGCACAAGGAGCCGCCATTCAGCATGCAGAGCAGATACTGAAATTGTTAGAAGCCATTCAAAACCCAACAGCAGTCACAATAATGCACCGTAAAGCACATCAGTTAGGTAAGACTGTTCCTAACGCAGGTAACCGACTGGCTGATAAAGCTGCTAAAGAGGCTGCAGAAAAAGGCATCCTAGCACTGGTGCCAGAGAAAAGTATAAAATTGCCTAAAGAAACTCGAAATTATAACGAAAAAGATGAAGAATTAATTGTTAGATTGCAGGCTAACCAAATGAAACAGGATACGCTGTAACACCGACAGGTCAAATAATAGTCCCGCCCACAATATTAAGAGAAATTGCCCGAGCTGAACATAACAAAGTATATTGGGGAACAGAAGGTAAAATATGACAAAGATTGTTTCAACGATTATAAGCGGATGTGAAATTTGTATATAAAACGATCCCCAAATCAGTAATAAGATTATCTTTGGAATTATTAAATAAGGAAATTTTTTAGGGGAATATTAGCAAATTGATTTTATAGAATTGCCTTGAAAAGAAGGATATATCCTAGTTTTAGTTGATATCTTCACTGGGTGGCCCGAGGCTTTCCCTTGTCGCACCAACAAAGCGAGAGAAGTAGTTAAAGTCTTGCTCAAAGAGATAATACCAAAATATGGGGTGCCCGTAAGAATGTCATCTGACACTGGCCCTCATTTTATAGCAAAGATTATGAGACAAGTTGAGCAAAGTATTATCTAGAGATTGAGACTATCACTCCCCATATAGACCACAAGCAAGTGGCGGCGGGGGGGGGGGGGGGGGGAGAATGAATGAACTATACCCTTAAGCAACAGTTGAGTAAAATTTGTCAGGAAACCTCGCTCACATGGGTTAAAGCCTTACCGATGGCTCTATTAAGAATCAGAGTATAGCCAGAAGAGAAAGAAAATTTAAGTCATTATGCAATGTTACATGAAAGACCGTATCAAGAGTCCTATGTTCTGAGTACCTTGAGTGCCTTTGGAGATATGTTTTTAAAAGGTGTTATGATTTCTTTAAGCAATTCTTTTCAAGAACTTCGTCAGTATGTCTCCACAGCTGGACCCTTAGAATTGGACGTAGCAGCGCATCCCTTCCGACCCGGAGATTGAATATATAAAAAATCGCTGAGAAGCGGCAAGGACCATATCGAGTCATTTTAACAACACTTACAGCAGTAAAGGTCTGGGAGAAGAACCTTGGCTTTGTTATTCAAGAATAAAGCAAGCACCAACAGGAAATTGGAAGTCTAAAGAAACTGGCCCTTTGAAATTGAAAATCTGTAAGTAAGTTTCACGTTATCTATTTGGGAAAACAATTGTGTAAAGTTTATAATATTGGGGTTGCTATTAGGAATATTGTCAAGGGCAGTAATCTTTTTGTGTGTTATAGGGTTTAAGTATTTTTTTTGAGGGGTTCTAAACATAAGATAAACAAAATGAAACAATTATTGTCTGAGCTATTAATCTTGATATTCACCGTTCTTGTAATTTTGATTAAAAAAAAATAATCTAGTTTTGTAATTGATTCAAAGTTTTGTAAAGACACAAAATTTAACCTCGATAACAGCCTGCCTTCCGATTCCAAAGTCAGATGAAAATCTAGTTCCGTGGAGAATACTGACATTGAATTTAACCAAAACTTGAGAAAAGACGTAGAACGATGAGAATCATTTTAGCAAATTAAATTGGATGGATTTAAAAGGCAATTATTTTTTTTAAATTTGAAAGAAGGAATTACAGCATTTTGAATAATAACATTACCAAACCATCCACCTCACGGACAAAAGAATTAATTTATCGCCCTCAGGGAGAAACTTGTACAAACACCCCTTGGGGCTGTCAGTTGCCAAAACTGTAGAGACAAGTGCAAAAAGGAGCTTGGGATCCTATTTAAAATCTAAAACAATGTTTAGAATTTACTGGAGTTCCAGGATCCTTGTTAGATCCACCCAGAGTCAGGACCATCTATGGAAATTTAGATCGGTTTAGACAAACGGAGGAAAATCACACATCCTAAATAGAACTGTATGAAAGTTTATACTTGCAACTCCTCTGACCCCCAAATCCAAAGACTTTCTCTAGTGGCTAAAGCTCTAAGATGGGGGATGTATTTGTAGAAAGTACAATAATATTTTAAATGATATTTGGTCCCCTCTTAGTAATGGAAAAGATTTAGCTTGGAATTGACTGTATTAAAGGACAGGTGAAAAGTTTAGGGTTAACTGTTTGGGTGAATAGTGATGATACATGATCCACTCACCTTTTCACGAAGGACAAAAGCAAATAATGGACTTTAGACTTAATAACTCTGTCCTCTCTCTGGAAGAAATCTCCCTTGTGGCCTCGATGGTGGACCTGGGTAAATCGAAAAGATGATACCTGGCAATTGCCAAGTCTTAGAAGGAAAATAAGATGGGTATTAAAATCTGTATTTTTACCCCAGTTAACAACTCTTCAAAATAAGATGACTCTTGACAGCTTTCGTTCCATACACGAAGCGCCTGCTTCTTAACTTCCCATGGGTGTTCAGGAGTTTGATTGCGGATTTCGGTACCACAGCTGCAGGCTGGGGCTGGAGGAGCCCCAGGTGTGGGCAGTGAGGCTGATGGCGACGGCCCCTCCCTGGAAAGGGGGGGGCTGCCGGGGGAGGGGCCGCGGCGGGGGCCGGTGGGAGCCCAGGCAGGAGTGGAGCAGTGGCCGGGCTGCGGCTGCCCCTCGGGAGAAGGTGAGCAGGGCCGGGCGCCCCTCGGACCGCAAACGTCCCAGGCGGGGGTGGCCCGGGGGAGGTGGGGGCCTGGGGGCTCACAGGGGGGCTGGGAGCACGTTGGGTGAGGGGCGGGCCCGGGCCCCGCGGCGGGGCTGCGCAATCGCCCGGCGGGTCCCGGGGAAAACCCCGAGGAGGACGGCAGGGTCCGTGTCGGACGCACGGAGCGGCAGCGGGGGGGGGCCGCGCCGAGCCGGGCGGGGGGTGCCGCGCCGTGGCAGAGCGGCGGCGGCGGGCACTGCCCGGAGCCGCAGCCGGGCGGGGGGTGCCGCGCCGTGCCGGAGCGGCAGCGGCGGTGTTACCGAAAAGCTCGGAATGAAGAACTTATCAACACCAATTTAGTGTAGATAAGCAGACACTTCTTTATTGACGGCCGGGTGCGCGGGCGAGTCCTCTCACGAACCACACACACCTGTCACCAAAACAATACACCTTATATTAAGACTTATTGATACATATTCATTAGATTTCCAAGAAAAGTTATACATATTCATTAAACTTCCGGGAAATCATTAGCATATGTAAATGTCTTTTACGCAGGCGCAGTGAAGGTCTCTCTGAGGCGTGGTAAGTCTTGGAGGCGGGTAGCTTTTGACCAGGAGGTATGTTTTGGTATTATAATGAAGCAAAGTTCGTCTAGAGTTTATGATTTCTTCATCGATGTTATGGCAACAGGTGCAATCCATCCTTTTTGACAGTTAGCTATGCGCTTATCTCTAATGGCTCTAGCCAGGGACCTTCCAGGAGCTTTGTACTGCACATTCTATCTTTGGGGATTGGCCGCTGCGTTCCAAACAGGCCGTTGTCAGGTAACGTACTGACAACTCTTACACCACCCCGTTGTCAGGTATTTCTTTATCTTGTTATCTAAGTTTTAAATGTTCCTACTAGATGATTTTAGCCAATTTCTCCGGCCTTGATATGGGGCTATACAGGGGATTTTACAGCAGACACTGGTTGGTGGTTAAATATATAAAATACAACATACATATGATTTTGCTAAAATATTAAAACTAAATATGATTAATTCTAACTAATAACAAATTAATGACAAATCAGTAACATTTCCCCCCTTTGAAAGTGTTGAAAATTATTTCAATACTTTCACATCACCTATCTAACATTTATTTATTATTATTCTGAGAGTCAATATTTGTTTCGGCATATACTGGTGGTGGACTGCATTCTGGTGGAACAATTGGAACTTTTCTCATGATCATGCGATTTATTACAATTCTATTGATAAATTGTTTTTTAGACAAGCATATAGTAGCATGATCATCAAAAAGACAATTAGTAACAGAAACAAAGTTTTGATTATAGACTGTAACCAAGAGCTCAGATTTCATCTCAATCTACTAAAAATTTTCCCTAACCAATCTTCTGACATATTTCTCGAATAGTTTCAGTTAATTTGAGATCATTTTTGAATGCTCTACACAAGCAGCTATATTTTAAGGCTGTAGCTAAAGGAGGAATTCTTTCGATTGCTGGGTCTTTAGTACTACAATAATAAATTTTTTCACATCTTCACTAAGATACTAAATTTTCTTTTTTTTATAATGAACTGCACCTGTCGTCTACTGATGGCCAGGTTGTATTTAGTCACTGGTCTTTGTTTGTAATAGGTGGTTTTGTTTTTATGTTCTAGGGTAGTTAAATTTATAGTTAAAATTCTCCAAGGAATAGATTCTTTCACTGCTCTTGGTATCGGTAAACAAGCAGTAATTTGGGTAACATTTTGTAAGCTGGCAAATCCTTTAATCAATCTTAATATCAAATTTTCGTCGGACATTTTTTTCAGGAATGCCAATCAATTGTTTTGTTTCTACTTGTCTTTTGTTCCTGATTATCAAATCAGTCCGGGTTTCCACTATCATTATCTGCCGAACTAATATAAAAAGAACAAACACAAACAGATATGAAAAATTAGACATGTTTCAGAGTCAGTTTTAAAGTCTTTGGATTCTGGCTAATAATCTTCCATGGAGTAGGTGCCTTCTTCACTTGAGTGTAGTGTATCCGAACATCCGATTCTGTAATTTTAATAGCCGTGAAGGTGGTTAACAGTATCTGGAAGGATCCTTTCTAACGTTCCTGCAGGGGTTTGGAAGTCCACGTTTTCACATAGACATAGTCTCCTGGTTGTAAGTCATGCACTGGAACTTCCAGGGATAATGGTCTATTCTACACCACTGCTCTCCGAATTGCAGTCAAAGTTTTTCCTAAGGAAAGCAAATAGTTATATATATCTTGTTTTCCTTTTACATGCATGTTCGGGTTTGGTTCTGGAGATTCATAAGGTTTCCCATATAATAATTCATAAGGACTGACTGAGGTTCCACTCTTTGGCTGTATTCTGATTCGCAATAATGTCAATGGAAGTGTTTGAGGCCTTTTTAAATTAGTCTCTTGACAAATTTTGCTTATTTGTCTTTTAAAGGTTTGATTCATTCTTTCTACTTTCCCACTGGATTGTGGCCTCCATGGGGTATGCAAATCCCATGTGATACCCAGAATTTTGTTAACATTTTGGACCACTTCTGCAACAAAGTGTGGACCTCTGTCAGAAGAAATTCCAATAGGAACTCTAAACCTTGGAATTATTTCTCCTAGTAACTATTTTACTACTTCCTTTGTTCGTGTGGAACGACAGGGAAAAGCTTCTGGCCATCCTGTAAAAGTATCAACCCCCCCCACCAGGATGTACCGATACCCATTCTGTCTAGGTAGTTCCGAAAAATCTACTTGCCAATAATCTCCAGGCTCTGTACCAGATTTTATTCGACTCATTTGAACCTTTTTCCTGATTATTGGATTATTTTTCAAACATACTTCACATTTTGCAGTTATTATTTTAGCTATTCCTAACATTCTGAGTGATACCACTTGTTTTTGTAAGGAAGTTACTAAGGCCTCTGTTCTCCAGTGACACTCCTGATGCTTTGTTTGAATTATTTCTCTCATCAAAAAGGGTGGAACTACTACCTGTCCTTTAGGTGTTACCCACCATCCGGCTAGGTTTTTCTTAGCATTTAATAATTGACCTAGCTTATCATCCTCCTCTGAGTATTTTTGTTTTTTCCCTAGGGAGAGTTACTGTTTTGGAGGGAATTAATGCTATTTGCAATGCTCGTTCTTTTGTTACCTTTCTTGCCGTTTGGTCGGCTAAATTATTTTCAGTGATTTCCTTTGTGTTTCTAATTTGATGTGCTTTACAGTGTATGATTGCTACCTGATCTGGTTTCTGAACTGCTTGTAATAATTGTAAAATTTCATCTTGGTGTTTAATATTTGATCCCTGGGAGGACAATAATCTTCTTTCTTTCCACAATGCTGCATGGACATGTACCACTCCAAAAGCATACTTTGAATTTGTCCAAATATTTACTTTCTTCTCCTCGCTTAGTTCTAAAGCTCGAATCAAAGCAATAAGTTCCGTTTTCTGAGCTGAGGTGGTACTTGGCAATGCTTCTGCTTCTATAACTGTGGTGTCTGTTGTTACCGCATATCCAGTGTATCGAACTCCTTGTTCTACAAAGCTGTTATTATCTGTATACAGGTCCCAGTCCGGTCGCTCCAATGGTACATCCTTTAAATCTTCACGACTGGAATAAACATACTCAATAGCAGCCAGGCAATCATGTTCCAATTGTCCTTCTTCCTGTATGGAACTTAAAAACACAGCTGGATTTGCCAGGTTAGTTGCTTTTAAAATTACATCATCTTGTTAATATTACTTGGTACTTCATCATTCTGCTCGGAGATAGCTAGTGTCCCCCCTTTTGTTCTAGAACAGTTTTCACCATGTGTGGGACATAGACTGTTATTGTTTTTCCCAAAGTCAATTTCCGAGGTTCTTGTATAATCATCACTGTTGCAGCCACTGCTCTAAGACAATTTGACCACCCTTTACTCACTGTGTCCAGTTGTTTGGAGAAGTAGCCGACTGGTCGTTTCTAGCTCCCCATCTTCTGGGTTAACACACCAAGTGCCAGGTGTTGTCTTTCATGAATGAACAGCTGAAAACCTTTAGTTAAATCAGGGAGGCCTAAAGCAGGTGTTAACATTAAAGCGCGTTTTAACTCTGTAAAGGCCCTTTGCTCTTTTGGACCCCACACAAAGGAAGAGTTCTTCTGGGCCTCATATAACGGTTTAGCTATTAGACCGTAGTTCATGATCCAAAGATGACACCACCCTGCCATTCCCAAGAACACTCTAAGTTCATGGATATTTTTCGGCTCAGGTATACTACAGATGGTTTCTTTGCGATCTTTTCCCAATTGTCTCTGCCCTTTCAAAATCTCCAAGCCCAGATATATCACAGTCTGACATGTTATTTGAGCTTTTTTCCTGGATAACTTGTACCCATTTAGTCCCAGAAAATTTAAGACATCAATGGTTACCTGTATGCAGGTAGATCTTTCTTCTGTAGCAATCAATATGTCATCCACATATTGTAGAAGTAAATGTTCAAGCCTTGGTTTGTCCTGTTTCCAGATTTCAAGCTCTTTTGCCAGCTGGTTTCCAAAAATTGTCAGGCTATTTTTAAATTCTTGGGTTAGTCTTGTCCATGTCAGCTACATCTTTCGCCCAGTTTGTGGATTTTCCCATTCGAAAGCAAACAACTTTCTGCTTTCCTTCTCCAAGGGTATGCAAAAGAAAGCATTTTTTAGATCAAGCACTGTAAACCACTGATGAGTCTCCTTTAACGCTGTTAACAATGTATAAGGATTTGCAACCACAGGATATATGTCTTTGGCTATTTGATTCACTGCTCTCAAATCTTGCACTAACCTGTATTTTCCCGAGGGTTTTCTAACTGGTAAAATAGGAGTATTATATTCAGATTCACATTCCTCCAAAATTTTATACTTCAAAAATTTGTCAATCAATTTCTTTACCTCTTGTTTAACTTCTGGTTTAATTGGGTATTGTTTAATTTTTACTGTTCTTGCATCTTTTTTTTTTTTAGATCTCTTTTTTTACAGGTGCTGTTAATTTTGATTTACCAGGAATATCTGTTTCCCACACTGTAGGGATCACTGTAAAATCCACCTCTGGTGGAACTTCCTGCTCCTCCACTTTTTCTTGTATCATTAAAATTTCTCCTGTTTTTGACTCAGGTATCTTCAAAAAGAGTTCTCCTTCCTCAAAAACAATTTGTATATTTATTTTAGATAACAAATCCCTTCCTAACAAGGGTATCGGGCATTCTGGTACATACAAAAATTCATGTGTAATTATTTTATTTCCAAATTTCAAATCCAGAGGTTGCAGGAATGGTCTGTTTTCTTCTTTCCCTGTTGCTCCTACTATGTTTGCCGTTTTTGTTCCAATTTTTCCTTTACAAGTATTTAATACCGAAAATGTCGCTCCTGTATCTATTAAAAATTTGACTTCTTTTTCTCTCAGCTTAATTGTAACCAGAGGCTCAGCTGGGTTCCCCTCCGGTCCCCTTCATTCATCTAAAACCATCATTCTGGCTACCTCCTTCTGAATATTTCCTCCTGAACACTGCACATTTTTAGGACAATCTTTTCTCCAATGTCCTTCCTCCCGACACAAAGCACACTGATTCACTCCTAAGGGGGTGTTAAAATTCCGATTGCTAAAATTCATAAATCCTCTCCGCCCACTGTCACTTCGTCCTCTTCCTCTACCTCGTCCTCTGTCTGCTGTTCCTGTCATTACGGCCAGTAATTTATTTTCTCTGATTTTCCTTTCCTCTTTTTCTCTGTTATTATATACTTTCCATGTTGTCTCCAACATTTTATTCAAACTCCTTGAATCCTCTCCCTCCAGCTTCTGAAGTTTCTTTCTTATGTCTGGTGCCGACTGCCCCATAAAAATCAAAGCCAACTGTATCTGAGTCGCCTCTGTTTTTTACTCTTAAATCAGTATATTTTCTGGCAGCTTCCTTCAATCTTTCCAGAAACGCTGAGGAAGATTCATTCTTATCTTGCCTCACCTCATATAATTTAGACCAATTCAAAGATAGCATGTTTAACTCCATATAAAATCTATTTCTGATACCGACTCAGCCTTTCTCTATGTTCCACGTTATTTGGATCCCACTGCGGATCCCCAGACAGAAAATTCTGTTCTAATGTTCCACCTATTGTCCCACTCAATACTGCCACTTCTGCCTGTGCTTTGCCAGTTTTTAGTACCATCTGCTTTTCTGTATCATCCAACAAATTATCCAAGATCACCTGTAAATCACTCCAGTCTGGATTCTGCGTTCTAATTATAGTATCCACTACTCTGCCAACTCTCTCAAGATCTTCTCTATATACTCCAGCTGCCTGCTTCCAAGCCATCAAGTCCACAACCAAAAAGGGCACTTTTACATACACTGGTCCATTGTTACCAACTCCCTGCCTCAAGGGAGCTATTGTTTGTGCCTGCTGTCGGGTCCTTCGAGAAATGGGGGTATGAATCACAACTTCAGACGGTCCTTCCCCTGCATCCTCTATTCCACTGCTTTCTGTTTCTTCTATCTGTTCCCTATGCTCTCACCCCCAATTCCTTCCTCTCCTGGGAGGGGATATATCCAACTCTGGCCCTTCATCCTCTTTGGGGGCAATATCACATGCCAGACAACATTTCTTCTCTTTCTTATTATCAAAAGTTATAGCCATTACCAAATTGTCCCTACTAACTAGCTTGCACTCATTCTGCCAATCTTGTCTCTGCCTTAAGTAAAAAAATAAATCCACATAAGGTACTTCACTCCATTTCCCTTCTCTTCTACAAAACAACATTAACTGCAGAATGGTGTTATAGTTCAGTGTCCCATTCACAGGCCACCTTTCCTGATCCTCTAATGTATACAGAGGCCACCAATGATTACAATAGTCAATCATTTGATTTTTACGTAAATCATCATACAATTCACCCTAATGTGCCAACAAACATCCCAACGGAGATGTTTTCGGTATCTTTCCATCAATGGACAAATTTCCCGTACTCTTACTCTTAAATAATTTGGCAAATGCCATTATGTTTATACCCAATACCAAATATCTATTAAATATATACCAAATATAGAAAATCAATAATCAATTATCAGATGTTAAATACCAAATATCAAATGCCGAGTATCAAATACAAAGTTTCAAATACCAAATACATATATCAAACACTAAATATTAAATAAATACAAATAACAATTGTTGCCAGGTAATGGAGTCCACCTACTTGCCCAGGGCACAGACAAAGCCGACTTCCCTAAGCAAGAGTCATAACCAATATCCCCTGGCAAAATTATTAACCAGCAAATATATTCACACTTTATAAATTCCAACTTCAATAAGAGACACTACAATTGTTGCCAAGACTCACTTCATGCTCAATTGCACATCCCACACTTACAACACTCACGATACTTCCAAGTACACAATATATCTCACTTTTTTTTTTTCCCTTTTTTTTTCTTTCTTTCTTTTTGGGTTTTTTTTTGGTTTTTGTTTGTTTTTTTTTTTTTTTTAGAATTTGGGACTCAAACCCAAAATTTCCAAAATGCTTTTGAAGCTGGGACTTTAACCCAGAATCCTCAAAAGTTGTGGGACTCTAACCCACTCCCAAATTGTCCAACCCAGCAATAGTGTTCGCTTATGTCTTACGGGCAGACGCCTAGGCTTCCACTTCCTTCAGGATCCTTTTGTCCAACCTTGCGCAGCTTTCGCCGCGTCTGACAGGCAGACGATACCGGTGGGACTCTAACCCACTCGGGGGGACTCTAACCCCAAACAATACCGGTGGGACTCTAACCCACTCGGGGGGGACTCTAACCCCAAACAATACCGGTGGGACTCTAACCCACTATCCTTAATATTTAAAAGAAGTGTCTTACCAAAATCCAGGGGACGTCGCAAAGAGCCTTATGGATCGGGGATCGATGGGTATCCCTGAGAAATCCTCGGTGCTGGCAGGAACCGATCGGTCCCCGACTCCTCCGGTCTCTCTCAGCGAGGTCCCATCTGGGTCGCCAAAAACTGTTAACGAAAAGCTCGGAATGAAGAACTTATCAACACCAATTTAGTGTAGATAAGCAGACACTTCTTTATTGACAGCCGGGTGCGCGGGTGAGTCCTCTCACGAACCACACACACCTGTCACCAAAACAATACACCTTATATTAAGACTTATTGATACATATTCATTAGATTTCCAAGAAAAGTTATACATATTCATTAAACTTCCGGGAAATCATTAGCATATGTAAATGTCTTTTACGCAGGGGCAGTGAAGGTCTCTCCGAGGCGTGGTAAGTCTTGGAGGCGGGTAGCTTTTGACCAGGAGGTGTGTTTTGGTATTATAATGAAGCAAAGTTCGTCTAGAGTTTATGATTTCTTCATCGATGTTATGGCAACAGGTGCAATCCATCCTTTTTGACAGTAGCTATGCGCTTATCTCTAATGGCTCTAGCCAGGGACCTTCCAGGAGCTTTGTACTGCACATTCTATCTTTGGGGATCGGCCGCTGCGTTCCAAACAGGCCGTTGTCAGGTAACGTACTGACAACTCTTACACCACCCCGTTGTCAGGTATTTCTTTATCTTGTTATCTAAGTTTTAAATGTTCCTACTAGATGATTTTAGCCAATTTCTCCGGCCTTGATATGGGGCTATACAGGGGATTTTACAGCAGACACGGGTTGGTGGTTAAATATATAAAATACAACATACATATGATTTTGCTAAAATATTAAAACTAAATATGATTAATTCTAACTAATAACAAATTAATGACAAATCAGTAACAGAGGGAGCGCGCCGGAGCTGCACGGAGCGGCGCTGGGGGCTCGGCGGGGACTGCGGCTGCGCCGGCGTGGGGGTGGGCGGAAACGGAAGCGGCGTCCCCTTGGTGTCAGGCAGCAGGGCGGGCTGCCTCCGGGGGCATGCCGGGAGCTGTAGTTTTCGCGGACTCGGCGGTCAGGCAGCAGCGTGGCTCTCGGGCGCAGCGTAGTCCTTGCTGCCGCCGGGGCCCCCGGAGTCCGACCGGGTCAGACTCAGGAGTGTCGCTGGTTTCGCGTGGTTTTCCGCGGGCTTCCCGCTGCGCCCGCTCCCCGACCAGCCGTGCGGACGCGCCTCCCGGGCGCATGCGCCGTTCTGCGCGTGGGGCAGCCCAGCGTTCGCGCGCCGACTCCGGCCCCTCCGGCGCATGTGCGGTCCCTGGGAGCCGCGTGGCGGTGCGCAGGGCGCGGGTCTCGGCGGCAGCGGGCGAGCGCCGGGACCGCGGGTGAGGTGAGTGATCTCCTCGGGCGAGGGGCGGGGGTGGGGGGGTGCCTCCTGCCCGCTGGCTGCCCGGGGCTGCCGGGACGGGAAGCTGCGAAGCGGCCGCCGCGGCAGGCTCCCGGTCTGCCGGAGGCGAGCCGGGCCAGGGCAGCGCCGGGGAGTTCCCCGAGAGCCGGTAGAAGGGAAGAGGGGACGGAGGCGGGCACGCCCCAGGCGCGGCCAGCGGGCGCCTCCCCGAGTTGCCAGAGCTCCCCCGGCCCCGCTCGGGCTGTGCGGCTGCCCCCAGCTCCAGCCCCTCCCCTGAAGCCTGTGCTGTGGCCGCAGGCAGCCCCCGAGCCCTGTCGTGAGGGCAGCAAGCCGGCCCCGTGGTGTTCTCGAGTCTCCCTTAACGTGGGTGCCGCTAGCAGCGGCGCGGGGAACGAGCGGCGTCTGCGGAAGCCCCTGCGGAAGGAGGGGGCTCCGGCCAGGGTCGAGCTGCGGTAATAACGGTCACTGCTGCCTCTTTCCCTCTCCCAGAGGCCACGCTGTGGGTGCGGTTGTCCGTTCGTCCCCCGGGGATGCCATTGACTGCAGCAGCCTCAGGCTTGCGTGGGCTGTCTCTGCCTGGCCTCCCTCTCCTCGCGGCGTGGGAGCGCAGAGGGACAGGCGGAGCGCTTACTGGCTGTGGGCAGGAGCTGCTGAAGCTGGAGAGGCCACAGAAGGGTAAAGAAGAAGAAACGGAAGGCCGACTGGCTGGCAGTTGCCTCCTGCTGCAGGCAAGAGAGAGCCTGCCTCTCCGGGTGTGGAAGGATCCCTCCTCGTAGTCCACAGCAGGTCAGACCGCCAGGGTCCGTATGCATGACCGGCAGCGGGGTACGGCCACGTAGCGAGCGAGCGAGGCTATATGTCTAGGAGGCCTCATCTCGTAAGAGCTGTGAGACACTCGCGTGTTCCGTTATGTGGAGGACAGCCAAGCGACTGGAGTTACAGAAGAGGAAGGGAGGAGAGAAGGAGAAAGAAGCGTCTGAGCTGGCAAGGTCTCCTGGCAGCTCCAAGAGCGAGAGCTATGGTGAGTCCTGGGCCCTCGGGGCTCTGTCCCTCCTCTTGTGCGTCCCGGTCCCTCCCTCCCCCTCTCCTGGCCCCCTCGCTTTCCCATGCTGCTGTGACGTTCATTTCTTTGTCTCCTCTTTTCCCAGTGTCACCTTCCGCGTCACACGAAGAAAATCCTGCGTGGGTAATTCCGCTTGCTGCTCAGGTAATCGCACGTATCGGGCTGGGAGAGCGGAGAGAAACACTTGCGAGTTTGAGGGCACTACGGATGCTCCACGTTAAACCCACAGAAAAGGCAAATTTGCTGCTAGTGCAGAAAAGCTGATGGAAAAATTGCTG
This sequence comes from Aquila chrysaetos chrysaetos, assembly GCF_900496995.4. Lineage (NCBI taxonomy): Eukaryota > Metazoa > Chordata > Aves > Accipitriformes > Accipitridae > Aquila > Aquila chrysaetos. Next base: position 7,899 of record NC_044019.1, on the reverse strand, counting down.
TTAACAGATTGTGCCCTGTTTTTGCACTGGTCTCTTGATACGTTTTTGTTTCAGGTGAAAGAACAAAATTTTGTGTCTGGTAAATTCAGAGCTGCCTGTTAGCTTCTTTAGGGTCGAGTGTTTCTCTTCTCTCTGTTCGTACGGATTTTATGGGCAAGTTGGAAACAGCCTTTTACTTTTTTATGTGTAACTGAATTTTTAGGAATATGTGGTGTCCCTGTAGTTCATTTTTGAGCACCTAGATGCCAGTAGAAATGTCATGAGTGAAACATGATGGAAACTGGTACTTAAACTTGATTTTTATTTGATTTTTTTTTTTTTTTTTTCCTTCCCCAGTAAGAGTGTTGATGGCATGTTGTCCCGTGGCACAATCCCCATGCTGTTCAGCGGAGTCTTCAGTCTAGGACTTTTAAGTAAAAAAGTTTGTCCTTCCAAAAAAGGACTAGTCATTCATAGGACCGAGGCATAGACTTGGAGAGTCGCTTAAGTATGTGACCGGAATTAAAGCCAACTTTCAGTTGATGTTGCTGCTGTTGGTCTTTGCTTTCATTGATTTCTCCAGCACTCCGTCATGGTTGGGAGCTCTGAATCGTAATGTTTTTCAGTCTCTAACACGTTTCCACCTCCCCGCCACCCCCCCAAAAAAAGGAGAGGCAGTGTCTAAAAGTTAATTAGTTTCCTCACAAATGCGTGAGTAAATAAAATTTGAGTTATGATGATTAAAACCAAAAAAATGACACCAGTCTGGTGAGACAATAGCAGATCTGGACTATTTCTGAACAGGCTGGGGCTGAACAAGGAGCTGGGAGGGGACACAGCTGGGACAGCTGACCCCAACTGACCCAAGGGCTGTTCCAGACGATATGATGTCATGCTCAGCATATAACGCTGGGGGAAGGAGAAGGAAGGGGGGACATTCAGAGCGATGGCATTTGTCTTCCCACATAACCGTTAAACATGATGGAGCCCTCCTTTCCTGGAGATGGCTGAACACCTGCCTGCTGATGGGAAGTGGGAAATGAATTCCTTGTCTTGCTTTGCTTGTGTGCGTGGCTTCTGCTTTACCTATTAAACTGTCTTTATCTCAACCTGTGAGTTTTACTTTTTTTCTGATTTTCCTCCCCCATCCTGCTGCAGGGGGGCAGTGAGCAAGTGGCTGGGTGGTGCTTAGTTGCCAGCTGGGGTTAAACCATGACACCTGTCACTTTTTTCAGATTTGTTTTCTATGCCTACTTTAACCTATTCACTGTCTTTGTTTTTTAATTTTATCCTCTGTCCTGTACCATCTCACTTTTAAAATTTTCTTTCTGTGTCTGTCTGTTTATTTGTTTGCTGTCCCTATTTTTTAATTCTTTCCTGTAAGCAGTTGCTTTTTAAAGTTTCTTTCTATGGCTAGTTTTATACAGTTCACTGTCTATATATTTGTAGTTTTTTTCATCTCTGTCTTGTACCCCATTGTTTTTTAAATTTTCCTTCCATATCTCTATTTATCTATTTTTCTCTCCCTATTTTAAATTTTTTTTCTTGTCCTGTATGCCATAATTTTTAAAATTTTCCTTCTGTGTCTACTTTTATCACAGCTTTTTGATTCTTTCCTGGCTGTCGTGTACCCTGCCACTTCTTACATTTTCTTTCTCTGTGTCTCTCTATTATTCACCCTATCCTTATTTTTTATTTTTTTTCTAGCCTTTTTTAATGCTGTCACTGTTAAAATTTTCTTTCTGTGTCACCTTTTATCCAGTTCACTTTGTTTTTTAATTTTTCCTGTCTTGCACTCCATCACTTTTAAATTTCCTTTCTATTTCTCTATTTAGTTTGCTGTCACTATTGTTTAATACTTTCTTGTCTGTCCTGTAGCCTGTTGCTTTTTAGATTTTGTTTCTACATCTTCATTTCTTTACTTCGCTGTCCCTATTTTTCATTCTTTTCCATTTTTCCTTATTCTGTCACTTTTAAAAATTTTCTATCTCTGTTAACTAGTTCTGTCCCTATTTTTTAATTCTTTCCTGTCCTGTACCCCATCACTTTTAAAATTTTCCTTCTATGTCTACTTTTATGATGCTGCATATTACTGGTTTTTAATTCTTTCCTGTCTGTCCTATACCACATCACTTGTAAAATTTACTTTCTATGTATCTCTCTCTTTTTCAGCCTATCAATATTTTTTAATTTTTTCCTTTGTCTTACACTCCATTGCTTTTAAAATTTCTTTTCTATGTCTCTGTTTTAGTTCGCTGTCCCTATTTTTTTTCCTTTATTTCCTTAATGCTGTGCTTTTAATATGGTCTTTCTATGTTGTCTTTTATCCAGTAACTGTTTCTATTTTTTAATTCTTTCCTGTCTGTCATGAACTGCATTGGTTTTAAAATTTTCTATGTCTACTTTTATGTAGTTCACTGTCCCTATTTTTTAATTTTTTCTCTCATAATTCCTTTACAAATCTTTTTTTCGAGGTGTACTTTTATCTTGTTTTCTGTCCCTATTTTTAATTTTTCCTGTTTACTGTATCTTGTAGCTTTTAAAATTTCTGTTCTATGTCTACTTTTATCAAGATGTCACTCCCTTTTTTAAATTTTCCTCTGTCCTGTACCCCATCTCTTTTAAATTTTCTTTCCTCGTCTATTTTTAGCCAGTTTGCTGTCTTTATTTTTTAATCCATTCTAGTATGTCCCGTACCCAGTTGCTTTTAAAATTTTCTTTCTATGTCTTCATCTGTCACGTCTCAGTTTCTCAGAATGACAACTCAGGTTTGCCGATTCCCAGGTCAGGATTAAAGTGAAACGACACCAGGGATCCTTTAACTCACAAAACTCAACTTTATTAGCTCACCACAAAAATTGGCATGAAACTACATCAGTAAACTGTGTAACCTGTGCTAACCCTACATCACCAAACATATACTACAGGCCTTGCTTATTTTTGGATCAGTTCAGGGAACACAAGGAGAGCCCTCCGGCTGAGTCTCGAGGTTCAGAGCAGACCCCTTTGCTTTCTAGTCTCCTTCTCACAGAGGAGCCTAGGGGCAGCTGGATTCACTCCTAGTCCCAAACTTGGTCAATGGTTTATGTTTACAGGGATAAGATGTAGGGATTACAGAAAAGGAAAAAGAAAGAGAGAAACAAGACAGAGAGAGGAGAGATTTCACCAGTCCTGGGTCCAGCATTGGTTCAGTCAGCTGAGGGGTCCAGTCCCTGTGGGCTTGCACACCTGGGGCTTCAGTTTGTGTCCTTTTATTGTCCTTGCCCCTCCTTTGGGGCAGGCACTCGAATTTATTAGGTTAATTCGGTGTCATGAGCAGCAGTGTGTGAGTCTTTGGGACTTGGGGGTCGTTTGGGGGGGTAACTTCCCCTTTCCTGCAGACATGATCTTTTTGTCCTGCATGGTGAGCTGTCCTGCTCGGCATATCAGAACAGCATTATCAGAACAGGGAGCTGTGCACCCTCTGGCATGCTCTCCCTCTCCTGTTGCTGATGGGTGCTGATCTGCTTCTTTTCACCTGTGGTTCCTTGCTATGCAGGGTTCCTTGTTATGCAGAGTTTGTTAAGCAGAACTTGCCCCACCATGATGTTTGAGACACTAACTCTTTCAGCCTCTCACACCGTCTATTTAGGGGTTTTTGCTATTTTAAAATTTTTTCCTCTCTTAATGCCTTCGCTTTTGAATTTTGTTTTTTTGTTCACTTTTATGTATTTTTCTGTTTCTATTGTTTCCTTTTTTCCTATCTGTTCTCTACGTTATGACTTTTAAAATTTTCTATGTCTACTTTTATCAAGATGTCTAACCCTATTTTTTTTATTTCCTGTGTCCTGTTGCTTTTATTTTTTTATCTACTTTTATCCAGTTCACTGTCTTTATATTTTATTCTAGTCTGTGCTACGTAATTTTAAAATGCTGTAACTTTTAAAATTTTGTTTAGTTTGATGTTCCTGTTTTTTATTTTTTTCCTTTATTTTCTTAATCTTGTTGCTTTTTAATTTTTTTTTTCCTACATCTGCTTTTATCTACCTCCTGTCCCTACTTTTTAATTCTTTCTTGTCTGTTGTTGTCCTGATTTTGGCTGGGATAGAGTTAATTTTCTTTCTAGTAGCTGGTATAGTGTTATGTTTTGGATTTCGTATGAGAAGAATGTTGATAACACACTGGTGTTTTCAGTTGTTGCTAAGTAGTACTTAAAACAAGTCAAGTATTTTTCAGCTTCTCATGCCCAGCCAGCAAGAAGGCTGGAGGGGCACAAGAAGTTGGGAGGGGACACAGCCAGGACAGCTGACCTAAACTGGCCAAAGGGATATTCCATACCTTATGATGTCATGCACAGTATATAAACTGGGGGGGAGTTGGCTGGGGGTGGGGAGCAGGGGGTGCTGATCACTGCTTGGGAACTAACTGGGCATCGGTAGGCGAGCGGTGAGCAATTGCATTGCACATCACTTGTTTTGTATATTATCTCCAAGTATTATGTTTTGTATATTATTATCTCCAATTATTTTATTCTTATCTTTATTTCTGTCCTATTAAACTGTCTTTATATCAACCCACAAGTTTTACTGGTTTTTTTTTTTTTTTCTTGATTCTCTCCCCTAACCCACTGGGTGGTGGTGGGAGTGAGCGAGCGGCTGCTTAGTTGCTGGCTGGGGTTAAACCACAACAGTTGGGTAGGTTGTCAATTTTAGAATTTTCTTTATGTCTCCATTTACTTTTTTTTACTCCCTATTTTTATATTTTTTTCCTCCTTTAATGCCTTCCTTCTTGAATTTCTTTTCTATGTCTACTTTTATCTAGTTTTCTGTCCCGATTTTTAAATTTTTCTCCTGTGCCTTGTACTCTTTTGGTTTTTTAAAATTTTCTTTCTATGTCTACTTTTATTTTTTGGGGGGCTCTTTTCTTGGTTCATCCTCAGGCTTTAGAGGGTCTCCTCGGCACGCTTTTATCTCTGGGGTGTAATTTGCACCCCTCTTGGTTTGTCAGAATGTTACTGATTTGTCATTAATTTGTTATTAGTTAGAATTAATCATATTTAGTTTTAATATTTTAGCAAAATCATATGTATGTTGTATTTTATATATTTAACTACCAACCAGTGTCTGCTGTAAAATCCCCTGTATAGCCCCGTATCAAGGCCGGAGAAATTGGCTAAAATCATCTAGTAGGAACATTTAGAACTTAGATAACAAGATAAAGAAATACCTGACAACGGGGTGGTGTAAGAGTTGTCAGTACGTTACCTGACAACGGCCTGTTTGGAATGCAGCGGCCAATCCCCAAGGATAGAATGTGCAGTACAAGGCTCCTGGAAGGTCCCTGCCTAGAGCCGTTAGAGATAACCGCATAGCTACTGTCAAAAAGGATGGATTACACCTGTTGCCATAACATCGATGAAGAAATCATAAACTCTAGACGAACTTTGCTTCATTATAGTACCAAAACACACCTCCTAGTCAAAAGCTACCCGCCTCCAAGACTTATCACGCCTCGGAGAAACCTTCACTGCGCCTGCGTAAAGGACATTTACATATGCTAATGATTTCCCGGAAGTCTAATGAATATGTATAACTTTTCTTAGAAATCTAATGAATAATGAATATGTATCGATAAGTCTTAATATAAGGTGTATTGTTTTGGTGACAGGTGTGCGTGGTTTGTGAGAGGACTCGCCCGCGCACCCGGCCGTCAATAAAGAAGTGTCTGCTTATCTACACTAAATTGGTGTTGATAAGTTCTTCACTCCGAGCTCTTCGGTAACCAGAACATCACCTCTTCCTCAGAGCAGTCTTTTTGTCCTCTCTTCCATCTCGCTTGCCTCCAGTGGGTCAGTCTCCCTCATGATTACCATGTTCAAATCTCCTCCCGAGTATCTTTGTGCCCTCGAGCCTTCTTCTGTGTCTCTGTCTACCTCAGCACCCCACTATTTCTGTCACAATGCTTCCTGCGAGCATCCTTCTGTTCAATCACTATCCTTGAGTTCTGTAGCAGGCTTTGTTTCTTTCTTATTCAGAGACAACTCTTCTGAGGCTTTCATTGTGCCCCAGAGCACTCTTACCTTATTCACTGCTATCTTGGATGTCTCCATTCAGTCGCTCATCCCCTGAGGACATCTGTACATTGCTGGGACACCTTCTTGAGTTTTGCATTGTGTCCCAGAGCTGCTTTCTGTCTTTCACTCTCAGCACCCTTCTTCTCCCATCATCATGCCTCCTGAGGCCATCCTTGTGCCCCACAGCCCTCTTTTGGCTCTGTTGTGCACTTTGCACCCTTCTCCCTCCCTGAGAACCTTTCCTGATGCCATCTTTCATCTCCAGAATGCTCCTGTTGTCCTCTAGGCCAGCTAGGATACCTCTGTTCAGTCCCTAGTCCCCTGAGAACATCTGTAGTCTGTTCAAATCCCTTCTGGACTTCTTCATCATGGCCTCGAGCCTTATTTTGCCTGTCCCTCTCAGAAGCCCTCTGCTACTGTCACAATGTCTCCCAAGGTCTAGATTTTCCCTGCAGCACACTTTTAGCTCGTAGAGCCCCTTTGGACTTATTTTGTTGCAATTGCACCTCTCTGATACTGAAAAGCCGTCGAAAGAAACTCTCTAAGACTTGTTTTGGAGTTTTAGAAAGCAGGCATTCTTTATTGCAGCGCTGGATGCACGGGGGATAGTTCTGTTACTGATTTGTCATTGATTTATTATTAGTTAGAATTAATTATATTTAATTTTTAATATTTTAGCAAAATCATATGTATGTTGTATTTTATACATTTAACCACCAACCAGTGTCTGCTGTGAAATCCCCTGTATAGCCCCGTACCAAGACCGGAGAAATTGGCTAAAATCATCTGGTAGGAACATTTAGAACTTAGATAACAAGATAAAGAAATTAAAATCTGATTATAAAAGAGTTTGGTTTGACTAAAAAGTAGAAAATTGTGAAGCATAAATATGGGAGTGTTAAGTTTGAAATGTAGCCTTAGGAACTTAGGAGCTTAGAAAATGTATAATGTGTAACCATAAGTATTGTTCAAAATCATTTAACCACAGAAGTTTTGACAAAGATTGGTAGTCTTGTAGTGTTTGTTTTGAAAACTAAGGAAACCATTATGGACACCAGTTTGCTGCTTGGAGACACCTGAGAGGTCAAGAATCGGACGAGTGAGGAAGACTATGAAAGACCACCAGAGGACTCCTGAGGACCACCAGAGACCTTCACTGTGCCTGCGTAAAGGACATTTACATATGCTAATGATTTCCTGGAAGTCTAATGAATATGTATAACTTTTCTTGGAAATTGAATGAATATGCATCAATAAGTCTTAATATAAGGTGTATTGTTTTGGTGATAGGTGTGCGTGGTTTGTGAGAGGACTCGCCTGCGCACCCGGCCGTCAATAAAGAAGTGTCTGCTTATCTACACTAAAATTGGTGGTTGATAAGTTCTTCAATTCCGAGCTTTCGGTAACAGTTCCACCTAGCATGCATGCCACAGCTTTAGCACAAACAGGTATATAGACTAACTAATTGCATATTAATCAGATTTAGTATACATATACATAAAAATGATTATAACTGATTATCATAGTACTGCCTACATCCGATCATGCACATGAGGATCCATTGAGGCAAAGGGCTGCTTTTACGACCATCGACCATTTGAAGTTCTTGTTGGCTGTCTCAAAGTCTTTATTCTTGTCCTCGTTCTTTGATCTTGAAGCTTAACGCAGTTTCAATCGCATGTGGTCAGTTTCAAACATTGTTCTCATCTAGCGTACAGGAACATCTAGTCATAAGAGCAAAGAACTGCAAAACTTATGAATAATTACTAGTTAATCACTTACTACAGTTTTGTAATTATGTCCCCAGCTACCCTTTGTCTACTGTTTCAACCATAATGTTAATATATGATCTTTATCAAATCTTACTT